>NC_134575.1:55602990-56202990 GCF_050947875.1 Dermacentor variabilis
AATTTCTCATTCTGGCATTCAAGAACGTTCATTGCCACGGTAGTCGCTGAAGTAACTATCTGAATTACATCATCGCCACAGCTTCCTTTAAAGTGCTACAGTGGAACTGTCGTTCCCTGTTTTCTGCTTCAACAGACTTAATTGCTTAACAACTTATCTTAATCCTGACGTCATAATTTTACAAGAAACCTGGCTTACTCATGAGAAAAATTTTCATTTTAAAGATTTTAGATCTTTTCGATTAGATCGCCTTTCACAAGGAGGCGGCTTAATGATTTTGTTGTCGTCTAAATTTTGTCATAAGGCGAAAATAGCGTTCAAGTTAATGTCTCCGGAATGTGAAATTTTGGCAGTGCACCTTAGCATCCCAGGCTACCGTTCATTTTCAATTATAGATGCTTATTTCCCTACTGGCGTGTACAGTACATACCAATTGGATAGTGCGCTTGCCAGCTGCAAAAATGAAGTCATTCTTACTGGTGACTTCAACTCGCATCACGTGTCTTGGGGTTACAAAACAGATTCAGGTGGGACACGTCTGTGGAACTGGACCATAGATAAAAACCTTTCATGCCTTAATGTCAGAGGACCTACATTTGTCCGCGGACAAGCTCGCTCAGTGTTAGATTTGACGTCTTCTAGCACAAGTGTCACTGTGACATCTTGGAGAACAATTGATTTCTGTACAAACGGTGATCATCTCCCGGTATACTTTGAAATTGCATGCCCTTTAACATCAGTTCAACGACACGGCAGAATATTTGTGAATTGCAAAAAATTTAAAGCCTGCTTGCGGTGCACCATTGCGTCACTAACTAATAGTAATGACGAAGAAATTGGCTTGAATATTTATTCAGCATTACAGACGTCCGGACGAAAGTCTGAATATGTAATTCAGACAGCTAAGCGTCCCTCATCTAGTCCATGGCGGAACAGCGAGTGCACACGAGTTTATAGAAGTAGGAAAGCTGCTTGGAAAAAACTTCTACATAATCAGAGCCCACAAAATTGGAAAGATTATCAGTTTACTTCGGGAACCTTCAAACGTACTATTAAACATGCAAAAGATGAGTACGATAAGAACCATTTTGATTATCTATCTAAATCCAAAAACAAACGTGCTTTATTTAATTACCTTCGTTATTGAAACACACTCTCAATGAGCAATAATGTAGACTCAATCGTCTATACCTCACAGAAAATGCAGGAGTCTTTACAACTACTGGCTAAAGGACTGGAGAGTCGGTTCGCAACGTGCCTTCAAACTTCTGTTTTTTCTCCTGCATTCTCGGGCTACAAGGAGATATCCTATTCGGAAGCAGCAAAGGTTATGTTACAGTTGCCAGCTACAGCGCCTGGCACGGACGGTATAACAGATGTAATGTTAAAGGTTTTCTTTCAAGAAGCTCCACGTGAGCTTCTGAAGTTGCTAAACTACTCTGTTAGTAACGCATGCATTCGAAAATAAAGGAAGATCGCCAAAATTATTCCCTTACTTAAAAAACAAGGGGCAGCGTGTACTATCGCGAACATCAGACCAATTGCGTTGACATCAAACATAGTGAAACTTTTTGAAAGAGTGCTTCTCGGACATATAATAGAGTTTATAGACGACATTCTATTGTTGAGTCTGTGTCAAATTGGATTTCGATCTGGCTATTCAATAGGGCACGCGCATGTAGACCTTGAAAGTCGCATTAACATCGCCAGACAGAAAAAACAATGCGCGGCTCTAGTTACATTAGATATATGCAAATCCTATGACAGCATTGAACATACAATTTTAACGAATCGGTTACACAGCCATTGCTTCCCAGGCTATATTGTAGCATGGGTGCATGAATTTTTAAGACAGTGAGTTCTATTGTTTTCGAAGCGGCTATTCTTCCAGTAAATATAAGCAAACAAGAGGTGTGCCTCAGAGATTGGCACTTTCACAAGTATTATTTAATATTTGACTGAGCCGAATCCCCGTTCACCCAGGTGTCAGTACATATGTTTATGCTGATGACATTGTTTTTTTGGTATGGCTAGTGACATATACTCTCTTTACGAAATACTGCAGTCGTATCTGAGGGAACTGGAAGGCTGGCTGGATACACTTAAACCTGAATGCTAACAAGTGTGCTATCCTTGTTTTTCCCGTTAAAGACCCAGTATACATATCGCTTAAATATCAACTCGAAGATATCCCACAAGTAGAGTCACTAAAATACCTTGGAGTTATTTACAACGGAAATCTTAACTGGCGGCCGTATATTGAATATATAGCGACAAAAGGGGCTTGTTCAATGGGCATTTTCCGCAAGTTGAGCAACCGGAGAGCAGGTATGCGAAGAAAATTCCTCTTGATGCTATATAAGATGTATGTTCATCCGGTGTTAGTATTTGGATGCGTTTTATTCTCAGGTGTTCCCGCACACAAGCTTCGGCCGCTAGTTTTGTTAGAACGGGAGGCGCTACGTCTGTGCTTAGGCCTCCCAAAATACGTTTTGAATGCCGTATTACACCTGGAGGCAAGGATCCCATACATAATATGCCGATTTCACCTTCTGACAGTTCAGACTTTCCTCAGGCTATATGAATCCCCATTAAACCGCCTTCAAATTATTTTCCTCTCTGATCCAGAATTATTTTTTCCTATTCATTGGCCAAGGTTTCATGGACCACAGATTATATTTGTGGAAACATTACTTGGACCACTAAATGTGCAAATTCGCGAGGTGCTTCATGATAATACGCATTCAAATTACCCAGAGATCAGGTTCGATGACATTTTCCTAAACCCCGCGAAACTGCTCCCTTACGGCATCTTAAACGCCATGTTGCAAGACCACCTAAGCAGCCTAGAAACAAACGTTATCATTGCAACAGATGTTTCACAGTGCGAGGAAAAAGCTGGGATTGGAATATTTTGCCCCACACTCGACTCGTCCTTTTATTTAAGGTTGCCTGATCTTATACCCATTTTTCTGGCCTAGTTGTTAGCAGTAATCCTAGCTTTACGTAAATTAGACCCAATGATTACAACGGCTGCCATTCTGACTGACTCCCTTTCAGTATGCTCTTGCCTTACCGATACTAATGAGTCACCCATGCTAAAACTGGGCATAAAGGTTTCTTTTTTATGAAACTGCCGATTCACTGGCAAATGCATCACTATCCGGCCCTGTTCTTCCTATTCGACCAGTGACAGCACAGATCACGGCGGCAAGATTTCGGATGCGATCAATAAGAATAGCCTTATCAAACCCACATTTGACTGCTTCTCCAGAGCATAAGCACCTGGCATTTCCCTGGCATAGCGAATCCTGTGACACAAAGATGCTTGAGGTCTGCCTCACCGAATTACGCTGCGGCATACCCTCGCTGAATTTTTATTTACACAGGTCGTCTTTGCTTCCCTCTCCCCTCTGTTCTTTTTGTAATGAGGAAGAGACGATACACCACTTTCTTCTATCTTGCCGCCGCTTTACTGCGGTGAGAAAAAGATGGTTGGAAATACCTTTTCGAAGAATTAGCCTGGACTTGACAGAACCTACAATTCTTTCGTTCGGAGCGTCCACTTTGGGATTCAGCCACAGGGATGCATGCTTCGCTGTCCGAACATTCCTTACGGAATCTAAACGAAGGCCCTGCTAAATTCTTTTATTTTTGTTTTTACTTTTAAATTAATTATTACTCACTCAATATGACCTTCCTGATTTTATTTAACAGGTAATTCTGCCCTATTCAATGCTATTTCATTAGGTACTGGGAAATTTATGCTCCATAATAATTTCGAATAATCCACCCATTTCTTGGCAAATCTCCCATCGTGGGTGGGAGCCACATGCATCACAGGCTACAACAACAACAAGCAACCTTGCTTATGCATCGCTGCCTGCCTTGTCAACATTGAAAATAATCTTTATATCTGACTTCTGAGCCCTATACTTCTGACTTTATATGTGACTTCACTGAGCCCTATTATATCCCATTTACTGCCCTCTAATTCCTCCAATAGCACTGCTAGACTCGCCTCACTAGATAACGTTCTAGCGTTAAACGTTGCCAGGTTCATTTTCCAATGAACCTGGCAACGTTTAACGCTAGAACGTTATCTAGTGAGGCGAGTCTAGCAGTGCTATTGGAGGAATTAGAGGGCAATAAATGGGATATAATAGGGCTCAGTGAAGTTAGGAGGCCAAAAGAGGCATATACAGTGCTCAAAAGCGGGTACGTCCTGTGCTACCGGGGCTTATCGGAGAGAAGAGAACTAGGCGTCGGATCACTGATTAATAAGAATATAGCTGGTAAAATACAGGAATTTTATAGCATTAATGAGAGGGTGGCAGCTCTTGTTGTGAAACTTAATAAGAGGTACAAATTAAAGGTACTTTAAATTGACGCCCCTACATCCAGTCTTGATATCAAGAAAGTCGAAAGCTTCTATGAAGATGTGGAATCGGCTATGTATAAAATCAAAACAAAATACACTATACGGATGGGCGACTTCAATGCCAAGGTAGGCAAGAAGCAGGCTAGAGACAAGGCAGTGGGGGAATATGGCATAGGCACTAGGAATATCAGGGGAGAGTTATTAGTGGAGTTTGCGGATCAGAATAATATGAGGATAATGAATACCTTCTTCCGCAAGCGGGATAGCCGAAAGTGGACGTGGAGGAGGCCGAACGGCGAGACTAGAAATGAAATAGACTTCATACTCTGCGCTAACCCTGGCATCATACAAGATGTGGACGTGCTCGGCAAGGTGCGCTGTAGTGACCACAGGATGGTAAGAACCCGAATTAGCCTAGACCTGAGAAGGGAACGGAAGAAACTGGTACATAAGAAGCCGATCAATGAGTTAGCGGTAAGAGGGAAAATAGAGGAATTCCAGATCAAGCTACAGAACAGGTATTCGGCTTTAACTTAGGAAGAGGACCTTAGTGTTGAAGCAATGAATAACAATCTTGTGGGCATCATTAAGGAGTGTGCAATAGAAGTCGGTGGTAACTCCGTTAGACGGGATACCAGTAAGCTATCGCAGGAGACGAAAGATCTGATCAAGAAACGCCAATGTATGAAAGCCTCTAACCCTACAGCTAGAATAGAACTGGCAGAACTTTCGAAGTTAATCAACAAGCGTAAGACAGCACACATAAGGAAGTATAATATGGATAAATTGAACATGCTCTCAGGAACGGAGGAAGCCTAAGACCAGTGAAGAAGAAACTAGGAATTGGCAAGAATCAGATGTATGCGTTAAGAGACAAAGCCGGCAATATCATTACTAATATGGATGAGATAGCTCAAGCGGCTGAGGAGTTCTATAGAGATTTATACAGTACCAGTGGCACCCCACAACGATAATGGAAGAGAGAATAGTCTAGAGGAATTCGAAATCCCACAGGTAACGCCGGAAGAAGTAAAGAAAGCCTTGGGAGCTATGCAAAGGGGGAAGGCAGCTGGGGAGCATCAGGTAACAGCAGATTTGTTGATGGATGGTGTGAACATTGTTGTAGAGAAAGTGGCCACCCTGTATACACAATGCCTCATGACCTCGAGCGTACCGGAATCTTGCAAGAACGCTAAAATAATCCTAATCCATAAGAAAGGGGATGCCAAGGACTTGAAAAATTATAGACCGATCAGCTTACTGTCCGTTGCCTACAAACTCTTTACTAAGGTAATCGCAAATTGAATCAGGAACACCTTAGACTTCTGCCAAGGAAAGGACCAGGCAGGATTCCGTAAAGGCTACTCAACAATAGATCATATTCACACTATCAATCAGGTGATAGAGAAATGTGCGGAATATAACCAACCCTTATATATAGCTTTCATTGATTACGAGAAAGCATTTGATTCTGTCGAAACCTCAGCAGTCATGGAGGCATTACGGAATCAGGGTGTAGACGAGCCGTATGTAAAAAATACTAAAATATATCTATAGCGGCTCCACAGCCACCATAGTCCTCCATAAAGAAAGCAACAAAATCCCAATAAAGAAAGGCGTCAGGCAGGGAGATACGATCTCTCCTATGCTATTCACAGCGTGTTTACAGGAGGTATTCAGAGACCTGGATAGGGAAGAAATGGGGATAAATGTTAATGGAGAATACCTTAGTAACTTGCGATTCGCTGATGATATTGCCTTACTTAGTAATTCAGTGGACCAACTGCAATGCATGCTCACTGACCTGGAGAGGCAAAGCAGAAGAGTGGGTCTAAATATTAATCTGCAGAAAACTAAAGTAATGTTTAACAGTATCGGAAGAGAACAGCAATTTACAATAGGCAGCGAGGAACTGGAAGTTGTAAGGGAATACATCTACTTAGGGCAGGTAGTGACTGCGGATCCGGATCATGAGACGGAAATAATCAGAAGGATAAGAATGGTCTGGGCTGCGTTTGGCAGGCATTGTCAGATCATGAACAGCAGGTTGCCATTATCCCTCAAGAGAAAAGTGTATAATAGCTGTGTCTTACCAGTACTCACCTACGGGGCAGAAACATGGAGGCTTACGAAAAGGGTTCTACTCAAATTGAGGACGACGCAACGAGCTATGGAAAGAAGATTGATAGGTGTAACGTTAAGGGATAAGAAAAGAGCAGATTGGGTGAGGGAACAAACGCGAGTTAATGACATCTTAGTTAAAATCAAGAAAAAGAAATGGGCATGGGCAGGACATGTAATGAGGAGGGAAGATAACCGATGGTCATTAAGGGTTACGGACTGGATTCCAAGGGAAGAGAAGCGTAGCAGGGGGCGGCAGAAAGTGAGGTGGGTGGATGAGATTAAGAAGTTTGCAGGGACGGCATGGCCACAATTAGTACATGACCGGGGCTGTTGGAGAAATATGGGAGAAGCCTTTGCCCTGCAGTGGGCGTAACCAGGCTGATGATGATGTGACTTCTACAACGTAACACACTGGTTGAGGTGCTGGTTACCCAGGAGAAATGGTAGTCACCTAGGACTGGATGAAATCAAGGAAGAAACGGGGCCCGAAATGGCATGGCCCATGCCAACGCCTATAACCCAGACTGTTGCACTGGCTCATCCTCTGGATCAAAGAACGTTCCGCGGCACCAACCACTTCGCCGTGGAAGACTGGATCGCGACTTATGAGCGTGTAAGTGCCCACAACAAATGGGATCCGACGATTATATTGGCTAACTTGATCTCCTACATGCAAAGCACGGCGAAGGTGTAATATGATAGCCACGAGGAACAGTTTAACGACTGATACATTTGCAAACAGAAGCCGAGGGACTTCTTCCGCCGTCCCGCCGGCCGGAAGGGCACCGTTCAAAAAGAACTAGCGACCCGCGCCCAAACGTCCACAGCGTTATACGTCTCGCACATTCAGGACGTACCGGCTCTGTGCCGTAACGCTTTGAGTAGGTCGAGAGCCACCGTATCGCAACGCCGTTAGCACGTCTGTCGAACACAGCTGCCGCTTCCTTTTGGGACGACAGGCTAGGAGTGCAGAAACCATCATCAACAGATGATCTCAAGTGGATAGTGCGGCGACAACGTGAAGCCATGGCTCCTGCAGCCATTTTTTCCCACCCCAGTGAGCCGAACAACTAACCTACAGCACCACTTGTGCAGGCAATAGTCCGCGATGAACTCGGCAATCTGGGAGTTCGTTCTGTATGTGCAATTGCCGATTCACAGCTGCCTCTCGCTCCCAGTCTACCGACTGGTCCGCGGTATCGAGCACTCTAAAGAAATGTAGCCGAATGGAGAACAACAGACAATCAGCCGGTCTGTTTTGCCATACGGCGTATCACTTTGCTCGCCATTGTAAATCCTAACTACCTTGAACCCTCTGCGATTACCATATACTAGCTATTACCACCCCGTACACAGCGACCGTCGTTAACTCCCTCCATTGGCACCGCAACAGCCAAACAGTGACGCCGTTCTCCTTGGAACAGTCCCTCGTCGTCACTGCGAATTCGCCAGTGCCATTAGCCACCAGTTCATCGACCATCATCCCTATCACCGCAGGCTTGTCGCCCGCTGTCCCCGATAGAGCACCGACACCTGTCTCTGGAAAGTTAGCAATGCAGCTTATGGATGTGATGATGCACTGAAAACTCGACTGCAGTACCCTGTGATCAGTTTGTTCAGAAAACAGAGCTTTGATAGACGTTTCAGTCGATGGCGTCAGTGTCCCAGCACTCATTGACACTGGCGTGCACGTATCCTGGATGAGTGGCTAATGCGGCGACGCCTGAACAAAGTTCTCACACCCACAGCATCCCGCACCCTCCGTGATGCCCACCGAGGAACGCCTATCAAGCTTGGTAGGCTCGCATTGGACTCCGGAGCGTGTAATGAATGTTTTTTTTTGTCGTTTTCGAAGAATGTTCTCAGGATGTTAGACTCGGCTAAGACTTTTTATTGCCCTATTCAGCCCTCGCTGCTGTAGTCCACCAGTCATACATCCACGCTTACGCTCTCCCGAAGACAACCGCCCTTCGCCTCAAGCCGCTACGTACGTCAGTCTACTATCGCTCCCATCTGTTCCGGACGGCGTCTATGTACTCTGTGCCACCGCTAACATACTGCTTGGAAGAAATGTGGTCGTTCCACATATCGTGCTCATTGTTGCAGGCAATCAGACTTCGCCCCCTTTTTTAATTTTAACGACTCAAGTTGTTTCCAGACAGGCATATATTTTGGCGGCCTATCACCTGTGAATGATTGCGAGATATCGGCTTTTCACGCGAAAATTTTTTCGCCCTCTGCAGGCACCTCCGTTTCACAGACTATCACAGAAGAAGTTAGCAAGAGTATTGCACCTGACCTTTTGCATCTGACTTCCACAGTTTAGCCCAGATATCGGTTGTCATCCATGGTATTTAAACTGGTGACGCCAATACGATACGCCACTGGTCGTACCAAGTTTCACATGCGTAACAAGTGAGGCAACAAGATGTCGATAAGATGTTGACTAAAGGCGCTATCGAGCCATCTTGCAGCCCGTGGGTGTCCCCTGTCGTTCTTGTGAAGAAGGACGGGAGTTGACGCTTTTGTGTGGATTGCAGACACCTCAACAAAATGACGGCCAAGGATGTCTACGCCTTGCCGCATATTGATGACGCCTTGAACAGCTTGCACGGAGGCAGAATTTTCGTCAATAGATCTCCGATCGGGCTATTCAGAAATCTTTGCAGATGACGTGGACCGCGAGAAAACGGCCTTCTTAACACCTGATGACCTCTACCAATTCAAGGTTATGCTGTTTGACCTTTGCAATGCCCTTGCGAATTTGCGGCTATAAATGCGGCTATAAATTGTCCGCGCTGTCAGTGCCGCGAAAACCTGCTGTGTTGCCCCGCTGGACGCCTACACTCCATCGATGTGCCCTCAGATCCAGTCTTTCGTGTCGGTCTCGATCTTCTTGGCCCTTTTCCGCCATCAAAATCAAGCAATGAGTGGGTAGTTCTTACGACTGCTTACGCTACTTGTTATATCGTCCCGAGAGCTTTGCGCACAAGCTGTGAGGCTGTGGTGGCAGATTTCCTTTTACATGATGTCATCCTTCGTAACGGGGCAACCAGGCAGCTCCTGACTGATCGCCGAGCCGAGCAGCCGAGCACGAGATTTCCAGCGCCTACAACCCACAGACAAACGGAATGACGGAAACGCTCAATCGCACGTTGACAGAAATGCTGTCTCTCTACGTTTTTGTCAATCACAGTGATTGGGACAGCACGTTACCTTTCGTGACCTTCGTGTATAATTCGTCGCGTCACGAGACGGCAGGCTTTTCACTTTTTTACCTTTTCTTGGGCCGCTATCCTTCTTTGCCCTCTGACACACTGCTTCCTTCGTCGACGAGCACTCCCACTGGTGTTACGCTCAATACATCTTCGCCCGGGCTCACAGAGCACGCAATATGGCCGGCTCGCGGCTCACTGAATATCCAGCTGCCATTAGATCCGGTACGACAGCCGACATCAGGACATTCGATTTTCTCCTGGCTCCGGTGCTCTCCTACCCACACGTGTCGCCGCGTAGGCTTGTCTGAAAAGCTGCTGCCGCACAAACAGGGCGCTGCATGTAATTGCGTCTGCTTGGCAATTTGAACTACGAGATCGCGCCGCTGGACTTTTGTCTTCCAAGGGATGCTGTTTATAAGTCCCTCCTGAAGCCTTATTTTGCCGCCAGTCACCTCCTTTATAGCGAGCGCCAAATGGCGCCTTTAGAGGTGGGGGTTATGCTGCAGTGCCGCAAGCAGTGGCAAAAGTCAGCCATCTTGTTTATGCATCGCTGCCTCGAAGCATTGTTAATACATATTTGTATGTACGTCTGCAACGTAGCGCTATATATAAGAGAAAAAAAATGTCCAATAAAGTGGACATCTACCGTGCGGTTTATTAATCGCTGCTGCGAACTATCCTCACAATGTCCAGTGAGAGAACGATTGAGTGCACTGTTTCGTTGCTACTGCTGACATTTTTGTTTCTGCAGGCGAGAATGGTTGTGAATGTCGTCGAATGAAGTTTGCAGCGCAGAATTAAGCTGTGTTTGGTGGATTTGCAAATATCTGTTCAAACGCGGCTCTGTATGCGATAGCGATCATGGTTGTTTCCAATCATTTAGCTCACTACAGTTTGAACCTCGAAAAAAATAAGAAAAGAAAAATGTTTTGCCTTCCTGCCAAAAACCCAAATATAACGCTAGGTGCGTTCTTGGGCTGCGAAATTTCGAAAAAAAAGCTTGAGCTACATTTGTGCAGATATGGCATTCCTGCAAAACAAAAGTTTGCAGACGCGTTAAAAACGCATGCCACGTTAGGACCTTGAAGGCAGAAGCAAGTGTTCTTCTTATTAAAGCAGTATACGTAAACAAAAATAAAGTATAATGACAGGTGTCGATAATAAATATATTTGTAGTCGCGTAGTGCCGTCGCAGCAACAGAATATTGAAATATACGTGCTTGCACCTGAACATAACAACATATTGTGATGTTCCTTAAATAAATCAGCGGAATTTACTGTATTTCTCGTGCTCATCAGTGGTGAACACCTAATCAGAAATTACCAGAATTAAATAAGATTCGTGAATACCTACCGATAAAACGTCTAAGGATATCTGTAGGTTCAAAGCAGTGCTGGCAGGTCCTGGTTGCGCGGGATCGTTTGGATGTGTCTGGACCTCGGTATGTGCTGGTTCCGCGGGAAGGTTTGGATGTGTCTGTACCTCGGCAGGTTCTGGCTGTGCGGGAGGTTTTGGATGGTCCTGATCCCCGGCTTTAGGCTCTTCAACGCAGGAAAGTCATCAGTATATACACAGGAAAATGAAATTTCAGATAAATAATTCATTATGAAACTGCAGCGCGCAGCACCGCAAACGAGACACAAAGCAAACCGAACACATGAGCGCTTACTCGCAACTGCGTAAGTGAGCCGTATATAGTGCTTACGAGGACTTGTTTGTTTTTAAGAGAAACTAATAGTACGTATTAGGAAAGACCGGTTCGCAAGGACAGCTATTGCAGTATAGGGCTAAGCGTGAGTGCTCATCTTTTTCGATTGTCGATGCTCCTTTAGACGCGTTTTAACACACCCGGCCATCAGGCACATTAAAATAAGGCCACAAATTAATGACAACATGTACACTACACGAAGTTTGTATCTTAAGAGCTTGGTGTCTTCTTTGAGGTCAGGCAGTTTTTTTTTCTTTTGTCAAACTCTTTGGCCACCACCTGGCAGATTCGCTGCAGCCTGTCAAAAGAGCCGGAAACAACGTCAATGCCAAACCGGCTGGCTACGTACTTTAGTGTCGTCGGAAAGCGATGAACATACGGCACGACAGCAATGAGTCTTTGTCGTGTGTTTTCTCTGCTTCTAGATCTCTCTTGTTCAAGAATTTTTACCATTTTAATCATTTTCTCTTCTGCCCCTCTCGATATAATGTGGCCTGGGAATCCTGCCGCTTGTAGTCTAGTAACTTGAGGGGAAATCTCGGGTAATTGGGCGAAGGTACAATTGAACAAGGCGCTGCTAAGGCAAGGCAGCGCAATTCCACTTTTCGCAAGTTTTTAATGGTCAGATTTATAGTGAAGAATTGGTTTTGCCAGCAAGTGTGTTCCGATTGTAGTTGTACTGTGAGGTCCGCATTGGGGGGGGGGGGGGGAGCCTTGCGTTCAATCATCTTTCTTTAAGAAAGGCGCTTGACGTTTCTCATTCCTGGCCAGAACTGCTACAGATAGCGGACACCAGCGAGGGGGGCGTATACCATCGCCAAGCTCAACGGTTACAGGAGTGAGACTATAGAAGCTTACACTGTAAAACTATCCGCACCAGGAATGATTTATTCCACATTAGGCAAGCAAAGATGCCATGAAGAAACGAAAGAGAGAAAGAACGAAGAAAAGAATTAAAGAAAGAACGAACAAACAAAAGAACAAACAGCGAAAGAAAGATAGAACGAAATAAGTTATAGGTTGTGCATTAGGTGTTTGCATGTTTCGTTCTGGAGGTTGACCTACAGCGCCACACGTTTGCCTCAAACTGCAGCTCTTGATGTCTTGCAAGGAGCCAGACCCCTCTGATCGTGTACCTTAACGCACTACTACGTTTGCAGCGGGCTTTCACCTTCACGTGCTACATGAGAGTAACATGCTGCCGTACTTTTTGAACACCCGGACCTCGCGGCGGCCTCACGTTTTTCTTAGGCGGGACGGTATCCGGGCGCCTAACATGCCGGCCTACGATGGGCCCTTTCTCATTCTGCGCCGTTCTATGAAAACGTTTTTCATTGCATAGCAGGGACGTCACGAGACACTAGAAATGTCCTGAAGACGGCCTTGGTGGAGATACGGATCAACCGTCCGTATCTCTAGAGCACCGATTCCCAAGATCCTTAGTTTCCCTTGCAGCCTTAGAAACGTCTGCATCGCGTCCATTTCACGCTTGTGCTCTAGCCGGGAGGACCTGTAGCACCCGCGCCTGCTATGATACCAGGGGGCGCTCAGAGCTAGGACAACGAAGGAAACAAAGAGGGTAGTGGGGCGCAGGTTCGAGTATCAGCTATGCAGGTTACGTGTCCATCGTCTTTCGCGCTATACAGTGTTTTAACAAGAATCTCTGGTAAAGGTACTACGAATACGTGGAAGACCCTTGATGTTACATTGCTTATAATTCCATCACTTAATGTATACACGCAGTTTCGCGATCGTATTCGATCCCGATTCGAATCACATTCTTTACGTGTGAAGAATTTCATTTCCATATCGAAAAGAGAAAAAAAAGGCAGTTAGCTTGCTCCTCTGTGATAGCCTCTAAATATTCAAAACGTGTTTACAACTACTGTACTGAAGTGAAAGCACGAGCTCGGTGACACGGGACAAGGATAAAGATGAGAAAGGAGGAGAACATGAAGCGGTTCGCATGCTCTGGCGTACGGTGCCTTTCCTTTGGAATGGCGCAGTCGACGCACGCTGAGATTTTCCAAGACCTGACGCCGACCATCCCAAATACAAGCGCACGGACAATACGGGGACCACATGCGTCCCAGCAAGTACTGGCCACATCATCCTGAGATGGCTTGCAGGCCTCCTGAGTGGCTCTTGTGGACGGCGCTGCATGTGAGTTTGCCAAAGCCGTCTTCTTCACGGTAGACCGACTTTGCCTAATGAGTGGTGCGTTGGCTGCAGTCGTCGAACAAACAGCGCTATCATTGCAAACGGCAACGGCTGTTCCTGGTTTCCGTGGTTTACAAGAGGGCCCCGTATTCTGGGTGCGTACCGTCCAGTACGTGCATAGAGGCCGAGCGCGATTAGCGTACCATCGAGTAAACATGCACAGAGGCCGAACAGAGGCCCATGGCAGAAGGGCGTCTCCGAAATATAGCTCAGGTTTGGAATATGTTCGAAGGGCGTGCCTATAACTTGTTCCGGCTGGACAGCTGCGCTGCGCTCTACTTTCGACAACCTGCCAAGCGCCTATGACACTCGCTTTATGCAGATGCCTTCACGCTAACAAGCTCGAGATGAAGACCTAGTCGAATAGATTTACGACAAACTGTTGCTCCTTGGCACCCGCAACCGTACCTGCGCTTCCCAACAGCCAAACAGTATGTCATATATGGCATCGACAACTCCACACATGCTGTCGTTCTGTCTGTGTATGCATATGAGACCGCTGCCTACGCTTTTGCCCGTAAGGTTTGAGTGGTGCAGGATACCGCTAGCCGGCGTCGAGCTTTCACCACACGGCCATGTGCTACCTCGCAAGCTTCACTACTGCAACGTGGACGCTCGTCCGTTTGGGACGCCAACCGCTGGTCTTGTGATTGGTTGCACGCTGCAAGACCGTAAATGATATGCAACAGCAGCACGCTACAGTTGCGGCCAATTGACGTCGGCGGTATTGGAGAGTTGAAGAGCTTGTACACAAGGGCTCTGAGCATGTGTCGCTACTTGGGAAACATGCCCCTCCCCCTCTCCAGCCCACTGACTGAGCCACCCTTGCGTGGCCTATGGTGAACGGTACAACCAAGTGTCACCATTGAGCAAGAAAGTGTAAATCAGATCATTAGTAGACTGGAGCGGATAGAAGAACGGGAAAATATCACGGATCAGAGATTAGGCAAAATTGAAATATATTTAAACGAGACAGTGGTCCCTGTTATGGAGCGGGAGTGCACTCGGCCGCTAGCCCAGCAGGGTAAGTCGCCGAGTGGACTTGAGCTCAAAAATAGTTCACCAAATTTCCGTGGTCAAGATGGCTCTATTAAATAGTTCATTTAGTATTTGGCAGTGGAATTGTAGGGGGTTCAATCATAAGAAGGCGTCTCTGCAGCAGTTTGTTAGAACGCATGGTGTCAAGCCTCAAGTTATCATGTTACAGGAAACACTGACGTCTAACGTGACCTTAACGAATTTCAAAGCGGAAGTTAAGGATAATGAACAGGGCAGAGGACTCGCTACTCTCATTAATAGGAGGTTGGCATACATTAGACATGATCTTCACATGGCAGATTGCAAGATTGAATATATTATGGTGGAAGTAATCTTAGGTCGGCAAAGGTCATGTCAGAGGAGCGTTTACCTGCTTAACCTGTACAGTAGCCCCCGGGACACGAAGCAGAGTTTCAAATCTCTCTTGGCCAAGGCAACCAATCTGGCTAAGGATGCACCGTTGCTTATTGGAGGGGACTTCAATGCACCATGTCATGTGTGGAAGTATGTTTATAGCACTATTAAGGGGGAGAGACTATGGCAGCAGGCACTAGACTTGAATTTAACTTTGATTACAGACCCCTCGTATCCCACCAGATGTGGCACGTCGACATGTAGAGATTCGACACCTGATCTCACTTTTGTTCGAGGGGTGGTGGATTCGTCCTGGTCAAATTCTAATAAAGATTTTGGTAGCGATCATTACATACTTATGATTACTTTGGCAGTGGCTAATAAAAAGGAGCGCACATTCAGGATGGTTGACTGGGATGCATTTAGGAAAAGAAGAGCGCAGAGAATCGATGATGAAGGAAATGAGTTGACCTTGGAACAGTGGACTAGTCAGCTTAAAAGTGACGTTGAGGCGTCCACTAAAGAGGTTCAGACCGATATTGACACGGAACACATGGATAGTCGCCTGGCACATTTGTTGGAAGCAAAGCAGTCGATGTTAGCGAGATGGAAGGGTCAGAGATTAAATAGAAGGCTTAGAAAGCGTATAGCAGTGGTTAATCAGGAAATTGAAGACCATTGTCGGGTACTGTGCAAGCAGCAATGGGATGAAGTGTGCAATTCTATTGATGGTCGCATTAAGAGGGGAGGCGCATGGAGTTTGCTCAGACATCTACTAGATGAGACAAACACTAAGTCTAATCAGAGGACTGTGATAGGTAAGCTGGTCCATCAGGCGTGTCGGGACTCCACGGAGCAGGAGTTGCTAAAGGATTTGGCTCAGAGATACCTTCCTTTGGAGACCTGGCACGATACACCTGATGGGGTTTTGGAATATAGTGGAGACGAAAATGCAGCTATGGACGCGGAATTTACTGAAAGTGATATCAGGATGGCGCTGCAGAATCTTAATGGTCGATCGGCATCAGGGCCGGATGGCATTACGAATAAAATGCTACGGAATTTAGACGATGGGTCAATTGAGTTCCTTACGCGGCAGATCAATTGCCTATGGAAGGAAGGCTCTTTCCCGGAAGAGTGGAAACTGGCAACTACTGTTCTGATACCCAAACCAGGCAAGGCCATAGGGCTTGAAAATCTCAGACCTATTTCACTGACGTCGTGTTTGGGAAAAGTCGCTGAGCATGCCATTTTAAATAGGCTAACGCGTTATGTTGAGGGCAATGGGGTCTTTCCGCATTCGATGATAGGATTTCGGCCCGGCCTCTCGACTCAGGATGCTATGATCAGGATTAAGCATCAGATCCTTGACCGGCGAACAAGGCATACTAAGGCACTAATTGGACTTGATGTGGAAAAAGCTTTCGATAAAATCCGACATTCTTTCATTCTACGGGTGCTATCGGACTTGAATATGGGGCAGCGGCTTTTCAATTTTGTCAAGGCTTTCCTTACGGATAGAAAGACATGTCTCAGGTTTGGGGAGATAAAATCGGAAGTCGTTAAATTGGGTTGCTGTGGTACTCCGCAGGGATCCGTACTCTCGCCTATGTTATTCAATCTGGCGATGTCGAAGTTGGCTAATAGACTGGACACTGTCCAGGATATTGGCTATTCTATCTACGCGGATGACATTACTATATGGAGTGTCGGTGGTAGTGATGGAGAGCTTGAGGCTAGGCTGCAGCAGGTGGTAACGCTTACGGAGGAGTACCTGGGTCTCATGGGGCTCAAGTGCTCCACTAAAAAGTCGGAGTTGTTGATCTTCAAATCTAAGAAGCTAGGTCGTAGGCCGAGGGGTTGGGTACCGGAAGTTGAGCCTTGCATTAGAATTCATACTAGGGAAGGGTCGGTGATACCCAAAGTTGAAGCAATCAGGGTCCTGGGTTTTGTACTTGAAGCGAACGGATCGAACATTAGAACCATTCAGCGTATTACCAAGAAAACGGAGGAGGCCATAAGACTTATAAGACGGATCTCTAATAGGCATAGGGGTTTAGGAGAGGAAGGTGCGATGCGCTTAGTTCACGCATTTATTATGTGTCATTTCTCGTATGTGGCAGCTATGCTAAATTGGAATAGGGGGGAGAAAAATAAATTGGAAGCATTAATCAGAAAAGCCATCAAGGCTGCGCTTGGTCTGCCTATGACTACGTCAAACGATATGTTGTTACGACTGGGTTTGCATAATACTTTAGATGAAATTGCTGAGGCTCAACGTACCGCACAGAGGGAGCGGTTGCTAGGTACACCAGCGGGTAGGTATATATTACAGTCAATTGAAGAATCGGTGGCTGTGTCGCACGATAGGGCGCCTCTACACGAGTTGAACGTGAACCTTAGGGCAAATATCATGGTTCGTCCATTTCCGCGGAATGTGCACCCCGTGCACAATGTAGGGAGGCGGGTCGCGAGAGCTAGGGCTTTGTTGCGAGAGGCAAAGGATCAGGAGGAGGAGTCTGCGTTTGTTGACGCCGCATGGATTAATGGTAAAAATGCTTATTCGGTGGTGGTAGTAGATGGCAAAGGGAGCGTTAGAAATGCTGCTTCCATTTATACCAAAGACCCGGGGGTTGCTGAACAGGTGGCTATTGCTCTAGCACTACTTGATTCTAGAAGAGTTTTGGTGTTTAGCGACTCGCGATCTGCGATTACAGCCTTCTCGAGAGGACTTGTTGCGGAACCGGCTAACAGACTGCTGCAGCGTAGGGATATCACTTCGCATACCGTTACTTGGTTCCCGGCGCACATGGGGACAGTGGAGGGAGCCCCGCGTAACCTCAACGAGGTGGCGCACAGGGAGGCACGAGGATTAGTGTGCCGTGTACTCCCTGAAGGGGCTGGATCTCCCGCTCCTGAGTACAGGGACCAACTGTTAACCTACAACGAAATCACCAAGCACTATTACTTAGGGCGCAGGGCATTCCCGTTGCCACATCCTAAATTAAGTAGGCCGCAGGCGGTTACATTAAGGCTTCTGCAGACACGGACGTACCCTAACCCGGTCATCATGAATAAAATTAATCCGGACTGCGGGGTTTCAGTCTATTGTAGTAAGTGTGGGGGTTTGCTCGATTTACAACACATGCTGTGGCGCTGCTTGGCGTTGGCCGGTGATGGTTCTCGAGGTGAACAGTGGTGGCAGCGAATGCTGCACAGTGAAGTGCTAGCGGACCAACTCAGGGCTGTCCAGAGGGCCCGTGTGATGGCAGAGGGGCTCGGCCTCTCTGTACCGACGTGGGAGCGGCCCGCATCAGTCCGAGACTGATCCCTCAGGACCTCAATAAAGTTCTTCATACCATACCATACCATTGAGCTGCGGTCACACACAACCACTCGTAAAATAATCTACTCGAGGTCCCCGTATTCGACGGCTTGCCTGCCGACATGATTGTAGGCGTGGACTACACCTTTTCCGACGAGTTTGGAATAAAGGAAGCCCGGATATAATTTCTCACCAAGACGTCACCGAGGCCCAACGCCAAGACACTGTTGTGGCGGCTATCGCAGCTTCACTTACGGATGCGCAGAAGAGCAGCTACTTTGTCATGCGCGACAGAACCCTATACCGTCGTAAAGGGAAGAATAAATAGCAAGATGAAGAGCACCTTGTAGTCATCCCTGCTTCGTCGGGACCTGGTATTCATCGCGCCATCCACGACCCACCGGAAGACTGACATAAATGTCAGCGAGCAACGCTGAAAAAAAATACAGGAGCGCATCTGCTGGGTCAAAATATGTAAGAGTGTTCGCTCTTAGGTTGCTAGCTGGGAAATATACCTGTGAAACAAGTGTTGCGCCATCTAAACCTGCGCTACTCGCACGCATTCTGCCTTCTGCTGCTATATTTCACACAGATGGCATCGCTTATATTTGCACCCTACCACTGAATACGGCTGGCATTCGCTGCATCCTGATTGTTGTCGAAGATGCATCCAAGATTGACGAGGCCGTGGCCGCCTCTTCTCTCTCACCCAGCTAAGTGAAAAGATTTTCAAGAAACCAATTTGAAGTTACTCATGTTGTTTGACACAGTGCTCTTTCTAGCGCTGTCTCAAACAACAGCAGAAGCACGGGTATGCGTGTTCTATTGGTGATTGTGTTCTAATGATATCAAGTGCAACTCTATTTTTTTCCAGCATGGTTGCTTTGCAGCACAGGAATTTCCACACCTGATGTAAAAACTATTCGCAGCTCACCCTTCTGGTCATATGGGGTTTTCACACACCAAAGAGCACGCGCTCAATTTCGGAACGACATTCAACTGAAGCTACACTAACCGTGTAATCTCTTACATTTTGAACAACGTCTGTATCAGTGTCCTTGTTATTTGTGTACACTATTGTGAAACACCTTACATTACCGCGAAGAAATGCGCAGGTGTTGAACAATGCAAGTGGAGGCTCCAGCGACAGTTCAACGCACACTAGACCCCCACCTTATTTCCACATAGAATCTCAGCGAAAGCAATGTGCAGTTATTAGGAGGGTTCTGCGTGCTTATCTCACCTAACAACCATTGCTTCGCGTACCTACATGATGTTGTAAAAATAAATCACGGGCCTGCTGCAGTGAGTAAAAATTGACACTACATGTGCAGTATGAAGTTACCCGTTCGCACATTTGCGAAACAATGGATTTCCTGCATAGCGCGGGCATCACTATTGGTAATGTTGACCCTAACAAAAGATGAAAATAATTCTTTCAGCGTTATCTCCCAACCAAAAATTGGGAACTGGGAGCATGGTGCCTATTCTTCCCATTTCATAATTTTTTGCTCTCAGCAAAAACAGCGGAAACGCGCACATTCCCAGCGGTAACGGAAAAGTTATACTTTTGAATAGTAATATTTTCCTTTGAATGCAAGGCAGCTCAAAGATGGCGAAATATCATAGGCTTCATAAGCACTTTTCCGAAACTTTCAGATGTTCTGTTAACATTTAAACTTGCAAATCAATTGTATATCCTTTTAAGCGTCTTTCTTAACCCACAAGCTGTACCTAGCTTGAAGGAAGATCTCCCACTCGCTTACCACATTGGTCCTTGGGTACGCATTTTCCATCCTTTCTCCTGTAGAGAGGCGCAATACACCCACACTTTGTGTCACTTCTCTTCTTGCAATGCCACTTGTCTTGTTGCTCTACGCCATTGCAATATGGTTGCGGAATAAAATCATTACTCTGGCAGTAACTTGGTTGTTCTTTATCGGGACACGCTAAACAAAAAAAAAATTACAGAGAAAATTATTTTTTTCTTCGGTGAATATAAAAGGAGAATGTAAGACTTTGCATAAAAAAGCATTACATATAGTCCATACATGTTCCATAAGTACACTACATATAGCATAACTTTTGGAGTTTATTTTGAAGATTTCTAGCAGAGAACACATTTCCTAAGTTTACTTTCTTGCAGATTAACAGGGGCGCCTCGTTTTAACATAATAGACAGGACGCAAGAGCAAACACAGCTCTTAGGTCTTTAAAGTAAATGTTTGGTGTATTAAGTCTGATCAACGGATATCTTTAGAAAAAAATCTCAGCAGAAGCCACCCCACCATGAATGTCAACGATTAGCGATTAGCATTCAAGCAATGTCATTGTCTTTGTGCAAGATGCCATAGATTTAAGGTATGTCTTTTGAACACATAGAATCTTTGGATTAAACCTGTGTAAGCATTTATTTATCGTCATGAAGGTTGTGGAGGAGTCCTCTGACGTTCCATTGTAATAGTTGTGCATCCATGGTAAGAGTGGTTTTTGTGCAGTGTGTTTAAGACAGGCGAATTAGATCACAGAGTCCTTTCCGGGGGCCGAGATGCGAGGTTTGACTTCGTCTCTGGGGACGAGACCATTGAGGCAACCAATCCGGAGGCCAACGACCCCTTCTTCTGAGACGGGAGCACAGCGTTAGCTACAGACGTCGAGGGAGGGGAGAAGGCGTCACTGCCGACTCACTGTGTGTGTGCTGGGCAGCCACCAGAGGCCGTTGTAGTGCTGCCACCTGATGCGATACAACGCTACGTTACGGTACGCAACCTTATACAACGTAACACTACCCGCCTGCGTGCTTCCTTTAAATATAGCTTTTCCTTGACTTTGATTGTTACTATGTATTTCCAGTCCTTTTTCCAGGATCGGCACGACGGGGAGCATACGGCGTGCTACTCTTCACAATTCACTCAGTGTACAGCGTTCTCGCGATTGTGAGATGGGTGTTCTTGGGCAGTGCAATTAGTGCACGCCTTGCGGCCTGGGCCGTTCTTTGAAAAGTGGCCAAATATTTGGCACCATGAGACCGCACTGCGGACCCGTGGTCTGACCGGGATCCTTTGTACCCTGCCTCAATGGTACCAGGCACCATATGCGATCCGAAAGAATGGCTTTCTTTCGATCTCTGCCATCACACCTCATCCTAACTATATTGAGATTGATTACATTCTAATCCCTCCAGCCCTGTAGTAGCTTAGCTTCAGTCAACTCCATCCGATCATTAAGGGAAACACTAGATTGGTGATGTTCATTGTGCGGTGCGGAGTCACTGCCACTGGGAGGTCTCCAAATGACACTAGGTTGGACAGTTTTCCAAGTTCCTTTTCTCGGAGCTCCAGGAGATAAAAGCTTGCCAGCTTCGAGCCTTTGTTCCCGGGGTCAAAAGCTTTAGTCAATGTTTTTGCAACCACGAAAGGTGAGACCATTCTTGCAGCCTTTTCTGATTTCTTAGAGTGTATTACATCAAATCGTGAGGAATTGTTATTTTGTCCGCAAAAAAAAAACTTGAAACATTTTTTGGTGCCTCCTTGTTTCTGAGGGCAATCAGGGAGTTGAGGGAATGAACTTGCCATAAGTAGATGCGAATTTTTAGCAGCAATGTCACCCATAAACTATGGAGCATAATGAGGGGATGCTGCAGGTCCTGGAAAATCCAGGTCCTATAAGCATCAGCTATCCGCCACTGCTGTAACCAGATATAGTACACCCATGTTGGCTACCGAAACAAGGTCAACCCTTGCCACCCGGAATTTCTGAAGTGACAAGGCAATAGAAGACAGGACAGATGAAAAGGGGAGAGAGAAAGACGAAGATTGAACAGCAGGACAGGAAAAAGCGGCTGCCAATTTCCTGCATGTGCATCAGTCTGGAGGCACTGTGTATATGAAGCATAGACCTAAAAGGTGTGTTGCCTCAGCCGGGGGGCCTTAAGGTCCGAACACCCGGCATCAGCTCTACCCCCGGATCCCCCTTTACTCAGACACGGCTAAGCCGCTCACGGCTACACGTGGAAGGGCCCAACCCGCTTGTGCTCGGCTGCGTAGTGTCGGCTGACACCAAACGTGTGCTGACGCATACGCCCCAGAGTGCGGGAATATAAAAGGTTTGAAGTCATGTTAGCTGCATTACACTCGCAAAAAAATAAATAGGCACCAACAAAATCTTGAACATCTTAAGGCCACTAGTAGCAAAAGAAGAAAGTTTGCAAACCTTTAAAAGAGAATGAGGCGGTGATATCTTGGAAGCAGGCATCACGCTGTGCCACAGTGCGGCTGCTCATTAGTAATAAAGTTGGCAAAGGAAGGAGGCGAAGACCAGGATCGAACACCGAACACCCGGCATCCTAGGATCGAATAAATCCAGCAACAGGAGAGCCGCGGACCACGAAGTTTAACGCAGGAATGTTAGCTCCAAAAAAGGACAATGCAAATGCCTAATAACAGGGTAGCAGGACGCAAGGGAATTCTCACTCTATGATAAAAAAGCTGGCTTGAAAGCGCAAGGCCGTGCTGACTAGTGTGATTGAGCAAATCAATAAATGTAAGGAAGTGGCGATTTAGCAGTAAATGCGGGAGAAAATCGTTAACATTACGACACAGCTTATTAAGCTCCCGGATTTTTATTTTAAAGCGCGTTCCCATTCTTGCGAAGCGCTCTTCAGGACCTCCCTGGACACGTCCTGCGTCTTGGATGAGCAGAGAGATGGTGGTACAGAGCAGACTACCGTGAGTCGCACTACGCATATATACATTCACATATAAAGGCTCTTTCAAAGCTTTGCCTTTTCCTGTCTACTTCTTCCACATGACCGGCTTCAAACAAGTGCACTTTTTACAGTTGAACGCTTGAGGTTACGTGACAGCCGGTTGAAGCCTACTTGAGAAGGCAGCGATATTAAGAATAAGCCGAGCTGGCAAAGACCAGTTACAGACTGACACAAATTCTTCCAATGGCAGCTCAGACCATTAAGTAATACCTGTCGAAGTGGCTGGACAAAAATATTATATTGAGGTGGACTACGCAATGAGTTCATGCCAGGTAGACGTTTGGAGCATTATATGCCCACGCCTTGTTAACGACAATAACAACGAAGTGAAAAATTTCACCGACGATTACTATACTCCCTAATGGAAAATTTGAGCGCAGCTCAATACGTGTTTTCATTTCGAGTTTCAGAATTTAGTATTATGATTATATTTGCACAAAATTTATATTAGGAAGATAACGCTGTGAGCTGGGCGCTTTGTTTACACACAGACGGCGCGCGCTACTCGCACACTTAATCGTAGCCATCATCACCAGTCTTGCACGTCTTGACGCGCAAGACGGGCGAATCACAAGAGAATCACAAGAGACGCGTGAAGACAAGAGAATCCTCTTTACTATTAAGTAAGAAAATATTTTACTTACATGCCGTGATCTGCGAAACTTCGGATAAAAAGAGCACATTCATCAGCAGTAGTACCATAGTAGCTGCCACTTCGTTTCACCGCTATATTCTGAGGGGAAAAATACAGCAAAGGCCCTTAGTGCTTGACTCTGTGAGGTGTTAACAAACAATGCAATTATTTCATATCAGTGAAATAACCTTGCAGTGACAACTTTATAAATGACTATTCAGAAGGAATGAATGAAACAATTGACATGAAACAAAATGCGACAACTTGAAAATTAACTAAAACACAGCGGAACTTTCTAGTCTTATGAATGCAAACAACAGTAAAAAGATAATACGTACGTATGAATGAGTGGTAATTATTATTAATCGAAATACAGCTGGATACTGCATTCATGTGGCTGTGAAGATACCATGAAATACCTGAATGTATTCTTTTATTGCGAACTGTAATAAGAATTCAGCGGCAAACATACATCTGGACTATTATGCTTTTTTGTCATACATTGCATAACAAGAGGTTACATCATATTGCTTTTGAAGCACACTTTAGTTCCAGGTGGGTGGCATTACCAATCCTGGGAGAAAAGTCCACCATTACGCACTGAGGAAGATTTGGCTGCGGGCATGTGAGCACAGCGGCATTTGCGAGAGCCTCCTTAATCTGCTAAAATGCTTGTGTGGCTCGGTCGTTCCACTTAATTGCACTTGCATTAGTTCCAGCTGCGGCGAGTACACAGGAGAGGTTGAATGACGTTGGCGCATTTCGGGCGATACCTGCGGTAGATGTTAACGATACCCAGGAACTCTCGAAGCTGGCAGATATGTTTCGGCTGTGGAAACCGTCACACTGCTTCGACCGTGTCCTCCCGTGGTTGTATTCCCGCGCTTGAAATGCTGTTGCCCAAAAATGATAGCGACGATACCCCACGCAGGCACTTTGCCGAACTGATAACAATCCCGTGGTCTGTCAGTCGCTGCAGGACGCAGCGTAGATGCCTCTCGTGCTTTTTGAGAGTGCGCCTAGCAATCAGCAAGTCATCCAGGTGTACCTTGCAAAAATCAGCGCTTCGGACTACGCTATCTATGAACCGCTGAAAAGGTTGTCCTGCGTTGCGTAAGGTGAAAGGCGTGGAAGAAATTTTATTATTCCAAGTGGAGTTGAAATTGCGGTTACCGCCGATGATATCAGCATACATCCAGAGGCTGAGATTGTGATAGCGGCTTATTTGGCTCACCTAATGGTTGCGCCCTTCTGCTTGTGCGCAAGGCTCATAGCATCTCAGTGACTCTTGAATTCTCGTCACGCATTTCTTGAAGTTCATCTCGACATTTCTGCTTGCAGGGCAGCCAGTAATGCAGGCGGGGTGATCGCATCATCCAGCCGGTCGGCAAGCTCGGCGACCAAGGGTAGATTTTTCCGCTCTGACGTAAGGGCAAGCGTGCGCACACTTGAAGGTAGCTTTCGCATAAAAAGTTTGCGGAGCACTGCTCCGTCTAGAGTGTTTGTTGTTTCGACTAGCAACTGTTGCACGTGCCACAAGAGCTGACTAGGAGTACGGTCGCCGAAGTCCGTGCCGCAAAGCAATTGCTGCAGTCGCTGTGGCCCGGAGAGCCTAACTAGGCGGACGAGGGTTCCTTTCAGCTTTGAATATGCGTTTTCGGCAGGCGGTGCAAGCAAAATATCCTTCATTTCATTGGTTATGGCCGACCGGAGACTGCTTACTATGTGGAGTATATTGTTTAGGTCTACTGTGATGCGTCGTGCTGCGAACTGCGATTCGACTTGTGTGAGCAAGAGTGCAGGGTTCGCATTCCAAAAGGACGGCAGCTACCTTCGACAGAGGAGACTGTGGGGAGGGAGGGGGGTGCGTCTGTCGTGGACGTCGAAGTCATAGTGACGTTGGTACACCAGCCCGATGCTGCGGCATGGTTCCGGATCACGAAATCTGGAACGCCCTTTTCGGCCGAGCAAGGCGAGTGAGCAACACACGGGTAAAACAACAAAACATTTATTATTTGTGATCCTCTCGAAGATAAATCGGATTTTTTCACGCGCATGCGCTCATGGCACTACCACGAAAGCGCCGTTATGCGTCGCCACAAGTTCATGGATGATGAACATACCAGTCTCTCGTGCCCATACGTACCGAATAACAGCACGCACTTCCATTGGCGATCGCATTGTAAGCACATGTCTGTGTGACATCGTGATTTGTACTGGAGTGACCTCGGGCACACCAGTCTGCTGCTGGTCTCTCATTGGCGCTCCACGCATCTTGAACCAACAACGGGCGGGGATTATTATGGCAATTGTTTGTTTCACATGGTGTACTATCTACCCTTTAAAAAAATGGCGAAGCTTTATTTCAGAACGTGCCTCGTAAAAATACTTCTTTAACTCTAAAACACTATTTCTGTGATTTCATTATTTACAGAATACTACAGGCCCGAAAGAGGGCCAAAGCGGGAGGGGAAAAATAGAAAAATATGAATGCAAGCACCGCGTACAAATAATAGCATATAACACGATCACATACCCAGAAACAAAGAGTCAAAATTGTCAAATTGTCAAAAGCAGATCACATACGCAGATACACACACCAAAAAAGAAAAAAAAAGAAGAAAAATATTTTGTGAGGCTGTTACTGCAGCACACGAAATACAGGATAGCCGAACACAAGAAATCAGATAAATGTAGGCTTAAATTTCCAGTACATTAATGCCAGTGATGTTAAAGACAAGTATGTTCTAAAAATCAGCATTAGATGACTGTGATAAAGGTAGTTTGTTCCAATCTGTTATGGTGCGTCGAAAGAAAGAATATTTGAAAAGGTTAGCTCGGGTGTTATAAGATGTTAGTGAGTCAACATGGCGATGACATGTTCGACATGCTGTCAGTGGTTTTAAATAAGGATCAGGTTTATCGGCAAGAGATTATTCTTCAGCACCAACAGAAATTTTAGACTGTATTTTTCTTGGTACCACTAGAGACTGAATGTTATGCTGCGTCATTAGACTAGAGTGAGAGTCACTTGCACGATATTTAAAATAAATGAACCTGACAGCTTTGCGCTGTATCATTTAAAGAGCATCGTTGTTAGTTTTTTGTATAGGGATCCCAGACAATGCTGGCGTATTCGAGTTTAGGTCGAATTAGATAAGCCGTTAATCTGGTTCTAGGAGGTGCACATTTTAGCTTATGTCTGAGAAAGCAAAGTTTTCAGAACAAAGAGTTACATATTGTCGCGGTACGACGCGGACACAAGACAGGGAGACGTTGTTCAAGAACAACAGGACAACCGGTTCAAAAGCAAACGCAACAGAGGCACCTCTTCGTCCTCACCCAATCTCAGCCACCCACTAGACGGAGTCCGTTAATGCCCCCATCGTCGTTGTCTTCTGCGTAGAATACAAGCGTCATTTTTCCCTCCCTAAGAGAGCATCGCCCCGATGCTAAAGCAGCAATCTCACTCGCGGAAGTAAGGGTCTCTCGCATAGTTATTCGCTCCCATACGGCTTCATGCGGACAACGTGCACAAGTTTTACACCCATAGTTTGTCTAAAAAAAAAACAAAGACATTAGGAAGAACTAATCTCAGCTTTGCAGACTCAGGTCTTATCCCAAAACGCAAACACACTTAAGCCATGTCTTGGTTCGCACAGCGACTTTCGTTGTCGTTGTTCCAGCCGCTTGCGTTTCTAGTTTCCTTTACTTCCGCTCTCCCATGGTGGCGCTGCCATCGATATGTCACACCTGTCTACTTTGTTCCGGCTCCTCCGGGAGGCGGTCGCGTCGTCCACGCGAATAACAATAAATGTGCGTGCACGCTTTTCGTTATGATGACCACCGATAAAGAAAATAAATGAGTTCGTGCTTTTGTTCTAAATTCTATGTCACCTCCGAGCCGTGTGCTAAACTTCTGCGAAAGCACCCACCTACGCCATGGAAACATATGTGGCAGTTGTTGCTGCAGTGATGGACGTGGCAATTTGCACTAAAAAAGGTGCCCTTCGCTGCACTACACAGAGGAGGAACGTTGACGAAAAAAAATACATATGTCGCAGTATCGCGTGCTTGTAAATGCCCACCGTGTCCTAACGTGAAGCATTCCAAAACCAGCGCGGTTCGTCGGACGCACTTTCATAAAGAAACTGTCGAATCCATATAACGTATATGTAAAAAAACACTTAGGAGGTACTTCCAGCGTGCCATTCGCCACAGCCTTTGTGGAGCGGTTACCTCAGTTTCCATGAAGAACAACTGAGAATATTGTTTTTTTTTTGTTTGCGCCAATCTTCCCTGTCAGACTAATCTTTTTCTTTCGAAAATATCTTACATGGTCTTCAGTGTCAACAGCAGCGGTCAAAGCATAGATTTTTCACCTTCTTCAGAAAACTTCTACCTTATCCACACCTCAAAGAACACTGTTTTCATTGCTCAAAGCACAACAAATATTACTATTTTATGAAATTATCCGACACGCCAGCCAGCTAACTCAGGCTAGTTACTCACTCTAACTGCTTTGATATTTTCGACTGTAAGCGAACTTCTCATGTGGTTTCCACTCCCTTTAGATTTAGAATTTTGTCTTCAGTATGATTTCTGTAAACACCGATATACCTCTACACTTAGAAAATTAGGGCAGGTTGAAGTAGTACTAAAGTAGATTGAGTTATTAACTAAAAATATGCACAAGACATTGTTAGGCGTAGTCTATTTAATGGCTGCAGCTCAGCTACGATTAAATGCACTTGCCATCACTGATATTCGCAAATATTACAATCGTAAAATTTCAGCAGCATATAAACTGCTTAAACCTAAAGAAAGTGACCTTTACCAAGCACCATCATAAGAATCCAACAAACACTAACGCCATGGACAAGGTAAGGGAATTACATGGGGCCTAATGAATGAAATAAAGGAAGGATAAATTAATGGAAATGAAGGCTGGTGAAAAAGCAACTTGCCGATGGTGGTGAACGATCCCAAAACCTTCGCATTACGCTTGTGATGCCCTACAAATTGAGCTACCGCGGCGCCGTTTCCCCATCCAGTTTCATGAGTACTTATATTTCCTAGTAGAACCCTGGGAGTGTTAGCGAGCGCCCCCACTCGCAGACCTTGGCGGCGGATGTGGCACATCCTTTCAGCCGCAGGCGTAACGATAACGTAATCTGTTTTGGGTGAAGGCCACCGTTCAATACATCCACACATGCTATCTGAAGGCATCAATATTGCCGGATTTGAGACCCTCGTTATGTAATAAACGAGAAGAAAAGGGGTTCACCGAGGGGCCCGATTTTAATTAGTTACATTATAAGAAGACAAGAACAACTGAGAGCAAGGACAACATAGGGGAACTTGTGCTTAATAAATACAACCTTACCAAGAACGTTGCTAGTGACAGCAGAGGTGTTGATAGCAAAATAAAGATTGCGAGGAAGCGGAGTTGTCATACACACACGTTTTTTGTAGTTTCGGGCTCTCAAGTACGTGCAAGAGGTCGGCTTTCACAGGTGGTCTGCAATTGTATATATGCATATATACATCGTCACAAAAACATGAGCAACGGCAGAAAGCAGATGGTATATATTCAGAATAATTGGAAAATGTGGCAACGTTTCACTTGTCCTAACGTCATCATTAAACGTGTATAAATAAATCTACAAAATATGAGCCACCAAGTGTATCTTAAGATCTCGTTAGGAATAAGTTCAAGGTACAGACATACGGCATTATTACGGCAGTGGGACCAGAAGTACTCATTAAGAAAGTGACGTCTCTGTTCTTTGAAAAGGAATTGTTCAGTTTTGTCGACTGTAGATCTGCTGATGACGTAGTTGGACATCTGAATGAGGATCTTGAACCGCGCATCGGCTTCGCACTTCGCGCATTTTGGCCATATTTCGCATAAACTTTACAGACCATGCATACTCGAACAAGTGTTCCGTTAATATCAACTCGGGCTGAATCGTCCTTTCTGGCACTTATTTTGAGTCCACTTGTGAAGGTGCTTGAGCTTGTTGGTGTATCATTTTGCAGTTTCTTTCTTGTAGCGCAAAGAGCACAAAGACGTAGACGAGAAAGAGTCACACACAGGCGCTATCTTCCAACAGCAACCTATTCCGGGGTACACGTCACTTAAATACTCTAAATTGTTGCTCGTCTTTTTTCTTTCACAAACCCGGCAAGGAGTTTGACAGAAAAACCACGTTGCAGAACAAAATACGGAGACAATAAACTAGCAGTTGAACTTCCTAACCTAATAAACGACCACCACTCAATATTCGACCTGTTAATTTCTGCAATTTCGAAGCAAAGTTTTATATGGTAAAGGAATTTTTACTATAAGAAGACCAATACAAATATTAAACTACAAGTACAAAATATATCGTATATGGTTGGTTTTTGTTCAATGTTCTTACCAAACTGTGTAAGATTAAAGGCTTTTTTCTTTCTTTTACGCAAATTGTATGCTCAAGTGTTTAAAAATGAGTACTATAATTAACTTTGATGTGCGCTCTCCTGAATGCCAGTAATTGCCATATTGCTGCTACTGTACCGGTGGCACGGCCAACTCAGGCAAACGTTTACCTTTAGCCGTGTCTCCTAAGACAATCTGAATATTGTCTTCAATGAATCAAGAAAGTAAGAAAGAAAGAAAGAAGGAAAGAAAGAAGAAAAATTGTATAAGGCCAGCATAGGTTGCTGGCCATACGAAGCATCTCTAAATCTAACAAGCTTTGCTTGTTATTCTCCGGAGACTTGTTCGTCCATTCAAGTTATCCCATGTCTGATGGGAAGACCATAAACATATCTGCAACGCTTCACCGCTCGTCACAGTGGTTTTTACGATAAAAACTAAGAAGTCATGACCTTTGCGGAACTCATTTACATCGAAGTCACGTTAAGGCTAGTAATCAATCATATGCCATATCGGACCAATAAAATAAGACTAAGAACAAAAGTTAAACGTCAACCAAAACGCATACCTTGCTTTTGTATAAACCAAGTATTGGAACACTTGATGCACCTCGATTGTAGGCAGAAGGTCAGAAGTTGAAGGAAGCTGTCGACGTCCGTAACGCAGGTATCATTTTTTAGCTTCCAAGCCCCGACGCACTCGATGCACTCTTCTACTTACTCCTAAACTGCCGCTTAAGGCAAAGAGTAAATATGTATTGCGCTTAAACTAGTATACACTCACTTACTAATTAAATTAACAGGCATGGTGTCAACGCGCACAGGCCAACAGGCACACATCCCACCCGATGACTGCGCACACTGGCTGTCAAGACGCTGGCCTGAGGGCGCGCGAGGCAGCAGCAGCAAGCGTAGTTACCTCCGGGCTGTCTTTCCTTTCAATGCAAGCAGAGCCACGAGAACACAGCACACGCAAAGCTACGAGCCACCCGCCGTGGTTGCTCAGTGGCTATGGTGTTGGGCTGCTGAGCACGAGGTCGCGGGATCGAATCCCGGCCACGGCGGCCGCATTTCGATGGGGGCGAAATGCGAAAACACCCGTGTGCTTAGATTTAGGTGCACGTTAAAGAACCCCAGGTGGTCAAAATTTCCGGAGTCCTCCACTACGGCGTGCCTCATAATCAGAAAGTGGTTTTGGCACGTAAAGCCCCAAATATTATTATTAAAGCTACGAGCCGTGGGGCCAACAAGACAGCCTCGGAAGCTGATCATTTTGAAGATAAAGCCGCAGTACAATGCTCCCATGGCCTCCCCTCGCCCCGCAAGCGTATTTCCAACTGCTCGTAGGTATTGGCGTCGAGCTCCACCACTGGAAAAGCTGGCGCCACCGTCGGCGTGATGTGGTAGGAGGGATCACGTGGACATAGCGGCCGCGTCGGCTGCTTCGGGCGCGCCGAAGCGAGCTGAAAACGAGTTTTAATTCCCTCGTACGCTGCGGTCCTCATTTAGTGGCGAAATTTTCCCGCTTCGAGTGTCCTTTACAGCGCTTGAAAGCACTACAATAGGTAGTGGCTGCCTTTGAAGGCGCGCAACATGGTGGGCTACTGCTCGGTTCCGCAGGGCCGGACGCACGTAACGAAGACCGGTGTCAGCCTTATTCACACGCAGGCGCAGGACAAGAAGCTGCGTGAAGCTTGGCTCGCGGAACATAAAACCGGCAAACAGTGATCGCCTACAACTCGGGTATGCAGGAAGCACAGACGCGAAGAAGATTTCTGCTACGTCGCCCGGTCTGCGATGTTCTGAAAACGCGAACTGAGACGCTCGCCCGAGTCCGCTGCCCGACTAATGTCATGACTGTTTGGTCTGTGAACTTGTCGCTGCTATAGATACTCGCAAGTTCAGTGGAGTGGAAAGGCAGCGGTAAGAAGCACATTTAAATAAAAGCATGGCATATGGTCTTGCTTGTGTTATGAATTAATGCACTGGATTACAAAAAAGGAGCAGCGGGAAATTGCACGCTGAGAACACCGATAAACATACAGTGCGACGCAACTCGAGAAATAATACTGAAAGGTCAAATAATTTAGAAAAAAAAGATTGAATCGTCGCGACGGGACATCACAGTCCCCGTAGGCATCGAAGTCTCTACAATGAAATTATTTTTGAACAGCTCTGATAGCGCCCACGCAACAATGGTTGCTTGTATACTGTCAAATGCTCATATTCTGCGGCCTAAAGCTCATGGCACGGTGCGAAAATGCGCGCGCGGAGAAAGCGGAACAGTGCGCGGACAAGCATGCAGACGCGCAGTCGGTCGCTGTGAATCTGCGCGATCGCTGCATTGAGGCTTCATTCTATTACGCTCCATTTAGTTATACAAACACTATAAGAACATATTTCACATAGTTTGCTCTCAGCGTTTACCTACCTTTCACGCAAGAAGCCGGTTCGGGAGACTCCATCGCGGCGACCGCGCGCAGTGGCGTTCACTGTACGTATTCGCTAAGGAGACAGCGTCTGTAAACGATTGTGTGCTTTCAGTTTGTCCAAGATTAATACTTAGACAGTAAGAAACTTCTCTCGTTTCGAAAGTACTTATAGAAATGTCCGGGAGAGCTCGCGCGTGGTGTTTTCAGTGAGCGCTGACAGCAAAACCTATGAGGAGCGCGCCGCATGATCCCTCATACTACGCCAGCGAGGTGCTTCCGATAGATGGCGACTCCGTAACTCCTCGCCGCCAATGCAGCGGGGCGTGGAACTTGCGGAGACGACGGGCGTTTGCGCGCATGCGCGAGTGAGAGCGGGTCCGAGAGAGCAAATGGGAGTTTTGCTCCTTGAAAATACGACTCTGCCTAGGTACTACGGAGGAGTTTCTTGGCGCACGGTGTATGTGCTTGTCTCTAGGCGTGTCGGCAGAAGTCGCGGGGCGCGATTGTGCTGAACTTAGCATCGCTAGTTGGCGGCTCGACGCAATCATATTTAACCGATCATGTTATTACTAATGAAAACAACGTGTCATTATTTCGCATTATTGGCGGTGCCTCGAGGACACGAAAGCGGCAACGGGGATATCAAAGCTAGAAGCCGGACTGCTCCGTGGGCTGGGGCTCGCAGAGGCCTGCGCGTGCCAGGGGAGTATAAGATCGGCTGTCCGCGATAGCGGACAGACAATGTTTTATGCGAACACCGCCAGGCACGCTGCGGCCTCTGCGGCCCCAACCCACGGGCCGCCCGGCTTCCAGCTTTGATACCCCCGCTACCGCTTGGGTGCCCCGGAGATCCTGCGCCGCCTGCTTTAATATAACCTCAGGTGCTCTCCTGAGGCCTCCGTTTGCCGGTTACATGTGCCCTCCTGGAGCAGTGCTCGTAAAAAAATCCGATCTATCGTCGCGACGAAAAAACCTTCCCGCGAATTATAAAACACCAGTCAGAACATTGTTCCTTCAGACACAGCGATCACCAAGCGGCGTCCGCGCCCACTGCCTCACCGCGCGGGCAGCCAGCGGCGGAGCGTATAAACCAACTCGACCGAACTCCGCAATGCCGGCATGTCTAGGGGAACAACGAATACAACGCGCCCTAAGAAGCCTCCTGCGTAGTGCCTAGGCTGAGTCATATATTCAAGGAGCAAAAGCCCCCAGATTTTCTCTCTCGCGGCCGCTCTTACTCGCGCCTGCGCAGAAACGTCGAGCTCCGTCAAAAGTGCCACGCCCCGCGGTATCTACGAGCAATTATAATTACGCGCCCCGGAACCGTGCGCGCGATGCAAGAGGGCACGCTTTCTCTTCGTCTTCCTCGTTTGAGCGCGCGAGAGTGAGCGGCAATCGTAGGCTCACCCTGGCATGGTTTCACTCGCACATACATGATACGGCGCGCAACGACGGTGTTATCGCCTTCGGAGTTTGTAAATAACATCACTGTGACGTCGACGCCCGTGGCAGAAATGCGCCTGGAGTGTGCATATAATGGCTATCGCCATAAAATTATGCGTCCTACTTTATAAATAACCAGAAACAACCACTTCGTTTTGTCCTGTTTGGGAAGTAATGCATATTTTTAAAATTTTGACTAAAGTTAACCGCGACGTCGTGTATGTTAGTGGTCCAACATTGTGCAGCATAATACTTAAAATAATTGAGACACTATTTTCCGCCAATATAGCGCCGAGGCTCCTTACAGCGTGGAACTTGTTGCTGTGGTATGTGTTCTTCAACCTTTCGCAAAGGTCAGTTTCGTGAACTTCATATGACATTTTCCCCGCCTGCTGAATGCAGCTTACGAATAACTTCGCGATTGACGTCCTTATTGCCGTGCCTTATGAAATCCAATGAGTAACTCGGGCTATTATAATTGACTGCTGTACACCAGCAGTCAATTATGACTACCAAATAAAGCGGATGATGATAAATTTGCGGTATGGGTTAACTATCTCAGTTGAGAACCATCGTACAGGATTAAAGGCAGTGCTGTGGAAAAAGATATCGCTGTTATCAGCTACACCTAATCCCTACAGTATATCGTCCACTTGGAACAACCTAAATGCTTCTCAATCTGATTGATTATTTTCATCCCTGATGAGATTGGCATGCTAAGCGCATAAAATCAGTCGACAAAGTAAAGAAAGGAACAGGAAACGAAAAAAAAATGATCCAGTGCTCATAGTGCGTCATTCCCACGGAAATAAAAACAGACAGAACAGAGCGGTACTAACTATGAAAAAGAAGGGAACATCCCATGGCAAGCCTAACGCCTGTTTTACTATGATAGGTAACTAATCTCCTTATGTAATAATCCCATGGACGGGCCGCTAACAGTCAGATTTTCCGTCGCACCTATATATGTAACGCCTAACTTACTCGTTCGCCCCCTGGCCTTTATATTTTTCCACAATGTCGCGTCTTCCAAGCGTGGTTTTGCATTTGCACTAAGGGGAATACATTGCCAGGTGATTTTGAAGGGACTTTATCTTTACACCCAGGGGTACATGGAGCCAGTGATTCATACCTCGGCTTCTTTGGCCCAGGTAGCATCCACTGAGCGATAGTGGAATGCAATAAACAGATTGGGCTACGCATTCTATTTACTTTCTTTAGTGCCTTTTTTCATAAGTAATCATGCAGGAACCAAGTTTTTTACTTGCAGGGAGAAGTGGCCTCACGTCGGCTTTTCTCGCAATTCCTTCGAATCAAGGGTCCATTTGATGAACGTGACGGGAGGCTTTTGCTAATTTGGCGACCCGTGGTTCGTCCCTCGATTCACAAGCATAGGGTGCACCGAATTGTTGTAGGACAGGCTTCTTCCTGAGGCGGTTGCGTTAGGCAAGCTTAAGTTGTCGGGTATAAGAACCAGCTCTAAATCTAACAACCTCTGTTTGTTATTCTGCGGAGACTTGGTCGTCCATCAAGCTCCCCAATCTTTGATGAGGAGGCATTAAATAATTTTCAACGCTTCACCGCTCGTTACACTGGTCATTACGAAGAGAACTAAATCATCACTGTTCTGGAACACCTTTACAGCTGAAGTCACGCTAACGCTAGCAGTCAAGCGCCTGCCATATGTGACCAATAAACTAGGACTAACCACTAGACGCGAACGCAATAAAATACGCAAACTGTGTTTTTAGAACAAACCGAGTGTCTAAACACTTGAACTACGTCGACTGCAGGTTGAAGGTTAGAAGCCGAAGGGAGCTGTTGACGTAGGTACCGTAAATTTTCTTTTTTATACAGAGTCTCGCAAGAAAGCGTTCCGCCTCTGAAGAGGACAGGGACGACTTGTGCGTTATTTGTCTGGTTTCATTTGCCTAAGACCTGTAGCCGCTGGCGCCTCTGCAGCTGCAACTGAACGCTAGTATTTTCGGCTCCTCCCGAAATTTTCATGCTACCGTGGTCACTCTACAGATGTCCTGCAGACTCCATCGTTGCCCTCTCTCAAGTCTTCGTCGTCCCAGCCTGAATACGAAGCATGGTTGGCCTTGCTCCAGCCCGGGTCTGTTGCCGCAACATCTGTGCAGCCAGCTGTTACCCAACGAAAGACATCAGTTAGCTGGAGTTGTCCACACCGCCACTACAGTGCGGCGCAACAGGCCCCCGTGGGCTTGGGGGTTGCCAACGCCGCCGCTTTGCGCCGCGGCCACGATCCAGCCCAAAGTCACCAGTCGTGAGAGCTTTCCATGCTTCAGCCACGAAGCCCCCGCAGGATTGTGCCACCATCGCCGGTTGCTGTGGTATGTGTTCTCGGTGAGAACCCTCACCTGTCTGCGACCGGTGGTTGGCCTGCTCGGCCTCACGGTTCTGGCTGCGCTCGCCCTGCCCGCGGAGTCCTGGAGCAAGCCATACCTGCTCGTCCAACAACAAGTCTACGGGAAACACCAGGAGGTGCTCGCCAAGGACCCGTCCAAGCGGGCCGCGGGCGAGCAGCGAAATGACAAGGAGGGGTCGGTCGACTTCATCGAGGACTACCGGTTCAATGGGGCGGCGCGGTAAAGCTGAAGAATCGCACTGGCAACGGCCGGGCGCAGTTCTTAGACATCGACACCGTTGGCGCCAGAGGCAGTGCGAACGGGTTGTCGGCTTCGGGTGGCGCGGTCGACGCCAAGGACAACGGCCACTCCAACCAGCGGTACAAGATGTACATCATCAAGTTCCGACTGGTGAATGTCAGCCACGCTGCCATTGCTGCGGCGGCGAGAAGCGCGCGGGCAATGGCGACGCACAAGAAGGGCGACTACGCGCCCCAGGAGCCAACCCACAGAGAGCACCACGCAAAGGGCAGCAGCGCGGGCGATCGCAGCGGCATAGCCACGCTATTCGCGCGAATGGAGTGGCTGGTCCAGCATCGCGTATAGGGCGTCTCACGCGACCCACGTGACCACCGCACGGACCCTCCGGCTGAGAATGGATGAGAGTAGCGTGTTCGCCCACTGTTGCGCTTAGGAGTAGCCTTGTGACGGCCTGCGGTCTTTGATCGCCGTGTGTTCTAACCGACGCTCACTTAATCTCTGGCGCTACAGCTTGATATGTTTGTTTTTGATTGCCCTTTTATCTGAATATGTGTAAGTGTAAGCGTTAAATTGTGTAAATAAATGTTAACGAATTTTCGTTTATATTGTGTTTGAAATCGTAGAACCTGCAAATTTTTTCCCCGGGTCCTTTGTAATCCACAGAATCTGCAATTTTAATCGCCGTCCGCCCGAGTATTTAGATGATTCAGCTGTTTCTCAGCGAATCAAGTAAGATAGAGGATGCGATGAACATTCTTAAGGGCAATTTTTCAAAAAGGGAAGAATAATAAAGCTAGCAGCTTACCAAATATCCGCTTTTATCTGTCGCAAGAGTTATTCTACCAGGTGCTCTACCAAGCGGATTCGACGCACAATGCTGTCAACGTTCATAGGAGGGGACGACAAGAGAAAGATCCCTGACGGATGATATATAGACTCATTACCTAAAATTACCTAGTATACTTTTTAATCGTCAAATGTTAGGCTGCCTTTGCCAAGTGGCTGCTTGTGATTTGTAGTAAGCTCATAACAATTCAGCTTTTAAGCAGATTAAAAGCCCTCATTTAAAGCACGATTGCGCTCGAAAAACCGAAACCATGCGCGTCGTGAGGGCCCATAGCTGCGTCTTAACGTCACGCTAAAAAAGATAGCAAGTCGAGCCACATTGAAAAAATGAGCTTCCGTAATCAGCAGTTTGTTAATCCTAGGGAGGACAGAGTATTTGCAACCGAAGGAATCACGGAAATAGAAAATTGGGATGATGCGCCCTATTAGATGGTACATTCCATGTGATGTCATCACCGGCTGATTCATAGAGAGTGACAGAGGGGAAGGGCACATGAGGTTTACGTCAACTCGCCCCATTCAAATTCAGGAGCGGCAGGTCGAAATTTTCTCCGCAACAAAGTCGTATATTGGCACACAGAAGACGATGAAAGACTTCTAGGCGAATAATATATCGATTTAACTTGGCTTGATAATTTCCTTTAGTGTCGTTTTAAGTTTACTACACCTGTTTACATGATGTGACGTCTCTTGAAAATATTGCTAAGTCCCATATTCCGTGTGTCTATAAACAATGGGGATTGTCCAGGATAATGGAAGTAAACCCGTTTGTTTACACAGAAAGCCATGTGACAATAAGAATATCGTTCGGGGCACAAGGGTCTTTTATTGCGAGAACAATTATATGGATATCCCAAGTGTATTCTTTCCCTCGGCGGCACTGTCTCCGCCGTCGCCGTGATGTTTCGTCAAAGTCCACGGGCGATAACGCCACCGCGCGCCGTATGCTGTATGTTCGAGTAAAGGCTTGCGAGGGTGAAGCGTCTATCGCGGCTCAGTCTCGCGCGTGCAAGGGAGTAAAGCGGGGAGGAATGCGCCGTCTTCCGTCGCACGCAAGGAACCGGGGTGAAGGGAGGTAAGGGGGCGTTGTACATAGGCGACATCGTGCGGACGCGCGTGGTCGCCCGGGCTTTCTCTTTTTCATTTTTCATTTATTGTACCCTCAAGGCCCGTGAAGGTGTTACAGAGGGGAGTTGGGAGCGGGCGGTGATTAGATGAGAAAAGAGCATAAAAAGTACAATTTGACAAATATTTCGGCAGGAATAAAATGAGTCGCGAAAAAAAAGAAGCTATTACAAAAAATACAAGATTTACAGGCGCATGAAACCGCATTCTCCTAAGTAATGTTGTCTAAGGCATCACGAAGCAAGGAACTATCGCTGATGAATACAACGGCTGCGAGGAGGCCATTCCACTCTAGCGACTTCCGAGGTAGGAATGACTGGGAAGATGTATTTGGACTGCAAGAAGGAGCGTGAACCTTGTGAGAATGATCTATGTGACGGGATGGGTAGTGTGGAGTATGACTGAATACACCATGCACTGCTGTACTGTGAAAATTTTTTTGAAATAATGATAAACGGGAAACTTTACGTCGAGCTGCAAGAGATCGAAGAGAAAAGGCAGTTCTTATGGCTGTTACGCTGGCAGTTCTAATTCGAAAGAATAAAACGAGCAGCGTTATTTTGAAGCAATAATATCGTGTTAATTAAGTTTACGTTATTGGGGTCCCAGACTGCTGTAGCATAATCTAATTTCTGATGTATAAAAGTTTTATTAGTTTTTCGGATGCATTAAAGCCTTACAAAGTATCGCTTTAAGTAACCAAGAGTGCAGTTAGCATTGTTCACTACATTATTAATGTGGGTTTCCCAGGTAAGGTTGAATACGATATGAATTTCTAAGTACTTCTACGAGTTTACTTGTTCTAAAGGAAGGTTACCTTATAGTATAGCAGAGTGATCGGTTACAGCCGAATCATAAACATTACACCAGCTTGAATTGGTGTTAAAGTTGCACATTATATGATCCATCAGTGTGGATGTCTGTGAAGTTATAAGTGTTGGGGTTTTAATGACGTTATGGAACCCATATGATCTAACCAGATCAAAATAATCGCTGTTATGTTCAATCGCTTCAGCATCAATATTAAAGTCTCCACATAATATATTATTCGTTTATTTAAATTGGTTAAATAAACTAATAAATGTTCAAAGTGTTGCATGAAAGCTGATTTGTTCTTGTTCGGAGCACGATAAATTACCGCTGCAACGAAGCATTGAGAATTCACAACAAGCATATCAAATTCATTCGCGTATGAGTAAGAGTACTCTTTAACGACGGAACACGATATAAAAGACCTCACAAATAGTGCAACGCCGCCCCTCCTAGTTCCCGTACTTCGAGGAGTGGAGAAGAATGCATATCCGGGTATATGGTACAGTTCGTCTGAACGCAGCCATGTTTCGGAGGTAGCAATAACATCAAACGGGAAATTATCTAATGACAGAAGAGAGCAAGGATTGTCAATATTTTTGAGCAAGCTACGCACATTACAATGAATTAAAGTGTAACAGGCGGAACTGTTCAGGAAGTCACTAGCAGACTGAACTATGGTAGCCATGTTAATGCAAAAAACTAACAAATAAGTGATATGTCGTTATCATTACGAATATTGACAACCCGTGCATTCTCAGCCTTTCGAGCGAGAATTTTTCCGTTTGCTACCCAGACAAATTTCCAGTTGTTTGTCTTTTTCCTGGTGATAGCTTTCCCTAATAGCGTTTTCATTTCGGGGCAGAGGTGCTCGTTAATGTACACATTCGCTGAGCCGTCGTATCCAAAATCCTGAGGGCTTATCTTTTTCTTTTGAAACCTTTAATTATGCGTTCTCGAATAGAACGAGACATGCACTTAACTACAACATTTGGCCGATCCTTATCTTTACTGGGAACACGATGACACACATCAAAGTCTGTTTCACTAACAGAAATGTCATGCTTTTGACAAACAGATGTCAATACTTCGACGAGGTTTTCGTTTCGTTTTAAGGGAAGTCCCTTGATTTCCAAATTTTCTTGTCGTGTATATTGCTTCAGCTCCATTATTTCATAGCGGGTGCTTTCAAGCTTACTTCGTAGTTCATAATTTTGTTTTTTCAGCAACGCTTGCTCTTTCTTCATAGCATCAATTGCTGCCTTCGAACTTTCAAAGTGAGAGTTCAAGAAATGAAGGGATTCCCTTATCTGTTGCATCTCATCTGTCAGAGTAGATCCTTGCGAGTCAACCTTGCCTGATAGATCAGTAAGCAACTTTGCCAATTCCTTAATTGTAGTCGGTGGCTTGTCCGTCATTTTTAAAGGCAATTCGCACTGGACAGACAGTAAAAAAAAACGCGCTAAAAGAGCAGTCACGGAGCGATCCGGGCACTTCTGGTGGGTTATTATGAAAAGATCCAAGTTGATTTACCTGCACGATTTGAAGAACACGATTAACGTTTGCCGATGCTCCCAGTTGCCTGGACCACTCCGTACTGACGAATTTCGCACTTGTTACAGCTCCTTTTATAGCTGATGGGCGGGGGCGTCCATGATTTGACGATCACAGCGTCATTCCATGACGCAGGCGCAGTCGGTAGCTACCATAGTGGCAATCTTGAAGATGAAGGCTGATATAGGTGATCGGATGAAACAGCTGGTTGTTTTTTGACTGTACGACCAGCAGCGAATTGGCCCCGGAATCTGCACGATTTGAAGAAAACGATTAACGTTTGCCGATGCTCCCAGTTGCCTGGACCGCTCCGTACTGACCGTACTGAGGTCATTGTCCTCACTTGATTCCTCCTGGAATGTGTGGGGGGATTGATAGAGCTGACGAGGTTCTACTCGGCTTGTGAACCCTGGAGCAAAACCGTCCGCACTCTCGTTTCCCTCCAGACCTGTGTGTGCCGAACACCAGATCATCTTGTATACGTTTGTCAATATCCCGCCTAGGAAATTTTTAGCGTTTATTGGGAGGCGGTCGTTCAAAAAGAAACGGCACGCATCCTGCCACTGGTTGACGTATGTGGTTCGGCAGAAACTCGCAAGGTGGAGATAAGTAATTAATGAAAGGAAAAATCAGACATCCACCCGTTCGTAGCAATTGCTTCAAAGGAAAGCAATACGGGTTGCTCAAAAGAAAAGCCTCACAGTTGAAGAAAAATTGGTCCTGGTTCGAGACTCGACCACGGGACCGCCGCCTTTCCGGGGCAGCCACTCTACCATCTGAGCTAACCAGGTGGCTAGCAGATGGAACCCGTATGGGTTCCTCTTTCGAGAAACCCGCATGGGTTTTAAAGCGAAACCTTCTGGCCGCGACCTTGCGATTTCGCCGTTGCGGTGCTCCGAGGAGGCACATGACGTCATAACGCGCGTCTCGCCGTGGATATTTCTTTCTCTCTCGCTCCATAGTCACTACTGCGCATGAGCCACCAGTAGCACCGACCCACAGGAGTTCCTCCGCTGCGGAATGCCGCGCCTTTCCCTCGCCGCCATTGGGTATGACGTCATACGCGTTCCTCGTCGTTGCGCTTGCCTCCGCTTCTTCGCCAGCTGCGTCGCATACCTGATAACATGTCGGAGAATTGAAAAAGAGAGCTTGCGTGCGTCATGGCAACGGTTGAGGAGGCAATGTGGACGGCGACAATTCTGATAAGCAGGAGGAGGCCTGAAATCTATATCGGAACCAGATGAAGAGGAAACGAACCGCCCAGGAAACAGTCGAACAGCGCGCCGAATGAATGGCTAAACGCCGCAACATTGCTAGACAACCAGACTAACCTGGACTTGCCATCAAGATTAACCAAGGCTAAGCATGCTCTGCGTAAACTGTCGTTACGTATATCTTGGCATCGCCGTGCTAAGGCACTGCCAATTTCTTTTCCTTTCGGTTCCCGTCTTGGGTTCTTTTTCGCTTTTTTTCTTTTTCTTTTTCTGTCTGCGTGAAAGAACGGTGTGCCAGCCGGTGTCTGTCCACGGCCGCGGGTGAACGGCGTCGGCGTTTTTCTTGTCAAGACCCGCGGAAGCGTTCCTCTCGTTGTCGAGAGATGCGTCGCCCAACGCCAACGTTTCCTCCTCTAATTCCACTCGTTGCGAGACGCTACTCGATTTGTTTGCATGGTTCTCCGACGCCCGTGAGTGGCCGGGAAGCTCCTCGTCGACTTCCATGTGGTCGAAAATTCGTTAGGCCTCTTTAGGCATGCTGTTGACCGCCACATTGCGGCACGCAAGGTCTACGGTTAGGCTCACTCGTTCCATGCCGAATACGTGGGTTTTCGCGCTCAAAAGTCCAAAATTGAGGTAAATATCGCTCACCTTTGGCTTATTACTTGGCGAGAGAGTGTCCGAAAAAGTCCGTTTTATGGTTGTTAGAAAGTCCACGCACACACACTCGTCGCCGCACCCTGCCCATGCGCGCTTACCTGCGCTGCGCCGCCGACCGAAGTCGTTGTTAGGGTCCACTCCGTCTGTGCAACTCGTTTCTTCTCATGTTGGTAGTACCTCGTAAAGCGGGTCGAGGTCCAATATCTTATTGTCATTCGAATCATCTCAACTTCACGAAACGAATATATATTTCTTAGGTTGGTTTCCGTGATATTTCCGCATGAAATCGTTTCAAGAAGCGGAGCCCAATATGATCCAGTGGTGACTGCTTTGCGCCACCTGGCGTTCCCCCTGTCTTCAAGAGCTTCTTTACTACGGAGGAGGGGTGGTGGTGCGTATTGTATTGAATAGTGTCAGGAGCACTAATACTATAGGTGCTCTCAACGCACATATATTAATAGCGATAGCTATTATATGGACATTCCAGGCGCATTTCTGCTGCTCGCGTCGCCAAATACAAAATTACGAGCGAACTTTGTCGCCCGCGCCATATGCTGTGTGTGCGAGTGAAACCGCGCAAAGGTGAACTGGCCACTGCGGCTCAATCTAACGGACGCAATGGAGGAAACCCGGGAGAAAGCACGGTGCCTTCCGTCGCGCTAGGCTCTGCGGGGAGCGGATGGAGGGGCTCGCTCATCTAAGGGCGGAACGGGCGCATTTATCCAATTGCTAGTAGGTACAGCGGGGTGCGGGGTTTCTGCTTAGGCGCGAGTAAGATCGGGTGCGAGAGAGAAAATCTGGGGGCCTTTGATTCATGAATGTCTAACTCTACCTGGGTACTATGCTGGAGACATTTCTTTGCGCGTATTGTTTCCGTTTGACCATAGGCGTCCCGGCATTGTGGAGTAGGATCGAGTTTGTTTAGGCTCGGATGCTGGCTGCCGGCGCGATAAAACCGATGAACGAGCGCGCACTGACGCCCCTTTTGGTCATCGCTGTGTCTAAAGGTACGTCGGACAGACTTTCTCGCGCGTGTGGCGCTGGTGCTGAGTCAGTAATGCCGGATTATAACTTTGTCGCCCATTAAGTAAAAAAGAAAAAAAAAGAACATGAAATTTCCAGGGGAAGCAATAATAGGGGCCTCAGTAGAGGCCGAGCCTGCTCTCGTGCAGGTGTACGAGCATTTTTTGAGGGGTCCTCTTTCAGTAAAGGCATAGCGCCTTAGCAACTACGGTTGAACGCGATTGCCTCATGTCATGCCGTGAGAATTATTGGCTTTGCGTCTCGTCCGCGTTAGGTTAGGTTAGCAAGGTTTAGGTTAGTTTTACGTTAGCTTGGGTTAAGTTAGGTTAGCGTAAAAGGCGTTAAGGTGGCACGGCGTATTCTGACTACGGCAACGTACTGCGGATTATTGTCTTTAGGTCGAGGCCACGATAAGTTATGTTATGTTAGGTTAGACTAACGTTAGCGTAGTTTCGGTAAAGTTTGATAAGGCTAACGTTACGTTAGCGTAGGTTAGCGTAAAAGCCGTCCGGGTGGCGCGGCGTATTCTCACAACAGTTACGTCGTGAGAATTACCGTCTTTTCGTCTCGGCCTCGTTAGGGTAGGTTAACGTTAGGTTAGGTTAGCATAAAACATGTTAGGAGGCTCGGCGTATTCTCATAGCGGTTGCGGGGGCGTTGAGCATCACCAGCTTCACCCAACGAGTGGATGCGATAAAAGACATGGAATGGTTGAATTTAACCTAGGGATTACGCACTTTGAGGGGTATATGTGCTTAAAAAATTGTAGTTACTTTTTCTAATATCCGATATGAAAGATCGCATATGAAACTCCAGGTCCGACAGATTTAATGGCCCAGACCGCTTGCTCTGACAGTTTATGTACTATTTCTTGCGTCATTACGTATTCCAGTGGAGAACAGAGAAGGTGGCCGATACAACCGCAGGGTTAGGATAGACGACCATCTATACCACAATTTGTTATGACTGTTATTCAGTGTTTGATCTGTTTGGCAAGGAAGGGGCAATATAGAGAAGCAGCCGCCACGGTTAGCAACGTCATGAAAGGTTCTCGAAGAAAGGAATCTTTTTTTATAGTGGGCTCATAAATATTAAGACATCAATTTACTATGCAGATTTTACGCTGCACTTTACGTAAGCAACTGGGCATATAGCCAGCAACGAAGCAAAAAACGAACGTCGCCCATTGTTTTAAATTTATAAATTATTTGTTGGAATAGGTACCTACATATCAGCCTTTTCTTATTATGCGCGAAAGTTAATTAGGCGTTGTTATTGCGTAATAGCGCTGAACGAGTTTTCCTAAATCAAGTGGAGTCTGACATGAAAGAAAAAAAAAGAGTCGACCCAATTCTTTGATCACGTGAGCGCTCTGGTGGAATACTAGAAGAGTTGACTGTTGGGCTAGTTGGTGGTCCACATTTGAAGTAGTAGCTTAGCGCGAATAAAAGCACGGACACAGGCTTGTCTCTGCTCTGATGGAAGATCGGCGATTGACCCCAGCATGGGAGGCTTAGCTTAGTGGTGCGCTAGAAGCCCAAAACAACGCGTGACAGGAGCCAGTCTACCTAGCCGCACTCATGTGTTCTGAGGAAACAAAAGCTTCGAATCTGGCAAATCAGCATGGCTGTCCTACCAGGTCTCTGCCACTCAAAATGTGCTGCACTGTATGTGAAAGAGTGGCTAAAATGGGCATTAAAGTGAGCGGAACAGGCTAAGAAAGCTTCGCTTTAACAATAAACGATGCCTAATGTTATGGTTTCGGTGCTGCCCCGTTTGTAACATTAGTCACGCTCATAAAAGGGACACATTTCTAATTTAACCTTTTATTCTACATAGATCTAACAATTTTCTTTATTCTCTTCTTCATTGTCGCTCAATTTTGTTGTTATAATAATGTCATTTCACTTGTACAACCATGTTTTTTGATATATTACTGGTGTTATTTTCCATGTAAAACGAAGTAATTGTAGTTACCGTATTCTAGTGTAGCGCGAAACACACTACGAGAAAAATGATCTGAGGTCCTAGCTAAGGGCTATTTCAAGGCGTGGCCCAAGACCTTATGAAATAGAACAGTAGCAATCTGAGAGTGCTCTTCGTTTCACAAAGCGGCCCTAATGTCCCTGTTGACGTCACAGCTTTGAAGGAATAGTAACACCTGCTGCTTGTGTCTTCAAAGTCTTGCCCGGCTTGCCGGCGTCTACCGTCGCCAAAAATCCTGCGTGTGGTGCATTCGTGATCCGGCAACACAATATAAAGTGCCATAAGGGCAGAATGACCATAAAAAAAACTGCTCCGTTTTTTTATCCTGCTAGAATTAAAATACACTGATACCATTTACTACGAACGTTTTGCTCATGTGCTTGATTAAAGGTTTATTCGTTCTGTCATATTTTTAACGTCTCGGCTCGTTCACATCGTACTGCTGGCACGGGTTATCGCTTTCGGTTATGTCGTAGGTGTCCCGTGCGCATAGCAACTCGAGCTCCTTATAGCATTCAATGTTAGTGTTCACTTCTTCTCTTGATAACCCCCACAGCAGGCAGTTTTGCCTCCCTGAAAACATGGTTGAATAATATATGTTGTATGTATGACGTAAACAGTGTTCACAAGGAGTAAACACAACTGCACAATGTGGTAGGTTGGCACAATAAATGAAAACTGGCTTATCCTGTCATAAGCTAACTGTGTTAGTTTGCAAGTTGGTAATAGAAGATCCAAAGGCGGCACTTTTATTAGCGGCCATATTTTTACTTTTCTCTGCCCCGCCATTTATTGTAACGGGCTACCTGACCAAATACAAATCTCCGAAAGATTAATTTTGGAGAGCAGGCAGGCTGTGTGCAACTTCCGACGCCATTTGCCAGTCTGGTCCTCGCCATCCTTTTACTGTTCTACTGGCGTGGTTTAGTTTTCACCGCAGTATATTATAAACCAGAATAAATATATAAATAACGTCTGTCAATTTTTTTGTTGAGACAAGATGCTTTGAATAGGTGCTACAATATTTCTTCCATACCAGCACTGATTTTCTCTTTATTTTGCATTTTCCTTAATAAACTCCAGTTGTTAGAAAGTGTTTGTTGTGTGCCCTTCTTTTCCGCCCTCTTCCGCGCTCATTCTAAGAATGCAATAATTCCAACTTGCCCACCTGTTCACCTTGCTGCAATTCGCTAGTGGAGAAATGGGACAAGTGGTGTAGTCGTCTCAGTAGCGCGGCCACCATTTCGTGAAAGTTCGCCAACTCACCCCGTTTTGTTTTCTGAAGTCGTGTTAACGTTTTCCATTGCAATAAGAAATTCGCACATTCAATTGAATCTAAATTCAATGAACTTTTTCTCAAAACAATTATTGAAGGATTCTGCACCATACGGAGATTTTTTTATACATCGCCTATAAATCATGATTGAAAGACGGGCAAGATAAGGGAGCGAGAGAGAGAGACTTCTCTTTATATAAATGCGGGGAGCTTTGCCGGCAGAAGGCATTCGCTTACAGGAAACTCTGCAAGGGCAGACAGAAGGGAGAGGAATGCTCTAGGAGGAAGCGAGCAGAAGAAAAAGAACATCAAGTAAAGAAAATACGCTTTCGCTGTTGGTTGTTCGAATATGACTCGTCTTCTCTTGACTGCTGGCTTTTGAGATGATCTATCAATCCGAATAATAGCTAGCGCTTTCAGGGAAACCAAAACGATTTCCGGTAACTATAAAAGAATGCGAAGGATTGGCGCTACATTGATGATGTTCACGATGGAATTAATATGCGCCTTAGTGTCATAGGGCCTAGACATATGGTTGCCTATTGTATCAGGTATATATCTCATTCATAAATGTACGCTCTAGAGTCTAATAGAGTGTACTCGGTTGTTTTCGCAGAGCCACAGTTGTCGTAACAGGGGCTTTCTGTTTGACCAAAGCAGTAGAGGGGGCTGTTCGTGAACTCCATGTTTAGACGTTTACGCGTGTCTACACTGTACTCACCAGAATATAAAATAAACGTTTCCAAGCCCACAAGCCTGGAAGAAAGAGAGGCTCTACTATCAGCTATACTTATTATCTGGAAAACGCTCTATCGTCGTATCACCGTTTCTTGCAGCGTGGTACTGCCCACGATGTTAAGGTAAGTAGCCTAGACGAATGAAGGAGCGAACGTCAAGATTCGGCACTTTCAACTTTGTGATATTTGCATCGACGGAAACGTTGCATTGAGTTAGTTGATTTACTGTGCTCCAAATAAATAAATACTGCATTGGCACTTGCCATGCGGACATTTTAGGCACTAGCTATGGGTTAAAATGAGGAACGTTTGCACCCTCAGCGAATAATTAATAAGGGCTCCGAAGCCCTGTTCAAGCTTGTGAAAATAGTGAACTTACCATCGCTTGATTTGCCATATGACACAAGAAGACAATTAGTTTGAGCCGCCAGAACAAGGTATTCGTGAGGAAACTGCTTTGGTGGTTCATTACTCGGTGCATCTGTAAGCAAAAAAGTCCGCTAATTATAAAGGGAAAATGAAACATCCACCAAATCGTAGCCATTGCTGCCAAAGAAACCCATACGGATTCCTCGAAAGAAAAGCCTCGCAGTTGAAGAAAAATTAGTCCTGGCCCGGCACTAGAACCCGGGACCACCGCTTTTCCGAGGCCACCACTCTACAATCTGAGCTAATTACCAGGCGGCTAGCAGATGTCAGTGCGAAGTCGCATTCATCAACAACTCGAAGCAAACGCAAGAGAGTGGCGTAATAATTCTCCGTAAACTAGCAGGGTGGAGAGAAGTAATAATAAAAGGGAAAATGAGGCATCCAGCCAATGAATGTGTGATCAAGGGTGGATGTCTCATTATTCCGTTATTATTTACTGCTCTCCACCTTGTGGGTTTCCAGAGAACTATTATGCAAAAAATCTGCTAAGGCACGAAGTAACAATATAAGTTCGATTAGGAAATAAACAAAATGATATACATGGTAGTACCAAACGAGTCACTAATGCTCAACAAAAAATTATAAATCAAGTGGACAAATATAATCATTTGAAATGTCCACTTACAAAGAAGCTACTTCCTCTCACCTTAAGATACGAGTCATAGTGCCAAAACCTAACCGCACTAGGGAAAATAAAGCGCTAGTTACAGCATAGAAGATATGTGCAGGAGCTCAAACTAATAATACATTTATTAAAACGGGTATCGACTATGAGGCGATGGGGTTAATAGCCCCGTGTCACAGAAAATTCGGTGTCGGCGTGGGCGGCTTTATCAGTTGGATAAAATTATCCCGAACCACGTAGGGCTTTACTATGGCATAGAAGCGCTACAGGACTAATTAAATTTCTGAACGCATAATACATAAAAAAATTTGTAAAGTATGACTTACACACAGCCTACATAAATGATAGCGTAGGACTGTACATGGAACACATAAGAAAACATAACTATATTACGCGAAAACTCAAACCCAAACACCTTTTCCAGCTGCCATTTGAAGACTGTCTAAGTGGCCGCGGACGCTAGGCGTAGATAATAGCGAGACCTTGTGAATGGGTTGTTGCTTTTACATAAATGAAGTTTGTTAGAGGCATGTGCTAAGGAGTACATGAGTAAGTGTCAGTATCCTAATTTTTAATGAGGTAGATATGCGCAATTAATGGCGATTGTGGTAAAAAATTCTTTGTACTATAAAATCGGACGCGTTTTTGTTTGATAAAAATTCGCTTTTGCAGAAAAGGAAAGGCGAAGTAACCATCTTGCTTCTCGGTGTACACCCCAACCGTGCCCTTAGGGAAGAAACGCCTGTGCGCGTTACATTGAGCCGCGAGCGGAATGCTTCCACTGCTCGCGGAGGTCGCTAGGAGGGTCGGTGACGTCATCGCTGGGGTACAAAGCACCGGAGCGCGCACTCGTATTACTGTAATGAAAGTTTTCATGTAATCGCATGGATCTCCTGTCGCGTAACAATGTAACCGTACATTCCCGTACAATTAGCGAAAGTTGATCTACAACGAATACCAAAGGTTAAGGCTTTCTATTTGGAGCGCTTACTATTTGCACGGGCCAACTGCTCTTTCTGGGTGCGGAGTTTTCTCATTTGATACCATTTAGTGTGCCTTGCATGATTTTTTTTACATCGCATTACAATTATATAACCTATAACGCCACACTCTTTGAAGAACACGGTCTAAAGGACAATATGTCCGCGTCACGTGACGTTGCCTTTGCATTTCGATATGAAGGTATATATTTTCTTGTGCTTCTTAGACGGCGGCCGCCCGAAAATATTTGTCATCCTTCCACAGAGTGTTTACTTGGTCGATCTCATTCATGCGTTGTTGCGCCTGATGGATGTAGCGGTTTTCTTTTTTCGTATCCGTCAAACGCAGCCCATTTTCTACACGCATTAAAGCTGTGTAACAATTTTCTCCGCAGGCATTTCTTAAATAGCATGGCCTAAGAATTGCACCCTTTGTGAAAAACCAGGAGTATAGAGACAATATGTATATTTGATGTGTAAAAACGGCTTTGCGTATGTCTTAGTACATGTTTCTCTACAGAAGGCGATAATGTAGAGTTCTATTAGCCGCTCTGCGTTACCCAGCACCATCTTTAGTTATCTAAAACCAAACTCTTTTTAAATTTTTAATAACTTCAAGAAATGGCAAGAAGCTTCGAGCTGTCGTACAGCCTATTAAAACACGGAATTCACCCTCAGTGAATTATTTTACGGGCCAGCACTTGAATTCAATCTCGCTCATTCAGTGCGGTAAGGGCCTATTCATTTCTATTTCGCTGCAGTAATATGAAATATTCGCGAATTCATGGGGAGCATGCTTTTGTTATTTTAACAAAGAGTTGAACACCCGAGTAAAGCCATTACTTCGAATTTACACTTGTGTGGCCTAGATGAAAAGAATGATAAGGAATCCGAATTTTATACCTCCTAACACGGTTCTGAGTGCAACCTTCGTCATTCCGTCCTTGTGTGTTGTGAGGAAGTACACTTTTTCTTCTCTGGAAATATAAAGATTAAATAACTGACGACATTGTAAGGAAAACAGCCACAATGAACTGAAATATTCAGGACGCCTACGCCTTCTTGGTTGATGTGGTGTTCAGCCAGCCATAGGCCTGCGCCTTTTTACTGTCCGGGGACAATCACGTGAGGGCGACGGAGCTATTCCGGTTCTTGAAATGAGTTGATAAAGCAATAAGGTGACGTACTAAAATCAGACGACATCTACAATACCAGACGGCGGTCGCCTAGAACGCGCCACTGGAACAAGTATCTTGATTTTCTCCTCAATGACGTGACTGTAAGAACATAGCACCAGCCAATTTTGCGCGTATTGCAGTGCGAAATACTACCTAACGATATCCATGTTGCCTCTCACGTAGCTCCGGTGATTCCATATTATGCCCCTTTCTGCTTCATCATTCCACCTGTTTTGTTCTCTTGTACAACTGCACTTTTTATCTCTTGGCACCAACTGTCCTACTCCAATGGAACGCTGACTATCTACAATACTAATTGCGTCATCTTTCCAAATTTCACATTGAACATCAGCTACTCACGTTGCACACCTTATGCCCATGTCATTGTTGTTACTACTGATCGTCTTTAAGTATGCAACAACACAATATGCTGTTCTACTCTTGTTTCGTGGTTGCAGGTTTAGGAGACTCGAGAGAACCGCTCAATGGCATTGTTTATAGGAAACACGTTTTTAGCAAGTTTATGGCTTTTTTGTAAGCTAGAGTTTATACCGAGGAGCACGTTTAAGGAGCCAAGAACTTACATACAGGGTGCCCTATCAATACCCGTGATTTCAAAAAATAAACAAAAAGACGATAGTAGTTGTTCCCTTCGAAGTTTCGTTCTCGATATGGAAGGGCCAGAGCTGTGCGTGCTCTGATAAAGTCTGCACGGTGAACTCGAAGTGCTGGAGCAGAAAAACAATTGTCACGCATTACAAGAGCTCCTGACAGCAATTATTTGCAAGATTGAACAGATAACTTTAGCAACGCTCCACCGAACACCTAATATGCAGGATTGTGTGCAGACATGTCTTCATGCCGATCGTGGACGTTTTCGACACCTGCTATAAAGATTATTACACTGCTGGAAGTGAACCTTTTTTTCTTGATTTATTTCTTGAATTATTTCTTAACCGCTATTTATATATGTGAGGTGTATGGAGCCATTCAGAAACGCAATACCAGGAAGTCACACAATGCTAAAGAAACCCAAAGTTTGTTTTAAAGCACTGGGACACATTATCATTTCCGATCTGATCCAAATGAGAAGCTGTTATCAAAACCAAATTTTCTTATTGATTAGGACGGAAGAACTATTTAACTTAACAGCTTAGATTGGTGAAATTTACGGTCTAAAAAACCTTAGGGATACCATATGAAGCTTTGTCCTAAACATCTTTGTTATTCCTCAGATGATGACTATATTATTAAATATCTCGCACATCCATTATTAATTAAATGTCATGCGTATTACATGGATTGCTAGCCTGTTTAAAACGTAATGATCACGTACATCTTTATCATTTGCTCCTTCGGAATTCTGAAACAAAAACAGATAGATTGCTGTTATGAGGATTGAACTGCTACACAAACACCCTTCAAAATTTATAGAAATGTGCGATGGAAAGATTTATTATTGTCTTTTCGCTATTAGGTGCCCCACCACGGTTTGTTGCAGTGTATATTCAGAAAAAGTCTAGACCTCTAGTGCATTATGTGCCAGTAGCAGCGCGAACACGTTTACAAAGCCATTCCATCAATTTGACCTCTTAAACACAATTGCAGCAGAAAAATCACGCTATAGATAGGGAACAGGGAATATGAATAACATAAAATGCCACATGGACAGCCTCATACGAGCTGCATTTTGTCTATATACCTAAAAAGCGGAAAATCGAAACCGCTTCGAGTACAATAATGGCATAGCTAAAGCTACTGTTTTTGTTCATCAATGCCTTGTCCTTGCTCTGGGATACACTACCCGCTGAAAAAGCCACAAGTGAACGACAACTACACTCGAGTGGACTTTTTTGTCAGCAAGTTCATAGCTTAGAAAATGGAAATAAAATACAGTTGACCCAGCAGTTCTATCATTCTCAAAACTCTTCAAGTAAAAGTGTTGGCTTGTTGGACATTGAGGTGCTCGCAAATCAAGGCCACAATCTTCTTCATCCGGAGGATAGCGCTGCGGCAATCGGCAAAGGTGTTATGCGGTTATGTAAGAGACGTGTGGTGGATAGAGTCGTTTTTGCTGCCATTATTTATGCTCATATACACACTCTTCTTATAACGTAAAAGTAATGCTTCGCTTTAGATATTCCTTTCTCTCTTGGATTTTCTAACCGTATTCATAGTTCCAAATTTCTTTGGCAACGTCACCCAATATCTATACGCGAATGCGGTGAATGTAGTGCTTGCACGCGAATCAGGAGCAGAAATATCTGAGGTTTAACAGAATTTATGTCCCCATATCATGTTATTGGTACAACTCATGTATTTTGTCATATGCGCATCCAAATTCTATTTCTATATAGTTTCATGATCACGAGAGATGTTTGTTTACAATAAATGAACGGCGTGGTTTTGTTTTTCTTATTTACAAGTGGTCGTCGTGCGCCGAGTTACTTTCGAGTTGGTGAAATCTAAACATCTGAGGAGACTTTTAATGGAATTCTATATTTTTTAAGAACACTTAGAGGATGCTCTGATATTGTCATCTTGAAGCACACGCTAAACCTTCAGCAGCATTGCAGGCTAGCACCAGTTAATTTTTGCCGAAGGAAGTGTTAAAGTACACGTATTACATAAAACAGAAAAAGTCTAAAATTATAATTGGGCACAGCTTTTAAAAAAAAACAGCCATGAGGTACTGCTATCTTGTAGGCCCTTTAAGAACTCCAACATCTATGTTCTGTGCAAGATAGATTGTTATTCTTATTTGAAATTAGGATGTGGTTTTTATTAATGAAAGAAAAACGCACTGCAAGTATTTAAATGCACTTGTTTGGTACCGCCTGTAAAGATACATATGATAAGACATTATTGGCTGCTACTTCGAAATTCGCTTTACAGAGTGCAAGACAATCAATTTAACCGCACTCAACTTCAATTGGCATTTAGATTACGGAAGCATGCTTGTATTGGTTCATAACTGTCCTGATGAATCTCAAAACTGTTCTGCCTTGGGTGATTATTGTTTTCGCACCGTGTTGAGATGTGATTCAGAGTGCAGGACATCGTTGTTCATTTTTTTAGGTACCCAATGAGCCACAAGTTAGCATCAAATAGGTTCTGCTGAAGGTCAGTAAATACCCAGTAACATCTAAACAGTTGCACGCGTGCCCATAAGGCTGGGCCGGATTACTTTATGATCCGAGTTGGCGTCAAACACGTTCATTAAAGAGCAGCACATGCCCTGTGGATCAAATAGTCAGTGGTTACTGAAATAGCCAGTGAAATAGCCAGTGGTTACAGAGGTTAACCGAAGGGCGTCCCATAGAGTGACTGACATGCTGGCTTCAGAAAGTTGCGGAACCCTGCTGGACTTTCTGCATGATTCGCAGGATCTCATCCATATTGTTAGGCATTTCTGTTGTTGTTTTATGCCGAAGGCTCCCCTCCTCGAAATAAAAAAATACCCAATGGCATATCACTAGGGCGATGTTCCTCATTTTCTAACTGCACAGTTTTCGGGATCAATCTGTATTTAAGGTAGCGCTAACGCAGCGGCGCATCCACTGCAATACCTTCGGGATCAATTCACCTGCACCCTCTTCCGTATCGTCCCACGGAAACGGCCTGACAACCGCGAAATTGTCATTGCAGAAAACTTGGTTATTATCGTGAAGAGTGCTTACCATGTAAAAGTGGTTCGATTTATACGTGTTTCAGAAATTACGTTTTTACGCATGATAGTTGTAATTGTACATCAGTAGGCAGCATAAACTGCAGCACAGAAACGGTTGTATACGTTCATGCGCCCAAGATTGTAAAATATTACATAACGGCACTCTACTGCGGCGCCTGTCATTGACGTGATTCTGCCTATGAATTTAAAGCACATAAATAAATCAATTTCTTAATGGTCACTTTCTCGTTGAGCCCCCAGAAAGTTACTACACCACAACAATGACAGAATGAAAATGCTTGAGGAAACTGCCCGATCAAGCGGCTAAAAAATTAGCACAAGACTCGCGCACGACGTTTGTTTGCTATGGAACGAGAGTTAAAGAGGCTGACAATTTCCTGGTTTCATCCTACGCACAGGAGCCCTGGCGAATTTGGGAGTGATTCGGTTCTTTTTCTCTAACCTTGCAAAATTTCATTATAGAGCGCAGGTTCTCGCGAGAGTGTTGCTTTTGGCACAGCGTTATTGCCCTATTGTAGACAGACTTTTAAGAAAATCTCCACAATGATTTTCGTGTGGAAGTGGCCTGTAGCAGCTCGGTCGGTATCGAATCTCAGCCGGAGAACGGCAAACTACACATGCGACGCCGGAGTCACGGTGCGGCTGTGTGACCATGACATTGGTCCGTTTGGTGAGAGCCGACGTAGCATAAGTCAGCTTGCTCGCTCGTTTGACCACGCTCATGGTTTTGGCTTCCTGACGGGTTTTCGTAGTTGTTGCGTAAACATCGCACATACTCATTGTCCACAGCAATTTTTATTTGCAGTATGCTGTCTTGCTGAAGTTTGTCATCAGCAGAGTTGTCAACGGGGACACCATATGACGGCCGCACATGATAAGGTGTGGGCGTCATATTGCATTTAAGGAATTCGTGCGGTTGTCTATTATGTGGAAAAACTCGGAAGTGCACAAAAATAATGGAAAAAAAATCATCAGCCGACTGGTGAATGTTACGCATCCTTTGAATTGAGGTGTTGCACAAAGCAAAACAATTATGTTGTCTATTTTCCACCTATGAAACGTGAACGAAATTGCGAGACAACATCCCACACTGCTGCCAGAGACTACCCACTCCCTCCCTATTCCGTAGTCGTCGAGTGATAGTTAAGAAAAGCTTTCCGAGTATTTAATGATGTTGCCTCAAAACCTGCAAAATAACAGTTCCTTTTTTCGTAGTTTCATATATAGAAACTATAAATTTATTTTGTTTATAAACATTGTTCCGCACTTCAACATGATAAGGTTCAAATACGTACGTATTCTGGCTTTCGGAAACAATTCTGGAAAGAGGAAAAATGTATATTTACATGTATATGCATTTATATCATGGATCTTTTCTTTTGTCAACACATATCACAGCAGTTCCTTCTTCGCACACGCGAGACAGGTGTTTACGCTTCACATCGATGTACTCGATGTATTACGATAGCAATTATGCGAACACTCCAGGCTCATTTTTTGCCGTCAGTGTCGCCACCGCCGTCCGCTTCGCCGTGGTGTTTGGTGTAAAATCCACAGGCGATAACACCGTCGCCGCGCGCCTGATGCTCTATGTGCGAGCAAAAGCACGCGAGCAGAGCCGGTGGTCGCGGCTCAATCTGGCACACGCGAGGGGAGGAAAGCGGAGAGAAAACGCGCCGTCTTCCGTCGCGAGGGAGTGAGGGAGGGAGGGTGGGCGGCGTCGGGCTACACCTTGTTTAGGCAAGATAGTTCTACTTGGCTTGGACATCTCCTATCCAAATATTTGGAGACAAACTTAGGCCTACTAATTTGAGAAACAGCCATGGGCCGGATCAGAGAGCGCGCTGTCCGAGCGCGTGAGAGAGCATGTCAGCGAAAAATCAAAGAATGTATTGTGTGCTTTGTTCTCACGTAGAAATAATAAGTTAAGGATGCGCGTCTCGGCTGAAAAGTAGCACATTGGAGGTAATGGGGCAGGTGAAGGCTTAATGCGGAGTTTGTCTAAACTCGTTTGTTTAAAAAAGAGGATTGGTAGGAAATACTCATCCTTCGTGGAACATTCAGCCTACTATGAGTACCCGCTCATTGCATCATGCTTCCCCTGCATATCAATATGAAACACTATAAATAGTATATTTAACACTAACGTACTTGTTGGAAATCATTTTATCTTCCCGATTTCCGACAAGAATGCTTAGTTTAACACGTTTTTTTTTATTTTCTCGACCAGACAAGTCTGGAAGCGTTTCTTATAATACCCCAACCAGATCAAAAACGAGCGTTTCGTTATTCTTTTTTCCTCCTAAGTGTCCTACACAGTCCAAATTTGTCTGCGTATTTCCCCTAGCATATCTAATATTTACGAAAAATAAAAACTATGTAGTCGATCAAGGCTTTCTCAGAATAGCGTGTAAGAAATACCATATAGCGCTTCCGAGTGCTTGCAGTTGCAATAACAGCGTTGGTGTAAAATGAAAGGGGCGCAAATATACCAAATAATAGACACTAAACTTCACCAGGCAAATCGCAATGCTTAGAGCATGTTAGGTCATAGGAGGCAAGAAGTGTACGGCAAGCCGCATCAAACGTACAAGCTACATAGGAATGAGCTTCGAAATGGTAAAAACTACAGTGTAAGTAATTTTACAGCTTCGGCGAGCTTGCTGTTTTCACTTCAGTGCTGCAAACCCTTGCCTTTGCTATGCGTCCGGTGCCATCGTTGTCGTGCCTGGTTGGTGATTTATTCACGCTGTTCTTTCTCACTTGGCTTTCATACATCCGATTCGAGTCCAATGTCTGCTGCACGGTGGTTTCTTACTTTTTTATTTGTTTGGCAAACCGGACCGCACAGATAACATTTGGAGAGTTTGTGCCATCTTGAAGGTGTCCCCTGAGGGCGGAAGCATTGGCGTGACAAAATTGCCTTTCCAAACAGAGTCCGTGATAGGAATACTCTCACAGTGGGCGATACGCACATGGCTCGTAGCTTTTCCGACAAACCATCATCTAGAATAACTCTACTTTTGTTTCCATCTTTGTCTTTACACAGGGTTGAAGCCGATCAATTAGGACATACGGCTTAATGTTCTCCAATTTGGCCGTTTAATTAAGATCTCAATATATATGTGTCTTAAGATACCATGCTAAAACATTGAAGTATCTTCTATCGTTCAACTGTTTGGGCTAATTTTCTTACTACTGAGGAATCTTTATTTGTTTATCTACTGAACCTTTGGGGCTACTTTTTTGTACCAATAGCAGAAAAATAACAAATCGTACGTACAGGATTTTTGTATGCGTGTAGCACTCCATTGTGCGTGTAGCTCCATCAGCGTCTTTTTGAAGCAGTTCAGACTTCACACACTCGCAGTTCGTATTCATCCAGTCATCCAAGCCCATCATCTGTAGGTGAATAGCCTGTGCGCTCTGAAGGAACTGCGTGATGATACAGGGAAAACATTGAACACCCATGGTCCACGAAGACAAATGAAAAACAATATGTAAGAGCCGTTTCTGCAGCTTTAACTCTATTCAAAATTGAACCGTATCGACTAGCACAGAACCAAGCTTTGCTCACGAAAATGTAGTGGGTGCTTAGCTTTACTTTCATTTCCTGTTTTGTACGGTTTCTTAAAGCGGAGATTGAAGCAAGATTTCATGCCCTTAAAGACACTTCGGAACAAAGAATAGCAGGAGAAGTGTACTGAGGGGCCTCTTTTGACTTCGCATTGTCAGCATTTCGTGAGTTTTTAGGGATAGTAATAAATTTTGCAACTCATACTCTGCCGTAAACATTCGTTGCATGAATATTGTAGGTAGATAGTAATAAGGGATGCGTGCCATTATAGCTCGTTAGTCGTGCCATTAGTTATACTATATGAGACTTTTACGATGTTGCATGTCGCTGGAATTGAGGTGCTTTTCAAAATGTAATAGGCAAAAAAAGGGCATAACTGTCCCGACCATCAGAACATACATTCCCGGTGCCAGAGAGTGCCATTGTACCTTATCTCCTGTAGATTTGTATAAATAGAGAAAAAATATATTCTCATTCTAAAAGGCAGACTCGTATGTTTAAGGTAATTTTTTAACCATCTTGCAACTTTTAATATATACATTGTGGAATTATCCCAGAACTTGCTTGCGCGACGCAATATGTCATTCCTTTCAGAAATAAACCTTTCGTGTCCGATTCTATCAAACGCACATGCGTCATAGCCCTGTATTATAAAATTTGCACCTCGGCATGGAAACTACAAAGCTAGTACATGAAGAATAGTTGCGTAAATTTACAGTATATGGCATGCAAACGGATACAGTTTTCCAAAATAGTTTTGTACTCGTTTTTTTTTCAGTTAGGAATGATCCGATCACTAGAGTGTTCTTTATGTGGAGTTTTCCCTACTCGTACGGCCTCAATTTTAGGCCTGCCTCCATTCCTCCCATCCTGTATGTGTAATTTTGGCTTTATTTTCTATTTAGAAGTACGTGGTTTAGTAGACTAGAATTCCCTCAACACGGTGCCGCAACAGTTATAAGGAGACCTGCTTTATGTGAACTTGTATTCCGTATCTTGTGCTAATGCGAAATCCGTACCGTGCACACAATTGCCAGCAAATACGGGGCTCGCCAACTTGTAGAGGTCAACTAGTGCAATAAGTGTCAGGACGTATGTGCCAGTCGGCCTTCCGTTCCAACGCAAGGAGTCGCGCATCACTTCGACAGGAGCTATAACCTTGAAATTTGTATGGCTTGTTGTCATACATTGAGTTCACTGCAGAACGAATCGCTCGAGTGCGCTGTTTTTATCTAAGAACTATGTAGGCATAGAGAAAAAATCGTGACTGTCTCTGGATGTGAACGCGTCTATATGAAAGCTGAACTTTAAGCCATCAGGCATTGTCCTTTTGGAGCTTGAATTGTGTCTATTAGATTAATTTGCTCTGTTGCGTCATCTCTACTCTCTTTGCGAAAAGTCGTTGGCTACTACTTGACGTAGTACTTACCGCTAAAACATGTGTGGTCATTGTCGGACTCGCTACTTCCTTGACGAAACTTTTGCCTTTGGTTGCATGAGTTAGGTAGTCGGACGTGTTCCCATTTGAAATATGTTCAAATAAGAAAAATATTAGGACCTATTGAAGGGTTTTTGGTTATCTTGTACATTTACTTAAAGTATTCTGCCCTGATAAATATATATATATATAATATTTATATTGAATTATTATATATTTTTTATAATATTTTATATAAAAGTATTCTGCCGCTAGTGCGATTCACAAACTTGTAAGAGTTTTTAGATGAAACTGGGTATTTACATCGACTTTCAGCTAATGCAGCTATAGGTGCCTTAACATTGGATCTTGTACTGCCCTGTGACTGGCGCAGCAGGGCCTTAGTCACTTTTCCGCCATTAAATTCGAAATTACTCACTTTTATAATTAGCCATACAATGAAAAACATTTCTATGATACGTTTCAGGATTATTTACGAGAACATTGATAACTGCACTGCAATTATCATGTTTTCCGTTATTGAAGTTATTTACTCAGCTTCTCTAGGCCTACTATATTTTATTTATTTGTTTTCAATACTTATGCTCTGCTTTGAGAGCGTGGCAGTTGGGTGGTAAAATATTTCAGCTGTACAATGCAAGGAAATCAAAGTATAAGTTATACAAAAAGTAAAAAAAACGACATAAGAAGTGCAAGTTATACATACTATACAAGTAAACCAGGTTAAGTATAAACAAAATAGTAAATAATGCAAAAAAGAAAAAGAAAACGCAAGAGGCTTTATAACAATAGCACAGATATCGCTAGGGGTAAGTAATAAAACAGAAGTAACTAAAATAAAACGAGTGTTTGAGAATCATTATGGTAAACGAATAAGCTGTCGAAAATAACAGGCTTTATTACCATTTAGCAAAATCTTTATTATTTTTTTGTATTGAACCTAGGCATACCTCAAGCCCGACGCTGCAGAATACATTTTGTTGCTAATGCAACAAACGTACTTTCTGTTTCAAATAGCGTGTTGTGTCCACATCTTATTTGATGCCCTGAAGTGACAAGCACAACAGATGCTCGCCTTTCTGAGCGTTCTCACCGCGAAAAAACAATGCTGCGTGTGATGTTCTCTTCCAAAAAGGCACTGTAGCTTGCGCGTTGTGAAATTTTATAGCTTTTTCTTCATTATTTCGGGATTCGTTGTAAATATTATTTTACATTATTATTATTATTATTATTATTATTATTATTATTATTATTATTATTATTATTATTATTATTATTATTATTATTATTATTATTATTATACTTTTCATTAAGATTTTTTCTTTCATTATTGTTCTGACAACCACTGCACCCTTATCAGGTGATCTTTTCGACAGAGAGGATGCGGCAGCATTCGGTCTACCAAAGAAGTTATTGACATAATCCGGGCTAGACCGAATAGAAAACACGAATGACATAAAGAGATCGACGTGATCGACTACTACAGAATAGAAAAATGAAGACATTCTAGTAGCAGGTACGTGCGTTGAAGCGCAATTTTCTTCCTTGTAGCTATGAAAAAGCAAATTGGGTAACATGATGTCAGTGAACAAAGAAATTCACATTGGTCTGGTCCTGCTAGCCAAGTGCAATACACACACAACCTTACAGACTGCGGCCCAGCACGCTTGCACATTGCGTCCCAACAACGTCTTCATTACCTTCCTCCGCATCAGAAACCCTTCTCGATTCACGGACACCACACACATCTTCAATGTCAGTTCTACAGTTTTTCAGCATGGTGCTGTAACATCTTGTCTGCTTGATTTTATCGATATGAAACACCCAAATCATACATTGTAGCTCTGGAAAAAAGAAAAAAAAAGTCTTGCAGGTCCCACGCACTGCGGCAACCGATGCAAGCGAAACTTTCTGTGCTCGTTTATTTGATTGATGATTGTTTAATTTCTCCTACCGTTAGTATAATAAGAGAGTTATGAGTTGCTCTTAAACACTACTTTGCGCGCTGCATTTTTGCGTGCGCCAGTGTTCATAACATCCGAGAAGGCTAGCATTGTCATTGCCTCACACGGCACACCAGATGGAGACAGAAGTGTTAATTGAAATATGCGGCTGTACATGCAAAACCACAATTAGGTCATGAAGCACGCCGTAGGGGCAGACTCCGAATTAATTTTGAGCCTGTCGGCTTCTTTATTGTGCTCTCATATCAAGGTACACGATTTTTTTTTTCATTACGTGCCTGTCAAAGTGTGGCTGCTGCAATCGGGATCGAATCCGCGATGTTGGAGGAGGGTTAATTTTGCGTGCGGTTGCTTTCGTAGTGTTGCCTAGACGCTAAAGTGCTTCAATGCGGCATTAGGTATGGACGCCTGACAAATTTACATGACACTTACATTTAGCCGGAAGGTACCGTACCGTACCTTCAAGATAAATTTAATCACTTTGTCAGCAACCGCTGTCGTATATAGTAGTACCGCTTCCTTGCCTTCTTACAATGCCTTTTCGTGCGAAGGCGTTATATGCCCCATGAAACGGAAAATGCGGCGCCTAGCGTTAACAACCGATGGTATCAATGCCAACGTGTCCAAGTGATGACGTCACTTTCCCCGCACTGGACCTGCTGCGGCTCGAACGGCGTAATCCCACCGTGAACAGCCACGGCGTCGAACTGGTGCTGTGGCCCACACCCAAAAATTGACTTTGCCGAATTCGAAAATTGAGTTGACCCAGGTTTCAAACCAACCTTTCTCACTCCCAAAAGTTACTTTGCCCACCCCCGAAACTTTGAGTGGCACACCCTCGAAACTGACTTCGCAGAATTCGAGCACATGACCAAGTGAGAAGTATGGCTCGGAAGGGTCATACAGCTTTCGCGTTCAATGCCCGTAAGGAAACGTATGTGCCTTTCCCTCTCGCGCCAGCAAATAGTCGCAAGGCTGTTATTTGTTCGTTTTCTTTTTTGAGTGCGTCATTACTTTGTGCTTCCCCTATACATGAGTTCAAAGCAGAAAGGTAAGCGCTGCAATTTCTTCAATGCTTTAGGAGGGCAGGGGTCACGGATATATACAGCTGTCAAGCGGGTATTATGGCGATGCCCAGGTGGCACCAGAGAGCATTGTGGCGGCCCGATGGAAAGGTCCAAACGTGTTTCTCACGTCGCCTGTCTTCTCTGGCAGATTTCTGCCATGTATATGTACGATGTGAGCCGCCTCCAGACACGGCATGCAGGACCACGATCGCAGCAGCAGCATTGGAAATGTCCAAGGAAGTCGCAAAAGAATTTTTCCATTAGAAGCTTCGCTTTAAACAATAAACAAGTGGTTTGTAAGTGCACACTTTCCTGGAAAAAAATAAATTTGGTAAAAAGACGACGGCTTTCTCCATCAACGGAAGGCAAGAATATTCTAGATGAGTTATGCCTACAGTGTGAACTTAGCTATGTTACATTGTTTTACGGCTCCCTACCCGAATTTAAATAGATATCGGTACAATTCATGGCAGATTTATTTTAAGCACAACTCGGCAGCATGTAATGACGCTACTTCAATTTTTCCTTTAAAGTCTACAATGACTTATAATGCAGCTGTTTCGGCATTTCCTGCGATAAATACCTTATGTCCTTGCACTCTAACCAGGAAGTAGGCAAATGATGATATTAGACATATTTTACTTTGGCGGTAAATGCAAGCAGCTTTGCAATCAATTGCAGTCAGTTTCCCACAAATCGTGGTCTCGCACTGGCTTCATGGCATGCAGCATGGCCCACCTTACATGGGACGAAATGAAGATTGGGTACTAACCTTGGGCGATAATTTGGTTAATTGAATAGGTTAGCACCTCTAGAAAGGTGTTCGCTTCGTAGTGAAGAATATTATCGATACGTGGAGAACACAGTGTTCCGCTCATCCAAGAAGAAGACGGTTGAGAAGCTCGAGGTTTTGGCGCTCTTTCCTGCCTTTGTCACTTCGCTGACTACGACAGTGTCTGTTTTATAAAAGGAGTTAATTCCAAGTGCCCCCATTGTATTTGGCTCGTTTGCTGGTTCCCTACAAGGCTGGATCTCCGCCGCCATACATTGCCTCCTATTTCTTTAACGGCCACGGACGATGAGCAGCCGGTTCCTTCCCAGCCTCCGACTGTGGTCTGTTCCGGCCTCATTCGGCGACGCGACCTTCCATTTTTCAGCAGAGCCGACGACCAGGACGTGGAGGGTTGACTTGAATCATATGACCGTGTAAGGAAGCACAACAAATAGAACCTCATGCATAAGCTCAACAATGTCATGTTTTACTTGATTGACGTCGCCAATCAGTAGTTCGGCAACCGCAAGACTGACCTTGAGCGTCGGCCTCGGCGGAAGTGACAGAACGAACGAGGGCAGCACTGCGGCGGATGAAAGACAGTGCTAGCTAAGAAGCGAGAAGGAAAGCGGAGGGGCAGAGTATGGTGAAGGGTTGAGGAGGAAAGTGGCGTGCCAAACGAAGCGTGCTCTGCGGCGGCGGCCCACTACGACAATGGACCATAGTAGCTTGCACTGGCACGCGGTCCCCAATAACGTCATTAATAAGGCATGCGACAAGCGCATCCAGCGATATACATATGTAAACAAAGTGCTGGCAAGGGCTTCAAGCTCACTGTGCATGCGCTACTTTGACTGTGCCGCCGCCCCTAGACAACACGCTTCCCCCGTGCCATGCGTTCCCCGGTTTACGTTAAGTCACTTCTGCTAAACAACAGCTGAGTACTGCAGTGAGAATGCTGCAGTAAAGCCACATAAGCGAAGTGAAATTCACGAATAGACACGTGATCTTCAAGGCTCATTGCAGGCTCAAGCTGGCCCATGCGCCATACTTCCTGTGCTCCAGCCACCTCAACACCGGAGATATTGCAGTAATACCCACTTAAATCGCCTAATACGTCATATAAAACCTTTTCTTATAAGACACCACGTTACACTATATAGACCATGTGAGCGCGAAAACAACCACCAGAAACTGCCACCGAGCGTATGTGGCGTGCAACACGACGACGGTGCAATACGGCAATGCTGATAACTTTTTTATGCAAGTGTCATCTATTGCGACTCTCTATATCATCATGAAGTGCAGGATACAGGACACGGCAGGAATCTGAAAACAAATCCAGGAGTGAAGCAACAATGGCCTCCTCTTTAAAGAAAACAAATCCAGGAGTGAAGCAGCAATGGCCTCCTTTTTAAAGAAAGCCAAAGAATTTGAATTAAATGTTATGTAAACCTAATAGAAAAATGGCTGCATTTCACAAGAAGGTATACCATACATTACATGACAATTATGTGCTGCAGATATCTAGGTTTCCTATTTTTAGGCCCTTGGTTCAAGCAGCCTCTTCTGCTTCACTGAATGGGATTCGAAGGGGTGAAAACGAGAGTAGCGTGGGTGACAAGCTGCGTGCCCGCAGAATAGAGAAACAAGCTGAGCCCGAGCTTACTAGCTGTCTCTCTTGTTCTAAGGTGTTGTCATTGTCATACTTTGAACTCCCTCCGAAATCACGCTATGAACCAGGCACATATAGATTTGGTCGTCTCATGAAACACGTTAAGAAAAGGCGTGCATTAGAAAAGGCCAACATTTTCGACGCGAAGTTCTGGAATTATCATTTAGGAAGCCGAACCATCTGCAATGGCCTTCGAAGATGCAGCTATCCGTTTATGCGTACGACGTTGGTGTCACCGTTTTAAATGAAAATGGTTTTAGGCAGATTCTAATCAACTACACCGAGAGATCTTTGCTTACACTTTTCTGGTTGAAGAACACGCCGAAATCGCTGTGATTCTATTATGTAAATGACATTGTGGCTTGCGTAAAGAACAGCAATGTCACCCGACCATCACCTGAGGGGAACGTCGAAAGTTTACTAATGCAGGCATGAAATTAAAGAAATTAGGCCAATTGGAGCCCCAGGAGAACATAATACATAACAAAAAAGTCGTGGAAAATATTCCTGATAAGACAAAGTAAACAATCACTGTCTTTACGAAGAAACCAGTTCTTTTGACTGAAAAAAAGTTTGAGCGTTTGCACCATTTACATTTCATCTACACCAAAGAATGATGTATGTGTGCATACACAATTATACATAGTTTAACCTTGCGACTGTACTCCCAACATAAATCTAACAATGATGCAATACAATATATAGTACGACACAAAGTATATAAATCAACTGATCTGTGAATTTATCCCACTCTGCTGGTAGCAAAATTCTTTCGCATCCGGAGGGCTTTTTATTCCACTGAAGATTTTAATTCTAGCGAAAGACATTGGGCATGTTTATCCAGCGCGAGATGAAAATCTCACAAGAGCGCAGACGACGATTCTTCGTGGTATACAGGCTCCTTTACCAGACCACACACAATGGCTATTTTTACCAGCAGAGAATTCGATCCAAATTGCCAAAATTGTAGTTCAGGTGAATTGCCCAGCCAAGATCACATGCTGTGGGAATTTGAGGCTCGCCCTCCCCCACCCCGAAGTCGTTCCTGCCAGCTCTCTCAGTACTAACCTGGGAAGAGCTCGACAGATCCCCAAACTGGAGAAGCTGCTAGCTATCGCTGCCGTGGCCAAAGGCCCCGGCACTGAAATTAATGTTCCGTTAATAATGTTGTGCCCATGCCTACTGAAAGAGACATCTTGTTTGTTTTTAAATTAATCTGTTTTCATGGAGGTTAGCATAGGCGAGTCGCTTGCTAAAACTGCATGTAGCGTTGCGGTCTAACGCTACCATAACATGTAATGATAATCTCCCTGACAGCTTCTTCACCGTACAACCCACGTGTCCTACCGTGCTTTCGTTGCGTTGATGAAAGACATGGTATCATTATTTGATCATTCATGTGTCACGTGAACAGGTAACGCCGTTGACGCACCACGCATGCATGCATAATTAAACCTAGTTTATCATCTCGCTAAGCGTTCAGTGGCATAGGTTGGCCGTGTGTCTCTTGATCCCATAGGAAGTGGTCGCAATTTAGAGAGCGTACTCAGCCGCAGCTGGTATGTAACATCGAACTCACACCTTTGCTTATCAGTATTTATAATTTGGCGGTTGCTTAACTATGGCGCCTCGCATTCAACACGTAAGATCCAGAAATTGCGGAGGGAAATTCGGGCAGCAAGAAAGAGGGACGCCAATTCGCGCCCACCACTTTTGATGCTGGCGGGCACAAAAAAGAAAAAAGACATATGGCTAGCGTGATTGAAACATTACGCCATGAACCTTCACTAGCTGTATCATAAGTTAAGCCTATAAGATTTAAAATGCGCGAATAAATGATTTTTATTTAGTTACATCGTTTTCATAATCTGCTGCTCAGCCATCCTTATAAGCATGCAAAAGACGTTTCATGTACTGTACTACGGCTAGTTTGCTATACAGCCAAGGTGATATTTTGGGTTTGAATAGACGAGCTCAAATAGAAGCTCAGTCATGCTAGCTGTGAGCTTTTTGTGGTACTTATGTTTGTTTTATGGTTGTGTAGCCGTGCCGTTCATAACATTCGTTGGCCGGACCTACAATAAAGTTTATTCACTCACTCACTCACACTCACGTGTTCGTTATGTACATTTCGCAGTTTGTCTCTGAAGTACTCAGCATATAAGCGAAAATTCAGTTCATGCTGCATAACCCCCTTATATTGAGCCTAAAAATTCAGTAAAATGCAGCATACATTCAGGTTGCAGAGAAGCAATTCATTCGATGATAGTAATCCAATAGCCATTTATGCCACATTTATTTTTCACTTTTCATGTGCCTGTTTGCTTGAATATTCTAAGTCAGATTAATTTCTTACTTGTGTACCTAGTTACAAATGAAACTGGTCCTAATCAATTTGTAACTTTAGTGGCACATACTTTAGTAAGAAGCACTTACACTAAGCAATAGACTTATTTCATATCAGCAAGATTGTCCAATTATATGTTATACCTTCGAGCTAATTCAGGGGCACTATGAAGGTACAAAGCCCCCAAGAGTACGATGGCAGAATATTGAGGCGCAGGGCTAAAATTTCTGTTACAAAAAAGCAAAAATTTGCTCATAACATTCATGGGCAACACACACATCGGCTTTGTGAGATACAAGGAAATGCCTAAAGTTGATATGAAATTGTTAAGAAGGCTTTCTTAGACATTCTTACACGCTTCTAATGAATCTATGCTTACCTTCTGTCCATGAGCCATACTGCAGAAGTAGGCAATCTTCTGTAACATCTAGAACCATGAATGCCTGTCGTAACTCATGCTCATTAGTTCCTGTGGGAGATCGTCCTAGAACATTCATTAAAGAAACACTTCATTGGCAGAAGAAACGCAAAAACTTCATAGATTATAAAGAAAGATTATGCAGAATTTCATCTGTAATGTACTTGAAGAACACGCTGATCTTTCTTTTCATACCGGAAACATTCGTCACTTGGACCTAAAGTGTACACAAGGCACCAATGCCTCGGGCACATGGCAATTTTAAAGATTGTGTCGGCACTTTTATCGCTGTCGAGCTGTCATTGTTGCCGGCACCGTCAATTTATCTACGCCTGACACTCAATTTCTACATGAGGCGGGGCAGGGTGATTGCGGAGTTCTCGAACGGCTGGGGCTCTGCATAAAAGGGTCGAGTGCGTAGAATAAAGGCGGAAGGCGATAAGAGAAGTAGGAAGCATGAAGTCACTAAAGGTAGTCTCGGGAAACTAACGTTATCTGACGCCGTCCTCACTACCTACACGCTGAGTTCGGCAACTGTTAATCCTCCCACAACTGTTGCAACCTAAGGGGATTGTTTAGCTTGGGGTAACACCCAGAGGCGCCGGCTGTCATAGGCATGCCTGCATTAAGCAGAACAGGGCGAAAGAAATACAGTTTTCTGCTGAAAAACGCTTTGAAATTCAGTTCAAATGTTCTGCCGTGAAACACAGAGAAAAGCTGAGGCTTTTGTCGCCTGACCATGGGATTTTCAAAACGTCGCTTGAGCTTAAAAACACGTGTGCTGGAGTCGCAAGCACTATCAGCTTAAGGCGCACGCTATACACCCGAGAGTGTTCAAACATTTCGAGGCATCACTTATTGAGATGCCTGCAAAAATAGTGCGATTTGAAGCACGGTGAACAAAAACGCCAAGTTTTTGTTTATAGTTTGCTTTGTGGTGGTGTGCACCAAACACTTACAGATAACTTGAACATGATCACATCTATAACGTCAAGCAAACCTCTCACATAGAAGTGCCTGCGAGCCACTTTGTATAAATGCGTGTAGGTAATGACTGAGACCACGAGGGATCCCTACGCCAACCTTCCATGAAGCGGAAAGCCGATGGAGACCAGGCGGTGCTACGCATTGAACCACGCAACATCAGAAGCATCTACGAAAAGAAGCCTTGTTGAAAGAAAAAGGAACAAAAGCGAAAATTCGCAAGGTTGTTGAGAAACCTAGAAAATTATTAGATTGCTTATCATCCTTAGATGCTGAGCACATCCAAAATCGGTTAAGGGAATAATAGCTAATAAAGCCTTTTTGATGACAGCTACGCAAAGATTGACACTTCATCAGATATACGCCTTATATCATCATTATATACACGTGCATACATGCGGATAGTGCCACAAAAATTACTCGGCATCAGAATTAGTCCAACCAGATTTGGCAATACTCAAGACGTCACGCTACCAGTGACATCTTCCGCCATCGCTGAACTTTTCCCTAAACTACTGGCACTGCGCTCCATAGCATCAGTAATAGATTCCCAACATATAGGTATTTTTAGTCATTCCTTAGCCGCACCAGCGTCATTAACAAGCATATACAGGAAATTTACAATACAAATTTATAATACGAAACGATAAAAGATCTCACAAAAGCAAGTGAAAAGATCATGTTGAGCATATGAGCAGACACCCGGGGCCCTATAACATAAAACTATTCCAGTAGGTTTTTATTCCAATCTCCTAACGACAAATTTGCGTAATCGTCGCCGCAAGCATCGGGAATCGACCCGCAGGGTTGTCTGAAAAGACCCATCAAACGCTCTCTTCGTTTCTAGGAGGTCACTTTTGTTTGGTTTAAAAACAAAAAAATGCCTACACAGAGTGACTTGTCTTGATTAATTGGCTGACAAGAGCCCAGAAGCAAGCTCTAGTGGAGAGGGATTCGGTGGGTCCGAGCCAGTGGACTGAAAATTGATAACCAGATGAAGAGGGTGGAGCCGAAGTATGCGATTGGTCCGCTTTCCTGTACTTAACTTGAGGTGGCTGGCCGAAAATCGCGGCGGCATGCAACCGGAGGTTGCAAATGCCGTTAATGTGGATTCTCAACATAAAAGAGTTGGCAGAGCAAGGTGCTCGAAAACTCTACATGGCCACGCAAAAAGATTTGTTGTGCGCAAACAAACCCATGCTCTCTGGAACGCGCGAGTAGCCAGTGCCTGAGCGATCGATGGCAGCAATAATTTATTCCTTTTGGAACGGGGCAGCCTGCGGCTATTCAGGGAAAAAAATCAGTTTTGTTCGGAACATTAATGCATCTTTAAGGCGTATACGTCACATTGACGCGGTGAGATCTTCGCTGTTTTGTGACGTCGCGTGACAGGCAGGGGAATTGGGTGCAGACCGAAAGCTTTTGACCAATAGCCGAGGGCTAATGGCGGAAAGACGTCGAATCAGAAATAACTCTGATTCTTTTTTTAGGTCCAATCATGCATAATCAGTGCGCACGTATCACATCCGACAGGGAGCCATCGCTGTTTTCGTTACGTCGCATGACAGACGGGCGAGGTGGGGGTGGTTCAAAAAAGGTTTCGAGCAATCGCGGATGGCTGATTGCAGAATTGGAATAGAAACGTTTGGAATAGCTTTTCGTTATAGCGCCTCAGGTCACTGCAATATTCCTAGAAGCGTTGTAGCAGATGCAGCTGTCAATGGGGTGCAAAATAACATTGAAAGAATAAATTTTTGTGTGCATTGCTGTGACTACAGGAAAATGAATTCTTACCATTGTCAAGAATGTTCAGAACAACCTTCAGGCGTCCGTAATCGGAAAGAGCCTCAAAGTCTGCTTCACCCTGTCTTTAAAATATAACGTTTCGTGAGTATCAAGGGCCCCACGTTTTAAGAAAAATTACCGGTGATTATTATTGTTGAAAAATATATGAGATTTGATTTGCTGGTGATATGTTCCCCCTAAATAAATAGCACATACACCCGAAAGGAGTTCAGTATAAACTGAAAATTTATGATCCCCTCATTACCGTCAGCTCGAATTATTCTTCGAGTTGAATGCATTGGCGATCTCAAACTTGAGAATTCTCGTTAAAATAAGATCTCTACAACGAATCTTTGGAGTACGTGCAAATGCGTTTTCTGCCAGGCCACATGACGCCTACAATACATCCACAAGAACATTTCGACACAATTTAAAAACGCCAGGTGCATTGTGGAGAGTTCTGCTTTTTTTTTTCCTTTCATATGCAGAACTGTCGTTATCGGTATTTCTTAATAATGTATTAGTCTTATATGTGTGTGCCGTTAATGTTCAGGATACTGTACTCGAAGGTCAATTCAGCTTTAAAAGTGACAAGAATATCTTTCAAGCTTTCGTTTCCCTATCCAGTAGCGCGTTAGTGGTCCCACATTCCGCGTTCTATATGGATGAACTTTCTTGGAGCCAGCGCCATGTAAATCCCATGAGAGTGAACAGAAACTTGTCGATTTCACATTGAAAATTGCCGTTACGCATGGGAGCCGCCGATGTCCCGCATTCAGGATTTTGTTGCGCTCTGAGCGCTCTATAGAGTATTTCTGTAAAGGCCTCTTTCTCCAGGATAATTTACTGCTGAAAAAAGCCAAGATTTTGACCGGGGCCCGCCTGTGTCTATTAGGGTAACCAGTGGATAAGCGGCAACAGCATGGTCTTGAACCCAAAATTTCCCTCGGTTTATCTGAGTAATCGGACATGTATTGATGGAGCATTGGCTCGATACTGTTTGTTGGAGAATTCATCATGTTCTGCGGTGCGAAAATGGCCCCCTTTCTAGGTGATCCCTACCGCCAGCGAACCATTCGACACGAAAATAGTACGCAGAATACATTCATATTTTATTTGGCTTAGAATTATTACTTTTAACCGCTCGACATTGCAAAACGGTGTCTACCACAACTAGACACACATTACTTTCATTGTGTGCATAGTACGAGTGTAGCCGCTACCACAAGAGCACTCAAAGCTTAAGAGGGCCACCATAGTGAAAAAAGGATTTTCTTCTCGAAAATATGTTGCCCGTACGTGTCTCTGAACGTTTGCGGTAACTTGTAGAGAAGTTCTTTAGCAACTTTTGTGACATTTCGTGATGTCCTCGTGTATTTGTTGTTCTACTTACATCTTCATGTCGTCATGATAATTCTATAGAAAGCTTATAACTTCGTCATCTAGTTTCCCGAATAAGAAATCATGGTGATGCAGTCATCTGGACGACATTGTTGCAATGCAGTTTCTTTTGTTTATTTTGATCATGTCGCCAGGTCAAAGACGTCAAGGTGTCGTCGTTAGACAATGATGATCATTATTATTCGTCATCTGATTGTAACCATGCCATCGTCGTCATACCCGCTTTCTCGTTCCATCAACCTAATTCTTTCGTCGTTATACCATCATCGTCACTGCGTCATCATGAAGCAGTAGTCGTCATGATGTCGTGCTTATGTCAAACATTCGTGGTTGTGATGTCGTCATGAAGATTTCATTGTGATCTTTCTTCAAATTCATCATCTCCCTCTGATCATATCTTTGTCGCTACCCCATTATTCTCATGCCATGATCGTGACTACATGATGATCATAACACTGCCAACATTTTAGAGCCATAATAGCAATGTTGTCATGCATTGTACTCATACCTCGTCCTATTGAAGTCACTACTTCTTCGTCACTGCGTTGTTGTCATGCCTTCCTTTTAATCACCGACAGTGGTATGCGAGTGTCATAGCAAAGTGGGCTTATAGCAGAAAGCATGCATTTCGCGTATAGCCGATGCGGCGAAAGATTGCGTATGACCACTGCAAATTCTAATTACACGTATCAGCAATAAGTTGTGGCACTACGTTGTTAGAATGCTTATTGAGTTTGCACCGACAGTAGCTGTGAGGTGGGTTCTCCAAGAACAGTTTGACTAAAAAAAATGAAAGTCAGATGGTTTAAATAAAGGTTGCACTGAAATGCACTTACTTCATGATGACTGAGTACTGAGCCTCCCTGAAAAGAAGAAAGTTACCTAATCAATCTGTTAGGTATTATTTCACATTACTTTAACAAAGATAAACATGTGTAATACGGCAACATGTTTCTCCTGAAAAAAGTGCCAGCGAGGAATGTGCGTCATCTTTTAAATATATAATTACCCCTTCATTCACTTAAAAATGGCAATGAATGCTGGAGGGTGCTCGAGTACTAGAAATGGGTGGGGGCCACTTAATGGTGAGACCGAGTTCCCCTTACGGTCCCGTGTAGTATTTGTCTTGCATGCAAATAATTAGCTGCGCGTTTCTCAAGGGTTTTGGTGCTACGAAGGATATGATCCACATGCATGAGTCTTTTGAGAAGCTGTTGCTGTAAGCTGCGATCCAAGAAGAAGATCAAACTAGTCACAGGGCTGCACTCTTCTGACACACAACCTCTAGACCAAACATTATATTGAAATTAGGGTGTTATCATCCCGCTAATGCAATTTGCGTAATCAGGGACGTCGCATTGGGAGCCAGCGAAACAATTCCCACCACATATGCTTCTTTAACCTGCACCCAAAACAGGGCCCACGAGCGCTTTTGCATTCGACTTCAATGTAATGAGGACCATGCTGGTGAGAATTGAACCACAGAACACCTGCTAAGTAGGGCAACGCTAATTGTTATTGAGCTACCTCGGCTGGTAAATGAAAGAAGATGCGTGAAAAACTTGACGAAATGGCAAGCATTCCTTTAGCTGAATGAATTATCCTGTGTCACCCTCAAGCACTAGTGATGCTTCGTTCCGAACACCGAAATGAATTAATTCGAAAACAACACAACAATTAGCTTCCTGATAAACAGCATTAGGGCCCATGCAAATAAGGGAAGTCGTAATAGACGTCCAGTTCTCCGTTTCTTACGCCTGACGTGGCCATTATTTTTTTATTTTTTTGAATTCAACATTCTTGGCCGGCAGCGATGTGGAGGACTGTTCAAGGTCACTAAGACGTAGAAGGCTGAAGAACCATGAAGCTGCCTTCACTGTTCCCACTTTCCATGACATCGTGCACACTGTCACATTGTCCAGTTTGTAATTGGTGATTGAAATTAGCCCTTAGGTTGCAGGGGCGTGGTGGGCCGCGTTCTCGTGCGAGATGCAAAAGGTACTATTTTAGTACTAGCCTTCTATGTCGCAGATAGTCTGAGCTGCTGACCATGCTTCGCAGCCCTGCGTACGTGAATGTGCTATTCTAAAAAAAAATTTTTAGTGACAAAATTTTATTTTTTTATACTGCCACCTGCAAACCTAGGAACATTAAACTAGAGGTTTCTGGCTGTTTTCTTCACCAACGCGCTCTAAACATTTGCTTTAGGATTCGTAATGACGAAATTGAATTGTCTAGTTAGTTGACTGAGAAAATAGACACCTGCAGCTTCTCTAGCGACTTGTATGACCATAAGTAGGCAAATAATTTCCAATGACGCAATGCGAATATTTTTTTTGGCTTTAAATAATGCTTGAAGAAAATAAACTTTATACGCATTCCCCGAATTGGACGAACGTTAATAAAAATTGTGGGCTTTAATGTCGAAAATCTCCCGGTACAATGCCAACGTTGAAGTTCCCCTGGTATAAACAAATCGATATGCCTTAAAGCTTACATTAGCCGGACATCCTTGTAGCAGTCTACCGTTCGCAGTGCTCCGGAGACAGTATTCCGAATTAATGCTGATTTCAGGCAAATGCAGTAACCCTTTAGTCCGTACGGCCACTTCTCGCTATCAACCGTTAGGAGATATATAGTTTGATCGCTCTTAATGAACTGCAACAGAAATATAAACAATAGTTTAGCACAACGTGGGCGCAAAAACATGTGATGAAAGGTTTGAGACAAATGTAGTGGCTGTAAACACCAAATACGCCGAAGGCTATACCACGGTTTTTACCTCGAAGTGATATCGTTACGAAACGAGCCCCGATTAGCTTCATCTTGAACAATAGGTGGTGATAACGAAAATGCAGGCCAAATGGGAGGATGTTAGGCGGTAGCCATAATGCAATGTAGGAGTTGTCGATTGCAATAATTGAGTTCATAAATGTGTGTTGTTGTCTTCGGTTCTGCTTAGTGGGAATATAGGCAAATTGCAAGGGATCTAATCAGAACTCTTGTTAAATTCCAAGTTCCTATGGCTGTGTCGGACTTACGGGCGGATAATCTAGTTTGTTTATTAAAGACATGGCCCAATAGCGGGTTCATAGATATAACGCTCTTCCACAATCGCATTCTGCGAAGTTTCACGCTAGCTTAAGAATACAGTTGTAAAATACGTAAAGAGCTACCTATGGTACACCTTCAGTCATATCACATGTGTGAGCTGCGAACCTGCACGCAAAAGAGAGAGGAGTAGGTTCCATACCATATTTGGACGGCATTTTGCGCTAGCATGGTGGAGGGCTCGCTATGTAATGATAGTGGTGGTTAGAAATGTATGTAGGCGTTTAATATGTTATAGGACAAGTGGTTGGATTAGAATGTACGCAAAGCACGCAAATTTTGACCTTCAAAGCGCCACATATTGCAAAAGATGTCACAGATTCGCCCGAAATGCGAAGCATCAAGTTCTATAGCAAAACTATAGACAGCTATACGAAGTAAGGATAGTAGTTTATGGGCCTCACAAACTTGTAAACATTCCCTTAATAACTACATTACTAAGCCTGGTTTGACTAGAGCGCAGACAGTCATGAATACATTTCAATCGATGACCGTGGACACTCGCTGTAGGACTGCTGGTGTGAGGGAGAGGGATAGCTCCAGCGAGCAAAGTGGCCTTCCTGATGCCCTTCCCTTCAGCGCGAATTAATCGCGTGAGAACACAGCGCACACGAGGCTATCAGCCCTCACGTGCACCTTGACTCTGTGCTCATTGCATATCGCTGTCAAGAGAGGGCCTGCGAGGCTGGACTCAGTCACATCAAAAACAGCAGGAGCAGAACGCCACCCCGTTTCCTTGCGTGCGACTTAAGACGGCGCGCTTTTCCCGCAGCTTCCGCCCTCCCGCGCGCGAGCTCGAGCCTCCATCATCAGTTTACCCTCGCACGCTGTCACTCGCTCACTCAAGATACGGCACGTGGCCACAACGTTATCACCCTTGGACTTTTACGGAACATCGCGGCTACGCCGACAATCTCGGCCTGAAGTGTCCAAATTCAAGGCCCGAGCATTTCGGAGGCCGTGAATAATACAACCGGAAAGCAAATTGGCAAGCTTCCCTAATGGTTTCTAGGTAACGTGCTGTCAATTTTCGTCACTCCGTTTACTTTTTGCTCTCTTGCTTGCTTTTCTCTGCATTTTTTTTTGGTATTGTCACAGCGAGCAACACATCAGCTAGATGTAATTACTGTGGGGCTTTATGTATAGTTACGTCTATTGCACTGCTTCTACAATACGTTTATTGCTCTGTTTTAATGAGAAAGCTGTAAATGCCCCATGGCGCGGAAAATCTGGCGTTGGTTGTGTGACCAAAACATGGTACGAAGGCTACGGAACAGAGTCAAAACCACAATCCTTGCGGTTAAGCCTACGAATACTCGCACATTTGGTGGGAGTTGAACCTACAACCTATGATGTTGATGATGGCGAGGTTAAGGTAGAGTTAATTAAGGCGCCGGCAGGTTCAAAGCGTGTCATTAGGAAGAAAAACTGCTCGATGCCTGGCTCAGCGCTCACGTGAAAGTGGCTATGCATCGGTAACCCTTGGTATATGTTTCGCTTTAGAAATATTTTTAAGATAGAAGTGCCTTGAACCGTGTAATCTTGCATTCGTCCAACTTTCTGCAACATTTCCTTGTTGCATTGAAGGATTGCATTGTGTTTTGACAGAACTAGTACCTGAGCTGTAAAAACGCCAACAAAAAGCTTTGGTCATTCGTGCCACATTTTCGCCCTATAATGTTGTGTCTTGTGTCCTTCAATCGGTAATGATGTGGTATTGCTCGGTTGAATGGCTGAGTAGTTCTATTCTGTTGTTCTGTCCTGTAGTAGTTTCACTTCTTTGAATGATTGAAAAGAGTTTACACCTTGAAAATATTGATTCATGACCTTCACAAATTGTTGACACACATATATTTTGATGTGGTAAAAAGTTGTTTTTTTTTTTACTTTGAGAAGTTTGACGAAATCTTCTTCAGATCATTGGAGATGATCAGGGATTTCATAAGGGTAATCAGCGTTCTGCTTTGGCGGAGGTTCATGAGGTATATTGCCATCTTCTTTTGTCGCGTCTTCTGTGAAAACAAAGTAGTATGAAAGATTATGCAAGGAACCAACCATGGGTATTACCTTAAGTGAAGCACCCCTCCCTTTAACATTGTCCCCTTTGCTTTGTCACTGGGGCAGGAAAATTTCTTTATAGTGGGATAAATCCATAATCACAGATGAGTACTTTCTATAGCTATGGTTACGGCGTAAAAACAAAGCATGACACGGCTGTCATGTGGCCTGTCAACTGTATCCGTTGCAGTACAACAAAGAGATGTGGTGACGACTGAACTTAACCTGTCAATACATGTAGACAATTAGGTAGCTTTATTCTACCTCAGTATATGCCCGGACGTTGACTGTAGATCATGGTGCAAATTTGCTTACCACATTCGTGGCTGGGCACACAGCTTCCATCTTTTCTTCTGTGCAGAGGGGCCGGACAAACACACTTTGCTTGACTTCTCTTCTTGCAAACCCACTGACTTTGTAAGTGCACTTGGGGACAATACAGTTGCGGAATAAAATCATTACTCTGGCAGAAACTTGGTACCAGATTATCCGGACATGCTGAATAAATAGAAAATGAGCAGATGCTTAAACAGATTGCACCATAATCTGTTACTACTCCAAGGCATGAGAACAGTTCAGATATAAGTACGCGTCACAATATTTTATTGCACTTGGCGACATTGAAGCGCCAAAATATAAAACGCAATATAGAAAGGTGATATATAAGTACGCTTCGTCGAAAACATGTTTTTATCTATAAAGCGTACTTGATTACAACTTACAATGATTGACAAGACATCGCGTGTCATTAGAAACGCTAGCACATTTTCAGTGCGTTTGATGTAAATTGTAGTGTACATCGCTTGCTTCTAGCACGCCCTGACCTTTTCCAGCAGTCTACTCATGTCAAATGCATTGCCATTACTAAAGTACTTCATGCTGCACTTTCTGGGGGCTATCTATCTATCTATCTATCTATCTATCTATCTATCTATCTATCTATCTATCTATCTATCTATCTATCTATCTATCTATCTATCTATCTATCTATCTATCTATCTATCTATCTATCTATCTATCTATCTATCTATCTATCTATCTATCTATCTATCTATCTATCTATCTATCTATCTATCTATCTATCTATCTATCTATCTATCTATGTTCTTATGCGCCCGTCTACCCGCCCACCTAAGTGAATGAATGGTTAGCTGTCGAATTGGTAGCGCATCGGCCAGCGGAGCTAAGCTAACAGGCTTGGAACGTAAGCGTGCGACCCACTTGTGTCAATGAGTGTCTCTGGCAATATATATATATATATATATATATATATATATATATATATATATACGTGCCGCTCTTCAAAAAATCGCTTTCACGCAGACATGGGCCAATGTGGACGCACGAGTGGGCAAATTCTGCTCTTCGAAAACGCTTTGTGATGCTTTCTTGGAGTACTGGGTGTGTACCACTCGATCGGTGCTACCCTCTAATGAGCCACTTTGCTGTCAACGTAGCTGACTGGCTAGGACTAAGTAGGTTTTCAATGAATGTGCTGGACGCCGAGGTAGGTAGCTAGGCAAGTATCACTGGGAATGATGTGATAAATACTTAAATTAAACAGAAATCACGCACGCAATTCTCATGGCACTGCAGGGGTGAACACAATTGTCATGTTTCATGGAATAGCCTCAGTGCATTAAGCCTGTCTATATATATATATATAGACAGGCCACCGACCACCTTACTGTCCGTTGCCTACAAGGCAACGGACAGTAAGGTGGTCGGTCTATAATTTTTCAAGTCTTTGGCATCCCCTTTCTTATGAATTAGGATTATGCTAGCGTTCTTCCAAGATTCCGGTATTCTCGAGGTCATGAGTCAGTGCGTATACAGGGTGGTCAGTTTTTTTAGAACAATCTGCGCATCATCCTTCAACAAATCTGCTGTTACCTGATTCTCCCCGGCTTCCTTCCCCCCTTTGCATAACTCCCAAGACTTTCTTCACTTCAGCCGGCGTTACCCGTGGGATTTCAAATTCCTCTAGACTATTCTCTATCCCATTATCGTCGTGGTTGCCACTGCTACTGTGGAAATCTCTATAGAACTACTCAGCCACTTGAACTATCTCATCCATATTAGTAATGATATTGCCGGCTTTGTCTCTTAACGCCCACATCTGATTCTTGTCTATTCCTAGTTTCTTCACTGCTTTTAGGCTTCCTCCGTTACTGAGAGCATGTTGAATTATATCGATGGTATACTTCCCTATGGCAACTGTCTTGCGCTTGTTGATTAACTTGGAAAGTTCTGCCACTTAAATTCCAACTATAGGGTAGAGGCTTTCATAAATTACCTCTTTCGTGTCCTGCTATAGCTGACTGGTATCCTGTGTAGCGGAGTTTCCACCGACTTCTATTGCGCACTCCTTAATTATGGGTATAAGATTGTCGTTCATTGCTTTATATATATATATATATATATATATAGTGCTGGTATAATGATAGTGTATTGGTTATGACATATCACTACCGGTAGGTTCTGTATATCGTGTCATTTCCGCAACATTTTTTCCATGCAATTGTAGCGATGACTCTACCTTCAGTAAGACACTCGTAAATTGTGAACTCATTTCTCAAATGAGAACCGCAAAACTAATAAAATGTTTAGATCGTGATGACGGCACCAAGTTAAACCCTGTATTCTACAGTCATAGTTCGATAACCGAAGTGACAAAAAAACTCAAATTAAATAGCCTTCGCATTTTAGCACATTACAAAGTAATAGGTAATATAATTTCTACCACAATAACCTCCAATGCACTGGTATGTTTATTATAGCCCGTACATGACCTCAGAACAATGCTATTTTTACCTGGCTTTCACATATTTTTCACAATGCGTGTTTGATTCTGCTACCTTTCGCTTGAGTCCTTATTCGTACGTTGTTGTGTTCTTCGTTTTACTGATTGCCTGTTGTGTTCTGGTAAATTTGTCAATCAGGTACAGTTCCTGTGATGATATTTAGTGCGTTCTTTACGCATCGGCACCCGAGACGCTTGTGATGTCCGTTAAAGTTTCCTTTTCTAAAGGATCGACACGAGCGAAAGCAATGCAAGGCCATTCACGAGCGCAAATTCATGTCCTTATAACCAAACGACGATAATATGCAAGTATTATTTTCCAAAGGTTCCTTACCGATGCTGCACTTCATTTTGTTTATATTTTACGCTGCATTCAATAATCTTAGCGCTTAAATTTTCTTGTCTAACCCAATTAAGCGTTCGAAACATTTCAACTGGCTTTTGCTCAGATCAACGCATACAACTGGGAACTTGGGTAGCCTGGTCGTGTTTTAGGAAACAGCGCCTATAATAATATCCCCGAGAAAGACACTTGTGTCTGTAATAAAAACAAGCTGCCGGTCCATATTGTAGGCTGCAAATTGAAGTGTGCTTTCTACTAAAACAATTTAGTTAAGGAAATCATTATCTTCCCCCGAGGCCCTTTTTTATTCAGTCAGAAATACCTATATGCCGCGAGTATGGGGCTCCATTTATTCAGTAGCTATAGCCAAAACTAAACCACTTGATACTTGTTAGGCTCTAAAGATTGGCAACACAGCTTTTCTGTGAAAAAACAAACAAACGCGGATTACTTACATGCAGTGACAGATGAAACCTTGCATGTAAGAACGACTACCGTAAGCAACAGCTTCATCACAAATGTCTCCTTCGTCGACCACTGTGGACTAAGGAGAAAAGACAAAGTATTTTAACGTGCACACCAGGGTGCTCGTCGAAGAAATTTCAAAAATTTTCTTTGCTCTGCATATATGCAAAAGTAACACTCAAAACTTAGTTATCTGGAGTAACATTGTGTACAAGCTATTAATGATGACCGCCAATGTAAACGAATAACCGAATGCCTCCAGAAATTTGCATTATAAAAGATAACGCCCTTGAAGTTATGTATGTGTGTCATAGAGGACATTTAGCTAGCATTTCTCTAGTTGCGTATTCTAATGATAACGGAGCTGTTCATTGCTACCGTTGCACCGGTGCCGGAGCGCTCCCCTGCAGCGCCACCGGTAGAAAGGGTGGTGGCAGAAGGGGAGAGGTGTCCTTCCTGAGCGATCCATCACGGTGTCTAAACTTAAAACGCTCCAAAGCTCTCACGCCAGAGCTGATGACAGTAGGCCAGACTATACGTCTAGAGACAGAAATCTGCTAGACGACGTCACAGGTCGTCTCTAAAACGCCGCTGAAGTCTACCTTCGCTTTGTCTCTCGTTAGACTTATCTACAAAGCTCTCTGCAAGAGCCCGAAATGTTCATGAAATTTGAGAAAAAATTTATCTTCGCGATGACCACCTTTAACTAGATCACCAAACAGTGGGAAGGGCCCATTTCCCCCCGGCACGCGCTTCGCTAAGTAGACGGCAAGCGGCGGCATGGTGCCTCTTACAAAGAGATACATATCCAATCCCGGTGGCCAGTACCGCTCGTACACGGACCTTTACCCGGATATATGTAGATTGTGTCCAGAAAAGGCGGACCGACAACATGTATACTTTGGGCTTGTCATCGGAAACCCACACAGAATAAAATTCTCAAGGCCAGAGAGCAGTAGGAGACCGCGTTGTTCAGCTGTGCACCGGAAGACCAATTTAATGCAATCCAGCAGGACGAAGATACGTCAAGGCCCAATCGCTAGAGGCCTTCGTCTAGGTAGAGACGCCTAGGTCTCAACCAAGCTGTCCTAAATGAATGTTTATTCCTCCTCTCGTTGCTAGTGGCATATCTGTCTCATGAGTTTGTGAGAACTTCGTTTGCACCCATGGTTCTTAGATTGTATATGACACAGTGCAGGCTTTCGGGTGAAGGTCACGACCTGGTGGCGCCAGAGGACGGAGACATTTATCCGTGATTTTGCCATACCAACACTGGCCAGCGACCACGAAAATGGGCGAAAGAGACAAATAAACTTATATGTTTTAGGATGTAATATTAATTAAATGAAACGGAGTGACATCTAACATGTAGGTGAAATGTCTTGCTACTTTGTGAAAATTACCGATAATGCTTGTTTCTTACGAATAAACAGAGCACAGCAACAATTTTATCGTGATATCAATTATACGGACAAACGAGGCACATGCGCAGCGGACCTCGTGGAGGGTTTAAAGGTCACCGCAGATAAGCAGGGGGATTGGTTACAAAAATTTGGAGGGCGCTTAAGCCTCGCCTTTAAAAGGGAAACTCGATAACATACAAAGATCCCTGACTGCTTCTCCCGCCTCCCGGCAAATGCAGCTTATGTAACTATAGTGCGCACCCGGAAACGCTGACACCGAATGATATGCTCGAAGGCAATCTTTCTGGTAGAAACGCGGCCTCTTGCAAGAGCCACGATGGGGCGGTGGCGAGCGCCATCTAGAGGTGGTGCAAGGAACCCGGCACGACGCTCCGTGGCCTCCAAAATTTGCGCACGCCTTCGCGCGCAAATCGCCGACGTCGTGGCCGCTCGATGTATGATAGAAACGGTGATGAAAGTTTTTGAGCTTCCGCGCAAAATAACGAGTTTTTTTCGTAAATTCAAGATAAAATCCAACGCTATCATGTCTAGAGTGTGTGTAAATTGTACTTTTCTATTGTTCTGATTTACTTGAGTAATTTAATCAGTTAAGTCTCTTCTTTGCGCTACACGGAGGGTTTGCGTGGTTCGGTTTGCTTGGTATGGAACGACTTTTGCCGAAATGATGGACGGTGCAGGACGCCAACAGCGGTTTTTCTGCGACACGGGGTACTTAACGCTTTCGGCAGCGAATGACGCACCGTCATGCGCTCCCGCTGCTGGTGCGAATGTTGCACGCACATGCATAAGCGCACCTGTTGAATGTGCAGGTTGATGCATGCCTCGTGGTGCCCACGCTGGTCGGAGCAGAACGGACAGTTAAGGTTAATTTCATCCAGTCTCATAGCTTTATGCAGCTCACACCAGCCGCCGATGGATTTTCGTCAAACTCGTCTGGTGGGCCCATCGACGTGCCACGGGTGCAACTGGGCCGCTTGTCGTCCTCGTTTCTCCAGAGTTGTGAAATGCCTAGAATCTGCCAGTGCGCAATTCTCGCAAAGCTGTAGCAGTCGTTTCGCTTCCTGAGTAGCACGCGGCCGCCCAGGGCTTCGGTGAGCAAACCGTGCGAGGAGCTCGAGCGAAATGCTAAATCGTGGCATTGTTCTTCTTCATGTCCTGTTCTCCATCCCCAGGCGCTGAGTGACTGTTCTCGGTGGTGTAGCGCTAAGCCGTGCTCCCACAAGGTTTGCAGAAAATAGTGCACCTTCCTCTTCAGAATGCCTCGCTCTCTCTTTCTATCTTTGAAAGCTTCACCTTCTAGAAATCTTTTTCTTTATCGCTAAATAGGCCAAACCACGCATTTCATTTCTTCATACTTTATAGAACGCGTAGATCTGACATACTTTGTTTCCCAGTAGTAAATTGATGAGGAAGACGAGCTCATTCGTCATTACATGGTTATGCTCAATCTTAGATTAAGGAAAGGGATGGACGCGATAGTCGCGCTGCCACAGTCTCCCTCCCAGTGCGAAGCGCGATTGAAATACTTGATGATGGCACGCGTATACAAAGAAGACAATGCAAGCATATATACATGAGTGGCACTTCGTAGCGCCGGTTAAGAAGTGTACGTAAAGACGTTGCGTCGAAGAGCACAAATAACTCTCTGGTGGTCATGACTGAGAGTGTCCGGACACAGGGCGTATTGTCTAGTGCGTGCAGAGCGTCGTTTTCCTTTGTCGACATCTGCGTGACCAGTAGAGTTGAGTTGACCAGTAGAGTTGAACGATATCAGCCAGTTCTTGGCACCTGCCGAGAGTTCAGGCCGTTGTGCGGAACAATACCTGATGCCCGGGCCTGTAAAGTTAGGAGCTTCGAAAGAAGGCTGTCTGGCTGCTCACGACTTGCGTGGAGATAGTGGAATTTTTGATCATTCACGTTGTTGTCATAGAAGTGATTCTCGAGCTAAAGGAACGAGATGAGAGAGCTCATCCTGCAAAACTTCACTAAATGATAGGTCCACAGAAAGTGCGAGCACATAACATCCTAATGTTGGCTTGCTGCGGCTCGTTACGTAATATGGAATGTCGATAGTGTCAAGCTTGCCGTGGTCGCAGAAAGCATCGCCTTGTGTAGTCGCCTTGCCTGCGAGAGCGAAATTGGCGCCTAATGGAACCGTTGGGAGAACCTCAGAATCGCTGATGAGTAAGACGCCTCTTAACAGAAAGCGGATAGCTTGCGCAAAGGTCAAAGGACGAAGAGCGGCAGTCCATGTAAAAGCAGAAAGCGCTTGCGTTTGGCCTAGTTCACTGGAAAGAGTCGTCACACAGCTGCCTTTGAGATGGGGAGGAAGTTCACGGACCGAGTAGAGGTTTGAGGTTGGGGCCGGCATGTGCTGTCGGTGGGCGCGGGTGGACGCAGGTGATTTGGGACGACAAGAAGCGGAATGACGCGACACTTGAAATGGCGAGAGCTGTTGTAAGTTATCTCTCGAGGTGGCGTAGTGAGCAAGAACGGCTGGCCGCAAGTCCTCGCAGAAGTTGGGGCGGGGGCGTGGCTGACGGAGTCCGGAACGCACCCTGGAACTTAATTTATACGGTAGTGGCTGTTCAGCCAGATGAACCAGATGTCCCGCATGTCTTTCTAGGATTCCCGAAAACTTTACAACACTGGAATGTCTGCCGGACCATGTGAGACCACGTAACTCTCGCCTTGGTAGAGTCGCTGTGTTGACGCTGGCGTGGCTGGGCTCGGTCTTCCGTGGGAGGTATGGGAGGTGGTGCGCAGGGGTAGCTGCCGCTGCCACTGTTTATTTAGGCCGGCTAGTCATTGTGCTGCGGGATTTGGGGAGCGGCCGATGCTGCGGCAGATCAGGTCGTGCACAGCTAGAGTGCGCTATACTCCTGCTACGGGTACGTGAGCTGTCTTCCTTGGCTTTGGGGGCGATTATCGTGCCGTGACCACGTCAATTGAATGCCGAAGGCACTATGACGACACTCAGTTGGTGTTTCTGAAGGGATGACGCAGGTAAAAAATATGCAGACTCCATGCATTGTGGGAATGTAAGTGAACCTTTCCGTGCTGGATTCTTTGATTGATGATAATTGGCGGTGATTCTGACGGCTAAAACCTAATTTCTTCAATGTTTAGGCTAACGTGAGAATGGTGAAATGATGTTAAACCTTATCTTGCGTGCCCGACTGCTCTTTGTCTGCGTAGTACACAGAAAACACAGGGAAAGGTGTTCCCTGGACGTGTTGTTGTGCGGCATATTTGATATCTTCTGAGGGGGTTGAACGTTGTCATTTGCACACATGGCACATCGCATTGTGGCAGAAGTATTAAACTTGAATTGGATTATGGTGCTCTACGTTCCAAAACCACACTCGGATTATGAGACAAGCGGTAGAGGCGGACTCCGGTTTAATTTTTACACCGTTATGTTATTTAACTTGCCCCAAAATCTAAGTATACGTGCGTTTCTTATTTCGCCCCCACCGAAATGGGGCTGCCGCGATTGGCATCGAATCTAAGACCTGTAGTAATGCCATAGCCGCAAAGCTAACGGGGCGGCCGCAAAAGTGTTGATTTCACGGTCGACCGCTTCCGTAGTGTCTCCTGGACCCTGTGGTGTCCTTTAATTAATGTGGCTCTACATCTGCACGCACTGACGTACTCGCATGGCGTTTATTTTTCGGGAATAGAAGCAACGTATTGTACCGTATCTCGAACTTAAGCTGTTTCCCCCCAACCACTGTCGTATAATAGTGAGGTTCTCACGTAACCTCCCCCTCTCTTATATTGGGACTGCCTCTTCTCATTCTCTTTCTTTTCATCTCTACAGGTCTATCTGCGTTCCCTGTGGGCTCGTGCGTTAGTAGAAAGGTTAGCGCTGCAGGTTCTGCAATGCCTCTGAGGGGAGTCACGGATAAATACAGCTGTCAAGCGGCTAAGTGGTGAAGGCCAAGGAGCTCCACAGGGCATTGTGCACATCAGATTATCGACGGTCAGTCGAGAGACATCAGGGTAATCCTGGGACTTGACCTGGAGAAAGCCATTGAGAATCTCTCGGACATACATATTTTCAAATCGATCTCTAGTTTTGTATTGGGGCGTAGATTCCACGCATTCATCAGCTCCTTCCTCAAAAGCAGAGGGCCCAAGATTAGGATAGAAGATGTCAAATCAGAACCCCTCGTTCTTGACTCCAAAGATACGCCACAAGGCTCGGTATTCCACCACTTTTATTAAACATTGCTCTCTGTGGGCTTTCCAAGGGGATCTCACAATTCGAGGGCATACATCATACCCTTTACGCAGATATCACCGTCTGGTATCTGGCGGCTGCAAGGGTAGAGTAGACGGGGCACTCCAGTATGCTGTGGGTTACACCGAGGCTTTCCTTAGCGAAACCGGACTCCGACTCTTTCCAAGCAAGTCGGAACCTTTGCTGTACAGACCCAAGAGAAGGGTTGTCAAACGTAAGGGCTGGGCCCCCGTCTCGAACGTCAATATAAAGCTTCGCACCACCTCTGGTCATATCATCCCTAGGGCAGAGGTCATGAGAGTGCTTGGCATGCTTACAGAGGCTAATGGCACTTGTGGGCAGACCGTCAACAAGATCTCAGCTAAAACAAAAACCTTGGTTGGGCTTATCGCTAGAGTCTCCAACTCTCGAGGTGGTCTAAGGCAGGAGAGTTTACTAAGGTTGTTCCACGTTTTTTTTTAATGAGCCAAATTACCCACGATGCTGCCATGCACTCCTGGCAGAGTCATGAAAAGACTAAGCCCAAAACGCTGGCCGAGCACGGCACCGACGCCCATTCTATTAGCGTCGGTGTGCAATTGTGTTGTGGAAGAGGGGTAAAATTGACGAAGTATGGGTCGGGAAGAGAGCAGGAACTTCAGTTGACGAAAGCAGGAATCGCAATCCACTGTTCAGGGGAAAGGCTTGTCCTTGCGCAGTAATGAAGTCAGCAGGTAGGCTGTGTCGACAATACTGGGCACACCTCCCTGCCTTCTACTTTTATCTTTCATCCTCCTGGGCACAAAACGTCGAGAGTGTGAGAAAAGACCCAACATCCAAGAAACTTCTGAGGTCGCGTTTTGACTGCGGTTGTATAAAGCCGCTCACTGCAGCGACCTTTTGTGGGTCTCGTAACACATCATGCTTGTCCACCACGTGTCCAAATAGAAGCGCCTCTTGTTGGCGAAAGTGACAGTTTTCTGAGTATAGGGTAGGGGCCGCTCGTTCAAGGCATGTGGATACAGCGTCGAAAAGGGAAATTCCGCTCTGTAAAAGTCACGAAGTCGTGAAAGTACCAAAAACAAATCTCCAATTTCAGGAGATTTTTTTTTCTACACAACAATCGAAGTCACGGTCTCAACAATTCCATCAAATGTATCAGCGTCGACACCGCAAGCAGCAAGTCAAGCTATCGATGAGTGTGCGATGCTCTGCCAATTGAACTACCGCGGCGCCGTTTTCCCATCCACTTTCTGTGGTATCTATGTGTTACTACTACAACTGACAGTGGGTGTGTTAGCGAGTGCCACCATTCACAAATATATTGCGAATATTTCTACGAAAACACAAAGCGCTGCGGCTGACTGCTTTAGGCCAGAACTAACTGAAGAAAGACAAAAAATATGATGGAAACATTCGTATCAGGATGAGGCATGTTTGTGCTGCAACAAAAGCATGTAGACAACTCAGCACATCCTAAAAGAACGCGAAGTTACTCACCCATATTTTATTTTCGCACGCACATAGATTTTTTCGCTGTGGCAAGTTGGCAGGTACAAAGGTCGGCTCTCATGTAGCGACTATTTTCAGTGGCCTGAGTATACACTGACACCCATCAAAACCTGTGTAGCTCTTATAGGGCTTTCGGGGTTAGGCCTCATTTTCCTTGAATAGGCACCACGAGGCGCGTTATACGCATTGCAAATTAGGATGTCTTGAATATTGTTGAAGAGTATAATGCTCACTGAGTTCTCCATGACATGTTATAATGCTTCTTCAGTTAACATGCACCCAGGATGAAGGCATATCTACTTTATTGTTTTTCTTCGCAAGAAATTTATCCATATTTTAAGGAACATTGCGTTGTTGCTTAGGTTGACTCAGAAGTAAAAGTAGTGGTGCAATTGAGTATGTCCATGACGCATATGAATATTTCGTTTTGTCTCTTGGCAGCGGCATTCACATCTGCCGTCAAAAATAAGTGACTTATGACACCATGAGCGCGGAAGAATTGTTATTAAAGATTGGGTGACCTCATCAACATTTCTACAAACTTTCTCTGCACGTGTGTTTATTTTTTCGTGACCTATTCCTAGCGCGAGGGGAAAAAGTCGCGTGGCTTGACTTTCCTCCTATCTGGCTTATTCGTACCGGCGCGGCGCTGAATGTCTTGCTGTCGCGTGCTACGGAACGATTTGGAGATGTTTCAGCTCGTTGTCTGTGAAATCGATTTGTTAATTCATAGTAAAAGTCAAATGACATATGTGGACAACTATCGAAGAGAAGTATCTAGCGGTGATAACGGGCGGATTCCTTGACGTTCTTTATACACGGGGGATAGGGATTGCGGAACTAATAACCGTTGGGATTACCGGTCTACGGTTTCGAAAGAAGTGCAAATTGCATTGTGCATGGCGCCAGAGGCTGAAAAGCTGGGGTATGCAACTGAAAGGGCTGTGCTTGCGCTAAAAAAGAACATTTCGATGCTAGCTAAGGCAATGAATTTTACTGTCGTTGACAGCAACTGAGAAATGCGCCGAACAAGCTATGAATGCGCATTTCTGCGTGACAAGGCCCATTTCAGTGACAGTCTACCAACACCAATTGGCCGACGATTCGCGGCGTGGGCAATAGCATTTTAAGTAGGCTCCAGGAAAACACAAAGGTGCATTAGGATTTTAATGGAGCGGCCCACCAGCAAAGAACAGTAATATACCATATTTTATAAAAATATACAAAGGATAACTAGAAAGAAGCTAAAATTTGCTACCTGAACATGCAGGGTGGTCGCAGGCTGGAAACATGGCTTGAAATTCAAACGCAGCTGATTGACGGGTGCATAGGTTTACACGCCTTCACCGAAACAAATGTCCGAAATTTGGAGCAGCGCCTGTTTTTCAAAATTTCGCATGGGAGAGTTGTAACATAATGATTCCCTCTAGGAAAGAGGGGAGTGTAGGCATGGTAATTAGCCGAAGTGCCACCCGGTAAAAGATACATATAAGGAGCACCTATGGAAGAGAGGTACATTGAAAGGCAAAACCACGCGTCTTGTAGTAGGTTATGTATGGCCAGGTACGGTCTCCTTAGGTATGTGTTGGCAACCCCCTTCGGTAGTACTGCTCGATTTAGAGTTAAAATAACTTATATTATGGGATTTTACGTCCACGTACCACGACCTGATAATGAGGCAGCCGTAATGAAGGACTCGGGAGTAATTTCTACAACCTGCGGTTCTTTAACCTGCACCTAAATCTATGTACCTACATGGGTGGAGTCGGTAACGCTTGATCTGGAGAGCTTTATATATTTGGACTTGAAGGCAATGACTGCCCCGTGTCGGCTTACGAAGTCCAGGCCCATAATTACGTCCCGTGAGCATTGGTGCATATCATAGAAGGGCTTAACGTAAGTGCACTCGTGAACTTTAAATCTTGCCGTGAAGATTGCGGTCGGTCTTTCGAGGTGTCATCCAGCTCTACTGATCTGAAGGCCTTTGAACGTAGTCTTTGCTCAACTTAATGGCTAATGACCCATTACCGCAAATGGGAGTTTTCGATTACAGCTTTCGTGCTTCTATGCGGTAGATGTGTATTAGCTGTGCTAAGGCGTTGTAAAGATTAATCATACTTATAACAAATCATATTCATCGAAAGTTCATAGGTATATCTTATACATGAATACTTAAAGATTGTGGTTTCGCGGTCAACTATAACATTTAGGAAATTACCCTTGTAGCTATGTACGAACACAACTCCAGTTGAACTCTTATACAAAATATACTATTTCTGACTTTGGGAAAATGTCTCCGACTATGCGCTTGGCAGCATATTTTATATATACGATGTGTTTCATTCCAAGCGGCAAAGCCAACGTCTTTATTTACACAACCTTTCTTTCCAAATGATTGCAGCAAGCGAGAACTATTCATAACTATTCCCATACCTATTATGTTGCCATCGAAATGCACATGTGCGTCGCCCACCACGACTGCTTAGCAGCTATGCGCTGCTAGGGGCGAGCTTGTGGGTTCAATCACTGCGGCTAAATTTCTATGAGGGCAAAATGTAGAAGTGCCCGTACATTAAATTTTGGTCCACGTCAAGGAAGGAATTCGCGCATTTTTCACGCATGCTTCGTTAAGCCTAAGGGAAAGCTTTAAAAAGTAAAAGAAATCATAAAGTTGCAAACATTGTTCCATAGTGGAGCTCTACGCTGTTCCTAGGGTTCATACTATGGGTTTGGGACGTAAAACCTCTCAATCAAATAGTTCATATGCCGCGTGATTACTAAAAGCTTGACGCTAAAGCCCAAGCAAATAACACAATGTTGCGGAAGCTTCCGCGACCGTGCCCGCATTCACAGCGGATCTTCCATTGTGCTAATCTCACTATCACTCGCGTCACTTTAGCTGCTAGTATGAAATTATGAAATTATGAAAGTATGAAATACGAGTGAAATTTATAGCCTGCGAGGCTTGCATCAATGATGCCCTCACGCTGCCGGAACTCCTCTTCAATCCTCTGAATGAGAGAACACACCCTAAGACACTCCTCTGCCGTTACAAAATTGATGCTTTCCTGCTGCAACTTTTCGACAGCTGCAAGGGTGAAGGCGGTACTGTTAGCCGCTAGACAACATTTCACCTGGCTCGAAATCAGTTTGGTTGGATGCAACTCGCAGTTGTAGGAAGGAAGTCTCACGACGTCGTGACCGGCAGGCTTAGCAACCACGTCCACGTTGATAGGCCGAACGCACCATCTTGTGTTGGTTAACGAGATCCAGCAACTGTGGCTTTGATTGATCTTGAGAAAATGCGATGGCTTTCTTCGTTAACCAAGACTGAATGTCAAGTATGTGCGTTCATGCTGTCGGTACCTTTTCAAGGTGAACACTGTGCTAGGGTGATTTTCCGTTACTACAATGCTGCATGCATTGTCCGATCTTTGGTAGAAACTGCTTAGAGAACCATTTCTCGAACCGTGGGCCATACATTTAATTGTGGGAGCCACCAGCTCTTTTCGCTGCTCAGAAAACCAGAGAAGCACCATTTACGAAGCCATCTCCGCCACCTGCGTGAAATTAGATCAGCCTGCCGCCTTCGCAACTGGGTGCGCGTAGACCTGTTCTAGGACCTTCCCGAAAAGCATCCTCGCCTGTGAGGATGTTCATGTCATACCAAATCTTTTCCTTGTTATATCCAGCGTTGATCGAAGTTTCGTCAAGATAGTTTATGTGCCTGCAAAAAAGAAACAGACAAGTAAAGGAATTGAAGCTTCTCGCCAGGTAGCTTGCAATTTCTCAAGACGGGCGAAGGGCTGAGTGAAGTCGCACTGTTCATCTAATATGATTGAACACCATCTAGGCACCGCATGCTCGTGAGACGCAATAAGCGAAGCATATTATTCCTTGCAGTGTACCAATGCTGGCCAGGTGATTGGCGTGAGCTGCACAGCGGGCATCTAAACCTGGTGATGCACGACAGTCGGCCGCGAAAAACGCGACCACTTGCAACGGTAACCTTAACATCTGTTCCGCGAGGATAAACAACGCCCCTAGCTGTCAAGGAAGAACGCTTGCGCTTGTGAGCATACGCTTCTGTGAGCAGCGAAGGCTTGGTACGCTACTACTTTTTATGGTGGCAATTAGAGCCAAACTCAGTTAGCGTCTTTTTCGTTTAGGTAAAAATCTTTTAACGGAACAATTAAACGTTCAGCTTTACGGGATGATAAGAATCACTTATTCATCCGTACACTCTAAAATGTGGAAAAAGGGTCGATTATTGTACACACCGCTTTGGGTACGAAGTTCTTGGAGGGTACGCAGATACAGCCGTCCCACAAGTTGACGTCGTTTCTCTACAGGCGAGCAGAGTTTCTCGTCCGCCTGCGAAACGAAAACGTAATGTCGCTCAGCAGCTATGTCATTGTACGTACATACATTTTAGGCATATGCATGTCACTGTCACTGGTCACATCTGGAGCAAGTTTTGCGGCTGTCGGAATTTCATTTGGCATGAAATACTGAAGCACTTTTCTTCGTAGAGCGGCTAGGGAGAAACTGTCCTGAAGTTGCATCCTCGTTCTTCCGTTTCTGGCGCTGGTGTGTGCGGCTGGGAGACGCGGCAGTTCGGGCTTCGGTGATTTCAAGGTGCCACAGCGTGCGTTGGGCGTAATCCGGTACACCTAGCGTTCGCTCACCTTCCGACATGGGTCTGTGATAGCCAGCTAAGGTCGCTTTTGCATACTTGCGCGTAAACGTTGTACACGACTTTCTTGGCCTGCGGGGAGAGCTTTTCTTTCGACAAATCTTGCCGCAGAGGCATGGCGGGTGGGGTCACGGAACCTATTGGACGTGCGTCGGCAGGCGACGTTGACACCTGGGGACGCCATGTTCGGCTAAAGGTCGTGAGAAACAGATGAGGACGCCAAAAGGCCGCACAGCATGGAATAGCGTGAAACAAAATTCCTTCAACAAGGCAACGTATTTCTTGATTCTTAAGTTATTTCTCGCATTAAATAAGTCCAGGTTACTGTAACATTTTTGTTAAACCTGAATAGCGTAAAAATGATGTCGGCAGGGAACTACATACAGGAGCGTAGCAAAACAGGTGTGACTCGTCTCTGTAGCCTTGGCTGCACTTTCACCGAAAGTTGTCGCCCAATATAAGATGAACTGCGTCCCAACCGATTGAAAATTTTGAAGGCATTGTTCGCAGTATTGTATGAATATAAACTCTGATGAAACTGCCACGTCTCTTTTTATACACCAACGCGAGAAGTGTTGTCGCTAATGGTATTGTACTCTCATCGCTCATCGGTTCATTCCTGGCTTCTTTAGTGTTACTTACCGAGACCTGACTTAGCAACACCATACAATATAGCATCATCTTTACGAATGAATCCATTTTCAAGTTTTGTCGACGTGATAGGCAACAGCGTAGAGGGGGCGGTGTGCTCATCGCGATAAAGGAAGAAGTGATTGCCGCACCCGTCATTATCGATTCTTTTCTTGAATGTATTTGGATTTCCATGAAGGTTGCTTCATTTGGTGTTTTTTATCGTCCACCCGACATGTCTGGCGCATTTTCCGATGAGTATCATCGAGGGGCGAGCGAGGTGTGCGCGCTTTTTCCGAGGTCGGCAATTATCATATTTGGCGATTTCAATTTTCCAAATATGGACTGGTCGACGCTCTCCGTATTGGCCACGGATGCGGCCGCACATACCTTTCTCAGCACTTGTCTTGAATTTTCGTTAACCCAACTTATTAGTCAACCAACACGATCCACGGAAACTTCTGCCAATATAGTAGACTTAGTTTTGACTTAGTTATGACTTAGTTTTACAAAATAGAAAATAAGGTGTTACCGTAAAGCGAATTTCGACGCAATTAACAATGAATTAAAAGCGTTTTCAGGTAAATTTCTGAATGGTTTTCAATCATGTTCCATTTAACAGAACTTGGTCCTCTTTAAGGGCGCCCTCCGTTCACTCATTGACACTTACATTCCTATGTTATCCATTTCCTGCAAAAGCAGTTCTCCTTACTTTACCAACAAGCTTCGGCGGCTTAATCATAACAAAAAGAAGAGACTTTACAGGCAGGCAAAGCTGACTGGTCTAGCGAGGGCCCATGATAAACACAAAGCTTGTGAAAAGGCTTATAAGGCATTGCTAAAATCTTCTCGTCATAAATTTTTTTCTCATAATTTACCATCCATGCTAAAAAAACATACTCGTCGCTTTTGGCGTGTGGTGAACCCTGCAATTGGCACTGACATCATTCTTACTGATTCTTACGGTGTCCCTATCCCCGATTCAGGTTGGGCTCAACTTCTTAATAATACGTTTGTAACAATTTTCGCTCATGAAAACGTTAACTCATTGCCAACTTTAAAGACATTAGTGGGAATCACAATGCATGAGGTAGCCATCAGTGAGGCTGGTGTTTTACCTCTACTAACCAATCTTAAAATGTCATCTAGTGCCGACCATCTAGGTTTCAATATTAAAATTTTAAAGAACACATCGCATAGTATTTGTTTTATGTTAACCGCACTATTTTCCCAGTCACCATCAACTGGTGGTATTCCTAATGACTGGCGCATTGCCAAAATAATACCCATTTTCAAATCAGGTGATCGTGCTTGTCCCCTTAATTATCGTCCCATCTCCTTAACCAGCACTACTTGTAAATATACTCGAACATATCATACACAATCAAGTCATCAACTTCCTTGAAGACCCTAAAATTATTTTTAAGCATCAGCACGGTTTTCGCAAGGGCTACTCATGCGACACCGAACTTGCCGGATTTATTAACGACATACATGCACTAATAGACGCCGGGTTCCAAGTTGACGCAATATTTTTAGATTTTTCTAAGGCATTTGACCGTGTTGCGCACCATAGGTTGTTACTTAAACTTTCACAGCTTAACATTCGCCCTACTATAATTGCATGGATCACCGTTTTTCTCTCATCTAGTATACAGGTTAAATCAGTTAACAATTCCAGCTCATGTTATGCTGATGCTACGTCTGGCGTTCCACAAGGCAGCGTGCTTGGATCTTTACTCTTTCTAATTTATATTATAGATTTACCCAGTTGCGTGCCATCCAAAATCAGATATTTGCAGACGATTGTGTAGTTTATCGATGTGCAACAAGTAACACTGATAGCCACTTACTACAAACTGACCTGGACGCAATAAGTGCATGGTGTTCTAATTGGTTAATGTCATTAAACATTTCCAAAACTAAACTCATGTCTTTTCCCAATAGGCAACGAATTCCAACCACCTACTCCCTTGATAACAACGCTGTGGAACTCTCAACTACATACAAGTACCTTGGCATCAATCTTCAGTCTAACTTATCATGGAATAATCATACTAATCTTACCCTTGCCTCTTCAAACCGTACTATCGGGCTTATTAAACATAACTGAAAAGAAGCCCCAATGCATCTTAAAAAACTAGCATACACAACATTAATCCGTCCTAAACTAGAATACGCGTCTGCCATTTGGGATCCCGAACAAACTGATATCATCTGTAACATGCAAGCCTTGCAGAACCGTGCTGCGCGATTTATATTTTCAGATTATTCACGTTACAACCAGCGTCACCTCGTTAAAAAATAAAGCCGAGTTGGACAACTAAGCACTTCGACGTAACATTTCTCGCCTAGCACTTTTCCATAAGCTTTATCACCATCCATTAGTTCACGACGATTTCTTTCAGTCACCACCAGTTATTTTTCCACGCCGTGACCATCCACACAAAGTCAAACGCATTAAATACCAGTCATCCCATTAGGCATATTCGTTCTTACCAAGCACAATAACTGAATGGAACGCCTTACTATCAGTCATCTCCACGGAACCAGACTTGTCTAAGTTTCAACATTTAATTCGCTCACGACTTATCTACTAATCTTATTATTATATTACCTATGTTTCACTGTATTATTACTTCTGGTCTTGTTTTTAGTACGTAAAAACTATTACCAATGCCTGTGGTCCCCCCCCATGTAATACCCTCGTAATTAATAATAATAATAATAATAATAATAATAATAATAATAATAATAATAATAATAATAATAATAATAATAATAATAATAATAATAATAATAATAATGGTGCCGAAGTGTAAAGCTACGTCAATCACCCAACGCCATCTTCTAACACATTTGCATTAATGCTGCAGTGGTCACTTGCTCTTGGTGCTTACTTTGGCATTCACTTTGTCCTAGTAGTAGCAGGTTCAAAAGCATGAAAAAGGCAGCACATATGCTATCCTCATTTTCCCCGGTTCACATGTTCTGACCTCCTTTTGCGAGTTATTGCAGACGGGAATATTTCATTTTCGCACACCCATTGAGTTTTCGTTGTGGAAAATTCGGCTGGTAAAATAGCTGGCTCTCACCTAGTAACTTCTCGCAGGGGCCTGAATACGTGCTGGATCCCATAAGGACATTGGTAGTTGCTATAAAGCTTTTTAAGTTAAGGCTCATTTTCATTTTCATTGGCAACGCGTATTATGCGCGATGCCAATTATGATGTTTTGAAAATCGCCAGTAGAACGTCATTGAGTTCTCGACGACGTGTTAAAATACTTCTTCGCTGAACGTGTGCCCGAAATAAGCGCATATGTGCACTCATGATTTTCTTCGACATTTATCTAAATTCTAAGGACGCACGTGTTGTTCTGACTTAGGTTTACTCAGAAAAAAACCAGCGGTGCAATTGAAAGTCTCTACGACGCATATGAATATTTCGTTTCGTCTCCTGGGAAGCGCATTCGCATCTGTCGCCAAAAATGAGTCCTGACCACATGCGCGAGGAAGCAATGTTATTAAAGATTCGGGGACCTCATCCATCTTTCTGCAAGCTTTACACGTGTGTTTCCTTTTCAAAGACCTTTTCGTAGGGAGAGGTGGAAAAAGCGCTCGGCGAGCCTTTCCTCAGCTCTGTTCTGTGCGACGCTATTTGAATGTCTTGCTGTCGCGTGCTGCGGAACGACTTGAAGATGTGTTACCGCTATCTACGTGAAATGTTTGTGACGTCCGTTTATACAAGGTTGTCGGGAAACCACTGTGTAGGCTTTTGGTGCAGCGGTCACTACAGTATAGGTAAATTTCTGTTGGGTGCATAACGAACCCACCTACATCATCAGCCGCGGTGTACGTTTTGTGAACTATCTTCCCGCGACCGGGCCGGTGGGCTAGACCTGCCGGTCCCGACATGGGACTAGCCGGGTGCGCGACTAGTTCGCGTCCTCGCCGGACGTACAATTAAGTTTATTCACTCACTCACTCACTCACTCACTCACTCACTCACTCACTCACTCACTCACTCACTCACTCACTCACTCACTCACTCACTCACTCACTCACTCACTCACTCACTCACTCACTCACTCACTCACTCACTCACTCACTCACTCACTCATCTTGGCTGTACGGGTTTTTCATCGACGAAGAGAATCAGTGTCTGTGAATTGCCATCGTAAATTGAAAAGTACACTGAGAGCTTAGCGTGTGATCGAAAACATAGAAGTGAATACTCGCGTATGGCCAACCCAATGATATGCCGAAACATCAAACCGCCAACCATTATACAATATTTGCCTAAGCCTCCTGCATCGTTCTCGTGCATTTCAAGACTAGTAGACTTGAAGTCATATTAAAACTAACCTGCCGCAGATGACAAGGCCACCTTCAACGAAGATAGGCCCTCCTATTGAAACGTTAGCCAGCATTTCCGAGGGGCCTGCTTCCTGTTCTATAACCTTTATACCACAGTATAATATATGTATGTTAGCCGCCTGTATGACGCCAATCACGTTGCTCAACATAGGAATTGCTGCGCTTGGTAAACCAGTCTTATGTATAGGTTTTGTGTCTTGGCATTGTAGTTTCGGCCTCTAACGTAGTAATATCGGAAGCTGATCACGTAAATATAATCCAGCGGTTATGTGTGATGACACGATTTCCGTAGGATGGCTGATTGCGTCATACAGAACGGGGCTAACAACAACAAAAACAAGGTCAGATCTCATACACTTAAGAAGCTCTGTTCTCTCTTCTTTCCCCTCCGCTGTCATTGCGCTGTTATTCAATAAAAAAACGTGTTAGCCCGCCAATAAGATGTCGCATGACTATGCCGCATGCTTCGGCAACGCGATATATAAAAGAAACCTATTTATAACACAGCATGCACAACTGCTTCGGACGCTCGTACGGTCCACACAGGGTTAGACGATCTCTCTACAAGTGTTATTGATACTGTAAGTTATGCTGGTATTAACAACACGAAATATTTTCTTAGTCGACGAAAACCTTGTCGAACAATGGAGTCAATGCCACAATGTATCTAAAGATAACAATTTCAGTGTCTGTGAAAGACAACAGCACCACTTATTCCATAGCAGAACACTACCCACTTCGTTGAGATAGTGATCTGCTTCGGGACTTCTCAGTGCTGTAAATCATAGCTTAAAACGGCAATGAGAAGCTGAAGTAAAATCACATTATTAAGAACATTTCCCGAAATACAAGAATGAGGTCCAAGGCTATTTATAGGCTCAAGCAAGCGGGAGAACATCGCGCTGGGTGCTCCGTCAGCCTTAACGCCGAGCAACTGAGACCATTTTGACTTAAGTCGCTTCAGTGCGTCTCACAGAACCGTTTCCCATGTAGAAAACGCCCCGACATACTACATAAACTGTGCGACGCAAGAACAGCCACTAGTAACTGCCGCTCAGCGTATGCCATGGCCTAAAACAGCGAACATTTTCCCTAGGCACCATGCCGACTGCAACCCACCGTGGTTGCTGAGTGGCTATGGTGTTGGGCTGCTGAGCACGAGGTCGCGGGATCGAATCCCGGCCACGGCGGCCGCATTTCGATGGCGGCGAAAGCACCCGTGTACTTAGATTTCAGTGCACGTTAAAGAACCCCAGGTAGTCGAAATTTCCGGAGTACTCCACTACGGCGTGCCCCATAATCAGAAAATGGTTTTGCAACATAAAACCCCAAAATTTCGTTATGCGGACTGCCAATACGTGGCACCACTGCGCACAGAAGGCGACGCGCAGAAAAATAACACACTATACGACAAGACCAGAAACTTCTCAAAGAAATTGTGAAAAAACAACAAATGTTAAATATTTTCAAGTCTTACGATAAGTAGTTAACCGCAATATACCCATCTCTAAAGGATCTTCTGTCAAATTCAGCAAAAAGCAATATTAAATATTTCTACTTTGTTTTGTGAACCAAACTATAATATAATAAAATAAAGTCCAAAGCCAACAATGTAAACTACATTTATCGAAGGAAATTATCAAAGCAATTCAAGGAAACTAACGATGATATTGGATTTCTAAAAAAAAATCAAAGATCTCTTAAGCACATTACGCTGTAAATATATCCCAGAGGACTCCACAGGTCGTATCGATACAGCTTCCTTATGCACGTTGTCTAGGTTTTGCGCAGGTGCTTACCATTGAGGTGCTACGTCCTTGCCCATTCCAAGGCCTCGCACCCTGCGACGTTCCTGAATACTTGCATGGAACCACAAAAGTAGATATCCCAGCGAGTAAATTATAACACCCGACTGAATTTACCCCTGGAAGACCTGAAGTCTAGGCAATCCTGCGTTCAGCATCGTTTTATCTTGGAGATATGGCGACCATATCGGCACGGACACCACTTTGTAGCTGCAAGACAGACTCCAAACATTCTCCTCTTTTGTGAGCTTGCCATCAGATCCACAATGCTGCTTCCTGTTGTGCCCGAAGTCTGCTACTCGTAGAAGTGCTTACCCCGGCGATCGCGCACGCATTCTTCGATGGCTATTCATAGACTTGCTACATCTTACGCCATTCCAAGGCTTGTACACTGGTTCCTCTCCTGCATCCTGGCATACTGTAAATAAAGTGGGCAGTCCAGTGGCAAAATTAAAACAGCCAATCGAGTTTCTGCACTGCAACACATCAAGCCGAGTAGATCCTGTGTTCAGTACGCGGCCAGTTTGGGGACATGGCCTCCGCATCGGCAAGGGAATTCCACTGGCGCCACAAAAAACTGAAAAGCCCTTTTCAGGGCTCTATTGTCTGTAGAACCACAATGCAGCTTCCTTGTATGCGAAGTCTGCCATTCGTGCAAGTAGTTAGCTTGGCGATTGCGCACTCATCTTTCTATGGCTATTCCGAGAAGTGCTGCCTCCTGCACAAGTTCTGGGCTTTTCACCCTGCGTCCTTTCTTGGTCCTGGCAGACTGTCACAAATGCTCACACCTCAGCGGGAAAATCAAACCAACCGACCGAGGCTCTGCACTGCAACACCTGCCCTGTAATACCTGAAGCCAAGACAACTCTGCGTACAGTACCGTCGTACGTTAAGACAGGGCGACCGTAAGCGTGTGGTCACCTGTTTGACGCCATCACCTTGACCTTGATCTTGACCACCTTGACGCCATGAAAGGGACCACTGACCCTGCGCTTTCATCTATGTGCTCTGCAACAAAGCCACACTGCAGATTATTCATGCGCACACTCAGCACACAATTCGGAATTGAATTCTGTGGTTCTACGAGTCAAAATCACGATTTCATTTTGAGACATGCCGTTTTTGAGGACTCCGGCTTAATTTACACCACCAGCGGATCTTTAAGGTTCGCCCAGTGCACATAACCAAAGACGATTACAGTTCGCTTGCAATAATTTTCGCAGCAAAGTAATTATAACAACATAGTATTTATTTCTCTCAATAAATAAATTAGGAATCCTGAGATCATGCTCAGGGCCTGCAGTTCAGGAACTGAGCATAATCTCAGAAGCAGCACGTCATCGAGTGTACTCTCCGAAAAGCGAGATTACTCAATAAAAGGACCTAAACGAACATAAACGAACAATAATACATCAGTAACAAAGCGTTGTACCCCTATGAAACGAAATTTCATTTCATTTTCATTTCATTTATTTGTTGTTTGAGACATACAGCTGTCTCAGGTGCTGCAGCAAAAGGCAGTATTCTTGCCTGAGAAAGGCTGCAGCACCCAAAGCATGTTGACACTCTGAAGCAAACAACAGCAAAACAAGTGTTACAATTTTCGAAATATCATAACATATCAAAAGCGATTAATAATTCGAATCTCAATCAGAACATCTTAAAAAGGAAAACAAAACAATGACATTGTGGTGCATAAGAAAGTTATACAATAAAGCAGCGAAGAAAATACGTTTTAACAGATTTCTTGAACCTCAAGCTTGATTTCGAGGCTTGTAATTGTTCCAGGATTGTGGGATTATTCTTTAGTAAGGTTGATATTTGAAAGTCTAATGCCTGTTTCCCGTAGTTCGTGCGAGTAAGCGGTATAGAGAATGGGTCATGTCTGAAATTATACGGAGTTTCTTTGGTGGCGAAGGTCTGATTAAACCGTATGTGATCAGCTTGACGGAGACGGAACGCCTCGAGCGATAGTTTATGCAAAAATAGGTGGTCTATATGGAGCATGCCAAGCTTATCAAAAAACGGTTTAGGGTGTGCAGAACAGGTAGGTTACAAACTGCCCTTACGGCTCTTTTTTGCAGCCTATATAGTGACATAAGGTTAGTTTTGGTAGTAGTTCCCCAGACCAGAAGTGAATAGTGTAGACGAGAGTGTATTAGTGTGTAATATAGCTGTTTCTTTAAATTCATTGGAATAAGATGCTTTAACATGTTAATCATTCCCGTCGCTCTACGAATGTCGGCTCTGAGGGTCTCCACATGAATGGACCAATACAGGTTTTCGTTAAACCATACGCCTAAAAATTTTACGCACTTCGTATTTTCTATAATGCACCCCCCAAAATTTAACTCGTAGTGACCCATCAGCTGCTTTCCTTTAGGTCTAAATATGACGTACTTTGTGTTTTCGCAGTTCAGTTGTATTTTATTTGAATTTAGCCAACAGTTGAGGTCCCCCATCCATCTAATGGCTGCGTTAAATGCTTCTTGAATGTTATGATCAGAGAAGAAAACGCTGGTGTCATCTGCATACAAAGTTATGCACTGTGTGTTTGGGATGTTAACAATATCATTGATATAGAGAAGAAACAAAGTGGGGCCTAGGATTGAGCCCTGAGGAACACCGCAGTTTAAATCAAGAAGTTGGGACTTAGAATCATTTAGGCAAACAAACTGCTTACGGGAGCTGAGATAGTTCTTAATTAAAGTATATGCTACACCTCTTATGCCATACCAGGGTAACTTTCGGAGCAAAATATCGTGATTAATAGAGTCAAAAGCCTTTCGGAAATCCAAAAACACTCCAATAGTGTAAGTCTGTTTTTCAAAGTTGTTAATTAAGTGGTCTTTCGCATGCAAAAGCGCGTGCTCAGTAGACTTTTGTTTCTGAAACCCGAATTGTGCTGGTACTATTACTTTCTTTTTTGTCAAGTGCCCAACTATTTTTTTTTATTTAGAATGCGTTAGGGCTTTTTAGAAAAGATAGGAAGAACTGAAATGGGTCTGAAATTATTGAGGTTATCTGACGCACCCCCCTTATGCAGTGCCACTATTCTCGTAATTTTCATGAGCATGGGAAATTCACCAGTCGATAAGACGAGGTTGCAGATATGGGCTACGGGTGACATATAACTTGCGCTAAATGATAAGCTATTCAGCGAGCAAGCCCTTGATTTTCGACGATGCCAATCTGCTAGTGCACCGAGTGGCAGGCTTGGATAAGTGAAGCACGTGGCCGGTGATCGCGCGCACTATCGCTTCCAGAGATACGGCCTTATGAGGACCACTCAGATACCCGCTAATTTTCACATTGCCTGACGTCGGTTGTTTCCGATTCCCGACCTTCCCTCGCACCAAAAACTGATGAAAAATTTCGGTTTCACTGCGAAACAATATAATAAATAATATTTCGATTACGTTTTCGTTCCGGTCAAACTATCGTTCTTTATTTTTTGCTTTCCGTTTCATTGCGATAGCAAACCTATGGACGCACAAGCACATTTTTGCCGTTGCCATTAGTGTCGCTACCGCCGAGATGTTCCGTATAAATTCCAAGACCGACAACACCATCGCCACGCGTCGTATAGTGCATGTGCGATTGAAAGAATGCGAGGGAAGCCGAGGATCGCTGCTCAACCTGGTGCGCGCGAATGGATTGGAGGGCAGTAAATGCGATACAATAGGGAACAGTGAAGTTAGCAGAACAAAAGAAGCATATAGAGTGCAAAAAAATCGGCTACGTCCTGTGCAACCGGGGCTAACCGGAGAGTCGAGAACAAGGAGTCGGACTGCTGATTATAATGGATATAGCTGGTAACATACAGGAATTTGATATTATTAACGAGAGGGTGGCAGGTCTTGTGGAACTTTAATAAGAACTACAAATTGCAGCTCGTACGGGTATACGCCCCTGTATTCAGTCATGATGACGAGGAAGTCGAAATCTTCTTTGAAAACGTAGAATCGGTGATGGGTACTCAAAACAAACTAGACTTTGCTGGTGGGCGACTTCAATGCCAGGGTAGGCTAGAAGCAGGCTGGAGAAAAGTCAGTGGGGAATATGGCATAGGTCTTAGGAATAGCAGGGGAGTACTATTAGTAGAGTTTGCATAACATAATAACATGCGGATAATGAATACCTTTTTCAGCAAGCGGGATAGCCGAAAGTGTACGTGGAGGAGCTCACACGGCGAGAAAAGAAATGAACTAGACCTCATACTCTGCGCTAACTTTGGCATCATACAAGATGTGGACGTGCTCAGCAAGGTGTGCTGCAGTGACCATAGGATGGTAAGAACTCCAGTTAGCCTAGACTTTAGGAGGGAAGGGAAGAAACTGGTACAAAAGAAGCCGATCAATGAGTTCGCGGTAAGAAGGAAAATAGAGGAATTCCAGATCAAGCTACAGAACAGGTATTCGGCTTTAACTCAGGAAGAGGACCTTAGTTTTGAAAATATGAGCGGCAGTCTTATGGACATCATTAAGGAGTGTGCAATAGAAGTCGGTGGTAACTCTGTTAGACAGGATGCCACTAAGCTATGGCAGGAGACGAAATATCTGATTAAGTGACGACAATTTATGAAAACCTCTAAACCTATAGCTAGAATACAACTTGCAGAACTTTTAAAGTTCATCTACAAGCGTAAGACAGCTGACATAAAGAAGTGTATTATGCATAAAATTGAACATGCACTCGGGAACGGAGGAAGCCTAAATGTAATGAAGAAGTAACTAGGAATAGGAGAGGATCAGATGAAGGCGTTAAGAGATAAAGCCGGCAATATCATTACTAATATGGATGAGATAGTTGAATTGGCTGAGGAGTTCTATAGGGATTAATAGAGTACCAGTGGTACCCACGACGATAATGGAATAGAGAGTAGTCTAGAGGAATTCGAAATCCCACAAGTAACGCCGGAAGAAGTAAAGAAAGCCTTGGGAGATATGTAAAGGGGGAAGGCAGCTGGGGATAATCAGGCAACAGCACATTTCTTGAAGGATGGTGGGCACATTGTTCTAGAAAAACTAGCCCCCCCTGTATCGAAATCTTGGAAGAATGATAACATAATCCTCATCCATAAGTAAGGGGATACTAAGGACTCGAAAAATATAGACCGATCAACTTACTGTCCGTTGCCTACAAGGTATTTACTGAGGTAACCAAATATAGAATCAGGAACACCTTAGACTTCTGTCAACCAAAGGACCAGGCAGGATTTCGTAAAGGCTGCTCAACAATAAGCCACATTAATACGATCAATCAGGTGATAGAGAAATGTGCGGAATATAACCAACATTTATACATATATATAGCTTTCTTTGATAACGAGGAAGCGTTTGATTAAGCCGAAACCTCAGCAGTCATGGAGGCATTAAGGAATCAGGGTGTAGACGAGGCGTATGTAAAAATACTGAAAGATATCTATAGCGGCTCGACAGCCAGCGTAGTTTTCCATAAGGAACGCAACAAAATCCCAATAAAGAAAGGCGTCAGGCAGGGAGATGCTATTCACTCTCGAATGCTATTCACAGCGTATTTACAGGAGGCATTCATAGACCTGGATTGGGAAGAGTTGGGGATAAGAGTTAATGGAGAATACCTTATTAACTTGTGATTCTCTGATGGTATTGCCTTGCTTAGTAATTCAGGGGACCGATTTCAATGTATGCTCACTGTCCTAGAGAGCCAAAGCAGAAGGTTGTGCCTAAATATTCATCTGCGCAAAACTAAACTAATGTTTAACAGTCTCGGAAGAGAACAGCAGTTGATGATAGGTAGTGAGGCACTAGAAATGGTAAGGGACTCTACTTTGGGCAGGTACTATCTACTTTGGGCAGGTAGTGACCGCGGGTTTGGATCATGAGAATAAAATAATCAGAAGAATACGAATGGATGATGATGATGATATGTGGTTTTTTATGGCGCAAGGGCCAGTTATGGCCAAAGAGCGCCATGTCCGTGTTAATGAGTTTGCAATGAAATCATGAGTTCGATGAAGTTGGTGTGACGTGGCTGTAGAGGGGCCTTAAAAATGTTCGCGCTAAAGTGCGCAAAATCTGTACGATAAGATTATGGCGATGTCTTATGACGTGTACTATGAACATTTAAGGTGCATTTAAAAAGAATGATACGATGTGTAAAAATATATATGGTTAAAAGATATGCTAGAGCACTGCTACCTCCTTAGAGCCCTTGAAGAACAAGGGCCTGGAGGCATGTGCTATGCAAAACTGTTATCGCAGTGGCATCCTCTGGAGCGAGAATGCTCTACGAATTTAATGGGCATATAACGTGTAGTACGACATCATTTAAATAGTTGAGGATTGCCTTGGTGTCAAAAAGCGGTTCCTCGCCGAGAAACATAGCCGGGTGTAGAGGGATGTTATAATGGTAAGCAAGCGGAAAATGTTTCTTTCTTTCCGTTTCGGCTTCGCGACACTCCAGGAGCACGTGGAGGACGGTAAGCCTCTCACCGCATCTGCCACAGGTTGGAGGTTCACTTTCAGTAAGCAGGTAACTATGGGTGCCAAATGTGTGTCCTATTCTGAGGCGACAGAATAGGACGTCTGTTCGCCGAGATTTTGTTGGGGAGGGCCAAAAACCTAACTGGGGCTTTATAACGTGCAGTTTGTTATTTGTTTGCGCGTCCCACGTGCACTGCCAGTGATGTCGCAGTTTATTTCGTAAGAAAGGCCTCAGGTCTGTGACAGGCACTTCAGCGGTAGGGTTAACAGCTTGCGATGTGATTGACGTGGCCATCTCGTCCACTAGAACGTTACCTTCGATTCCCCTGTGGCCAGGGACCCAGCATATTATGATGTTCTGGTTAGATGAGTACGCTTTACACAATACCGAATACAGATCATTGAATACGGGATTTTTATGTTTGTAGAGTGACATTACGGCCTTCACGACGCTTACAGAGTCTGTATAGATCGCTGCTTTTGGAAGTTTTGTTCTTATATGCTTCACAGCAGAGAGTAATGCGTAGGCCTCGGCCGTAAAAATACTTGTTTCCGGATGCAGTACATCGGATTCCGAAAACGATGGGCCGACGGCTGCATAGGATACCCCGGCATTTGACTTCGAAGCGTCTGTGTAGAACGCTGCGCAGGAGTGTTTGTACTGCAGTTCTAGGAAATGCATTCTAATTTCGGCCTCAAGAGCGTGCTTTGTAACTTTTATAAAGGATATGTCACATTCTATCACCTGCCACTCCCAAGGAGGTAAGAGCTTGGTTAGGTGCATTAAGCGATGGTCGAAGAGTGGGACACGCATTTCATCGCTAATCTCCTTCACACGCAGCGAGAAAGGCTGTCTTATGGAGGGGCGATTGCTGAAAAGTGTAGCGCACGTCATATCGGTAACGGTATGAAAACATGGATGTTCAGGATTGGAGCGTATTTTAAGGAAATATGTAAAGCTAATGTATGATCTCTGTAGGTGGAGAGACCATTCATTCGATTCGGCATATAAGCTTTGAATCGGGCTTGTTCTGAAAGCGCCAGTAGCTAAGCGGATGCCCAAATGGTGGACAGGATCCAGCATCCTTAGCGCGCTCGGGGCGGCAGAGTTGTACACTACGGCACCATAATCCAATCGTGACCGAATTAGGCTCTTGTAGATATTCATTAGACACTTTCTGTCACTACCCCACGTAGTCTTAGATAGAAGTTTCATTAGGTTCATGGTTTTTAGACATTTTTCTTTCAGATATTTATTGTGTGGAATGAAAGTGAGTCTGTAATCAAGTATAATACCCAGAAATTTGTGCTCTTTGTTGACAGGTATTTGGTGTCCACACAGTTCTAAGGAAGGATCCGGAAACAGGCCTCTCTTTCTTGTAAAAAGAACGCAAGTGCTTTTGTGGGGGTTGATTTTAAATCAGTTTCTGTCTGCCCACTTGGAAATCTTGTTCAAGCCCTGTTGCACCTGTCTCTCGCATACTGAGAGGTTACAGGATTTGAAGCCGATTTGAATGTCGTCAACGTAGACAGAATAAAGAATGGCAGGTGGTAGCGAAGCACGAAGCGAGTTCATCTTCACGATGAAGAGCGTACAACTCAGCACGCCTCCTTGTGGTACACCTGTTTCTTGTGTGAAAGGTCGCGACAATACGTTGCCGATTTTCACTCGGAAGATTCGATTCAACAAATAGCTTTCAATTATTTTCAGCATATTGCCACAGATGCCCATTTCCGACAGGTCTCGCAAGATGCCGTAGCGCCATGTTGTGTCATATGCCTTCTCCATGTCCAGGAATATTGACATGAAAAACTGCTTATGTACAAATGCGTCCCGAATATATCCTTCAATGCGTACAAGGTGATCTGTTGTCGACCGGCCTTCTCTGAAGCCACACTGATAGGGATCAAGTGTATTATTGAGTTCAAGGAAGTGTATGAGTCTGCGATTAATCATTTTTTCAAAAGCCTTACACAGGCAGCTTGTAAGGGCTATTGGGCGATAGCTTGCCGCCATGGATGGGTCTTTCCCCTGCTTCAAAACAGGGACCCCAATTGCTTCTTTCCATGCAGTTGGAAAGTATCCCGCAGCCCAAATAATGTTGAAAATTGTGAGTAGTGTAACTTCGGTGTCATTGTGTAGGTTTTTGATCATTTCATACATAATTCTGTCAGAACCCGGTGCGGAGCTCTTGCATGATCTCAAGGCAGCTCTGAACTCGGCAATACTAAATCGACAGTTGTATGGTTCATTCTTTCGACATTTTCCTATGAGTGGCTTACATTCTTCTATTTGTTTGTATTTTAGAAAAGATTGCGAATAATTTGTTAGACTTGACACGCTCTCAAAATACTCCCCAAGTGAGTCCGCCTGGTCTTTCAGTGTATCACCCTGTGTGTTTACCAGAGGGAGTGAATATGTTTGGCGCCCTCGAATCCTTTATCACCCTGTTCCAGGCTTTGGCCTCATCTCTAAACGAGTTAATACTCGATAAATACTTCTGCCAGCTTTCTCTTCTGCCCTGCCTGCGGGTTCTCCTGCCTTGAGATTTTACTTTCTTAAAGTTAATAAGATTTTCTGCAGTGGGGGAAGCGCGTAGCAACCCCCACGCTTTGTTCTGTTTCTTACGAGCAATCCTACATTCGTCGTTCCACCACGGGACACGCCGTCTGCATGCCAAACCACTTCCTTCAGATATGCATTTAGATGCGGCATCTATTATGAACGCTGTAAAATACTCCACAGCGGCATCAATTTCTAGAGAAGACATATCAGCCCATGAGATGCTAGATAGATTTCGAAATTTCTCCCAGTCGGCTGTATCTATCTTCCACCTAGGAGCTTGTGGAGGAGATTCATTTCCTTTGGATGTTCTTAGCAGTACGGGGAAGTGATCGCTCCCGTAAGGATTGCTCGTAACTTCCCATTCGAGTTCGGGCACTATGACGCGCAATATATACTAAGATCTATTGACGAAAAGGTTCTGTTTGCAAGAGAGTAATATGTGGGTTCTTTCTTATTTAGAAGGCACGCACCTGAAGAAAAAAGGAACTGTTCAACGAGAAGACCTCGCGCGTCTGTACGAGAGTCGCCCCACAGGGAGCTGTGCGCATTGAAATCGCCAAGAACAACATAAGGTTCTGGCAATTCATCTATGAAGGACTGAAATTCAGGATTGTTTAGTTTGCAATGTGGGGATATGTAAAGTGAACAAATAGTGATGAGTTTGTTTAGCAGGACAATTCGAACCGCCACTGCTTCGAGGGCCGTTCGTAGCTGCAAACGTTGACACGCTATGCTTTTTTGAATTACAATGGCAACGCCACCCGATGATGCGAGAGCATCATCGCGATCTTTACGAAAAGTTATGTACTGTCGGAGAAAGTTTGTGTGTTTGGATTTTACGTGTGTTTCCTGTAAACACAGCACTTTTGGATTGTGTTGGTAGATGAGTTCTTGTAGATCATCGAGATTCCTAAGAAGACCTCTGATGTTCCATTGGATTATTTGTGTGTCCATATTGGAAGTAAATAAGTGCTGTGTGTACGGAAACGGTGGTTATGTCTTAGGTTACAGAGCTCTTTCGACGCCCTGTAACGGGAGTTCTGCCCTTTTTGGAGCGTTCGAGGGAGCCTCGCCGCTCCTTAGGCGCTTGGTGCGCCTTGAGGATAGGTGTTGTGTCCATTTCCTCTAGTGAGGCTCCGGACACGTGCTCTTGCGAGCGAGAAGTTACAAGAGAGAGTCCTGCCTTGGAGGGCAAGACCCCTGCGCCCACCAGCCCAGAGGTCGATGGGGCACCCTGCGGGATTTGGCTGCGCCGGCTGTTGCCAGCGCTGGAAGGGGCCGGGGAGGTTGAGACAGCCTTGGCGGCGGCCACCTTCGGGGTCGATGGTCCCTCATTCTGGGTCGACGGAGCAGCGCTAGCTGCAACCGCCGCGGGGGCAGATGGCGTAACTGCCGACTCACTGCATGTGGGTCGGATAGCCGCCGGAGGCCTTTGTGACGCTGCCCCCTGGCGCGCCACATCGGCAAAGGTTTTCTTGGGCAGGTACGATACCCGCCAACGTGCCTCCTTGAAACTTATATTTTCCTTTACTTTAACTGTTACAATTTCCTTTTCTTTTTTCCAGGATGGGCAAGCCCGCGAGTACGCGGCGTGCTCCCCATCACAGTTGACACAATGTGGAGTCTTCTGGCATGTTTCGGAGGAATGTTCAGTGTCACTACACTTGGCACATGTCAGCCGGCCTCGACAGTTCTGTGAACTGTGGCCGAACCTTTGGCACTTAAAGCAACTGAGAGGATTGGGCACGTATGGCCTAACACGAAGTTTGATGTAACCGGCCTCGATGGACTCGGGGAGGACACTTGAGCTGAAAGTGAGTATCAGGTGTTTTGTTTGGATTTCTTTTCCATCTCGCCTAATCTTGATTCTTTTGACATTTATGACATTTTGTTCACTGAAGCCCTCCAAGAGTTCAGCCTCAGTGAGCTCCAGCAAATCATCGTCCGAGACAACGCCTCGGGTGGTATTCATCGTGCGGTGCGGAGTTACTACTACTTGGGTCTCTCCAAATGATATTAGTTTAGGCAGTTTCTCAAATTGTTTCTGATCGCGGAGCTCCAAGAGGAGGTCACCGCTGGCCATCCTCGACGCCTTATAACCTGGGCCAAAAACTTCGGTAAGGGTCTTAGATACAAGGAAGGGGGAGATTGTTCGACTTGTTTAGCTGGTTTTTCTGTGTGGATCACATGAAAACGAGGAAAATTGTGGACTTGGCGTCCGAAAAACTGAAATACTTCTTCGGTGCGCCCTCGTTTCTGAGGGCGATCAGGTAGTTTAGGAAACGCGTTTTCCATAGGTACAGTTAGGTTTTCGGCCGCGATGCCGACCACCCACCATGGAGCCCTACAGGGGGACGTGACAGAAGTTCCTGCAAGGGAAACCCTGCCAACGCCAGCCGTACATCGCTGCTATAACCAAATACAGCATAACCAAGGCTGGCTAGCTACACAAGGTTAACCCTTGCCGCCGGGAAATTAGGAAGTGAGCAGAAGTGATGAGAAGACATGAAAGATGAAAAAGGGGGAGAGAGAAAGACGAAGATTGGAGAGGAGGACAGGAAAAAGCAACTGCCGATTTCCCCCGGGTGGGTCAGTCCGGGGGTGCCGTCTACGTGAAGCCGAGGCCAAAGGGGTGTGTTGCCGCCGCCGAGGGGCCGTAAAGGTCCAAACACCCGGCATTGGCTCAACCCCCAGGATCCCCTTTTCCCCGGACACGGCTAAGCCGCGCACAGCTACACGCGGGAGGGTCCAACCCTCATGTGCTCGGGTACGTGGTGTCGCAACACACCAAACGCCTGCTTGCGCAGACGCCCCTGCGGGGAAGAATACCAATGGGCTGGGGTGCGTTGGGCAGGCATTATCAGACCATGAACAGCAGGTTGCCATTATCCCTCAAGAGAGAATGGTATAACAGCTGTGTCTTACCAGCACTCACGTACGGGGCAGAACCCTGGAGGCTTACTAAAAGGGTTCTACTTAAATTGAGGACAACGCAACGGGCTAAGGAAAGAATGATGGGTGTAACGTTAAGGGATAACAAAAGAGCAGATTGGGTGAGGGAGCAAACGCGAGGTAATGTCATCTGATTTAAAACCAAGAAAAATAAATGGCCATGGGCAGGACATGTAATGAGGAAGGAAGATAACCGATGGTCATTAAGGGTTACGGACTGGATTCCAAGGGAAGAGAAGCGTAACAGGGGGCCACAGAAAGTTAAGTGGGCGGATGAGATTAAGGTGTTTGCAGGGACAACATGGCCACAGTTAGTACGTGACCGGGATAGTTGGAGAAGTATTGGAGAGCCATTTGCCCTGCAGTGGGCGTAAGCAGGCTCCTGCTGCTGCTGCTGATGATGATGAAACTTTTGATCCGCTTTGCCGCTCTTGCGTTGAGTTGAAGCGATAGACCACACGAACGCTCTTTCGCTCGCTGCTGCTTCTGCGCTTGCTCACACTAGCGTTTTGACAGCGAGTGTCCGCGCTCATCGAGCGTGATGTGTTCATGTTTGCTCATGAGCGTTGACACCGCGATAGTTGATTCAGTTAGCAAGCGAATACTTCGAAGTACAAATGGCCGATTATTGCCCTTATTTCTCAGAGCTGTCTACTAATTCGATGTCGCAATCGATGCTTTTGCTTTCTGGCAAAACTGCAGCTTTTTTTTTTCATTTCAGTGCTCCACACTGGATTGAACAAGCTTACCCTAAGCCCAAGATGCTCAACTTGCAGACTAGAATGCGTACAATAATTAATTTGACCTTGATTCTCACCTCGAAGACATATAAATTTGGCTAAACGGTATCAAAGGTGCGGCTCATGACCATAACAGTACGTTTGAACTAGGCGAAGGACAATTTGATGGTCAATAAATACCTTCTCCCCTTATGGGGCGCTGGGCGATGCCAGCAGCTCAACCGCGAGGAAATAAGCCAAATTGTCGTAAAAATGACGCACGCAAACGACTACGTTGAGCAGCTCCAAGTTCCTAAATGAAGATCTTGTTATGAGGCGCACGGTAATGGAAAGCTGCAGATTTATTTTCAGCAGCTCGGTTTATTTAACGTGTACGGAGTGCACGGCATACGCGCGTTTTCGCATTCTGGCCCCGTTGAAGTGCCTCTGCCGCGGTTGTGAGGGGATCCGTCACCTCGAGCTCAGCAGCACAACACCAAAGGCAATGGGCTACCACAGTGCGTGTCGTTCCGCAACCAGAAACAAACATTAGCGTACGCAACATTGATTTGCGACCCCCCCAGAAATATAAAAACAAAAATATAGCAGTTTCACTCCAATGCTGCATGCCCCACTACACGAACAATTGCACGAGCCAAGGTTCGTAGATTCATTGGCTGAATAAACTGCAGTAAATATTCGCTTACTCTTTAAATTAGCAAGCACTGGCTCACGCGCGCACGTGCAAACATGAACAGATCTCACTTAATGACCGCGAACCCTCGCTGTCACAGCGTTGGCGTGATGAAGGGCGCTAACAGAGCGGACCGAACACTTCTGCTGCCTCTTCCTTCAAAGCGTCTCCGAAACTTGAGATTCCACTACCTGAACGCCCCCCAGCTTTGCATCCATCGGAAATTATCTCCAAGACAGAATGAAGGTGGCGCAAGACCGGGCTAGAGCAACGGCCAGAGGAGAAGCGCGCTAAACTAGCGCCTCCCTCGCCCGGCTTGCGCGCGTTTGATCACGTGACCAAGGGCGCCCGTGCAGCCCGGCTCACCCTCGAACACTTCCTTTAACGCGCATAGCCAATGGCGCGGGACAGGATCTTATCGTAATTTATACGTACGCTGACGGCAACACCGACAGATATATTTTGACAGTTGTGTCCATTAATTGCTATCGCAAAATTCGCAATAAACAGAAATTTTACTAAGGACCAACAATGTTGCTTCTCCACGTCGCGATACAGCGGTGAACAATATTTCAGGAAAATGTGTTGCTAAATCTCCGCCAAATGACTACGCTCGCATTTGGTGATAGCGGAACACAGTCGCAACAAATTGGGGAGGAAACGCCGGAGTTCTGGCAGCTTCAGGTGCACTTGATTATTCAGTAACATCCGCGGCTTTATAGTTCCAACCTGCATCAGAGCAAACTTCACTCGACAGAGATCAAGGTCAGCCGCACCGTTATAGCTAAGCAAATTGACACAATTACGCCGCGTCTTCACACTTCGAGCACGCTCCGACAGCCCAACGATAGATATCTCAAACGTAACCACACTCGGGCGAGCAAATTTTGCTTCTGCCAAGTGAACGTAGCGGGTATTTCAAGAAGCGTGTTAAATTCATGGCTGTTTCATTCGTGAACATTACTTAAGTGACGTAACATTATGAGTGAGCAAAACAGTTTTTATTTCAACGCGAGGAAAGAAAACCGAAACTAGCGCAACTGCTTTGCTCAGTTGTGCAGATACAAAATGATCCAAAGCAGAAGCCGTCAATAGCATGTCGCCATATTGCAGTTGCGTTGCATCACGCGCGAGTACGTTGTCGCTGTGTGGTTTTGAAATCGCTGCGTTAGGGGCGACTGCAACCAGCCGGTGCGGCAAGTTACGGTGGGAGCTTCTGTCCGTGCTGTGTGATTGCGACGAGGAGGACCGCCGCCAGCAGCGGCGTGTCGCCGATTTCGTCTTTGCCGACATCGAGCAAGTGCAGCTCGCCGGACCGTCACAAGCACCCAAGTGTTGTGGTTTGCACTGCGTCTTTCATTGTGATATGGGAGATCGCAACGCACAGAGACGGCCAGATGCATACCAAAGACTACCAGAGGGGAGTGACCTGTGCTATATTTCTCTTAAAGTCTCAGGTAAGCATATCGGACTTTGTTCCGAGTTTACAAACGGCGCGTACTCGGCCCTTCCGCTATGGCTACATTTTGCGCCAGGTTTCTCTTGGCACTTCACAGACGTTTCTTAGGCACGCGTGCGCGTATGTATGCGAAAATACTACTGGCAGACGGAAGCCTCAGGAGAGCATCTGAAATTATAGCAAAGCTGTACTGCCAAGGAAAACACCATTCTTAAAGGCTCTAGTGATGAATGGCCTGTTGCATCGAAAAATCCATAGAATATCAAGTACTGCGTAGCTTGTAGTCTCGATACAATACTAGCACTAGTGTGACTTTTGCTGGTGAAGACAGGTCGTCGAAAACATTGAAGACAGCTTGTGTGTTCTGAAGATTTACTAGCGCTTTAGGTATGTTACCGCGAATAATAAAAGCGCTACAATGCTCTATTGAGCGTCAGGTGACGTGGCAGCACAGATATTTTCGTAGCAGTAAGGCGGCTGCATGCACAAGCGAACAGACACAACGCTTCAGAAGGGCTGAAACAGAACAAATTTATTGTGCATTCGCAAGTCGGAAACACATTAGCTCCGAATCTAAGCCCATGTGTAATGTTATAATTTTTATGTAATCTTTATTTTCACAGTTGTAAATATTTAAAAGCATGAATTTGCTGCAACCTTTGTATAGTAAATCTTACTAGGCTTACAAAACCTGGAAGTGTTATGTGGAGAATTTGTTGTATTGCTACTGGATTTTCTATATTGAGTCTGGCGTGTTATGAAAAAAAGGGTCTTTTTAGTTGTAGTCTCATGTTAGGGCATATATTTGGCAAGCACAAATGAGTTGATTGCAGAGTTGTACCTCCCAGTGAGCTGCATATGAACCGAAGTTTTTCCTCTCTTGGCTGTTTTATTGTGCATATAACAATTTTAAGTATATAAAGCTGTAGTTGGCTTAGTCGCTGCAGCGTATTTTGTAAAAGTAGAAGGCTATGATTTTTTTACTGTTTCCATGCAGAAATACCTTTTTTCTTGTACCAGGAAACGCTCACAGCATTGAATGAAAGGAAGTGTGACGTATTTTTCTACTAATTCAATAAAGGAAATTTCGTATGCCGTGTATCAGAGATTAGTTTACTTTTTTTTTTACTAAACAATGCGTTATCGCCTCTGCTACTGCTGTTGTTCTGTGTATTTTTGTATTTTAGAAATGTACTTTATTTTAAGTATTCAAGAAATGGCAACAGCGAGAAGAAGTCGCCATCTTATCCAGCACGTTATGGGTGAGACAGATCGTAGCGGGCACTTTCGCATACCTCATTAGCATATGATGCTATTTGTTGGAATTTTTGTGTCCAATTTCTTCGCCTTCATTCATTTTAGCATTATTGTGCAAAGGGTAATACTTTTACATCGAGACAGAGTAATTACCCAAAGGCGAGACATGGCTGGAGTAGACGGCATACATGAGCCTCCTTTGTCCGTATCTCAATGTTGTGCAGTTACTCTGTTGTTATCTACCAACAAGCCCAAATTCTTCATAAGCTACATTTACTAATTCTCCGTTATTACATTTTCCTTGATAAAACATTGAAAGTACAGAGGTACACAGGAAGACAGAGACTTGAAATGATGAAGAGCCATAGAACAAGGAGCATCGCTGGAGCCAATCTTTCAATAAAGAGAAGGAGATAAGTGTTCGTGTCAAAACGTTGGCTCCAGTAAAATTTCTTGTTCTATCACTGTTTACGATTAAAATACAGCATTATTTCTCTTGCTGAAGCATTATGCATTATGGAATAAAAACTAACAGGGTGAAATGTCAGGAATGTGAAATTTCTTGTGCATTCTAATGCTACAGTAAAAGCCAGAAAAATAAGATATAGAGAAGCGCATTGTTATTTTTCACTACCCAGTTCGGTCAGCTTCATTCAGAGCTTGCACTTTGTTGCATTAAAGACCACTGGAATTTGTTAACTGAATTAGCTTCGCGATTTACTGTTGTTTAGACATATTGAACTTGTTTTAATGCAGCTTAACATAATGCATGTAATCATATACAATGACATTTTAAGAGGCTTGCGGTTGACTAGCAGATCACTTGATGGTATGAGCTGAGGTTTCCACTGAGCTTCCATGCACAAATCGGATGCATTCTTTTTTGTCATTGCTCGGATTTTCATAAACATAAGTACCATTTCTTCTTTTGTAGACGTTCTAGTTGTGTTGTAGGACCTAATTGTTTACCTTTATTTGTGATTGTATGTATGCTACACAGACAGCTCAATTTTTCTTGTAAATTGTGACATGGTAGGACTAAGAACATTTGTGCGAGCTTGCTGCAGGTACACTCAGGTGGCTCCCGGCCCTGCGTCCTACCACCTCCGTATCTTGACTACGTCCATTAGGGAGTTGGAAGCCTTTGGCGGCTCCTGCCACTACGTCCTGCCACCACCGTGTCCTGACTACGTCCACTAGGGTGTTGGTAGCCTTAGTGATGATGCCAAGCAGGCTGGAAGCCTACAGAAAGATTAAGGTAAACATATGTAATTAAGTTGCAACTTTTTGAGTGAAGTGGCTTGTAGCCACTCAGAAATGAAAGAATGAACTCCCTGCTATTAGTGCAGGAATGCTCAAGTCCATGCATTTTGTGTTAGCCGCCAAGAGGCTATGTAGATTAAATGAAACGCGATGCAAATTTTGAAACTAGTGGGAGACCCCTTGTACAATTTTTTTTTCTTGCTTAACACAAAAACTGCTTTGATAAAGCTTTAGCAATTTTAAAACAATACAGTGTACTCTCATACATGGTATTGTGCATAAATTTACTAGGACTGCCTCAATAGTAAGTGTGCCGATAAACATACACCAAAATTGACTTTTTTTGCAAGTTCATGCTCATCTGTGCACTGCTGCATAATTTACCTTTCTGAAACCAGTTTTTGCATACAGTACAAGTCCCAAACACTTGGATTACAAAAATTTGCAGCTTTTGCTGTAAGCCAGTTCTATAGAAATAAAGTTCATAGGCCCTTTTCTCCATTTTTATTGACCCATAGTAAACTGAGCAGTGGCTAATAAGCAGGTCAATTTTTGGTGTAAGCCCTCTCTTTATTGTCTTCAAAATTTTGGCCCTCTTGATGAAGCAACCAATTTTTAGGCTATGACTTTTACAACGCATAGTTTGATGCTTTACACAAAATCCCACTTAGTGCTTGCGCCAGTAAAAAAAACTTTTTAAGTTAAGACATTTGTCCTGTATTGAAGGGCCTCCAGTTCTTTTTTAAAAATTTCAAGTGGTCGTGGGCTAGGTTGGGACAGCTCGCATGGAATAGCCTACTTACCTAACTAGGGAGGGCCATGTACAGAGCCAGGAGCGGCGTAAGGACGCATGAAGGTAGCTTTGGAGCTACCTTATGCTGAGGAAGCACCAAGGAAGCCATCACTGAGGGTTGCTCGCATGGAATAGCCTACTTACACAAATAGGGAGGGCCATGTACAGGGCCAGGAGCCGCGTAAGCACGCATGAAGGTAGCTTTGGAGCTACCTTATGCTGAGGAAGCACCAAGGAAGCCTTCACTGAGGGTTGCTCAGTAAGGAAGCTTTCAGAACGACGTAAGGTAGCCTCACCGCAATGAAGGCTTGCTTACTGAGGTAAGGAAGATTTTATTGTTTGGCCCTAAGAATGGTTGGCCGCCCTATCCCGAAAGGCCTGAACACGAGTGTCGCACTTTTTTTGACAAGAAATTCTTTGGCCCACGGGTTCTTATACTGGGGCCGGCGCGTAGTCATTACGAAGGCGCGACGTCGCATCTTATACCTTTTACGTGAGACGCACCAAGGATCGTCCGCTATGAAAGCGGTTGCTAGATCATCATTCTGGTGGCCAGGGTTAGATCGCGAAATAAAGGCAGTGAAAGCGTCATGTCAGAGTTGTGTTGAAAACCTGCCCATTCCCGCTACAGCAACGCCAAAAAGCGAGCCCGCTACTGTTGGAAAATTCGTCAAGGATGCATGTCGATTTGCGGGTCCTATTGCAGGGAACATGATAGTCCTGGACGCATACAGTAAGTGGATTAAAGCTGCGCCACTCATGCCCAAACAATGAAGCGTTCCTTTCCTTCGAGCGCTTGTTAGCCTTACGTGAGGCCTCCTTACAGCGAAGGACCGATGGAGGAAGCAAGCGTACTCTGAAAGCTCCCTTCGGCCGTCCTCGCGTAAGGAGCGGTTGTCGCATGCCTGGGTTCGAGATGATCTCTTAAAAGCTTTACGCGAACACCACTATTCAATAAAAAATGTTTTATCGTCAAAAAATTTTTAATTTGAAGAACTAATATAGAGATGCTGTGGTTGCTTTTTTTCTAGTTTTGTTCACTAAACGTAAAAAATTACCATGTTACAGTGCAAAACTTGATCTGCCCCAGCAGCGCTGGCACGCCTGCGTCGTGCAACGCCCACCAACGCCTAGCAACGCTTTCATGCCGCACGCGTGTCTGAAACGAACATGCCTGGCAAGACGCACCGTGCTCGCGCTTATCCGCTGTGGATGACAGCGCGCATGCGCAAGGAAACATCCCGTGGCTATGCGTTGAGGTGAACCGCTCGTTCAGGGCCAGGAGCGTCATAAGGACGCATGAAGGTAGCTTCAGAGCTACCTTACGCTGAGGAAGCACCAAGGAAGCCTTCAGCGAGGGCCCCTTAGTAAGGAAACTTTCAGAGTGACATAAGGTGGTCTCCCCGCAATGAAGGCTTCCTTACTGAGGTAAGGAACATATTTTTGTTTGGCTCTCAGACAAGCAAACGCTTCATGCACAATCGGCTGCCTGCGCGATATCTTCTGCATATTTTGCGTGCCACGAATCATCGTATCCGGTAATGGAACGCAGTTTACCGCTGACGAGTTGACTACTTTTGTCAAGAGGAACACCATAACGCATATGTGCACCCCAGCTGTATATCACTCTCAATCGAACGGTCTAGCAGAAAGGGCTGTCAGGACAGTTAACGACGGCCTCAACAAGATTGGTGAGGGGTGGTTGGAAGATGAAATAAACAGGCTGCATTTCAATTACAGAAGGAGACCTAGCCGCTCTGGAAAATCGCCGTCAGAGCTGCTCTTCGGATATAAAATTCGATCCCGTTTAGATACATGTTTCCCTCCTGTACACGTAGGGCCAGCCAACGAAGCAGACGAGTGACCACTGCCATTGCCTGTAGCTACCGTGTACGCCCGCAACTTCGAAACGAGTTAGAAATGGACTCCAGGAATTGTAGAGTCTACAAAAGGCTCGCGGATGATGAGCATTCGAGCACCGGCCGGATCACTGCGACGACATGTTGACCAGGTGCGGCACCGGGAAGATGCGACGCCACCGCTTGGTAGAGACCAAGAAACGGCGAATCGAGAATCAAGAACAGGTAGTCCTAGCAACTACCCACTGTCTCCGAGAACGCCAGCCGAACAAGGGGGCACAACAGAACCTGAGCATGAAGTTCAGGCGGAACTCGCAGGGAGCAACGCTGAACCCGTCAGATCACTCCAAGCCTTGGGCGCTCTACACGTCAAAGAAAACCAGTACGGCGACTTCAATTCTAAGGAAGAAGAGATATTGTAAAGTGACGTCAGCCGCAATCAGACTGCTTTGCAAGCGCTGACGGCATGTGCGTTTATCGTTTATCTTTGTCTTGAACTCCCTTTCCCCTCTCTGTTTCGTATATAAACGCTCCGAGACGGAAGCAATAAATATTCATGTTCCAACCTTGGAACGATGTCCTGTCGTATACAGTAACACACACCACGTGTGTCGTAACTGTGTAACAGTACTCCGTGCGCATTACAGGCGCCGATTTCTCGCCTATTATTACTGTTTTCTCGCCTACTTGGATCACCAGGTAGTACGTGGTCGACTGTTAGTTCATCAACCTGCTACGCTTAGATAACAGGGCTTCAACTCAACCATCGGATGAATTTCGGCCACTGAGTATGAAACAATGTGTACATACGTACTTCCCAAGCAGGATAGAGCAGGCTAACTCGCGCCGACTTCGCCTTCATTCAAATAAATTATCTCTCTCTCTCTCTAACCAAGCACTTCCATGCCCTCAAGGTTCAGCCCCGAGGCGATGCCCGGTTGGCACCGCTGTTCAAAGAATCTCTTCGTCGCTTACTTGCAGCACGTGACATGTGCCGATAGGTTTGTGCACGGCATCACTGAGCTTCTTTGATACCAACTTCCATCATTATGTGCCAGTAAATGTTTGGCACTCTTCAATTTAACGTCGTTGACGCCAAATGGGGCAACTATGTGCATGTCACTGGGAATGTGCCACCTGGGAAATGACGAGAACGATCCCTTCAAGTTTAGCCGATGCTGCGCGGAATAAAAACTACGTTAAACTGATTTCTCAAATACAGCAACCCGCCGCTGCAGCAGGCTGCCCCATAAATGAAGGTTGGCACATAACCTTTCCAATGCAGGCCTTTCGCGCCACCTCTTTAGCGAGCTGCGCCTTGAATGCGCTAGATATGTGCTGCTCTTCATTGACCATGTCGCCAGATTAGATGACTTAGTGTGGGCCACTGAGTGGTGCAACTGTGTGTGTGCCACTCAGTGTGAGCCAATTGAGGTAACAGTTCGCAGCGTTTGCAGGCAACGGCGTGCTACGATTCTGCTCTCGGAGGCCACGCGTGGCCTTCTGTTGCCATGCCAGTGGATGGTGCATCGTGTGCAGAAACAGGCCCGATATATTAGAACCGTTGTAGTAAATGTCACATACACGGCTCGGTTCGGCATCGGCGATGCGTTATGTTGCTATTTTGATTGAACGTTGACACGTTATTATGGAATGTCTTCGTTGGATCAGTTCTGCCACGCTTTTCTTTGATGCTTTGTTATCTTGTTCTTTACAATTCGTGCTTTCGTTTTTCGCCTTTGTGTTAGTTTGCACCATCAGGATGATGCTATTTAATAAGTCTTTTCCCTGTGAATGCGCATCACCGGCTCTAAAATAGCAAATGGTGTCAATGTGCACTGTATGTGTCTTTGTATAGCGGAAGTTTCTCGAATGGTATCACGGGTTGTTTCGCTTGGTTATGCCTTAGCCGTGACTTGCGTAATCAGATTGCGTGTGTGACGCGAGTAGCGGCGCGCAATCTGCAAGAACGCGGGCTCCAGCGAAACGACGGGAAGGGACAACTAGCCATATAAATACACCCAACATATCTGATTTGCAAATGATTTCTTCGACAGTAAAAGATCGTGAATGCCGCGTCGTTGCACTTCGCGTGTCTTTCGTGCTTGTGAGTAGAAGATTGCCCAACAAAGAGCTAAATTTGTGACTCACTATATTCAAGGTTGCATTTTTTTAACCATCACTACAACTCAATATTGACGATATTATAAATGTTTTTCTACCTTCTATGAGAGCCATATTGGGTCATGAGTAAACCATTGTGATATATCTTGTCGTGTTTAGATGTGGGAGTTTTCGTGATAATTTTTGTGAAATACTTATACACGTTTGAGGCCACCTAATCCACTAGATGATAACGGAAGTTATGAGTAAAGACTCATAAACGAGTTCATAGATACCCACACTGTCTGAAGAACCTCACTTTTGGTCATGCAGGGTGATTTCGATACGTGTGCAACACGACCTTGGGAAGCGTTATCACGAGGCGGACGTGTCGTGCAGCACGCGTCCGCCTCATGAAAATTATTAAACTGTAATTAATTGTAAGATTGTAAAATTAGTAACAGATGAATTGATGCTCTCCGTTGCCACAAAAATGGATCAACAGCTCTTGCCGTGCTCATAGCCCGCCTAAGCGATGCTGTTTGCTTGATCATTTGATATTAACCGCGGTTTCGAAAGGCACATAAAAGCGTAGAAGCAGTTTTCTCTGGAGCAAATAAAAAAAATCTTTATTCGAATTTGGTGTAAGTCTGTTTCCCAGTCAATATGGGTCTGCAATGACCCGTGAAGGTAGCAGAAAAGCGAACGCGACAGATATGCCATGCTGGCACTCTGCCACTTAGTTCCGACCTCTGCCTCAGGTACGTCGCAGACAGTGAAGAACTGTTTTTAAGGATATTTTTCTTTTAGTACCATAGAAGTGCGCCCAATTCAGTATATAGTTTCTGGAGTAATAAGAAAGTGTTTATTTGATGTAGTTTTTCAGCAGCAGGAATAATGCTATCCACTGAAGTACTTTCATAAATTTTGCTTTAAAAGTCTTAAACCTTTACAGTGGGCATTCTCAACCATGCCTTGCAGAAAGACAGCGTACTCAGACCGTTGCATTGTGTAGAAAGCATGTGCCTGTGACCGTGGTAAGATGTTCCTTCATAACTCCAGAGCCAGAGAAGAACTTCAGTGCCACCTCATAAAAAGTCCTGGACATTGCACAAATATGGCTGGTAATCAGAAAACGTACGCAGCAGTGGACGCTTGACACCAAGAGCGGCGTTCCTTGAAAACAGAAGATACATAATACGCAAAGGTCCTTGTCCACTTGAAGCTCCACCAACACGCGGATGATTTTCAGCTTCAATACTTGGAATTCTCACGACGACATCAGTACTAATTTGGCGCACAGTTTGCCACCATTGAGAGAACCTACCCAAATCACACCATAAAAAACGATCGCGGCTCGATGAAATTAAACAAAGAGGCTCATAGCCGTTTTTTAAGCGACTGTATTTACCAATTGTAATAACCGACGAGCTACTGCCGTAACTAACAGGAATCAAACTAACAGGCTTATATCTAGACTTTGTTTGCGATCGTTGTGCTTCGTTAAAAGGCAACACTAAGACATTTGATTGTTCCTAAGCGCTTGTTCCAAAGTGAACAAAGTGGAGCCAACATCCTTTGTAAATCACCTCGAAAGTGCCATTGTCACTGTATCGTATTCGCATAATTTTATAGGAAGGCGCCTACAACTTATTGCCTTTTGTGCATGCTTCTTTTCTCCAAGATTTCGTCACAATGTGATTATCCAATACTACAGCTTGTGCATGATATATTTTTGCGGCTCACAGTGAATATTTTCGAGACTCTTCGTTATGGTGGCGTATGGAATATTCAGCTGCAATGATCTAAGGTATCGCATCGCTACCGAGTTTCAGCGCGACGGCACTTCCTGGATATATCCGTGCAGACAGAAGAAATGTAGGCCTAACACACAAGCAAAATGTGAGCACACTGTTCTTGACAAAACTAATACTTTATTAGGCCATAATAGACACTAAATTGGATTTATTAATTATATGCATTGATATGACCAAGAGGATTGAGGTATGGCTGCAATCTTTTCTTACTCTGGCAGCAGTAAGGAGTAGCAAGTTTTGCTTCTCCAAAATTTGCCCTAACTGTACCTTCCCTAACTGGACTTCTCCTGTTCTCGTTGTTGGGTTTGTTGTGGTTGGTTTTCCGCCGTATCTTGATCTTTTGGGTCCTGAGCATCGGAGTCAATGCACAATCCACTCTCTCCCCATAATTCTTGCATATCACTTCTGCACTCTCTCTTCATTGTAGCATAACACCTTGTCGTTCGGAAATTCCCGGGATTTGTGCCCCACAACATGCATTTTACCCCTACAAAAAGAGCAGAATTTTTCTTCATTAATATTAATCGTAGCATTGTTATTAGTTACGTGTGTTTCCTCCTTGTGCTGTTAGAATACTATTAACAACTGTACTGATCTAACAATATTTTTTATTATTATTAATATAATAGCATTTGACATGAGTACTTCATGCAACATTTTCCAGTATGCTGATGATACACTAATTGTTCCTAAGCACATGAAGTATCAAACAGACGTCGCACTACTGCAAACCGATGTGATTAAATTGAAAGGCCGGTGAAAAAACCATAAAATGCGTGCGATGGAAACGCGTGTATTGTGCAAACAAATTTCGTAATGATGCTTGTCACGAGTTGACGTCTAGTTTTACCGTTCTGAATGCTCCGAATGAATATATATCTAAATATATATATATATATATATATATATATATATATATATATATATATATATATATATATATGTATATATATATATATATATATATATATATATATATATATATATATAAGTCAGTTTGACCTCTCTCTCATCGCGTACCTTGTCAATAAGACCTGGACATATAGTGGTGGTGGTGGTGGTGGTGGTGGGGTGCGTTTGGCAGGCATTCTCAGATTATGAAAGCAGGTTGCCATTATCCCTCAAGAGAAAAGTTTATAACAGCTGTGTCTTACCAGTACTCACGTACGGAGCAGAAACCCGGAGGCTTACGAAAAGGGTTCTAGTCAAATTGAGGACGACGCAACGAGCTATGGAAAGAAGAATGATAGGTGTAACGTTAAGGGATAAGAAAAGAGCAGATTGGGTGAGGAAACAAACGCGAGTTAATGATATCTTAGTTGAGATCAAGAAAAAGAAATGGGCATGGGCAGGACACGCAATGAGGAGGGAAGATAACCGATGGTCATTAAGAGTTACGGAATGGATTCTAAGGGAAGGGAAGCGCAGCAGAGGGCGGCAAGAAGTTAGGTGGACGGATGTTATTAAGAAGTTTGCAGGGACAACATGGCCACAATTAGTACATGACCGGGGTAGTTGGAGAAGTATGGGAGAGGCCTTTGCCCTACAGTGGGCGTAACCAGACTGATGATTATGATGATGATGATGATGATGATTTGGTGTAGGGTGCGGAGTGCTACTACATCAACGCTGCAACTTCGAAGGGGATTCCTTCAACCCTCTCGGCCCATGCTGGACGATCCTGTCCGGCCTTCTCGAACCATGCCTCACGATACAGCTGTCATCTGTCCTGACGTGCAGCGTCAGAGGGATTCTGCTATTTTTGCAGGTACCGATGATCAGGACGTCGAAGACTGGCTGGCATCGTACGACAGAGTCACTGCTCACAACCACTGAACGATACGCCAAAGCTCAACAACGTAATTTTCTACTTGAGCAACGTTGCACATTCGTGGTATCGTAACCACGAATTCGGCATCCCAACATGGTCGGCATTCAAGACCAACTTCACAGAAGTATTTGGTCATCCTGCTGTTCGCAAACTTCAGGCCGAACAACGCCTGCGCGCACGCACCAAGTGACAAGGTGAGAATTTCACCAGCTACATCGAAGACGTCGTTATTCTTTGCAACAGAGTCGACGCAATGATTACAGAAGCCGACAAGATGAGACATATCCTCACGGGAATTTAGGACGACGCCTTTCAAATGTTGGTCACCCGAAACCCGACCGCAGTGTCTGTCATCCTTGTGCTTTCAGAGTTACAACGAACTTTGAAGACAGCGTTTAGTCAAACGTCATCCGTCCTCAGAATTCCCCGCTCACTCAGGTCTGACGCTAGATGTCGAAGAGTGGCCTCTAATGTACCAGATAAAAGAATTCGTACGACAATAAGTTACTCAGCGGCTTTACCTGGTGCCCTTTAAAAACGCGCAACCAAAGTCTCCATTGACACCGGGGTTACAGAGCGCCATAAAGGAGAAACTCGCCGAATGCCTGCGAGCTGTTATTCAAGCGCCTGCCGTCGCGGCGCCCCTGACGTACGCTGACGTCGGCGCAAGGCCGCCCTTCGCTTCACGTCCGCCTCTCCAAGATGTTGCGCGACCGCCCCGATTCCCTTCTCACCGCCTGCACCACAGCTACCACGTCAACCAAATTTTTGGTGCACCGCGGACAATCGCTCAATTTGTTGTCATTGTGTTATTCCGAGACAGGTTTCCCGCTTATGTCGACATCGTATGCTGCATATGTACGACAACCGCCGACCCATGAGAACTTACGCCCCTCGACAACTACAATCTCCTGTGCCACCGGATGAAACCCTCGTTCTCAACCATGCTCGTCGTTACTCATCCCCACGCCGCCACTCCATCTCACCGATGAGACGCCGGCCAAGCCCACTACCTCAGGGAAACTCAGTGTCGCAGTTCCCGAGGAGAGGACTGCGTTCCTATCGATATGCCGAAGGTCTCGAAATAACCCCCTCAATGTCATTGAAGTATACGTCAAAGGGATTTGAAGAATCACCCTGGTAGATACGGGCGTAACAATTTTGGTGTTACGCGCAGCAGTTTGCCGAGGAATAGGAAAAGTAACGACGTCTCTTTGCGGAGTGTATTTGAGTACTGCGAGCGCACAGCCTGTCGAACCAATGAGAGCCTGCACTGCACGTGTTGTCATCGAGGAGTCGCTTCATGTCATGTTGTGCTGCCATCCTGCTCCCGCGATGCTATCCTAGGCTGCGATTTCCTTTCGTCAAACAATGTCATCATGGACTGTACCTGCACCGAGGTGAAGTTGTCTTTTCTTGCCGATGCAGTCATGAACTAAGATCCTGTGACTTCTCCGAGAATTCTTGTGGCCGAAGTTACGGATATCCCTCCTCAGTCAGCCTCCGTCGTCTCCGTATCTTGCGCATCAGCGCGTGACGCAACCGTGCTATTATGCCATGTGACTTCTTCGTCCGTCGCCGTTCCCTTCCGTTGCCCTTTGCCGTCATCGCCCTCAGTGTTGGTCGTGATGTCATGTGTGTATGCAATGTGTCTTTTCTGCCGATTATTTTGCATCGCGGAGAGTGCCCGGGTTACGCGCAAACTGCGGATCTTTCAATCCTCTTTGATGCTCCCGACGACGCACATTCGTCGTCCTTCGCCGCTCTCGACAGTGTCAATCGACCGCCGTAGGGGTGCTTCCATCCGTCAATCTCCGGTGATCTGACAACCACACCATGCGCGACACTTATCAGCTCGCTACGCGAATTGACCACCTCCTTCGACTGCCACTAACATTACCTCGGTCGCACCGCCACGGTATCGCACATAATCGACATCGGTTTGCATGCCCCACTCCGTCAGCGTCGTTACCGTGTCTCAGCTTCTGAACGCCGTGTCATCGGCGAAGAAGTGAGCGATATGCTTCAGCGTGGCTTGATTCAGCCGTCCCGTAGCCCGTGGGCGTCGCAAACCATCCTCGTAAAAAAGGAAGACGGTTCTATTCGCTTCTGCGTAGATGACAGACGGCTTAACAAAATTATGCGCAAGGACGTTTATCCCCTACCACGCATAGACGATGCTCTTAACTCTTTGCAAGGTAGCGAGTTCTTTTCCTGTTTGGATTTGCGGTCTGGATATTGGCAAGTCCCCATGGCAGAGGCTGACCGCTCGAATACCGCCTTTGTCACACCCGACGGATTATACGAAATTATTGTTATGCCATTCGGTCTATGTAATGCACTAATTTGGAGTGTATGATTAACAGCCTCTTTCGTTGTCTCAAGTGGCATACCTGTTTGTGCTACCTAGATAATGTCATTGTCTTCTCCCCTGATTTCCCGACTAACCTCCAACGACTAAGAGAGGTATTAAGCTGCCTTAATATGACAGGACTGCAGCTTAATGTCAAAAAAATGCTTCTTTGCTGCCCATAAGCTTACCATCTTAGGCCACTTCGTATCCGAAGAAGACGTGCTTCCGGATCCTGCAAACCTCCGTGCAGTTGCGGAGTTCCCCACACCCACCAACCTGAAAACACTACGCTGTTTCTCGGCGTCTGCTCCTATTTTCGCTGCTTTGTGAAGAACTTCACAATGATCATCGCCCATTTGGATCAACTGCTCGCTGGAGGGAGCGCCTATCCGCCTGGTCGAAAGCATTCAATGACGCGTTCACGACCCTTTGCCATCTGCTCACCTCCCCTCCTATGTTGCCACATTTCGACTCCACTGCCCCAACTGAGGTCCATACAGGTGCTGGTGGAGTCGGCCTTGTGGTGGTTCTTGCTCAACGCAAACGTGGTCTTGAGGAACATGTCATTGCTTATGCTAGCCGCTCGCTGACAAAGCCGGAGCTAAACTACTCTATTACAGAAAAGGAGTGTTAGGCCATCCTCTGGGCGCTTACGAAATTTCAACCTTGCTTATACGGCCGCCGATTCGATGTAGTGACAGACCACCATGCGCTGTGCTGACTCTCCTCATTGAAACACCCCTCTGGCCGCCCCGCACGCTGGGCGCTCCGTTTCCAAGAGTACGACATCCGGGTCGTGTACCACTCCGGACGCAAGCATCCCGATGCCGACACTCTCTCCCGCTCGCCCATTTAACCTGACGCGCAAAGTCTTTGCCCACTCAACTTTGTCCTGTCAGCGCTTGCCATCGATGACATGCGCTCAGCAGAGCAAAGAGCCGTAGATGTCTTCGCTTTTGGAGTTTCTTGCTGATTATGCCACTGTTACAGCATCTAGGACGCTACGGCGGCAGGCGCATCAATTTGTTTTTCGCTACCAACTCCTCTACCATCGCAACTTTTCTCCGCGAGGGCCGGCAATGGCTCCTCGTATTACCGCGTCCTCTTCGGGTTGATTTATGCGCATCGTTTAACAATGTGCGCACGGTGGCGTATTAAAGACCTACAACCTCTTTAGGCTCCGGTATTACTGGGCTGGAATGTACAAGTTCGTTCGCAAGTAGCTCCGCTGCTGCGTTGATTTCCAGCGCCGCTAGTCGGTGCCTACTTCCACTGCCGCATCTTTGCAGCCGCTTCCTTGTCCACCCCATCCTTTTCACCACGTCGGAATCGACCCTTACGGTCCACTTCCTTGCACCGTGGATGGCAACCGTTGGATTATTGTTACAGCGGATCATCTCGCACGCTATGCAGAAACTGCTGAACTTCCATCTGCCACTGCCCAAGTCGTTGGATCATTCATACTGTGGCATTTTGTTCATCGGCACGCTGCCTGTCGGGAACTTCATAGTGACCGAAGCCGCGCTTTCCTATCTGAAGTCGTGACGGCGCTTGTGAGGAGTGACACATCATCCACAGGACCACTAGCGCATACCATCCCCAAACAAACGGGCTGACGGAGCGTTTCAACCGTACTCTTGGCGACATGCTCGCCATGTACTTTGCATCCGCCCACTCCCACTGGGACGCTGTGCTTCCGTTCGTCACATTCGCCTATAATACTGCCACTCAAGCCACCACTGTTTTTCTGTTTTCCATAGTATACGACCGCGAGCCTTCTTGCACCATCGATACCATTTTACCCTACCAGCCTGATTCATCAGGATTAGTTCCTGTCTCTCAAGCTGTGAAGCATGCCGAAGAACGCAGACAACTCGCCCGCTGTCTTGCCACCGCAGATCAGACGCACCAGAAACATTGTCGTGGTGGCTTTGACCACCCGAGCTTCTCTTCCGATTCATAGGTTTGGCTGCGGTTTACACATTTAGCTCGTGGCTTTTCTTCTAAGCTGCTCTCACGATATCATGGACCTTACCGTGTTATTGCACAAACTTCCCTCGTCAACTATGTCGTCGAGCCTGTGTCGCCGTCTTCTCATCAGCGCCGACGCGGTCACGAAACTGTTCACGCAGATCGGCTCAAGCCTTTCTACGATCCCTCTACGCTCCATTATGCTTACATCGCCAGGATGGCGCCTATTTCTCCGGGAGCAAAGGTAACGAAGACGAACAAGAAGCGCCAGTTAGTTCGGCGCACCTCCAGCGTTTGAAATGTAAGGAAGAAGTGCCGGTCAGTCAGGCGCATCACCAGCCCTTTACGCCCGGGGCCGGCTCAGCCTGCTCGCAGGGTTTTATGCGAAGCATACTAGCCGCACAACCACGCTCTTCCTTGCTGCGCCGCGCGCGGCCGCGTAGCTACCATATGACGTCATAATAGCTGCAAAAGCGGAGGCTCAACTCGTGCGCTCGCTTGCGGCCGCGTAGCTACATAGCCGGGCCTCAGCTCGTGCGCTCGCCTGCATGAGTTGTTTCTTCGTCTAGCCGAACCAAATATAGCCAAGCAACAGCAGTTCACCAGGCTAAACAGTGGTTCAACAACTAAAATAAAGGCTAGTATGCTTCGCATCCTGGGCTTAACCTTACCTAAGCCACAGCTATTTTTTGGCTACCGCACCGAGTTCGACCTTTTTCTCCTCGAGTACCTTGTCAATAAACACCTTGACAATATATATGTATATATATATATATATATATATATATATATATATATATATATATATATATATATATATATATATATACACCAGAAAGTGCGTCAAGTCCTCATTACTTGTTGCTATTACGTATTACTGATTGCATAAATCATGTAAATCAAAGGATCTAGCGAACCTAATGCCATATTCTATTGTTCGTTTCGTATACCTTATACAGGGTGTCTCACGTAACTTGAGCCAGACTAAAAACAAGCGATGCCATGTAGGCGGGCACAAACAAGCTAATGTTGTCTGGCGTTCCCTGGAGATACTGTGATTATATTTTGCATTCCGCCTGATCGTATATTTAGTCATGATTTTTTCTACAACTTGTCAAATATTATAAATAGAATAAAAGTGTAAATGATAAAATTGTAGATCAACATGAGAAACACCCGAAACTGCTTACTGTGGCTCAGTACGTGCTGCATAAAAGCGTTATTCTGAGTGACTGGCCCTAGAAGCACTTTGAGTGTACTCGCGGGGTTCTTTCACGCTCTGATAAACACTTTTATGTAGCACGTATTAAGCAAAATAAAGCTGTATCGGGAGTTATGCATGTTGCTCTACACTTTCCGCATTGACACTTTTCATCTAGTTATTATAAAAGAGAAGTTGATTCATTCAATAAGACTAATTATCTAATTAGGAGGGACGGAAAAAATAATCTCCAAGGGATGCCAAACATTACCTTGGTTCTGTCTAACTAGGTCTGCATATCCTCAAAGTTTCGCTCAAGTTACGTGAAGCACCGAGTTACCTGTGAGCGGGTAATAAAATTCCGGCTTTAAATAAGGTTAGTATATTTCGAAGTTTTCAATATGAATCGACTACAGCACAGTAACAATTCATACTCCAAGAGAAATCATTTATTATTTTAGAAAACTTGAATCTAACCACATGTGGTGCAATAACTTCAAGTTCAAGTTCATTTATTTACCGCATACATGGAGTTTCGCATAAGTGGTTGGCAACGGGAAAAAAAGGTGCATTAAAAACAGCTTCACTAGCACCACGACCCAGGTTCACTAAAGCAGCATGGCAGTAAAAGGAAAATACATTTCAACGTCGGTGTCAAATAAAGAAAAAAACATGATATCTACAGAAAACATATTTTAAAAAAGTTAAGTTTAACTTCGAACAGATTTAATACAGCATGCTTAAAACAAAAGTGTTAGGGAGTGTGCGAACGTTTTCATGAGAAATCTTGATTTTATTTAATCTCTTCGGCAAGGAATAACTCAATGTTTGAGAGCCATAGTTTGTGCGCGGGCGTCGCGGATACCATGTTCCGAGTGTCTGTTTAGGCGCGAAGAAGGATTGAGTTGCAAGTTGGCTACATTGTGTATATAACCGCGATTTTTTACACTATCAAATCTAAAGGAAAGCAATAAAGTGTATTCATATAGCGCGTTTAGTTTCATTACATCATATTTAACGAATAGCTTTGATGATAAAAAAACTTTATTTATACCTCTTTAAAGGGAAAGGGGCAATGGAATAGAAGTATGTGCATTAAATGGTAGGTTCGCAACAGAACGTACGGCCTTTTTTGTAGGATAACAGGATTATTTAATAATTGTTGCGTTCCGCTACCCCAAATTAAGTTACAATAACGGAGATGTGACGAGGAGAGTCCATTAAATATTGAAAGCTTTTGAGGAACTGACAATACACGCTGACATTTTCTCATCACGCCCAAGGCCTTGCAAAGTTTGCTTTGTAAATGTTACTTATGGTGTTCAAATTTCATCTATTCATAAGGTATTACACCTAGAGATTTTACTGTAGAACGAAATTCTAATTTATATTATTCAACTTGAGATTATAAGAATGAGTGAGCTCATAAAGTGGGGTTCTAGAGCGAAAAATAACAGCCTTAGTTTTTAAGCAGTTAATTTGTAAAGCACTTCTACGTGTCCAGCTGCATATTTCTGCTAATTTTAAGTTAGCTAGATTGTCGAGATCACGTATATTTTTTCCTGAGAAGAAAAGACTTGTATCCTCCGTAATGATTATGTATAAGTCTGAAGGGTCAACATTTGCAGTATAATATATATATATATATATATATTAAGCAAAATCGGTCCTAATATGCTGCCTTGGGGAACTCCATATTTAACAGGTTGCATAGAAGACAGAGTTCTGCTTATCGATACACATTGATGTCTGTTTGTTAAGTAGTTTTCGATGATATTGAGGTCATCACCACGAACTCCATAACACTGCAGCTTTCCTATTAATGTTTCATGGATTATTTTATCAAAGGCCTTGGACATATCTAAAAGTGTGAATTTTTAAAAAAATATTTTTAAGAATTACTTCTTTTTAAACATTACCGCACTTTCTATTGAAAAACCTGATCTAAATCCGCATTGCAATTTTGTTATGACAGAATGTTTGTCAAAAAAAGTTTGACGGTCTAAGGTGAATAAATTTGTGAAGTCCTTTGGAGAATAGGGGAAGGACTGAAATGGGTCTATAATTCCCGAGCATGCCTTTATCTCCAATTTTATATATTATCGTCACCTTAGCATTCTTCCTAGTATGGGAAAATGCCAGTTCGTAAGGAAAGGTTGTAAATATGTGTCACATACAGGCTAAGAAGATCAATAATATATTTAATCGGCTCCAGTTTTAGACCGTTTATGTCATCGCTTTTACTCATCTCAAAGTTTTTAAATGCTCTAATACTTCATTTTCATCAGTTGGGCAAAGAAATATAGATTCTGTACTGAATGCTAAGGTCTGTCATTTTATACGTCTGCGCGGAGAAATATCGCAATTATACTGAATTCAGATAACGATTAAAGTTTTCGAAGCAGTCTATCAAGAAAATAGCTCAGGATCGTGGTCTTTCCGGTTTTGCGACGGAAGCCTGCATGAGAGACTGATTTTTTTTTACTTGTAGACTGCCATTTAGCTTCTTGAGGCCGAGAAGAATAAAGGGAGCATGATGGCGCCTCCATTTGGAATCACTTAGTGTGGAAGCAAATGAGCTGCTCGTCACTAAAGGACTTCTAACCCTCCATAGGGTAATGTCGTCCACGTACAGGCCACGTGTACAAACGATGCCTGCGTATCATATTGTTGCGTAGGAAGACACCGACGAAAGGCTATTTACAAGTATATTTACAAGGCAATTTACAATACAATATTTACAATACACGGCACAAGGAAGACGACGATTAGAAGCTAGCGTGGGCTGTTGCCTCTTGGCCAAGCGAAGCGTATTGCCTTGTAAATATACTTGTAAATAGCTTTTCGTCGGTGTCTTCCTACGTAGCATATCTGGTGGAGGTGGACGTTCCCTATACCTCGTCACGGAGCTTCGCAGTGGACGGTACGTCGAGCCTTCCTTCATGGCCCCCGGCGACGACAACCCGACTCCGCCGGCTCCGACACCTGCTGCCACTTCGACGACTTACATCACTCTCCCCGCTCCCCGTGATCCTAGCGTATTCTCAGGCAAAGATGGGGAAGACGTCGATGACTGGATCAGCCTGTACGAACACGTCAGCCGCAATAACCGGTGGGACCCTACTACTATGCTCGCCAACGTATTTTTTTTCTCGGTGGCACACCTAGAGTTTGGTATCGCACGCACGAAGATGAGCTCACCAGTTGGGATTCACTTAAGACACAGCTTCGAGACTTGTTCGGCAACCCCTACGGTCACCAACTTGCCGCGCAGAAGGCGCTTTCCGGCCGTGTGCAGACGTCAACAGAGCCCCATGTCACGTACATTCAGGACGTCTTGGCTCTGTGCCGCAAAGTTGACACCCACATGACTGAGTCGGACAAGGTTTCCCACATCCTCAAAGGCATTGCCGATGACGCCTTCAACTTGCTCGTTTGCAACAACGTAGCGACGGTGGATGCTATTATAAAAGAGTGCCGCCGCCTGGAACTCGCCAAAAGCCGACGTATTGACCAGCAGTTTGCCCGTCTGCCCAACACCCCAGCGACATCTTCCTGTGCCGACGCTCCTCGTCCCAACAACACTGCCAATGTTACCAGGATCGTCCGGCATGAGATCGAGGCCGCCTATCCGGCTGCCTTCGACTCCAGTCCCACCAACACATCTGCAGTCACGATCTCACTGATCCAGGCAGTTGTCCGCCAGGAGTTCGAAAACATGGGTCTTCACACCATCTGCTCGGCCCATCGCCCTGATACCCGCCCGGCTGCTTCCAGTCCGCCCCGTCCCGCATCTTCTTACGCAGCACCTCCGCCAGATATGTCACGTAGGAAGACACCGACGAAAAGCTATTTACAAGTATATCTACAATTCAATACGCTTCGCTTGGCCAAGAGGCAACAGCCCGCGCTAGCTTCTAATCATCGTCGTCGTCTTCACACTGCTCGCCTTTCGTGATCGCACATATTGTGCCGTAGCAATATTAACCGCTAATACAGACAACGACAGGGGAAGCCAACACAAAACGACGACACAGGCGGTAACTTTCAGCTCATTCATTCATCGAAATCATCATCATCATCATCATCATCATCATCATCATCATCATCATCATCATCATCATCATCATCAGCCTAGTTACGCCCACTGCAGGGCAAAGGCCTCTCCCATACTTCTCCAACTACCCCGGTCATGTACTAATTGTGGCCATGTTGTCCCTGCAAACGTCTTAATGTCATCCGCCCACCTAACTTTCTGCCGCCCCCTGCTACGCATCCCTTCCCTTGGAATCCAGTCCGTAACCCTTAGTGACCATCGGTTATCTTCCCTCCTCATTACATGTCCGGCCCATGCCCATTTCTTTTTCTTGATTTCAACTCAGATGTCGTTTACCCGCGTTTGTTGCCTCACCCAATCTGCTCTTTTCTTATCCCTTAACGTCACACCCATCATTCTTCTTTCCATAGCTCGTTGCGTCGTCCTCAATTTCAGCAGAACCCTTTTCGTAAGCCTCCAGGTTTCTGCCCCATATGTGAGTACTGGTAACACACAGCTGTTATACACTTTCCTTTTGAGGGATAGTGGCAACCTGGTGTTCATGATTTGAGAATGCCTGCCAAACGCACCCCAGCCCATTCTTATTCTTCTGGTTATTTCAGTCTCATGATCCGGATCCGTGGTCACTACCTGCCCTAAGTAGATGTATTCCCTTACGCCTTCCAGTGCTTCGCTACCTATCGTAAACTGCTGTTCTCTTCCGAGCCTATGTAGCCTATTCATCGAAATAAATCGCAATTAATAGGCAAATACGGCATGCGCCGAACGCAGCAACAATCTTTCGCACTCTTTGACTTGTAGGAGTTACCCGCCGTGGTTGCTCAGTGGCTATGGTGTTGGGCTGCTGAGCACCAGGTCGCGGGATCGAATCCCGGCCACGGCGGCCGCATTTAGATGGGGGCAAAATGCGAAAACACCCGTGTGCTTAGATTTAGGTGAACGTTAAAGAACCCCAGGTGGTCAAAATTTCCGGAGTTCCCCACTACGGTGTGCCTCATAATCAGAAAGTGGTTTTGGCACGTAAAACCCCAAATATTATTATTATTATTGTAGGAGTCGAAAAAGCGGGACTGGCTATGCACTGTTTAGAATCGGCTCTCCGGAAGTCGTGCATGCACAGGGTGCAGCTTAAATTTGACCATCAGATTTCCCGTCTTAAGGCGGCCGGGTTCTTTCACTCGATGGCAACGCCAGTGGTGGAAGCCCTCCTGGCAGAGGTAAAATGATCTACGAGCAAAGCAAGGACGAGGATGGCTAGTATAGCCGCAATACCTCGAATCGTGCCGTAGGTTCCCATGGTCATTAACAGCCTAGCGAAGGTTGGAAGAAGGTTTAGAGTCATCCTTTTCTTTACAGCCCTTTTGAACTGGCGCGGCTCTACCCATGCACCTCCGGCGATCCTAAAACAAGGCTAGGCGGTGGCAAGAAGCATGTCAATCCGTATGCCAAATGCGATGCAGGAGTTGTGCGTGAAAGTCCCCTGGCATATGACAAGAGTTACATAGGAGAGACGGAATTGTGCCCGAATAATTGACCAGGGAGCATAAACAAAAATTAAATAAAGACGAATGGGCGTACTTGCAAGCGCAATGCAATGTCTGCCCCAGTAAACCACGTTTCAAGGAGATGAAGATTCTAGCGAGAAGCCAAATACTGCACGCGATCTGATGGCGGCGTATCATGTAGGAAAGAAAGGCCAATAGCGTGTTAGTGATACCTCTATTAGAAAGTTTCAATCGGATATATTTTTTGGTAAGTAGTTGCCCCGCTATGCTGAATAGTTATTTCCCGTGACGTCGTTTTCTGTTCTCGTCCCCAGTCGTTTTATTCATTACGGATCAATATTATACGCAGTAAACACCAACTAGGCCAAACTCAAGTTCTTCTGAAGCCGATGCCCAGATGGCACGGTGGCATCAACGAATATGGCGCGAATGCAGCTCAACATCTTCATGTTGCACTGCAAAAAGAAAATTTCCACAGGGCCGCAATAACAATAATGGAGGAAGGAGAGAAGGAAGTAGCAGTCGCAAATGGTACCCGAGCGTCCAAAAATACACCCACGTCAAAAAGCTTCAGGAGTAACAGCTGACACACAACCTGGAGGCGGCGCCCCAGCCTCATTAGTGGCTTCCAGGAGCGAAATCGTTCATGAGAAAGTCCAGCAACCCTCCGCACTGGCACACCAGTTCTATGATGTGTCCATCTCCATTGGTTCAGTCGTTGAAAGCGCCGTGCTCCGTCGACCACTGTACCGCAGTTTCACAGGTAAGAGGACGACTATGCTACGTGCACATGTACCATGGACGCCATTGCTTTTTGCGATGCTCGGTAAGAACACATGAGACATACCAATACAGAAAGGCATCTCCATGGGGCTGCTAGGGCATGAATTTTTATGAGATATCAATTCGACTTGTACAAGCAGGAGTACAGGAACTTTTGGAACTTTCAACGATCTATCAACCGCACGAACACCTAAAATGTTCATTACATGCTCATGAGTGCACGCCAGTGAGGCCCTAATGTAGCAATGACTGTGTATATACAGGAGCAGCTACGTTATTGTGGTGCTTGTATGTTGAACTGTCTCTCGTCGGTAGCCAGGCAGTGCGTCAATGACAACGACTATAATCTCATTTCTGCTGTTGCCTGAGATACCACTGGAAACTGCATCGCAAACTTTTGTTGACGCGGCATTGTAAGTGGCAGATATGAGAGCACGCCTTCTGAAAGCAGCTTTCTTTGATCCGAATGCTCCCAAACTTTCCGGGCGGCGACTTGCAATTTTGTCCCTCCGATTGACTTAGCCACTGCTCCCATGACTTTGCGAAAGCTCCAGGACAATGCACACCATACCATATTCGCCCGCTTCGAATCCTAGATCAACCACTTCGATAGCACCCGATACTTGGGTGCGCCGGTGGACACTGGAGCTTAACATACGTAGCTGTGTCGACGGCACGCATCTCACATCACTGAACCATTGACTTATCCTGCTCTGCATTGCCTTGGGGAAAGTGCACTGTCAAGAGGCATCATGTGCATCTAAATTCATATTGCTAGCCAGCTTGCGAATGAAGTTGTGGTCGTCGAGAAATAGACAGTGTAGATTATTCTATGCGCTTGCTGCTTGTTCTTAGGAGGAGTGCAGCCGACTTTTGAAGATCGTCAAGCTGCACTCACCTATAATATTATTCATCATGATCATAATTAATTTTCCCTTAAAGACCCACTTAAGGGTATAAGGGGGGCAATGTCATCAATAAACATCGTGGTTAATATTTTACAATGGTTAACTTATATAATGATCGTCATCATAATCATCATCATCACGCCTGGTTACGCTCACTGCAGGGCAAAGGCCTCTTCCGTACTTCTCCAACTACCCCCGTCACGTACTAATTGTGGCCATGTTGTCCCTGCAAACTTCTTAATCTAATCCGCCGACCTAACGTTCTGCGACCTCCGGCTATGCTTCCCTTCCCTTGGAATCCAGTCCGTCACTCTTACTGACAATTGGTTATCTTCCCTCCTCATTGCATGTCCTGCCCATTCCCATTTCTTTTTCTTGATTTCAACTAAGATGTCATTAACTCGCCTTTGTTCCCTCATCCAATCTTCTCTTTTCTTATCCCTTAACGTTACACCCATCATTCTTCTTTCCATAGCTCGTTGCGTCTCCTTCAATGTGAGTAGAACACTTTTCTTAAGCCTCCAGGTTTCTGCCCTACAAATGAGTACTGATAAAACACAACTGTCATACACTTTTCTCTTGAGGGATAAGGGCAACCTGCTGTTCATGATCTGAGAATGCCTACCAAACGCACCCCAGCCCATTCTTATTCTGATTATGTCCGTCTCATGATCCGGATCCGCGGTTACTACCTTTCCTAAGTAGATGTATTCCCTTATCACTTCTACTGCCGCGGTACCTATCGTAAACTGCTGTTCTGAGACTGTTAAACAATACTTTAGTTTTCTGCAGATTAATTTTTAGACCCAACCTTCTGCTTTGCCTCTACAGGTCATTGAGCATGCATTGCAATTGGTCTCCTGAGTTCCTAAGCAATGCAGTATCATCAGCGAATCGCAAGTTACTAAGGTATGCTCCATTAACTCTTATCCCCAATTATTTCCAATCCAGGTCTCTAAATACCTCATGTAAACACGCTGTGAATAGCATTGGAGAGATCGTATCTCCCTGCCTGACACCTTTCTTAACTGGTATTTTGTTTCTTTTTTATCGTGGACTACGGTGGCTGTGGAGCAGCTATAGAGATCTTTCAGTATTTTTACATACGGCTCGTCTGTTCCCTAATTCTGTAATGCCTCCATGACTGCTGAGGTTTCGATTGAATCAAACGCTTTCTCGTAATCAATGAAAGCTATATATATATGGGTTGGTTATATTCCCAACATTTCTCTGACACCTGATTGATAGTGTGAATATGGTCTGTTGTTGAGTAGCCTTATATATACAACGGTAAAAAACATAGTATACATCATGGAAGACGATAGTCGAGAAAAAACACAAAAACAAAACAAAACAATTAGAAGGTACAAACCGCCAGTAGAACTGGTAGCAAAACCAGCCGTATGCCTGAGCAGTAAAAAAGGTAGAAGTTAGAGTAACAACGCTGTAGCGGTAGGTTAAGAGTTTAAAAACATGACAATAAGGCCCTAAATTTATCTACAACGCTTTTATTTAGTATATCATTGTTTAGCACGTTCGATAGTTCAATAGCAGTAGGGAAGAAAATTTTGTGAAAAGCATTTGATGTACCATGCAAACGTTGTAGACTCAGGTTCTGAGAATTGCGGTTCGGCGGATGTAGAATAGTGTTTCTGAGGTGTGGAAAATTAGACTAGTAATAAAAATATTAAAATAATTATCTTTATATTAGAATGTATAAAAGGGAAAGTTGTGAAATATTCCTACGAAGTGTTAGACTACGGATGCTGAGAGATTATTTGATTCCACCTGTAGGCCTCTCATATTTTGAAGAGATAAAACGTGCCGCGTGATTCTGCACTGCTTCAAGCGAGTTAATAAGGTAAGTCTAGTGAGGATTCCAAATTGCAGAGGCATACTCAAGTTTAGTTCTCAAGTTCATCGCTTAGGGTTCTTAACTGTGCACCAATGCAAGGTACAAGGGTGTTTTTACACAAATGAAGTCTTCCCACAATACACGTCCGTATCCGTGAGAATAACTGAATATTTGCAACTTGGTGGCATCAAATGAAATCGAGAGCAATTGTAGCCTGTACAATAGCTCTCGCCAAAGGGGTGGTTTCCGCAACAACCATCATCAGATTACAGTGCGAGAAATCTGATGCTCTATTCTTACCCAATAAAATGCCCGGTAACTGTGATAAAAGCGAAAAGCTTCGCACGCTGAAAATTCGCCAGGTTTGAATGAAATATTTTGAATTTGTAATTTTTCTACGCCATATTAACGCAAGGAATTCTTTGTATTAGCACGAGACGAGATTTTCTGCATCGGAAGTTTCGTGAAATTTACTCAAGGTTCTGTCTATTGTCTGTTGTCACCGAACCTTCTGTAGAAATTGCATGCGTAACATAAGTTGCAGCCGCAGATGATATTTGGATGATCACTGCCTGTAATCAACTCTATCGTTGTGGTTGAGCATTAGCTGTTTCGTGGGCAGAATTTCGTCCAATAATAAGTTAGTTTCGAGACATGCAGCTGTGCCAACGCCTCAATAGTTCACTTCACTACTACGTGAAAATATGCACATCCTATTACAAGCTAACATCTGTTGAACTCATACAGGGCAGTTGCAATGCATGAACTAAAGTAACAGTTCGCCTCCTAAGTACTTTTTTGTTTCTACTTACCGGAGCCCCAGTTTCCATAATTGAGTAGTAGGCAGTCCGTGCTAACATCGAAAACAGTAAATCTTTCTCGTAGGTCAGGTTCGTTTGCTCCGGGGGCAGAATTATCTGCAACATTCAGCACAAAACTGATAATGAATGATAAAATTCGTAATTTTTAGTTGCTCACGACCATCAAATGGATGATAGCGGTATTCTTGGAGCTGCGCCAGCAATAGGGTTCATAATTTATTAGTTTATATTCTTCGTAATCTTCTGCATCATAGCGCTACAAATTATTGTTGACAAAGTTGATACCGTTGCACTTGCTACAAAGCCGAAAACATACCTTTGACACCTCCTCTCAAGCGGGTTGATCACTCACATTTTTCTCTGAAAAATGCACTCTACCTTACACAAGTACGCAAAGTGTTCTAAGTGAATGAATAATTATTTCGCAGCTAGAAGAATAACCGGGATTTATGGTTTGCACTAATTACGTGAATATGTTCAGTGCTACAAAAATAAGAAAAATCCTGAAAGCGCACATTCTCCAATTTTGGAAGGAAAATTGTCGATACCGTAGGCATAGTTGCATTTGACACTGTTGGATTATTGTGCCAGGAATGAGACGCTAAGCTTTATTAAAAACTAGGAATGTATCAATAAAATAAGATTTGAATACAAATTAAATATTTTCTGCGACACGAGGATTCACTTTCGAAAATTGTCAATTATTTTTTTTCACAGACACAAGATGTAAAAATGCTTTGTGTGGAAGCACGCTATCGTGCGAGATTTCACAGTGGATGTGGCTACGGCTCATAATCTGACTACGGCGCCCACACCACAGTTGGAGCGGTGGTGTAGGGATCCCATATGTATTTATTTATTTATTTACTATTTATTTATTCATTTATTTATTTAAAATTCCTTACAGGCCCTTTGACAAGGCATTGAGTGAGGGGGTAACAAAAGTGCAAAGTGTGGCGATAGAGAACAAACATGCGGCTCAAATTTGCAATTAGCGAAAGAAATGGAGGAATCGATGATAACGTGGTGTGAAGGCAATATATGGTTGGGCAGGAAAGAGGATATTATGAAGAAATATATTGGCTGGCATGATATACATGGGAAAGTTCACACACGACCCACAAAGTATACAATGGTAATTACGACAGGCAAAAGAAAAGAAACTACAACCAAAGGTAGACATATAGCCGGATTCATCGCGCCGAAACAGTTAGCATTGTTTGGAAGACGCACAAGGGTAGATCATAGGCGCTATAACGCAAAACTATTCCAAACTTTTCTATTCCAATTCTGTAATCAGCCCTCCGCGATTGGTCCAAAATTTTTTGGACCACCCCCACTTCACCTGCCTGTAATACAACGTCACGAAAACTGCGATAGCTCCCCATCTGATATGACGTGAACACACTGATTATGCATGATTTGACCAAACAAAACAAAAAAAAGTTATTTCTGATTCGACGCCTTTTCGCCATCAGCCCCCTGCTATTGGTAAAAAGTTTTCGGGCTGCACCCATTTCACCTGCCTGTCACGCGATGCTACAAAACCGCAAAAACTCACCGCGTCAAAGTGACATGTGCGCATTAAAGATGCATTAATATGCGGAACAAAACTGAATTTTCTTCGGAATAGCCGCATGCTGCCCCGTTCCGAAAGGAATAAAAGATGGCTGCCACCGAAAGCTGGGACGCTGGCTACTGGCACCAGCCTGAGAGCATGGGCTTATTTGCGCATAATAAGCCTTTTTGCGTGGCCGTGTTACGTTTTCGAGCACTTTCGGCATGTTTACTACCTAGGGCCCTATAACGTAAAACTATTCCAATATGTTTCTATTCCAATCTCCTGACGACAAATTTGCGTAACCACTGACGCACGCACAGGGCGGTCACCCGCAGGGTTGTCTGAACAGACCAATCGAACGCTCTCCTCGTTCATAGGAGGTCACTTTTGTTTGCTTGAAAAGCGAATAACATAGCCTACACTGAGCGGCTTGTCGTATCTAATTGGCTGACAAGAGGGGAGGAGAACGCTCAAGTGGAGAGGGATTCGCTGGGGCAGAGCCAGTGCACTGAAAATGGATAACCGGATGAAGAGGGTGGTACCAGCGTCTGCGATTGGTCGGCTTTCCCTTACTTAGCTTGTGGTGGCTTGTCGAAAATCGCGGCGGCATGCAACGGAAGCTTAAGAATGACGGTAAAACTGACCCTCAGCAAAGAAGAGTTGGCAGAATGAGGCGGTAAACATGCCGAAAATGCTCAAAAGCGTTAAACAGCCACGCAAGAAGTTTTATTATACGCAAATGCGCCCATGCTCTCCGGCAGGTGCCAGTAGCCAGCGTCTCAGCGATCGCCGGCAGCCATCTTTTATTCTGTTTGGAACAGGGCAGCCTGCGGCTATTCCGAAGAAAATTCAGTTTGGTTCGGCATATTAATGCATATTTATCGCGTGCACGTCACTTTGACGCGGTATGTGACGTGGCGTGGCAGGCAGGTGAAGTAGGTGCAGCCCAAAAACTTCTTACCAATAGCCGAGGGCTAATGGCGAAAAGGGCTCAAATGAGAAATAACTGTTTTTCTTTTTTCTGTCAAATCGTGTATAATCAGTGTGTACACATCATATCAGATGGGGAGCTATCGCGGTTTTCGTGACGTCGCGTGACAAAAAGGTCAAAGGGGATGGTCGAAAAAAGTTTTTGACCAATCGTGGGGCTGATAGCAGAATTGGAATACAAAAGTTTGGAATAGCTTTCGTTATAGCACCCCTATTTCTGCCAACTCTTCTTTGCTGAGGATCCGTTTTAGCGTCACCCTTATGGTTCCGTTGCATGCCGCCGCGATTTTCGACCAGCCACCGCAAGCTAAGTAAGAGAAAGCGGACCCATCGCCGACGCCTGTACAACCCTCTTTATCCTTCTATCGATTTTCAGTGCAGTGACTCGGCCCCATCGAATCCCTCTCCGCTTGAACGTGCTTCTCGCCTCTTGTCAGCCAATTAGATAAGACAAGCCGCTCAGTGTAGGCAATGATATTCGTTTTTCAAGCTAACAAAAGTGACCTCCTATGAACGAGGAAAGCATTTGATTGGTCTGTTCAGACAACGCTGCGGGTGACCGCCTGGTGCTTGCGTCATCGGTTGCGCAAATTTGACGTCAGGAAATTGGAATAAAACATGTTGCAATAGTTTCACGTTATAGGGCCCCATGATAAAAATTGCAGTCCCTATTTGTGCCCAGAGTAAACGTTTTGCCATATAATAAACGCAGTCGGGCAGAAAGTGGGATACTGATTAAAAAAAAAGCAGCAATACAGGTGGAGTGGCACAAAAAGATTACAGCCCTAAAGGGGTAAAAATAACAAATAAATACATGGGTGGGATACAGGGCATGGCACTGACCATGCGCGCTCGGCAAATAGCGTACGCTGAATAGTTTCGAGTCAGTCCTTAAGACTGGCATGTGTGTACGCTGCCTATACGCGAAATTGTAGCGATCTCTTAGATGGAAAGTTTAACCATATCTGTATGTCTATAAAAAACATGTATGCTATTTAGCACTTCTCTCCAGCGGACATCAGGACAAATGAATATGGTAACATATTATGTGGAGACGATGCTTGATGCGTCTTATTGGTTCCGTGCTCACATGCCCAATAAGGTGACCACAGCCAGCAAATATGCATGCATAATTAAATTAACAGCAGTTGTCGCGCTGTGGGTGACATGGTATTTCAGTAGTCGCAAGTAATGGGGAACGCTTCCCCGTGGAACACGTTCAATTGATACTTACTGAGTGAAGGCGTTCTGTATCTTTATTGTTAACGTGAATGGTAGTTCCTTTTCTTAAGGGCACACAAAACAGACAAGTAGCTCACTTTTTTATAGATTACGGAAAAATTTAGATCTTTGGACACGTGCTATTGATTGCAAATCTACATTTATGTTGACGAAGGTGCGTCTTCTCCATTTCAGAAGTGTAACTTGGTGAACTCAATTTTCGCGCTATATGGTTCTGTATGATTGAAAGTATAGTGCAACAAAAATCATGAAAACATGGACAAAAAACACCAAAACAAAGACAAGAAGGAGCGTCGACTTTGTCTGAGTTACTTGGTTTAGCCATCTTTCTAGAAGTCATACGAGCATACTTTGACTCGCTTAAGGAGATCAAAATTTATCATTCAATGTTTGTGAGGGTGACTTTTTGCTCCTTTTAATTTAATTGCAGTCAACACTGAAGAAATTATAGCGGTAAAATGTTCCAGTTTTCCGCTTTCCATTGGTGAGCGCGTGACCTTCTGAGGAGCATTTTACAGAAAGCACGACGCGCACTTATTGTAAAAACAAGAGCACGGATAGGGTAATGATGAAAATAATTGTATATTGCCGCATTCTGGCACCGTGTATTGCGCAGACAAATATATTATTCAAAGAAGCTCTAATATCAGTTGGGACGGCAAAAAATATACAAAGTGCTGCCTTCGATGAAGCCTTGTGTAAATTAACATAGGCTGACTAGTTGGTCCAAATTTACCTTAACAGTACGGATACGTTTCCCACCCCGTTTTCACCCTGAGCTGTTAAGGAAGGCGCTGTATTGACTGGCAGCAACTAGAGGTTGACTCGCCTTCCATGTTTTTCTACTCTCGAATGACACGTGTGGGGCTTAGTATAAAACATAAGATATTTCGTCCCACTCTTTCGCTGTTTTCAGATTACTTCACCGTTTATTCAAAATAAGTGAAGGATAACGTAATTAACCACCCCACCGAGAGGAAGTCTTTTCCTGAGGTTTACATATAGGCAGCATAGATGGGTGCAATGTTCGGGCTTGTAACTTTGTGATGCCATCTGGACACGTACGTAAAAAATGGCGGCGCATCCGTCCTTCACAGATGCTCGGCGACGTTAGTGCTATTAGTGATGCATGTGATGCTTCCTGAAGAATTATTTGTTGGATTAGTTGGTTTTCCATAGCAGAACAGGCAATTTTTTTTTCTTGCTGCAAGATGCTCTCTCTTGTTTTCGTTATTTAAAGAATTGGCATGTAAACCGGGCACCTCGTCTTTCTCGCTCAAGAGCTGTTTTTTCGCAGGAATACCCAGTGCCTTCCAATATGCCGCGCCAGTTCAGCAAGCCACACTAGTCTCATAAACCGCCGTGACACTGGACATTGGGTACTGGCTTTATCAGTAGGGTAGGTAAGCGTGAACGAGTGATCCGTTGCAGTACTCGCCTCATTTATAACTCGTTTCGGCGGCGGCTGTATGTTGTATCGCCATATTCATTCAATTTTAGACACATTACCGCTGTGACCAAGCCTGAGATGGTTTCTGCTTATATTTGTTTTGTGCTCCATTGCTTACAGCAGCCATGTGCAGCAACCAGTGCGCGTAATAATCCTAAACCAGTGATTGTGGTAGAACAGGTGCTCTCCAAGAAAATGGTAGCATAAAATAGCGGGGACGTGTTTTTAGCGACTCTACTTCTGTCCGATATTTTGAGAGGTTGTTGATGCAGAAACAATGTTAGGCTCGTACTTGCTCGTAGTCATAAGATCACGCAGCAAACATGGGTAAATAAATAACTGTTACGGGATACATTACCACCTATATAGGTCTGTATTCGTCGCGTGTTCATTCAAGTATTAGGTCGCCACGCCAACCCCTCTTCGTGCAAAAGGCTTGAGCTGCATGGAATACTTCAGGCGAAGGCTATAGCCGAAAAGGCACACTTTCTGTGTTAGTACCGATTATGTTTCTTTGTTCGGAACTCCTATATATAACTTGAATGTGGTACTGATCTCTTTAACGCTGTATATAATGCGGTATTTTAAATTTGTAACCATGTTGCGCCTAACACGACAGCATTAAACACTCCAGCTAAACTTTGGCAGCAGCAAAAAATTTTGAGCGGCCTGATCATGCGCAACTTCTTACAGGGCTGATGTAATAACTCTTGGACGTGCTTCGCATGCATTGCCGTGGTAATATGCTTGAAATCCACTTATTTGTTATGTTAACTATACAAATTAGCGCGTTAGGCAGTATTCGTTGTATTTGTGTTTATGCACAGATTTATTTTGTATTCAAGCTCATTTATTCTCTGTTTTTCTGATCATAGTTTCCTACTTGACTACGTATGTCTGCATGGGAAAAAACAACTCCATCTTCGGTGCTTTCCCTTTCAGTGCCTATAACCTAATGTCAAGCATATGAATAACTTCTATTGATGATGGTTCACACAGGCTACTTTTTCAAGCCTTTCTTTTCTTTTTAGTTATAACTTCAATGATTGCTGTCATTTTAGGTATAACTTAAATTTTCTAGACAGCCAAACAAGGCATCCCTAACTGTTACCTACAATCTGGTATATAGACGTAAAATAATAATTATTTTATGGTGGGATATTATAGCAGTTCTGCTGCCCTGCAAAAGAGGGTCATAATACAAGCGACTACTACATTGGCTGTCGTGATTTGCATTGTGGTTTGTATAATTTAGGTAGTAAATGCTTACCGTCTGATTCAAGGTTGAGAACGATGACCACAAGTCCGTATCTAATAAGCACCTCAAACTCTACATCACCTTGTCTTTGAGGTTCCAAAGTTCTGCCAGTAAATACACACATAACATTGTCGTACAATGATTGCAACGAATATCTTTTGGTGAAAAATTGTACGTATTAAATTTCTCATGCATTAATGGTTCTATCGAGTGGCTTTTGTAGCAACTAAGATGACCGCCTGGACACTGAGAGCGTTTCAGAAGGGTTTCTTTATCGCGTGTTTTCTGTGTCAGCGACCTCAGACAAAAGAGATGTGAGTGGACAAATATATCCGTATGCTAATATCACTACGTTCCCACTGAACTTTTCTAACGTGTGTTCAAAGTTATGTCCCGCCTCCTTGGATATAACGTCAAACAGTGGCACAATCATTCTCTACTTTTGATTTGAATGGAGTGTATTGTCGCCTATCTTTCCAACGAACCTTTCCTCGTCAGCCTAAGCTACATGCAGGGTATGTTCAAAACGAACGCTGTAGATGGGCGGAGACTTGTTGGCATGTCGCCTGGCCATCTCCACGCTGGTGTCAAGTAAATGTGCGTGGTATATTATGAGAATCTCAAACTGGTGTAGTGGGTTACATACATTTATTATTGTCCCTATATTACATTCATAACATTATTGGTCGTTGTCAGCGAAATACACAAGCCGTGCCAAAGCTTGAATAGGGCTCCCTGCTTACTTGCAAATGGAGTGAAATGAGGGTTTGATTATATTTTTTCTACCTCCCGAATAAACAAAGAAGAATTTATGAATGCAGTAGATAAATAGCATAAATGGGCCACAGCATTGTTGTTTCGGAATCGGAGACAGTACCACTCGGCTACCGCCGCATTCAAGGTGGCGGCATTTTGACGGGCTATTTCGTACATTCTAAGATAGGTCCAACTACCTTACCAGAGTTTTCTTTTAAGAGTAGCCAGAATGGCAAGACGAATCTTTTTTCATTCTTCTAGGCAAGCACAACACATCCATCTCTCAGAAACGCGGAGCCTCTTGTTACCACGTAACGCGCCCTTCTTTTGAAAAGTGTTCGTGCACGTAGCGTAGCTGCAATTTACTAACGGCATGTATCTTCAGGGCAAGCAGAATGCAACGCAAGGCCGGTATAGTTGCTTTCCGTGCCGGCAATAAAGGCATCGCAGCACCTGTTTTCAGATGGGCATTCGCACGATCCTATCGGCGATCCCATAGGGCGTAGTGCCGTAGGAATTGTACCTGCACCCTTTTACTATCTCAATACCAAAATGCGCCGCTGTTCCCAGCTGCAAGCAGGGCGTCATGCAAGTGAGCGTCATGTTTTGCTCTTGAATCATGGTAGAAATCTTATTCCCTTGTCAGCAACTATTTCGATCTGTTTGTTTCGCGCCGATGTTTTAAAACAGTACGCAAGAGGAAAACGAGAACACACGCCTCGGGTCGCTTGGGTTGCAACGGCTCGACGGGCGTCGGCGCCACATGCGACAAGGATTCGTGACAAATGGGCAAACCAGAACTTCCATCCGTAATTCCCCACTCGAAGAATCTTCTGACACAGTACGAATTAGAACAGCCCAAGCATAAGTTGGCCGAACCCTCCAAAACGCAAATGCGCTTCTCAACCAGCTGAGGCCCCACAAACTTCGGGCGCGTCGGCCTGTCCTGTGAAGTGACGTTAAAGAGAATGGTACAGGTAAGTGCAGTTCCGTAACTGTCACACAGGAGGACTCCTCAACAAAACTGAACAGGGAAAGGGGTGTGTCGACGAAAAGGTGAAGGGAAAGGAAAGGAGAAGGCGGCAATAAAAAATGCGCCACTCAATGACGCGCTCTTACGTCGCATTGCAAAAGTGAAGTAGTGTCTAACGTGCACTCTTGACGATAGATGAGTGAGCTACAGGAAAAAAAGCATGTAGGTGTGGTCGCAAGGCAGTCCCAAATGCCGATACGATGAACACAAGTCAGTGCACTCCACACTGAAAGCAGAATGTGCAGCCATGATTGGCCTAATCCTTCAGATTACGCAGACACCGACTACACTTGAGTCTGTCAAGTTTGACAGCGAAGCTGTATACCTCTACCGTCCAAGGAAATTCTTGTGGCGTTATAAGCAAAAAACTCCCCATATGTTGGCCGATTCCGAAGCTAGTGCAATGCCGGGACGACCCGCAGCTGAGGTGAAATAGGCATTAAGCACTCCCCATACCTGGGCCGATTCCGAAGATAGTGCAATGCCAAGCCGACACGCGGCGGGGGCGAAGCAGGCATTAAGCACTCCCAATACGTAGGCCGATCCCGTAGGTAGTTCAATGCCGAGCCGACCCGCGGCGGAGGTGAAGCAGGCGTTAAGAATTCCACATATGTGGGTCAATCCAGACGATAGTGCAATACGGGCCCGACCCGTGGTGGAGGTGAATCAGGCGTTAAGCACTCCCCATACGTTGGCCGATGCCGAAGATAGTCTATTGCTGAGCCGACTCACGGCGGAGGTGAAGCAGGTGTTAAAGGTACACTAAAGTGAAAATGATTTCTTCTGCATCACTAAATTACCGTTCTACAACACCAAAAACACCACTCTTACAAGTATAAGACGTTTTGTAAGCCAGAAAAAGCGCAAGAACGAAATACGGGTGGCGACGCCTGCTTAAGTTCCCGCACCTGGGGGCTGTGACGTCTTGGATTTTGATGGCATCTTCTAGGACCTACGAATTATATTTAGCGGTACAGATTGACTACATTGTGTTCTAAAGAAACCAAATAATAAACATGGCAAGTTTCGGGAACCTTTATTCAACCAACGCGCCCAAATGCGCAAACATACTATGGAATCCCTGACGTCACGCTGACGTACCGGCGCTGGAGTTTCGGCGCGAAATTCAAATACTGATACTTGGACCTTCGATTTCTCATCTAATATTCACACTATATTTTTGAAATGACTGCCTGTAGGGTTCTCAAACAGTGCTTCATTAGTCTAAACTGATTTATTGTTTCGTTTTAGTGCCCCTTTAAGCACTCCGCATACGTGGGCCGATCCCGAAGACAGGGCAATACCGGCCTGACACATGGCGGAGTTGAAGCAGATGTTAAGCACTCCCCATGCGTGGGCCGATCCCGAAGATGTGCGATGCCGGGTCGACCCGCAGCGCAGGTGAAGCCGCCATCAAGCACTCCCCAAACATGGGCCGATCCGAAAGATAGTGCAATGCCGGGGCGACCCGCAGGGAAGCTGCTGTTCGCCATTAAGGGTCCCACATACACAGCTTTGCTAGTCATCCTTCGTCACAAGATGGGAGGGCATTGAGTTTATGATTTTGGATTGTTACTGTGGTTTTTCGCATGTTATATCGGAAGCGTAAGGACGAGGTTATTCTTCATTTCTTAGTTTAGCAATTGTCCAAAAGTATCAAAACCCTTTTTGCTAATCTTCATGCGTACCCAGTGGCACGAAAAACGTGCATGAACTTGCGTCAAGCTCTTTCGTCAACATGAATTGGCTCATAACTGTAACCTGTGAACGTGGAATGATTAGCAGGAGAATGACAACATCATATCTTCTGTTCATGAAAATATTTAAGCTCGTTTATCACAAAAACAAATGCGATAATAATATCAGTTAGACTTAGTGCATGAAATTCAGAAATTAAAGTCGCATATGCCCTGAGGTTGCATAAGCCACGAGATATCTCTATGAATATCTGAAAACCTTTAAATCGGCCTTATGTGTAGATGAGCCCAGCTTTTGGCTCTCTGAAGGAACCATACATTGTTTTTGTAGGTTCCTAGCTTTAGGCCTTCGACGAGGAGTAATCGGTGTCCCAAGAAATGTAAGTCGTACAAATTAAGTCATGATTGGGTGGTGCTGATTAAAATGAGATTCGCTCCACCTCAGCTATCCGATTCAAAGCAAGGTCTCTACGTGTATGTTGTAGGAAACACTGCAATACAACAACAATTTTTAAACGACCAAAACACTTATAAATTATACTGCACAACTTTCCTTTATGTTTTACTTTAGCGTCAGCCACCTTTAACTGCAGATGATTCCAAGTAATTTGGATAAAAATACTGTAGTGTAACAAGACACGACAAAAAAGTGAACATCGTTGACGCGTATATATCAATTCCCTTTGACTTGTCCTATAAAGGAAATGACCCTGCAACACCAAGAAGGTGATTCAAAATTACTCACTCATCGGTCGCTGAGGAACGAGACCCTCTGAAAATAAAAAAAATAGTGGTCAATACCAATTTTTTCGATATTCTGCTTAAATTCCTGACCAATTCAACTATTTCTATTACGCATACCCTCTTTTTGGTAAAAGTTGTATTCATCAAAACTACCATGCATGATAAAGTACCATGCACAATATCACCCCATAAGAAAGGTCCGCGTAGTGTACGAATAGAACGAAGCATGCTTGTCTTTATTAATCATTACATCCGCCAACGTAGATTATTATTGGTGTGCAAACATTACCAATGCAAATGAGACCAAGATCAATAAAATAAACAAGAAATATTCAAGTAACAATTTTATAGACGTTCTTTATCACAGTAAAAAACACGTAGAAACTTGTCTGGGAGTCGTCTAAGTATGCGCAACATTGTGCCACTTGCTCATCTCCATGCAGCCTGGCGTCTTTAGCAGTGTTATCAAACTGCGCGACAAGTACAAACATTTATCAACCTTGAAAAGGCGTTGGAAGAAGAGCACGGAGCAGACACATCTCTCACATCGGCTCCGTCTTTTTCGATGTTCCGCTGGCCAATTTTTTGAGGTACGAGAATTGCAGGCACATCATCAGATTTGTGAAGTTGCCCAGATTCGACTGATACGAAGTTCCGAGGTGGGAACCAATTTTTGACAATTTTCTTGGACTTTCTCTGTTCATCCCACTATGTGCAGAGCTAACCCTAGCGAGGAGCAGGGCTCATTAAGCCTTGCCGGCCTACGTGCCAGGCGAACATGGCAGACTCCCGTGTGGAAGAGGACAACAACGAGGAAGATATCGGTTGGCAAGTGACTACCGGACAACGATCCTGTGCTGGAAGGAAGAGCAGCAACGCGGCTAAAGCGACGCTAAGTGCCTCGCAAGCGTCCGGCGGAGACGCCGCTACAGGCGGCAGCCAGGGACGCGCCACCAACACCGGCTCGATCAAGTATCGTATAGTTAAGGCCTCAAGTATGCCCCAACTGCCCGAGGAGCATCGGAAGATTATAATCAGGCCACGAGGAGGACTAAATTTGAGCAAAGTAAGTACCACCGCTATTGTAACTGCAGAGATCGAGGCTTCAGGCCTAACGGCAGAGCAAGCAAGCGAAGACATGGTGTGCCCCAACTTCACACAAAATATCGTGGTGGTGAGCACGCCTGAAGCAGACCATGCGGCAAGGTACGTGAGAATCAAGTCCTTCAAAATCTTGGAAACGGAGTACGAAGTCAATGCGTACGAGACGGCCCCGCACGCCACGTGCAAAGGGGTGATTAGAGAAGTCGACATCAGGGACTCCCAGTCCACTATCACAAGAAATATCGTGCATGAGCGCAACCCGCTCGCTCTGGCTGCCAAGCGCATCAAGACGTCAAGCTCAGTCATCGTCCTTTTCGGCAGACTGAGAGCGCCAAACTTTGTACGCTAGGGGCCGACCTTATTGAGATGTTGTCTCTATAGGAAACAATTTGATGCGTGCTTTACTTGTGGTAGGGTAGGACAACGCTCGGACGTGTGCCCCACGCCGGACTCTGTTCAGTGTAGAGGGTGTGGAGCCCCTAACCTACGAGTGGACCACGTTTGCACGCCCAAGTGCAAGTTCTGTGGAGGAGACCATCCTACCGGAGACAAGGCGTGCAAGCAGAGATTTCAAACACCCTATGTGGTACGAGCTCGCCGAAGGAAACGTGCCCGGTCACGATCGGCCACGAGGGAGAGAAGCCGCTCCAAGTCGGGAGGAGCGTAGGCGCGCTTAGAAGATGGAACACCTGGTGCCAAGCCGACAGTTGGGACCGCCTGGGCGGATGAAGTCAGAGGTACGGTGAGAATCGTCGGTGTCGCCACTACGCCGGTACTGACTGAAAGCAAGGATGCCAGAATAGAACAGTTGATTAGGGAGGTAAACTCTCTGCGTAAAGCTAATGAAGAGCTGACCAAGCAGGTAGCAGAACTGAAAAAGAAGGCACAGCCGAGCCCTGCCAGCGTAGCCGTAGCCAGACCAGTAAGTCAAAGCAACGAACCAAGCGAGGGAGATAACTCCACCGCCCCGAAAAAAAGAGCAGTAAGCCCCGAAACTGACTCGGTTTTCTCGGTCCTCAGCGAGCTGAAAGAGGTAATCAAAGAAAGTAGAGAGACGACGGAAAGGACTAACCTTAAAGTGGATAAACTATGGAAATGGAGGTTAACGGCCGAATAGCAATTCAAGAAACTCGAAACGAGATGCGACGACGACGGATTTTTGCCGTCAGAATCAGAAATTGTAAAATCGCTCTCCGGATCGTCAGGGGGCGCTCCAAAGACATCGATCGCGGGTAACAGCAAAATTAACCCGTTCAATAAATATTGATAGGGCCCACAGTTTTAGTGTGTGGCAGTGAAATTGCCACGGATTCCACAACAAAAAGGCATCGCTGCGCCAATTAATTAGATCTATGGGGGTCAAACCAAAAGTATTTATGCTGCGGGAAACTTTAGCGCACGAAGTAAAGCTAACCGGCTGCAAATCGGTATGTAGAGATAAAGATTGCGGGAGGGGATTGGCCACCCTCGTTGACAAAAAGGTACCCTTTATCGAGAATGATATCCATCTCGGATTGAGTAAAATCGAGTATATCCTAGTAGAAGTCGCACTCAAAAGGCACAAGGGCAGGGCGCATAGTATCTTCTGCCTAAACATTTATAGCAGTCCCACCTACATGAAACAAAGCTTTAGGGCACTTTTCAACAAGGCACTCGCAGTCCCAAAGAGCTCCCCGCTCATCATCGGAGGGGACTTTAATGACCCCTACCAAGCGTGGGGATACGCCTGGAATACAAAGAAAGGTGAGGGGTTATCGGACCTTAAAAAAAGCTTTAGGGCACTTTTCAACAAGGCACTCGCAGTCCCAAAGAGCTCCCCGCTCATCATCGGAGGGGACTTTAATGACCACTACCAAGCGGGGGGATACGCTTGGAATACAAAGAAAGGTGAGGGGTTATGGGACCTTGCCACGGACCTGGGACTGTGCATGATCACTGTTCCGGCTTGCCCCACCCGCTGTGGCACGTCCACGTGCAGGGACTCTACACATGACCTAACTTTTGTCTAGAACTCGAAACAAGCTAGTTGGGAAAACTAGGGCACCGATCTAGGCAGCGACCACTATATCATACACATAGGTATAGGTTTGCGGAAACATGAGACTAGAACCTTTCGGTGCACAGACTGGGACCTTTTTGGGAAAGTTAGAGCGAAGAGACTACAATCGGAATTGATAGAAGCGGACAAACAGTCCTTCCAGACCTGGATCAACCAGCTCGAACAGGACCTCAGGGAGGCCACTAAAGAAATTAAGACCGAAGAAAACATCGACAGCATAGACAGTAGGCTCGCGCATCTGATCGAGGCCAAACAATCCATCCTGCAAAGAAAGAAAACGCAAAGACTGAACCGAAAGCTCAGGAAAAAGATAGCATTGGTAAACAGACAGATTGAGGAGCATTCGAGAACACTCGTGAAACAGCAGTGGGACGAAGACGGCAGAATAAAACATGGAGGCAGTTGGAACATCCTCAAACATCTATTGAAGGGCAGCGACATTGAGTCAAACAAGAGAACCGCAATTGCGAAACTGGTACATAAAGTCAGCCAGTACACGACTCAGGAGGTAGTCATGAGACAGCTCGCGGATAACTATCTCCCGCTCAAACAGCCGGGCGATAGCGACGAACGCGTGGAGTACATGGGAGGACCGTGCGAGGAAATGGACCGCAATTTCACCGAAGGTGAGGTACGGGCCGCCCTCCATGGTCTCTCTAGTAGATCGGCAGCCGGACCCGACGGCATTAGCAATAAACTCTTAATGAATCTAGACGATGAGTCGATCACTTTCTTGACGGATCATTTCACGGAGTTGTGGAGAAAGGGAGACTTTCCGGAGGAATGAAAGACAACCAACTCCATCCTCATACCAAACCGGGTAAACCGCTCCATCTGGATAACCTACGTCCAATATCGCTTACATCGTGCATAGGTAAAGCTATGGAACACGTTATTCTTAACAGACTCACTATATACGTCGAGTAAAATGACATACTCCCGTATAACGTGATCGGTTTCCGGCCCGCACTATCGACTCAGGACGCCATGCTCCTGATCAAACACCAGCTCATAAAAGTTAGCCCGGTGCACGCGGGAGCGATTCTGGGACTAGACGTCGAAAAAGCTTTTGATCACATAGAGCACAAGGCCATCCTCGAGGTCCTGTCCGAGCTGGGGTTGGGCGAGAGGCTATTCAGCGTAGTCAAAGCGTTTCTGTGTGGCAAACACGCGAGCCTCACGCTAGGAGAACTAAAACCGGAGGTGATGAACCTGGGAAACAGGGGCACCCCGCAAGGGTCCGCACTTTCGCCCATGTTATTTAATCTAGCAACGACCAGAGTCGCGAGGAAACTGGAGAGTATAGAAAGTATACACTTTGCAATATACGCCGATGACATAACCATATGGAGCGCCAACGGTAACGTAGGCCAAACGGAGACCAGACTGCAGGAGAGCATACACGCCATGGAAAGCACGGTAGGCGAGATGGGACTCAACTGTTCGGCGGCAAAGTGGGAGCTTTTGGTCCTAAAAACTTCGCTGCAGGGGGTCGAAGACCCAGGGGCTACGTCCCTGGGGACGAAGCCAAGATTATCTTACGCTATCACGACGGATCCGCGATCAAGCAGGTGGAAAAGATTAAAGTTTTAGGCTTCCACATAGCAGCGGGAGGTACCAACCTGAATGCCATTCAACACATTTCAAACAAGACGTACCAAGTCATTAAGTTACTAAGGAGAATCAGCAACAGACACAGATGCCTGGGTGAGGAGAGCGCTCTAAGGCTAGTGCACGCCTTCGCTCTCTGTCACTTCACCTACGTGGCAGGTCAATTTAAATGGTCGCAGGCCGAGCTGAACAAGCTAAACACTATGATCAGAAAGTTAGTGAAGGCTACCCTAGGTATACCCATCAGCACCTCAAACGTGAAGCTCATGAACCTAGGCGTGCACAATACGATAGAAGAGATGGCGGAAGCGCAACAGATGGCGCAGCAAGAAAGACTGACGAAAACGCGAGCGGGCAGGCTTATACTCAAAGCGATAGGGACAGACCCCAATAGATCGATGAACCCGAAGGAATCCGAGGTAGAATTGAGTGCGAACCTTAGAGACGCGATCAGAACCACCCCCCTCCCGAGAAATATGCACCCGGAACACAATGTTAGCAGGCGAAAAGGGAGAGCGAAAGCTTTGTTGAAAGAAATTGAACAGCTAGGACAACAGGAGGCCCTTGTAGACGCTCCCTGGGTCAAAGGCAAAGATGCCTACACCACCATGGTGGTCGACCGCAGGGGGCGAGGTATGGGACGCCGTCACCATCTTCACTAGGGATTCCACAGTGGCGGAGCAAGCCGCGATTGCTCTAGCCATCAGGAACCGTAAATGGTCTTTCATCTATAGTGATTCCAAAGCAGCAATTAAGAGCTTTGACAAAGGCTATGTAGCTGCGACTGCGGCTAAAACTATCGACAAGGTCGAAGCTATCAAAACTGAAATCCGATGGTTTCCTGCACATATGGGACAAGTGGACGAGACTCGGCCCAACCTCGACGAGGTTACGAACGACCTGACATGAGGACTTGCTTGCAGTGCCGGTCAGAACCGAACCGACGCCCACTACCATTCCGGGGAGAATAAAGATCACTTACTAACTTACAACGACATCACTAAATATTACTACTTGGGGCGTATACAATTCCCACTGCCACACGTAAGATTGAATAGGGCTTGAGAATTGAGAGTAAAGGAACGCTGTGTACAAGGTACTCTCAATTCAACACGCTAACACATCTTCCTTCGTTTCCGCATCCTCCCGCCTCACACCCTCTCCCCTTTAGAAGAACCCCACCTATGCATACTGTGGCGAGGAAAGCATACGTCGCCTTGAAGAAGACAAGTTCACTTGTCGAAACGTTGGCTCCTGCATTCACCTTGTTCACGTTTTGCTCATCGTCTTGAATTTCCATCTCCCGCATTCCTCGTCTTTTCCCCATCCTCTTTTATGTGTGTTTTGTGTCCTTAGCGCTGTTTTTAAACAAATATAGAGTTTTAAAGGCAATGCATGCAAATCCCAAAGTAGTCGGAATAATTTTCAAAGAAAGGAGTCACACTTACATTCTTGGCTGCTCCTTGTAACATTGTAATGAACGCATAGCTCCGCTCTCGGTATCTTGAATGTATTTCGACTTCAAGCATGTGCATATAGATTGAAAGGTATAAGGCAGCGCATCTTTAATTAGCATTAGTGCGTAAACAGTTTTGTTTTGTCGAACAAACTGCCAAGAAAGATGAAAAAACTTTAGAACAGGTACAGTGGTGCGAATGAGTTGGCACCTAGTACTACAGCTCTATCCCCATTCACGCGCTAGCCTCTGTGCTGTGTGATCCTGGCCCTAGCGCGAGCCTCCTGCTATTCCAGTTCGGATGACTCATAGCATACCAATCTTCACTGCTGCAGTGTCCTAGTAATAACGGTCGAAGAAGGTGCCCTTTAATGTTAAAGCACTCCAGAACAATGAACATGGGTTCCTTTGGTAGCAATGAAGGCAACTTCCGTATTGAATAAAGCGCTAAATTTCGTGGTGGAGTATTCAGAGCTTCAGATACTTATTTGCACAAGCGGGCAATAAACTCTTGCCAAAAATATTACCGTACAACAAAATATACTTAGCATAAAACAAACCACTGGCCTCAAGATACTTTCACTTACCTGTTTCTCCTTTTCATTCTGGGGTGATGGCGCGTAATTAATAATTTCTACTTGTTACAAATGCCGTGACCTGCACGGACCATTGATTTATACTGATATGGACCGTGTGTTCTACATTACGGCAACCACAAGTACTTTGACATGATATGAGTTTCGCAATGAAGACGGCCTCAATAGATGGCAATGATCTCATTTTCAACCAATGGCAAGAAAAATTCTGAAGCAGAGGTTGGAAGCAGATGTATATTGTGCATGATTCAGTTGTAGCTCAAAGAGCCACACTCACGCTCAGGAATGGCCGAGAATAATCTATCATTCACTTTTGTTGGCATTAGGTCTCTATTTTCTTCCCGACTCCGCTTCTAGTCTAGGCTAATATTTTAAGGTTGTATTTTGTATATAAGAAAAATTCCGCTTACAAAACGTCTTCATTCAGTACCTTGCTTCCTTGGTTTTTACGAAAAAAGTTTCTGGATCAAATTCAGTATTAGGGGCATATACAACTGACTTGGACAAAGTTATCTATGGTAAGCGGCATTTACTTCTTTAAATGCGGAAGGTGCGTTTCTTGTGAGTTGGACCTACAGCCCTAAAATGAGCGGCTATAAGTGTACCACAACTACATAGATACGCCGCTAAATGCTTGCGCATTGTGAGCGCAGTGCTGGGCCATTACTGTATCAGCATTACCGTCTTAATTCGCTGTTAACTCGATAAATTTTCGTCCAGCGCTAACCATTTGTCCAGCACTGGTCCAGCATAGAACACAGCAAATGGTACAACACGCCAACATGGGAGTTGGACACTCCTTACACGCCATTCGCGGAAAGGGGTTAGCACCAGAATTTAGGAACAATGGTTATAGGTAAACACAAGTCTCATTTTCTTCCTGTAGCAATCTGTTCGCTGCACATAAAATAAATTTACCATAGCCTACGATAATGAGGGGCAATCTCACCCCTGCTGCTGATTATAGAGTGTTCCCAAAGAACTTCGCAAAACGAGAGTTTGCTTCAGCTTGTCTATGGGAACTGCGGCATCTGCCTCACGCTTTCAGAGTTCTTCATGACAGGCGGTGGCCACCGCGCGCCGTGCTTAGACAACTGACTGTCAGAGCACACAACTGGAGTGCCAGTTGCGTCCACGTCAGATTTGAGCTATAAGAATTGGTCACAAATTTCATTCTAAGAATTAAATGCTGGAGTATGGTCATTATAATGTACGTCGTTGTGACTTTCCTTGCTGTACGATCACTTTGTGGGAAGAATGTTTACCTTGAGTGATGTGCAAGGGTACGCTCTTCGATTTCTAGAAGCTCTTCAAGTAAACTAGCGACATATCGAGATAAAGTTTCGGCTAAAAGGAAATTCAGCTTACAAGTTTCCCGCACAATTAGGGTCATGTGATTCGCGACCAGGAATAGCTCAATATCAAGTTTTCCATCAGCCATTTTGTAATAGAAATGCTGTGCATGGCTGGTGCAACTGGCTTTAGTAGAACGGCCATGTAAAGTGTAGGGTCTTCTGTGTTTTTAAGGTAACTGCAGCGGAGCTCTGTACTAGTGTGGCGCATGCGTTTTTAGTTGTCTCGAAGCAATAAAATAAGTATTGCTGCTCATGTTGGTGCGCACTGTGCTGGAGAACCAAACTGATAGCTCGCACAAGAGCTCATTGTCATCGTCACTATGGGATTAACTTGGCGTTTGCCTAGCGTTCCTGATTTGTGGTGCTTATAATTTTCAAATGCTCAGTGGTGTCTGTGCTCTCATTTAAATAGGCAGATGACTGGACTGAACCAATAAATACATTACCTGCAAAACATCGTTGAAATGTGCTGGTTTTTCTTCAGGTTCTTCTACTTCTTCTACTTGAGGTGGCTTTGGCTGCTCTGGTTTCTTATGACCACCTGATGTAGAAAACGCCAGTGCTTACAAAATGCATGCTTGACTGGTAATTAAGCAAGGCGAATTATTTAGACGAAACGAGGAGCGAATGTGATAATAAATGGACGTGGGAAATGTGAAGCTGGAACTAATGCTTTGCTAAGGTCATTTGACTTGCCTCCTTTGGTTAGATTATGGTATTGTGAAGAGGTTTAGTGGCTGCGAACTGAGAGCGGCTAGCACGGATGTTATGCAGAAGGAAGAGTCCCAGCACGAGCGGCGAACCACGTGCCAGTTTAATAGGTGATGATGATTGGCTAACGTGCATCGTCTTCGCAACAATTACCGCGGGAACGAAAAGGAGTCGTCTTGGAGATAGATGTTAAGAGTTCACGACGGTGAGCGGGTCGTAGTAGGTCTTCAGGTGCTGTCCACGGACAATATCGTCCCCGGCAACGCAAGTCCGAAGACATGAGTGGTTCGATGACGTAATTAGCAGGAGGTATGAGCTCGATAATGCGGTAGGGCCTCCTTACTTGGGCAGAAGTTCTGACGAGAATCCACCCGCATTGGCAGGAACAGACAGCCACACAAGCGTACCAGTAAAGGAAGTGGGCGCGCCTGAGTGGTCGGTGAGGTTGATCTTCTGGCGTTCCTAGTCGGATGAAGTTAACACCCGTGCGAGTTGGCGCCACTTCTGAACACGTCTCAGAGCGACAGAAGCGGGCGCACACTGGGATGCATGAGGCCTGTACGGGAGTATTGTGTCCAAAGTATGCGACGGATGGCGGCCGTGCAATAAGAAAAATGACTAAAAACCAGTGGTGCTTTGCATCGCGATGCTGCATGCTTAGGTGACAAAGGGTGCAAACATGTCCCAATATGCTTGGTGAAACGCGACATACATTCCAAGCATGCCGCTAACCGTACGGTTGAAGCGTTCAGTGAGCCTGTTGGTTTCACAGTGACCGGCGGTAGTTATCCGATGAACAACGCGACAGTGATTGAGGATGGAGGATGGCCTCAACGGTTTCGGACAAAAAGGCGCAACCATTCCTGGCGTTGACCGTGATAGAGGATCAAAAACTTAAAAAGATCGCGCAACGTCGCACGTTGCAGCTGCCTGGAGGGTAGTGGCTTTGACATATGACGTGATATATTCAACTGCGACGATGGCCTAGCTGCTACCGGTAGTTATGAGGCAAGAGGCCCGTACAAATCAATTCTGATGCGCACAAATGGCCACGCAGGGCAATGTACGAGCTGTGGCGCACAACTGGGGTGCAGAAGACTTTCGGCATTGGCAGTCGGGGCAAGAGCGAACAAACTTTATTACGTAGCTGGACATCCCTCTCCAGTAGTGCCACTGTCGAAGACATTGGCAAGTTTTGAGTACTCCTAAGTTCCGCCACAGCGGATCAGCATGGAATGTTGCGCAAATTTTGGAGCGCGCGCTTCGAGCTGTTACCAATAACCACTGGTGGCCATCTGAGAAATAATTACATCGGCGAAGCAGGTCTATAATGCTATTCTATAAGGCAGGCGATTCAGTGGTCCCTGCGGTGCTCAGAATCGATTCTTCTAATGTTAATGGATGAAACGGTAGACTGAAACACTGAGGAATGTGAAATGTTGTAGGGCAATGGAGAGCGTGACAGGGCGTCGGCGTCAGAATGTTAGAGTCCATTTCGGTACACGACGCGCATTTCAACCTCTTCCAGCCGAAGTTCCAAGTGAGCAAGACTGCCTGAGGTAGCTCTCAATCAGAGCCAACAGAGTGCATGATGGTCTCTGACATCTAATCAGCGCTCATAAATATATGGACGGAACTTAGCAGTGACCCAGATGGTGGCGAAATATTCTTTCTTCGTCACTGTATTTAGTCTCGGCTTTTCACGGTGTTCGACTTAGGTATGCAAAGACGTATTCACCAAATGCGGCGTTGCGTTGCACAAGGATTGCGCCGAGGCCGAAACCGCTGGCGCCCGTGCGTACTTCTGTAGGCGCAAAATCGGGGCTGAAGTAAGAAAATGGGCGCACAGTCATGAAAGTGTCCTCGTACTCCAATGACCATGACGAGAGAGTAGCATTGCTTCCGAGGACCTTCGTCAGAGGTTATATGATGGCGGCTCAATTTTGGACGCAACATCTGAAGTAGGTGCAGATTCCAACGAAACTACGTAATTCTTTTATCGACGTTGGTTTAAGGAATTCAGTAACGGTGCGACGTCTGATCGGATCGGGGAGGATGTCGTCCGTGGATATAACATAACCGACTGTTCTAAGGTGTCTTGCTGGAAAGCGGCACTTTCTTAAGTTGAGCTTTAGGCCGGCATTCGTTAAGCATGCAAGTTGGAAGCCGTTGAAGGTGCATGATGAAGTTCGAGATAGCGCAGGCATTTCTCCCACTTCAAGCCAAGCAGAACTGTGACCATGATGCGCTCAAATTTTGCCGGCCCATTACAAATTGCCAATGCCATTGCATTAAATTCGTATAAAACATCAGGAGTAACAAATTTTATCTTGCGTCAGTCGATTTTTGTAGCTGGCAGTGGCCAATATCCTACCGTAAATCTAAGGAAGACAAAAATCGCGCACCTTGCCGACAGTCCATGACTTCATCTATTAGCTGTAAGGCATCGACATCTTTGCGAGTGATCTTATGAATGCATCATTATTCTGCACAGAAGCTAGCAGAGTTTCGAGGATTGCAACAGCAGAACTTATGGAACACTGATACAGAAGGAATGACTAGATTAGGGCACAACTTCACTAGTAAAGATCGATGGCGAATATATCAACAACCTTCGGTTTGCCGATGACATCGTTTTATTCAGAAACAATGCATACGAGTTACAACAAATGACTGAGGACCTAAACAGAGAGAGCATAAGACTGGGCTTCAAGTTTATTATGCTGAAGACAATGATGAATAGCCGGGCAAGGGAACAAGAGTTCACGATAGCCAGTCAGATTCTATAGTCTGTGAAGGAGTACGTTTACCTAGTTCAACTAGTCACAGGGAACCCTGATTATGAGAAGCAAATTCATAGAAGAATAACATTGGGTTGCATCGCATACGGCAGAAATTGTCAGCTCCTCACTGGAAGCTTACCATTATCACTGAAAAGGCACGTGTACAATAAAAGAATTTTCCTGGGAGGAAGAAGAAGAAGTGTATCTGTTCGGTCGCTGTTTTTGTGCGGTGCTCTGAGTTTTCTGGTTTTTGGACATTTACGGTTACCATTGACGACGACTGATTAACAAGACGTCGGGCGAAGGTTCAACGAGCCAGGCGCCTTCCAGGTACGACACTTCTTTTTCTAAGGACCTGGCCATTACCCTGCCGCTACGGTGGTCGGAAGCCGAGAACATCGTCACGAGCCTTATGCTCGTCCAAACGTGACAAGCCATATCAATGATGCTACGGGCCGTAATGAAAAGCCTGGGGCCTTGCAAGCGTCACAAAGCTTCATAAAGCCAGCACGTTTGGTTCTCCACAACTCGGAATCAACTTCAGCGAATTCAGGAATAATGGCTGACGGTGAAGCCGAGAGCAAGAAGCCTCGCCTAGAAGACAGCAAGTACGATGACACAACATCGAATTATGAGCTAAGTGATGAAGAAGAGATGGGTGAAGATGCACCATTTACTTTGGTCACGTACAAGAAAAAGCGAGCCGAAGGCATTCCGGTTGTCTTTCGCCCAAGTGAAGGTACTACTTTTTGGCAAGCAAATCCAAACCGAGTGTCTGCCGAAATAGTTTCCGCTGCCAAAGAAAAAGTACAGTCTTTCAGGACGAACAGAGATGGAAGTTTCAGTGTCAGCGTTGCTTCCTTAGCGTCGGCGAAACGCCTTTTGATGCTCTCATGTGTAGGCGGCCTGGAAGTCAAGCCCTTCATCCCCGAGTCATACACGCGAAACGTTGGGAAAGTAAAACATGTGCCTCTGCAGTATACAGACGAACAACTCCTAGACTTCTTGAAAGACGCAGGAGTTATATCGGCACGCAGACAGATAAGGTATTCCCGCCAAGAAGATGGAGCAGTACAGTCTCATCCACTTCACACGGTAATTCTGACTTTCAGAGACGATCGCCCTATTCCAGGAAGAATTTACTTGGGTTTCACTAGTCACCCTGTCGAGGAATACCTAGGACCAGCACTTCGCTGCTATAACTGCCAGAGATTTGGGCACATGGCGAAAACCTGCCGCAGCACACGTCGATGCAAAATCTGCTCAGAAGATCATGACCACAAGGAGTGAAAGTCAGTTCTTCAACCTAAATGTGCAAACTGTGCGGGGAACCATGCTGCCTCCTTCTCAGGCTGCCCTCAGAAAAAAGCAGCTGCACAAATGCGTCGACATGAACTAATCCATGGAAGACAACCGCGACGCCATGAACCCGCCCCAAACCTTGAGATTGTCCATCCAGTGCCAGATCACCCACCTCAGCGGGCACCGGAACCACCACAGCCAAGAGCACCAACAAGCTATTCCTCCTCTAGAGAACAACCAACAGTGCAATCAAGAGACCAATCAAGAGGATCACAGTCAAGTGCGCAGTCTTACGCATCAGTGCTACGGAAACCCAGACGACAACAGGCAGAAAGTAACACACAAGAAAGCTCCAGTACTCGCACACATTTCTCTCAGCGACCTTACTCATCTACTGCAGAAGTAACACCAGCTAATAGCGAGCATACCACAGCATCGGTGACACAACTGATTTTGCCAATGCTTTTCGCAGCTCTTAAGGCAATCCTATCTGCTCTGCCGGAAGCAAACAACCTACCAGAAGTGAAAGCCTTGTTGCCTCTAGAAGCACTATTGTGTCAACAATCCGGGTCGAAACTGCGGCAGGCAGTACATGAATAACAGCTACAAAAATGTCTCCATATTTCAGTGGAATGCCAACAGTCTTCGAAGGAAGTGTGCTGACTTTCGTAAACTGCTTGTGCAATACAACTTCCCAATACTTTGCATTCAAGAGGCGGGAATCAATGACGACTTTCGCCTCTCAAATTATGTGATATACAAGACTTCTCGTCAAGGTGCTGTTAGCAGAGTGCTCCTGTGCGTCAGAAAGGACCTACCATCGTATCAAATTCTGTCCAGTGATTCAGATTTCCCGGAATTCATCGCATGTAAAGTATCCTTTGGCAAGCTCTGTATAACAGTGATTAATTTATACCTACAACCTTCAAACCGGATTTCAGTAGAAGCGCTAGTGGATATCTTCAAAATAGCTCATTCTAATGTATTCATATGTGGCGACTTCAATGCACACAATACCATCTGGGGCAGTGATCATTGTGATGCACGGGGTAACGTTATTGAGTGCGCCATAGATAAATGCAACTTGACTGTTTTAAACGATGGGTCGCCAACATTCCTTCGTGGATATAATTACTCAAGCTGCATAGATGTTACCCTGTGTTCACATGATCTAGTTAATGGTGTGGGATGGACGACAGATATGGAAACGCGCGGAAGTGATCATTTTCCCATCCTTGTTAACCACCCTAGCATGCACTGTGATATCAGGCGTTACAGCAGACTAACCAACTGGCAAGCTTTTCGGTACCGCCTAACGGATCAAATTAATCAACATGCAACAGTGGAAAAATTTACCGAACTTTTGCAGGACAATATGAACATATACACAAAGAGGGTCCCAATTCCAAAAAATTACGCTGCAGTTGACGGAGAATATGAACACCTAAGAGCCATCCGATGCCGATCCGAAAGAGCTTACCGACGGAGCGGAAGTTTAGAAGCATACAGAAACGCTCAGAAAATACACAATGTAATGCGCAGACAAATGGAAAATTTAGGCAAACGGCGCTGGCGCGATTTCTGCGGCACGCTGTCTCCTCACACGGCTGTCCCACGAATTTTTCTAGTAATTCGCTCTTTAAGTGCACCTATAACACAGAGCTTCCCATTTCGTGCTCTCGCTGTAGCACGGGATACGTGTGAAATAATAGTTGCAGATGAATTTTGTGAGCTTATTTCCAGACCTGCTTTCTCATCGCAATGTGCAGAGTTTGATGTTTCAGTAGTGTTGGCTAAGCGAAAAATTACGGCTTGCTACTGGGCCCAACATCCTCAATTAGATCATACTTTCACATTAAGCGAGCTTCAATGTGCAATTGCATCATGTCGCCAAAAGTCCGCTGCTGGGCCGGACGGCATTACGTACAATATGCTAAGAAACCTCGGACCGACAGGTACAAATGCTCTCTTAGACATCTATAATAACTTATGGATAGAGGAAACGGTACCTGACTCTTGGAAAGTCGCTCGAATCATACCAATTTTAAAACCTGGTAAGACGCCCTTGTGCCTTGAATCCTTCCGCCCTGTTAGTTTGACAAGTTGTTTATGCAAAGTAATGGAGAAAATGATTGACGCGCGACTTCAATGGTGGTGTAATGAAACGAAGGTGCTGTCCAACTACTTAGTAGGTTTTAGAAAACATAGATGCACAATGGATGCAATATTAGATATAGTAACCTGTGTGGAGCACGAGCGTGCACGTGGGAACATGACTATAGCAGTATTCCTAGACATCAAGAGGGCATTTGACACTGTTAGTCACGTTCATGTTTTGCTAAGCATGTTGGAACTTGGTCTGTCTGGCAGGTCCTTGCGATGGATTTCTGAATTTCTATCAGGTCGCAAAATATTTGTTCAGACGGGTGAAGGAAAGAGTGCTGAACATCTAGTCAAACAGGGAGTACCACAGGGAAGCGTACTCAGCCCCTTCCTTTTTAACTGCGTCATGGCTGATTTAACCAGAAGGCTGCCATCACAGTTAAAATTTTCACTGTATGCAGATGATGTGTGTATTTGGACATCTGGGTCTAATGCTCAACTACTTCAAATGGCATTGCAAGACGGCATAAATATAATCAACAAATTTTTGAGAGAGAGAGGAATGGTACTATCACACGCAAAGACAGCTGTATTGCCCTTCACTCGAAGGCGGTTAAAAAATTTCACTCTTAGTCTGGAAGGGCACCCTCTAATGATTGTCACACAGCATCGATTTCTAGGCATAATACTTGATAGGCAGCTATCCTGGGCAGCCCACATAAAGAAACTCGAAAACGAGGTCAATGCCGTAGTGACTGTACTTCGCAGACTTGCAGGCACATCATGGGGCGGATCAGTATCGTCCATGCTAACTGTATACAATGCATTAATACGACAAAAAGTAGCGTATTCCGCGCCCATCTTACACGGACTTTCCCACACGTCAGAAGAGCGACTTCAAAGACTTTTAGCTAGAGGACTACGCCTATGTCTAGGAGTTCCACGAGCGACTTCTAGTTCTCTTGTAATAGCTGAGGCTCGCCAATCACCATTTCCAGTTATGCGAACAACAGAAACATGCCGGCATTATTTCCGTCTTCAAACCCAGCATAAAAACCACCCATTGGCTCTAGACATAATGAAACGAGATAGAAGTTATGTTCATATAGAAATTAGAGAACATCTTCACATATTGCCAAGAAATGAATTTTGGAACTCAGACATCGAATATCCTCCATGGCTGCTTACAGTTCCACAAATCGAATTGTCAGTAGATGGGATATTCAGCAAAAGAGATATGTTCATTCGAGCTGCTCAACAACTAGCGCTGCACCAGATATATATGCGGTATTCAGGATACACACACGTCTATAAGATGGCTCCAGTACAGCAACCTCTTCAACTTCATCATTCATTATACCGCACCTCAACAAACAAGAATCATTTAAATTATCTCGTGCGACTTCGTCTACAACGGCTGAACTGTTCGCAATCCTATGTGCGATAAAATTTATATTGTCAGTAAGAGATGCGCAAAAATGGGTAATTTTCAGCGACTCACAGGCGGCTCTAACATCACTCTGCAACACAAAGGGGAAAACATTCAGTGACAGTATAATATATGAAACACTTAAAAACCTCACAAAGGCAAGCGAAGCGAAACATGCAATATCATTCCAGTGGATACCAGGGCATTGCGACATTCCTGACAACACAGCAGCCGATGAAGCAGCACGACAAGCGCACCTAAAAGATGAAAAGATGATACGGCTCCGCTCCCAATATCAAAGGATGAAGTACGCTGCATTATAAGGACAACGTCTCTCAAATTATCTAGAAACACTTGGTTTGACCAGAATTCTAAGAGCTCGGACTTATACCATATTGATCCATTTATTGAATTCAAATTTTCATTGTCGTTACATAGAACTATGGAAACTCTTATTCATCGATTAAGGGTAGGCACTGCTTACACAAAGCATTTCTTGCACAGAATTGGCCGTGCGGAAACCCCCGAATGTGATTGTGGATTTGTAGACGAAGATATATATCACCTCCTTCTAGATTGCCGACATCACGACACACCAAGAAGCCTACTTAAATCAGCGCTACTTAAATTAGACCGCAGACCTTTCAGTTTAAGGAAACTTTTGGGCCCTTGGCCAACAACGGCCTTGCAGAAGAGTGCTTTAAAAGCACTAAAGACTTTTCTTGAAGACAGCGGCATTGCTGGACGTTATTAGCGCTTTCATTTTTCCCTTCATTTCATTGTCACTGTATATATCCATCTGTTTGTGAATTATGTTATGTTGACTGTTCTGTTGAGACTGCATGTGATAATGCATTTACACGATGTATCTACCACGCGCTGACTAGACAATGTGTTATTAGGCGACAATATCTTTTGTACTTTTGAGACTTTCATCTACATAAGTGTGGAGACATTTACATTATATATTGTATGTACCATGTGTTCCTTACGTCATAGTCTTCCTGTGGAAACGTTGCGTGATAAGTCCTGGTGCTTGTGTGAAAAGACTGTTTGATATGTAACCTTGAACCCTGTACGATGTATGACGGAGCCACTCAAGAGATGAGGAGTAGCCGGCGCCTTAAATTGTGCGCCAACATCTCCTTATATCATATCAATAAAAAAAAGTGCACTTTGCCAGTGCTTACATATTGGGCAGAGACTTGGAGACTGACAAAGAAGCTTGAGATGATTGGCGAAATTATAGTAACTAGCAATCAGTGAGGGGGTGTAATATGTGAGAATGCGGTTTGCATGTTTACATAACATTTACGAAGAGCGGCGCATGCCAAGTTGCTCATACCAGGCGAGCAAACATGGCATCAAATATGCTCATTGAAGACTGACACATACCGAGCGACACACGTCAAGTACCCTAAAAACTTAATCGCAATAAAACATGTAAGGCAAATATCTGGATATGGGTGGAGCAAATGTTTAGGTGTTGTATTGATGTCTCGGAAAGGCAACCATGGTAAACAAGTTTTACGTAGAATCACACCAAGACTTGAGTTCAATAGGGCCAGAGAGAAAGCTAGCGTCAAGAAGACATGTTGCATAATGGAACATACCTGTTTCATCAATCGCGTAATTAGGAAATTAGCAGAATGTAGCCAACGATTCTACGTAGCTTTCGTATATAACAAAACCTACGTAGCTTACGTATATGACAAAACGGCGTTTGATTTACAGAAGATTGTGGAGGGGCGTGGCAATGGTGCGGATTGTGTGCTGGACGTGGAAAGCAAGAGTCAGTATGCTAAACGATTGTTTTGTCTGATCTGAGTCAGGTTCACCTGGTTATCTCGTTGGATGTCATATTGAAAACCAAGATAACCGATCATTTATTCTGTTCAAGCTAAGGTGCCTTTCGTGATAATTTAAACGTCAGATTAAGAAAGGACGCACAAGAACATAGCCAGGCATTGCAAATAATCGTATAGAATCAAAGAATAGGTGGCGGAGCTATATAGATTAGATTGTCAGGTTTTACTACTTAAGCCTCCAAGAACAGCGTCAATCACTCCATCTTTTGTGGTGGCGTCGCTTCGTAGACAGAAAGGTATAGCACTGAATCGGCAAAAGACATTCAGGGTAGTCATGGTGCCCTTTCCTTTGTTGGCTTCAGGCACTAGAGTTTCCTCCTAAACGATAAGTTGGCGAAGTCTGGAGGATCCTTACTCGCATTTAAAGAACAACGAGCTTCGTTGATGCCAATCATCATACATTAACATTCGCCGGTGATGTCTTTTATTGCTTGGTGAAGCACGTCAAATTACACCCACTCATTTTTTTCTTGTGCGCTAAAATGACGAATGGCGATCACTAAGAGGCGGAGCGACATACGACGTCCCTTTTTGGAGTGTTGGCCCCGCGTTCTTCGGTTACCCTTTTCTTAGTTAAAGAGGAGAGGTTGGGATGGTGTTGCGCGAGTGATTTGCCAGACGCGCTGACACAAAAGAACAAAACGAAAGCGCGTTTAATATTGAATCAATGACTTCATGATGGACTACGCGCTCCATGAGGGAGTGTGCCAGCTCTTGAGGCTGTGCCATATGAAATCTGAAGCTTATTCTAGCTGCGAGAGCGTCTAGATTGACAATGGCATCAGTCCATGTAAACGTTTGTTCTAATCCCCATGGTCATCGTGCAAGACCGTCAGTGTTAAAGCAAATACATCTACATAGAAAATATAGCACCTGTAATGAGTGATAAATATATCACAGCTGAGAATGCAAGCTCATGCGAGAGCAAGAAAAACTCCGAGCCAGGGAGCTGCACGCTGACGTTGTTGGGTCCAAGCAGCATTAGTGGTTTTCCGCAGCTAGATCTAGTAAGTAGGTGTATTGAGATGCCGTCAATGACTTCTGCCCTGGGACGAATTCTGTGATTACCAGGTCTTAAATTTTGGGGTTTTACGTTCGAAAACCACTTTCTGATTATGAGGCACGCCGTAATGGAAGACTCAAGAAATTCGGACCACCTGGTGTTCTCTACCGTGCACTTAAATCTATGTACCCGGGTGTTTTCGCACTCCCCATCAAAATGTGGTCGCCGTGTCATTACAAGCTCTATTGTAGCGGTTCATTCCCTGCTTCCCGGATTCCGTCGAAACTACCTACGCAGCAATTTCCCCTTTTAAACTTCTATTCCGCTCGTTTCTTTCCGACATATGTCTAAGTATTTCGGGTTTTCCGGCTCATATGAAGTGCATTTCTTGTAATAAAAAAACAATAATTCTCAATTTGTTCTCGCAGTTCCACTATTTTGATCTTGTAAATTTTTTTTCTTTATCACTTGACCACTCGCATAAACGTAGCACTAAGTGATTGAAACGCGATAATCTGAGCGCGTGGCGGCTAGCCCTTCTTGCGCCGCTGGTCACCGTTGGGTTGGATTACGAACGCACTTACTGTCATTTGGTACAAAAAGAAGTATACAATGTAACTCCAACATGACGGTTGCAATAAATTTCACTTGAAGAAAAAAATACGTCAGATCGGTGCCTCCAGCGCCCACCGTTGACACAAAAAGCTCCAACAGCCACGTGGTCCGAGTTTCGCGTTTCAGTACGATTTCGGCGACAACGTTCTAATAGATTGCAACACCGGCACTACCCGCCGCAGTGCAGAGTGCCCCCGAGAGGCAATGAAGAAGAATGGTGTTACATGCTGAAACAAAAGCTAGCTAGTTGGCGGGGCGTGACAAAATGTTCGCTGAGCCTTGTCACCACGACGTACTACAAAATAATGTGGCAAATGTCGCGTTCAGTGGTGAGGTTCATATATTCGTGATTTGAACGTTAACCACAGCTATATGCTGGGCTCCAAATGAACACAACCTTATACATGCGCTTCCACTGACTTTTTACGAAAGCTCCCTGGCAATCTGTGGGTCTTGAAGCAGGAGGACCATTTATTCCACTGCTGGGTCCACTTACAGGAACAAAAGGACTGTTTCGATGGCTAGGTCCCATTCATCATTATGCGCAAGTAGCTACCTTAACCACATGATTGGCCCTACCACGACCTCCAAATCTTGGTCGTCGCCAGATGTGGCCGGCCTGCCGGAGGAGTAGCTGCAATTTCACCCTCGATACGAGGTTCTAAGGTATGTGCTCGCTCAAAATGTACTGCGACCTATGTACTGCGACTGCTTCGGTCCATTCCGAAGCAGAGCCACCGCCCTGCAGCTTTTCAGTATAATCGGTATCAGTTACTCAGTTCCATCAATCACATCCCAGCTTGAGCCTTGTGACATCGAGGGCTGGTTAGTCGTTCTGGAGGCCTCATCACCATGCAGTAATTCAAGTTTGAGGCTCGGAAGCACGTCCTGCCGCTACAAGTTGCACTAGACATGCCCTGCCACTCACTAAAGGAAATGCCATAAGATCATGTTCAAGCTGACTGAAGTCTTGGCCGACTTCGGTATTGATTACTCGGTATCGTATCTGTGAACCACGCTATCAACTGCCTCAAGCCTCGACAGCCTTGCCCATTTATCTTCTTATTCCTCCATTCCCGCATTATTGCCAATGACCTCTCCAGACGGTGCCGTCGAAGTCCAGCCGTAACGACACGCCACTCATACCGCACCGAATGCTCTACCACTTCATACACAACTTCAGTCCGCTACTCGCAAGGCGCAAGCCCTTCTCGCTCAGCAACGTCTCCTGCAGTGCGAGGCATTGTTTCCAAATGCACCTGCTGGAGCGGCCGCCGTGACAGAGGCGTTTGCGCATCTCCGCAACCGACCGCTCAGATGCAGGTTTCCGCTTCCCTTGTTTAAGCCACCAACTGCACATGGGTAACAAAGCGTATACTATGCGCAGGATACCTGGTAAGAGATGAAACTTCCGCTACTCCATTGTCCACGCTGTTATTTTGATTGCCTTGGTATTCGGCGAACGTTTAGCGGTTTGAAAAGCTTTAATGTTACTCTCAATGCCCACGTACCTCTTAATTGGGGAAAATGATGAGAACAAAGCCATCAGGCGTCATCGTCTCATACACATGTGTCGTGCATACTCGCAAGGTGTTCGTAAATTTTCACCTGTACACTTTCAGTCTTAACGTCCTTGCCAGCTGCAAGCTCACCCAACGCCGCGAAAAGTGTCCCTTCAGTCACCTTTGCGTCTATACATACTAGGATCATAGTCCATCGCGCAGCGCTATGTACGCTATGTACATCAATATGTACCTGCCAAGCTGGTTTTTTAGGGTTTCTGTTAACAGATATAAGTGGTGGAATGGCGCCCTCACTTGGGGACGTTTATTTGTAGAAATATGGTTTAATCTTGGATACTTAATGGTATGTTAGAACGCGAAATGAAATTTTTATAAGATAAGCCTATTAACCACTTTTATCTAAATTGAACACCTTTTTCTGAATGGTAGCGATATAAACTGATATGCTTGCTTACCACACTGGTCCTTTTCTACGCATTTTCCATCCGCTCTTCTGAATAGAGGATATTTGCATACACACCTTCCATCACTTCTCTTTTTACAAACCCACTTGTCTTGTTGCTCAACACCGTGGCAATACGGTTGGGGAATGAAAGAATTACTTTGGCAGAAACTTGGTTCTTGATCATCCGGGCATGCTGAATGTTGAGAAAAAAAAATAAATATTTAGTAACTTGTAAACAGTTTTCAACACTGCAACGGGAAGAAGAGCTAGCCTTGTCCAATCGGACAATCATGGACATAAAAATATTTATGTGATCAAATTTTGTCAAGCTGCATTCAGTTTAAATCCTTGTAAGTTCGAAATGTACCCAAGAGATATTTCCTAAGTGTACCCTGGTCAAAGGTGCTGCACATGACGAGAAATCATATCACTTACTACCTTTAAGAGCTAGATTACGCTACATCCAGTAGAATTGTGGTGTAATCAGCTTGCTGGAAGCAGGTGTACAACTTTTATTGCAGTCTAGTAGCACTTGGCTTAAGCAGCATTTAAAAATCAACGCTAAACGGAAGTATTCTCTTGTGATCCCTCGAGAAAGTCAACATCATCAATTATGCCACTAGCTTGCTTGCATTGTAAAATAAATGCGAACAAATGACTTGAATAGCAATAATAATTGTGCCACTTTCACAGATGTATTTATTGTAGCCTGTTTTTTTTAATCCATCTGATCAGTTTCTTTCTATCTTCCGTGGGGTACACTCCGTAACGCAATCGTTAGTGTTCTCGTGATGCATTCCATCGGTTGTTCCTACGCTTTCAAAAGTATACAATATATTGCACTTCTAGCTTAGCGTTCTGCGATGTGGCCAGATTTATTTAGTTACTAAAATGATTCTTTGCGTTTCACTACGTACTTTCATTGATCCATATGCAAGTAGAGTAATCCCGGCAAGCCTGCAACTTCCCTAAGAGAAATTACATGCCAGGCGGTAGGGCGCCTAACAAGTTTTTTGTTGCTACAGCAACCTACTCAGTAGGCCGTAGACGCATGCACCGAATGATAGAACAATAACCTTACAACTCCTTTGCTCCTGCAGTTTATCGTTTAATGATTTAGACGTGCGTTGCACCACACATAATTATTTCATAATACAGTTGAAGCGTTTCAAATTTTGTCGTCGTTCTCTCTGGCTGCATGCGCTTTGAGAGGGTCTATGATGTAGTACCGCCGTTACGATAGACTCAGCGTGTCGTGTCCACTATTTACGGTGTCAGTATATGAGCGATACACCTATACCGTAAATGTCGGAGACGGCTGCTGTGAATCGCGCCCACGCGTGACCCACGCTGTCTCTCGCTGTGTCCTGACTAGAGAGGCAGTCGCGTGGCACTTCGCTCCGTTTGCAACATGCTGCACGAGACAGGTAGTCCGCGCCAACCATTATATCGCGAAATGAAAACAAGTATAGATTTCGCATTAGGGAGTATCGTAGTCGTCGATACATTTTTTATTCCAGAAAGAAACCGCACGACCTGGGCGAACACGAAAACAGTGCGAGGTTTCGGAGCGTCTTCGCAGCGTCCAACTACGGCAAAAGGACTGGGGAATGAGAGCAGACCTCGAAGACGGGGGTGCAGTTTAGCACAGCGTCCCAAAACGCAAGCTGTAACGAGGCGACATGGACCAACTGACACGCTCCCGATCATCACGCAAGAAAGTCAGTAGTTGCAGTAGCGAAAGGGAAGCTAGAGGGCACAGAAGTGGTATAACTCGGGCTACGGGGACGTGACGTATATGTTCAAGTCGTGTCAAAGAAATGGAATCTAGTCGAACGGCTTAATAACGAAGTGCTTGGGGCGTCCGATATCCCTCATTATATAAGTCACTTTATTCTAAGGGCCACGCAGCTCACAGAAAAACAGGGACAGAGTTATTTGTTCCTTATGCAGGTCATTCCGTTCTTGTGACGTTTGTTGTAGAGGTGCTCGACTGCAGTTTGTGTCAGCGCCACAGAACCATGCGTACGTTTCGAACATCGCGCTGCTGTGCCTGCGGCGTCAGGAGTATGCGAAAATGTCGGTCGACAGCGGCACCGCTATTGCAACGTAATAATACAGGCACAACCCTACATGTTGTCACTCACAGCCACTGCAGTCACTCTGGTAATCTTTGTAGTCTTGTGACAACTACTTCGTCATATGACTAATGACACAATCAGACAGTCTTTGTGATTCGCTTCCGTAACTGCGAAAGCCTCTTAGCTCAGTATCTCCCATGGTACTTTAAGCCCTTAAAGAGCGCAAACGCGACGTTTCAGGTCATATTTCACAAGTACGCACTTTTTGATAGCCGAAAAATTGACACGTTGATGCCAACCCTCATTCGAAAAAAAATCACCTTACGTGAGTGTGACCGTGTAAGTGTGATGTCGTTGTGATACTTGAAGGGACCAAAGTTGACGTCAGGAAAGGTTTATTGAAGAGCGAAAGATGCCCGTTGGCCCTTGCGGTATATACCCAGTGGCACACACCAAGCCGCCCCATAGATACGCACCGTGTGCCGTGTATTTTATTCAATTGTTACACGTCGACTGCGATATATTTTTGCTCTTCCCATATTTACGTGATCAAGTACGCGGCAAAGTTACCTGGGACATCTAAATACCTCTGGAGTATAAATGCTGGTGCCCCACGCCTCAGGTTACCGCGGTAAGCTCTGTCGGCGGGGTGCATTTGCAACGCAAATTCTACTAGTTCCCTACTTAATATATTGCCTGTGCCATGAATGTCGCTTGCCTCGTACAAATGACGACCTTTCTGAAAAGCAAACACATAATACATGTACTCTCTAGTACGTCAGGCCTTAAAACCCGCAGTGCAAAATCACTGGAATCTCTGTGAGAGTCTTTGTCCCTTTGTCTGCATCGCATGCCAGTGTTCCGATTTGTACCATTCTGGGCCCTGTTCATCAGCACGTCGCTGACGCGCCGATGGCGTCTTCCGATGGCCGCCCGGTGCCTATAGGTCGATGCGTTTCATGCGAAGTCGCAAGAAAGCCGTTGACCCGTAAACAAAGCCATTTTCGTGGTAGTGGGCCGCAAGTTCGGGAAGCAAAATATGAACACCTCCTTTGAATTCGGTTGCACACTTTGCAAGCGCTTGTGGTTTCTGGTGGATTCGCTCGGTGCTCCGGTGCGTGCAATGCAGTGACTCGGGGAATGCTGTTTCACTTTCGTTCTATGACTGATTCGCAGAAAAGAGAGATCAACCAATTTTTTTCCTACACCCCCACCTTATGTAATGGTCCTGGTGTGTCTTTAGGGCAAAACTTATAGGAAATGATCACTTGTGCACATATGCATCGTATAATCCTGCCAGGAAAGAAATACAAATCTTTAGCAGCCCCTCCTAGTAAAACAATAGAGGCAAGTACGCACATTACAAAAAGAACAATATACGGTATTCTGTATAGCTGTCCGTATAGCTGTTGGAATGGATGTTCTATCTTCCGTGCACTACTTACATGATAAGATGGGTGCTACCATGCACGCAGAAATTATAAGTAGCAGCAACAATCTCATATTTATTATGATTGATAAATAAGTTCTGAAAAAGATGGGTTGTAGTTAAACAAGGGATTAGAATGTGGTAGAATAGAGTACCATAATTTATGATATCCAGATTGAAACTTTGATCGCAGCTTCATAGAAATGGTCAAATACCTTGTGTATGAGGAAAATAAATTTTAAACTATTCTCCTTGTATAGCAATTTCGTCCTAGTAAGCCGAGAATCTCACTCCCTGTAGGTTAATCTCAGCATTCCTTATATATCAGCCACGTCGTGTTTGCGCATACCTGAAGTGCAAAAAAATTCGCCGACGATTACGACACTCCCTAATGCGAAATTTGAGCACAGCTCTACACGTGTTTTCATTTCATGACTTATCGGCTGGCGCGGACAATCGGTCCCGTGCGGCACGTTGCGACTGGAGGCAAGTGGGGCCAGTCAAGTAACACAAGCACAACTATAGCGCCGAGCAGAATCCGTAATCGTAGGAAACCTGGTCTGCGGATCAAGCGCGTCGGCTTTTATACGTGACTCGCCGAAGGTTCCAGCGTAATTGCTTGTGCCCGCGATATTTCCAGAAAGTACTGCACAATTCGAGTCGCGCATGCAATTAGAAGACAAAAATGGCAGTGTCTTAGCTCAGCTATGCCAGGATATACGTAGCTTAAAGGTACGGTTATGCTTGGTTAATCTCTTGCTTGCTAACCTTAGCTTGTGCGGCTATGGCCTTGTTCAGAAATGTGTCCAAACGGATAGCTCACAAAATCCGAGAGGAAGAGTGTAGACGCACTCGCGCTTTCAACGAGTTTCATAGCATGTTCAGTACACCGACGAGTCTTGGGATCGTCTGTGACACTCTCTTGATCCTGCCGCTGTTGTTGGGAGGCCATAGCACGGCGTTGAGCTTCTTAGCGACGTCTTTTCGCTAGTCGATCTTCGCGTTGCTCCGGTCTCTCGACCGCAAGTTTTGCCTTGGCACTCTCGTTCTTTCCACGCTCGACGGTCAACTGCCAAGCGACAACCTCAGGGTCTGAAGTATTTAGGTTTTCCAGTCTAGCGCCGACTGGCAGCGTCTCGACTCTCCTTAACCTCCGTCTCTCTCGCGCATTTATACGCACGGTGCGCCCTTCTCGCGCACGGGCAGTGCCGCGCGGCACCGCAGTCGTAAATGCAGCAGCGGGCGCAGACGGCGCCGGCCCACCTGCGGTAACTGCGAGGTCACGCCTCTGAAATGCGCCGCAGTCAGCGGCGGCCAGGAGTGCGCGCTGGCTGAGGCCGCGGCGGTGCCGTTGGCGACGCAGCTATGTCTCTCTTGACGCCACGTGGCTCTCGCGCATACGCAGTATGGCGAACGCAGAAGCACGCGAAGCTCGGCTCCAACCCGCGTAGTGTAGCTTTACGCTACAAAAAGCTTCGGGGACTATTATCAACGAATAGGACTATCTATAACATTCGAGAAACTTCTGACACATGCAGGCACGTCGACGTGACTTGTTCACACTCTTTTATCAAAGGAAAACAGATAAATACACACCGCTCTTTCTCAATGCGGCTCGACAAGGTGCACGTCCGTCTTGACATTTCAGCGTAAAATTTATGTTTTGGGGTTCTTGTTTCAACTGCTACGCTGTTATCTGATGGTCGAGAGTTGAACAGCCTTGTAAGCATACATTAGCCCAGCTGGCTGTGCCATTGCCAGCTACGGCCACCAGCGATCCGGACTAATGGTAAACACGACCTTATGGTAAGCACCATCTGAATGAAGGGATGCGGGGGCAATCACTCACATTACTGTTGGCTCACAAAGGGTAATGCGATGCTCGACCGGCCAAGAAACAGTTTCGCGATACTGTGAGCGCAGTCGATAAGTTCCACCACCTTTTATGATGACGATGATAATGATGATCGTTCGTATTGGCATACCTCTTGAATGAGGGTGGCGACAATTATTCACTTTGCCGAATGGGTGTACTCAGCTATTATTTACTTGCATAGCCACTTAGCAAGTTGCCTAAGTCCCAGTGATCTTTAATCTCTTAAATGAAAGCATTTTTCTCTGTATGGTACGAAAAATTTTTCTGAATCTTTGCGCCCAAACACAATATATAATTGTCAGGAATAACTTTTTCTGCCGAGGGTACCACCCGCTAGGGAGACTCGCTGGGCCGACAGTGTCAAGGACTGTGCCAAAGGAACGTCACCCACGGTAATGAGGAAAATATCACCGCAAACATAGCATGGTGCGGCTGGGATCGCAGAACTTGAGCGCGGAAACTCCTTACTAAGGAGCGCCTTTGAGCGTGTTAAAGCAGATGTAGACGATCTAAAATTAGCCGCCGCGTCGTCGAATTCGCAGTCGCCTCCCCCATCGGGGACGGTTGATACGGCCACTGAGGTCCCGTCGGAGACGCCTGAAACCCGGCGCCCCGCTAAGAAGAGAGCCCTCTCAAAGCCCTCAGAAGATGAGGGGTAGAAAGTACTCAAACTTAAGTTTAAGGAATGTAAGAATGACATGAAAGAGTTTCAGACCGAATTGAGGAACACGCTCAAGTCCTTTGGCGAGGCGTTCTCCCCTATGAGCGTGAGGGTCTGAGCACTCGAATCCGCCGTCGGCATTGGGTCGTCGGGTTCGGCGGTTAGAGATCCGCCGCAGGGGAAAATACATTGAAATTATGAGTCATTGAGGGCCGACCTAGTAACATCGTAATTTGGGAGTGGAACTGCTGTTGATCGCAGCGTAAGGAAGCGGTCCTTCCTCAATTCATTAGATCGCTTCCTAACAAGCCACACATTATCCTACTCCAAGAAACGTTGACGGACTCATTCACCCTATCGCGCTATAGGTCTCACTGTCTTTTCGGGCAGGATAAAAGGGGCCTCTGCACCCTTTTCTCGAAGAAGTTCACCACCATAGTTCACGATATTTCTTTGAACCATCATACAACTGAGCACTTTTTAATCGAGGTCATACCAAGCGGGCAGCTTAAGGACAGTCTCTTCTTCCGCAATATCAACCGTACTCCTAGGGACATGTGACAACGCCTCACGTCGCTTATATCCAAGGCTGCAGGAAAGGTGTTCGGAGCTCCAGTCATAATTGCCGGAGACTTTAATGCCCCGCATCGGGAGTCGGGATATCACCACACTAATGGAAAGGGTAGAAACCTATGGCTGGCGGCTTGGGACAACAACCTCCATTTAATAACGGATCCCTCCTTCCCGACCAGAATCGGCAGCTCATGCTCCACAGACAATGCTCTGGAACTCACCTTTGTGGCCAACTCGGGGTCGGTTACCTGGTAGAACCGTAATAAAAGTCTCGGTAGCGATCGCTAAATTCTCGCCACTTCGATGGAAGTACAGAGCAGGCGCCCAAGGTTAATTGCAATTTACGGATTGGGACCTTTTCCGCAAAATCAGGAAGCAAGGTGCTGAGGACCGCCAGTCACTTGAATCTTTCGGCCCCTGGTTAAAGCAATTAGAGAGCACGTGGCAGCGGCCACCAAGGTACCCATCCTAAGGTCGACAGGATGGACAGTAGCGCATTTGCTCGAAGTTAAAAACGCCTTCTAGTGAAGTGGAAGGGAGAAAAACTCAATGGTAGGCTCTGAAAAAAGATTGCTGAGCTGAATCACGAGATTGAGGGACACTGTCATACGCTCTGTAGGCAACAGTGGGACAAGATTTGTAGCTTAGTTGATAGCCAGATGCACATGGGGGGCGAGTGGAACTGACTCCAGCACCTTCTCAATGAATCGAACACGAAATCCAACCACATGGGGGCAATCGGCAAAATCCTTCATGTGGTCAAAGCGGAAAACTCAAAGCAGGAAATACCCGAAATCCTTGCGCAAAAATATCTTCTGTTTGATCTCTCATATGACGCCGACTAACCTCCTTAAGAAGATTCCCACGTGGACTCCTTAGACGAACCTTTCAGCACGGATGAAGTCAGGGAAGCCCTCATGGGACGGAATGGGCACTCGGCCGCGGGCCCGGACGGGATCTTTAATAACCTCCCACGTAATCTGGACAATGATTCTATGCAAACGCTCGCGGACGAGATTAACAAGGCCTGGGAAGGAGGCGCGGCCCCGGAATCGTGCAAACCGGGACGTCCTCTGGGTCTGTCTCATGCACATATTGCTTACATCCTGTATGGGCAAGGTGCAGAACACGTCATTAACACCCCCATTTCTAAACACAGTGAAGAACACGGTCTCTTTCCGCACATCATGATTAGCTTCCGGCCGGCGTTCTCAAGCCAGAACACCATGAAGTTGATCAAGCATCAGAATATCGACGTTTAGACGAGAGATGTCAGGGCAATCCTGGTATTTGACATGGAGAAAGCCTTTGATATTCTCTCGCACATACATATTCTTAAATCCATCTCCAGTTTTGGATTGGGGCGTAGGTCCACACATTCATCAGCTCCTTCGTCAAAAGCAGAAGTGTCACGATTATTATAGGCGATCTCAAATCAGAACCTCTCTTCATTAACTCAAAAGGTACGCCACAAGGTTCTGTTTTTCACCCTTTTTATTAAACATTGCTCTCTGTGGACTTTCCAAGAGGCTCCCGCTAGTCGAGGGCATACACATACTCTTTACGCAGACATCGCCGTCTTGTATCGGGTGGCAGCATGGGTAGAGTAGATAAGGTACTCCAATACGATGTGGGTTACACCGTAGCGTTCCTTGGAGTTGGAGTTGGAGTGCGAAAGCGCACTCCAACTCTTTCCCAGCAACTCGGAACCTTTGCTGTAGAGACCCAAGAAAAGGGTTGTCATACCTGAGGGCTGGGTCCCCCTCTCGAACGTCAACTGAAAGCATCGCACCACCTCTGGTCATCTCATTCCTAGGGCAGAGGTCATCAGAGGTCTTGGCATGCTTATGGGGGCTAACGGCACTAGTGGGCAGACCATCAACAAGATCTCAGCTAAAACAGAAAGCGTGGTTCGGCTTAACTCTAGGGTCTCCAACTCTCCAGGTGTCCTAAGGGAGCAGAGTTCAGGTTGTTCCACGTTTTTTAATGAGCCACATTACCTGCCATACTGCCATATATTGCTGGCAGAGTCATAAAAAAGCTAAGCTCAATCTCGTTATCCACAATAGCATGAAAAGATCGCTAGTGGTCTATTTGTGTACTGGCATGGAACGGCTCATGCAACTGGGTCTTCACAACACGTTGGAAGCTATAATCAAGGCCCACCATACGGCTCAGATGGTTGGGCTCTCCTGCTCGGTCACAGGCAGGAGCATCCTGGCCGTCCAAGGGTGTAGTCAAGCTCATGAAGATGAAGGCAACCGTAATCTCAATAATGAGCCTTACATTATGGTTCCTCCTTTTCCCTGCAAAGTATACCCGCTGCCCAATGCGGGGAGGTGAAGGGCTAGGGGTGAAGTCCTGCTCAAAAACGTTCGCGAAAACGCGGAGTCTGCATGCTTTGCTGACGCGTCGAAGCACGGACGATCGGCCAATTTCTCAACCATCACGGTTGATCAGACAGGTTCTGTTCTCCACTCCACTTCTATCAGAAACGCCCCTCGCGCTAAGGCTGAGCAGGTAGCTATCGCCCTCGCTCTCCTTGACAATTCTAAGCAACATATAGACACAGAGCAGGTGTCGTGGCCTTTGCATACGGATCAGTATCAGCGGAAGTAAGTCGCTTTTAGGTGATAGGGATATCCCTCCTCACACAATCATCGGGTTTCCTGCGCAGCTTGGATCACATCTGGCCGCCATGGCTAACCTGAACGAGATCGCCTATGCCAGAGTGCGCGAACTAATTCACCATGCTGGGCAGTCTGGGGGACCTTGGTACTCCAATCCAGCCGTCTTTAGGTGCGTTCTCCTCATTTTTAATGAGAGCACAGGTATCTACCCTCCGCATGCTTCATACCAGGTGCTTCATACCTAGTCTTTATTCCCAAGCCAGATTACCGGAGGCCTTGATCCAACTCGCTCAGAATGTGGCGCCGCTTGTACGTTAGATCACGAGCTCTGGCAGTACCCCTCATTACATGGTCTTCAACGCACTACCGAAGAGGAATGAAGCTCCATGCTGAGGAGCTCAGATAATCTGCATCTACTCAGGGCCGTTCAGAGGGCCCGCGACGTGGCGGGGAGGCTCGGTCTACCAGTGAGGCTCGGCCTACTCGGAGCGGTCCACTGCTCTACCGCTGAAGTCGGATTTTCATACAACGCCCACGTGATTAGCAACGCAAATCGAAAACCACCACGCCACTACGGCCAGTCACAACACTACGGTCACGCGCAGTCGCGACCGCAGCTGACGCAGGCGGCAAAGGAGGAGATACTCCAGCATCAGCGCCCAACTATGAATGCTGCAGAGGGCACGCAATCGTACGCCGACAAGGACGGTCACATCAGTCACTTTCATGGCCATGGATACCACAACGGCCATACGGTGCTGGGGTGCACTGTGAATGATGCAATGTGACTGGAGCCGCATTGAAGACGCGTTGGAAGCCGCGGTAGCCAAACGTCACATCATGACCAGACACTCGCAGGTAATTGGGGACCGCGTTTATGGTCCTCATTTCTATCCGAAGGAAGTGGGTGCCCGTGAACATGCAACGTCGTCCGCTCATAAGACCAGCGTTGACAGCCAGCACATTACCTCATGGTTATAGTGCTTGCTCGAGGCCTTCCTTGGAAGAAATGGCGGCAGGAACTGCGGGCCGATGGGAACGACAGGAATACACTCGCCACTGATGGCAAGGCAGCCAGCATCTAAAGTTAGAGTAATGGAAGCCATGCCCTTGGCAGTGTCTTGGAAGTTGAAACCTCCCTTGTGCTGAACGCATGTGACCTCATAGAGGCCCACTATTGAGGCCGTCGCATCGACGACGTTGTTGATGCCATGGCGCGAGAGATGGATATCCCTAACGTGAAACTCGCCGGGACATCAGCAAAAACTTTGGGTAACCAATCAAAGCTTCACAAGTAGGGTCTCTGGCCCCCGATCCTTTATACAGGACCGTATTACGCATGCTAGTTACTACGCAAACAGGTTACAAAAATATTGCTTCCAATTTCTTCCTAATGTTTCTTTACTATATCACTAAAGCTGTAACTTCTAGTAAGCTGAAATTTTTTACCTCTGCAGTAATGACGTTCAAAAAGAAGATTCAGGGCACTATGCCCTTCCTTGTCATCTTTTGGCGCTGAGAACTGAGCGCTGAACGCCAGCTGCACCCAAGTCCGCGGGGCGGGTTTCGCATCACCTTGAGAGATGGAGCCACGCAGCGTGGCACTTCCTTCAGGCGTTTCTTACACCGCGGTGGCTTAACGGTTATACTGTCGCGCTGCTGAGCACGAGGCCGCGGGATCAAATCCCGGCCGCGGTGACCACAGTTCGATTGACGCGAAATGCAATAGCCCCGGTATGCCGTACATTAGGGCCCCCAGCACGTTAAAGGTCCCCGTGTGGTCAAAATTAATCAACAGTACCCTACTACGGCGTGCCTCATAATCAAAATCGTAAGTTTGGCACATAAACGCCAGAGTTCAATTGATTATTCATCTAGCTAGGCAGAACACCCTGTCTCCTGGACGTATTTTGCTGACTGTCGTGCGACGTTCATCAACTGTTCTTATTTTAGCTGGAAAGCGTCCATATGGACCAATGCACAGTCAGCCATAGTGAAGTGTGATGTGGTCGGGTGTGCCGTTGCGAACCTACACTACATTCATTTTAAGCTCGTCGCTAATATTATCTCAAGCCAATCTGCTTTGCTGGTCACCCTTTCATGCTTTGATTCCACTCTCGATTATGGGAGAGCCAATTTTTTCACCAATATTGATACAAGGCGGAAACATCTGCAAACAACGCACGCAGGTTCGTGCCCCCTCCCACGGGGACAACGGTGTTTTGGAGAAAAATGCGACGAAATATTGGCACGTGTTTTCGCCGCACGCACTCGCATCGCTGGTGGCCGTCGTCAGCGTGTACAAGAGGAAGAGGAAGTGAAGCGAAGCTCGAGAGAAGAAGGCATTCCTGATCTCTTTAGAACACGACAGTCTTTGTTATCTACCCCCAGGGCACGAGTTAGCCCACAATAAATAGTGGCGTCTGAACTCCCTTAACTGTGCGTTATAATTCTTGTGGAGGGGCGGGGTAATGATTTCCAGCGCAATTTGAGTTGGAGAAAGGAGCCAGGAGCCACGCCACTTCAGAGCAACGAGCTCACGCCTGTCCCCCAGTGCACGAGCCGCTACGTGGCGAGCCGCCTGAGTTTCCTGTTTTGCCGGAGCAAACTATAGTAGCAGCAGCAGACAACACTGAAATGAAATCCCAGACAGCCTCAAGCCGCGTCGTCATTGATAAGCGGTGGACGTCCGAGCCTTTTCACGGCAACACCTTCGAAGAAGCCGAGGACTGGTTGGAAGTCTTCGAGCGCGTGGCGGACTGCAATTGATGGGACGAAAACCGGAAGCTCTGCAGCGTTTACTTCGCGTTGCAAGACTGTGCGCGAACGTGGTTTCAAAACCATGAAACTGTCCGGCGGTCATGGGATGACTTCCGACGGGAGTTGTTGGCTACGTATCCGAGCACAGACCGCAAGAAAATAGCTGAACCCGTGTTGCAAGCAAGAAGCCAAAGAAACACGGAAAGTGTGGCAATGCATCTCGAAGATATGTCGCGCTTATTCCGCCGGGACGATCCGAGCATGAACAAGGACAAGAAGCTTCCGCACCCGATGCGCGGTGTGAAATAGGAGCTTTTTGCCCGTTTGATTCGTAGTCCTCCAGGTATCGTCGCCGAATTCCGCTCCGAGGCGACCACTGTGGAAAGGACACTTCAACAGCCAGAGAGGTTCTACAACCGCAATATGAACGTCGCCTCTTTGGATGCGACGTCGGCGATGTTCGGGAACAGCGTCGAGGTCGTCGGAGAACTTGTGAGATCTGTGGTTCGAGAAGAGCTTCAGAGGCAACAGCTGAACAAGGGCCCTACAGCGGTCCCTTCGTTACCAGAAGTGGTTTGCGAAAAAGTAGACAAGCAGTCCGCGAACAAAAAATGATTATGGGGTTTTGCTTACCAAAACCACTTTCTGACTATGGGGCACGCCGTGGTGGAGGACTCCGGAAATTTCGACCACCTGGGGCTCTTTAACGTGCACCCAAATATAAGAACACAGGTGTTTTCGCACTTTGTCCCCATTGAAATGCGGCCGCCGTGGCCGGCATTCAATCGGGCGACCTCTTGCTCAGCAGCCCAACACCATAGCCACTGAGCAACCATGGCGGGTCACTCCGTGAACAGCACCCACAAGCACTACTGCAAGCGTCCTCACCGGTAGGGCCGACGGTATCGCACGCCCAGGTACTTAGGGGATCCCCAGGACGTACTTTCGTCACAACTAGGCATGTACCCGAACCTCGGTTCTTGCCGTCTCCTCCTTAGACGAGGTTTCGGAGGGCTGATATTTGGCACACTCCCAATAGAATCCTACTGTGCTACACTGCGGCGAAGCTGGTCATCTCTACAGGATGTGCGAATACCGCAGAGCAGGACTTCAGGGTTTTCCGTGAAAGCTCCTTGCCCAAGAAACGGTGAACGCCCTTTTGAAATCTAGGAGTGTTTGTCAACGCGCCAAAGCATGCAGACTTCGCAGTAACATCAACCTGGGTCAACAGTGCGGCTGAACTATCAATCACCGAGCCCATGCCCATCCTCAAGCTCCCCAGGGCGACGTTCCCAAAGCTCAAGTTGGGAAAACTAATGCCGGTGACCTGTGGAAGTGAGGCCGCTGTCGAACCAAGAACAGAGCCTCCAGCGCTGATTCTGAAATATAATGACGGACGCGAGAGCTGTTGCGCAAAGAGTGACGTCGCTTGCGATTTTTGTGTGTTTATAGACGGCTGCGAAATAACTCCTTTAGTAGACGCGGGCGCAGACCATTCCGTTATGAGTAAAGTACTTGCCAGAAGACTGCAAAAAGTGCTGACTCCTTGGAGAGGACCGCAAATTCAAACCGCCGGAGGATACCTTATCAACCCAGTGGCCAGGTGCACTTCTAGAATTGGAAAACGCGGCTTTACATACGTCGCAAGTTTCATTGCCCTGTCAGAATGCTCAAGGAATTTAATTATTTGGAGGGATTCTTTTGCAGTCGAACGGTGCAGTAATCAACTTGCTGGAATCATGTGTGTCATTTTCAACGGACCATGCCATCGTGATGTTCGAGTGTGAAGAAGAATTTGATACGCTTCAGATCAAAGACGATGACATCACGATACCCCGAAGATCCAGCATTGCTGTCGCCGTAAGAAGCACCGTATTCAGTGACTACGAAAGAATAGCAGACAGTAACACTCGGCTATTACTCGGCTATTACTCGGCTATGTACGGCAAGGAGCCTTGTTAGGCTGCGTGACGGGTGTTTGAATATTTTCCTGACTAATTTTGGAAAGGAAGTCCAACATGTTGCGAAGGGAACCGTCATTGCCCGCCTTAATGATTATGAACAGATTACGAATTTGAGCCTTTCCGATGCTGCACTACTGGATTCTGACAACGTAGGCTCCATACTCGCTCCGTCAACACCGAAGCAGCAGGATCACCGATCCAGAAGCACCAAACAGAGAACCTTGTACGAGAATTCGTCTAGTGTTTCGCAAGGACATCAAAAGTCCAGAGAAAATCAATCGTCAAACACTCTGTCCTTGTTGACGAAGCTGTTACTTAGTGTCACCGAAGGAGAGAGAGATCATCCGCAAAGAAGTCGAAGAAATGCTCAGAAACGACGAAATTCAACCATCGACCAGCCCGTGGGCTTCGCCTGTGATGTTTGTAAAGGAAAAGGATCAGACCTTGCGCGTCTGCATTCATTATCAAAAGCTAAACTTTGTCACAAATAGGGATGTCTATCCATTTCCGAGGATCAATCACACCGTCCTTAGACTGCGGGATGCGAAATTCTTTTCCTCTCTCGACCTCAAAAGCGGATACTGGCAAATAGAAGTGGATGAACGAGATCGTGAGAAGACAGCATTCATCACACCAGACGAGCAATATGAATTCAATGTACTTCCGTTCGGCCTCTGTTCCGCACCTGCCACCTTTCAGCGGATGGCTGACACTGTGCTCTCCAGGTTAAAGTGGCAGTCCTGTCTGGTTTATCTTGATGATGTCGTGATTTTCGCTGCCACCTCTGTTCAGCATGTTGAACGACTGAGAACAATGCTCAAGGCTATTAGTTCAGCAGGGCTTAAGATAAAGCCAGAAAAAATGTCACCTCGGCTTCCATGAGCTCCTTTTCCTCGGCCATGTGATTACCTCCGAGGACATTCGTCCTGACCCTGAGAAGACCGCAGCAGTAGAAAAGCCTCCTAGTCCAGGCAATAAAAAGACCCTTCCTCGGACCTTGTGCCTACTGCAGGCGTTTCGTCAAAATTTTATCGAAAATTGCCGAGCCATTAACGCGACTAAACAAAGAACAAATATATTTCGTCTGGCTAAGTAAACAAAAATATGCATTCAATGAGCTACGATGGGGATTTCACAACCACCCGGTCCTTGCGCACTTTGACGAGTAAGCGGAAACAGGCATCCACACAGAGGCCAGCAATTGAAGACTCGGCGCCATCCTCGTTCGATGGCAAAACGGAGAGGAAAGATTTATTGCAACGCTAGCCGAACTCCTTCGAGGGGTGAAACCAACTATTCAGCTACAGAAAAAGAATGCCTCGCAGTAATATGGGCCTTATAAAAATTCTGACCACGCTTGTACGGTAGACCATTCCAAGCACTCAGCGAATTGTGCTGGCTTGCAAATCTGAAATATCCTTCTGGATAACTTCCTAGATGGAGTCTGAGGCTCCAGGAATATGACATAATGGTCGTGTACAAGTCAGGTCGCAAGCACAGCAAAGGGGACGAAATTGTCAGAGCTAATGCATTGTCGCGCCTACCTGTTCCTCCCGTATCTGAACCAGCACTAGATGAGGAGATAGTGTTTTTGGTTTTAGCCTGCATTACAAAGGAAGAGCTCCAAGCTGCTACAGAGACTGATCCAGTTTGCCAAGCGTTAAAGGAAACAATAGTCCAAGAATGGAGAAATATAGCGGATCTTCCACCTTACAGTTATATGCTTCCATACATTCTCAATTATCCTACATGAATAATCTCCTTCTCCGCGGCGAAGGCATCGTTCGTCCTGCGTGCTTGCGTCAGAAACTCCTGTCTATTGATCGTGAGGATCATTTAGGCATCACTAAAGCAAAGGTCAGAATGAGAGGCATCTACTGGTGGCCTCACATGTATGGACAAGCAGATGAACTTGTGGTAAACTGTTTTGTGTGTCAACAACCTGATAAATCGGCCAAACCTTCTACCCCACTAGAACCTGTCGAATGGCAGTTAAGATCAGGGTAAAATTAGCCATTGACATAATAGGTCCTCTTGATCGAACTCCACAGTATGCACGTTTTGCTTTAGTCATTGTTGACTAATATTCTAAGTGACCCGTAGTTGCCTTTATGCCTTCAGTCACGTCTGAAGCCATCATGCGCAGTCTTATTTCCATATTCAGCACACAAATATTTCTAGATGCCATAGTGCCCGACAATCGACCACAGTTTGTTTCTGAAAAAAATCAGAACTTCCTGAAGGAGAGAGGCATTAAGCAGTTCTTCTCTTCCCTTTACTACCCATAGGCCAATGGCCAGGTAGAAAGATTGAACGATGTCCTCAAAGAATGCATATAGATTGTATATTTGGAACAATGAGACCTCCCGTTTGCAGTCCTAGAATATTTGGCAGTTTAGAGGTTTAAGCCACATATGACTACAGGTGTGTCACCAGCTATGCTGCTTCGCAGTCGGCAATCGTGGACTCGATTTTACGTCGCAAAGGTCTCTCCAATTCATCCTAATCCTCGACGACCGGGTTCATCCTTTGCAGAAGAATCTCCTGAGCTTCCGCCCAACACTCCCTCATGAAGGCACTCAGGACACAGACACACATTTCAGTTCATTCCCGAACAATAATCCCTCTGGTCCCACACTCCACAAACACAATGAGTTCGCAGTACGTCTAAACGTCCCAGTCAAAACCCGGTATAGATTAAGGATTATGTTTCCAAGTAGCTTTACTGCCTTGATTTATTTTCTACAGTAGTTTCAAACCTCCCATGCGAATTCGGCTGTTACGCTAAAAATGTTTTTCCTTACATGCTCGTTAGGTAAAGAGTATACTAGTAGTATCCTTAAAAGGGGGAATTTCTGGCAGCGTAAACGGCCACTACGCATCTTTTGAATCCATGACGGTCTCAATGCTGTCTAGAATTAGGCTCAGAGCGATTGAGCCTCCCATTCGCCTTGTCCAAGTAGCTGCATGAATAATTGCATAGTACGTTTTTTTTCTTGTATTCATTGAACTATTATCATGTCTTCGTTGTCCATCCCAGACGGGTACTTTTACGAACTTCAACGCGATTGTCTCCATGAACCTATGTTCAGTTTGATTGTATTCTTATTTATGCTTTCTTTCTGGAATAAAAATGGAGACAACCAAAGATGTCACAGGTACACGTGGCTGAATTTTCTACTGTATAAAGATGCCATGCACGATACATTGTATAACTGCTTATAAATCTACGTTCTTCTGGAAGTCATGGCTCTTGATTTTCAGGGAAAGGTGATGTAATATCCTGTTTAGAAACCCAGTTTCGGTTCCGAATGATTATGTGCGCTAGCGCCACTGCGTGCCCGACGCTGCAAGTGTACCCTTCCGTGTGTCTTTTCCGCTCAATGAAAAAAGAAACGCATTCTTTGGTTCCAGGCTAGATCAGTCCGGCTGTTACGGCACTTCGCGCCCCCGCCGTCCGGCCTAACGCCGCATGTCTCACGTAGGCTGGCCCGTCGCAGCAATACCACACATGTGCCACACGAGACAGGTTGCCCGCGCCAGCCAATATATTGCGGAATAAAAGCACGTGTAGAGCTGCGGTCCAATTTCAAAATTAGGAATATCCTAATCCACGGTGATTTTTTTTACTAGTTCGGAGCATAGATTTTGTCAACAACGTTTCTGTTAAATGCAATTATCAGCCTTTACAAAAAACTTGATTTCATCTTTAGACTAATCGCCAGTGATTGCTAGCTTCCCACATGATTTTGTTAGGACATGAGACACCGTAACTAACCACACATAACTATACTTTTCTAAATCTACTGATCCTTCTCTGGTACATTAGAGGAAGATGCACAGATTCAAACCTTTTGTTGCAACGCCTGGCGTCCCTCTATGACTCTGTTTCTTCACGCGGGTGGTTTGGTGGGCGAGCTCGTTATAAGTCTTGACGTGGGGAGCGCGAAACAACAGAGAGAAAATGAAAAAAAAACCACAGACACAGAAATTGCAATAAACTGAGGGCTTCTTCTTTCTGGATATTAATGACGCCCCTGGCTGTGTTTGCCCAATTATACGGTTGTCTTTAAATAGCTGCGCCCTGCTAGGAAAATTTTATCGCGCCTGACATTTCTGTCGTATATTCAGACCTATAAAACATTTTGCTGTGATGCAGCAGGCGCTTTAATAAGCTGGAAAGTAATATCGATATTTCCATGTGATCACCTTATTACCGAGTCCAGTTGGCTCAGTTATAATAATATTTAAGTGCACCAGATTTCGTCGACCACTGTCAGCACCTCATCGTTCAAAAATGTTAAAGCTAACGTGAAAAAGCTTGTGTAGCATGTGTGTTAACAAGTCTAATTGTGCACTGATTTTCTTCGACGCATCATCCATCTAGGTGCTGCCGTCTCAGTAAAATGAATACGCAATTGAATACGCTCGATCCTGCGCACCCACGCTTTCGCGTTTCAGTTGTTTCCTTATTGCGTAATGCTGCTATGTTTATGGGGGTTCTCGAAACTTCCACAAACAGCAAGCAGCATAGAATTCTATTTCCATATGAGGTCGTGGGACACCAGAACGGTCCACGTCACTTGACTATAAGCAGCTGTAGCAGCGAAACCGTCGCTCTGTCTTGGCTGGGTTTCTCCATGGCCCTGCGTTCGCGTTTTCTGCAATAAACATTGCCGCCGTCTGGCGGGCACCGTATTACTCACTGACCTAGCAAAAGGTGGTGATGGCTTACACAACGTCGCTACTCCCCGGTTTTACGGCGGGAGATTTGAATTTCGATGAAAAGTATTCGAACTCCTTCAGACACAATTTTCTAATAAACGCAGTATTTTAAGGGCATGAAACAAGCCTTCCGGGTTTCTGGAATGGTATTTTAACACTCAACATCGACTTGATAATTGCATTTAGAGTCCCTTTAAAGATTCGCGCTCTGTTTCGGTAACCTTAGAATATCATTTCGCAGCTGTAGCTGTGACAGTAGTCTAAGGCTCGTTAACTAAATGTAAAGCGTGGTTTTCCATCTGGCTTGGCAAGGCAGGTTCGATTTACTGGTGCTTATACCACCTTCACCTCAGAGAAATTTTCTGAAAGAGAGGCTGCTGCAGTGGATAACGCGCGATGGATTTCCAAATCATTGGCAACTCCAGAACCTGTTACTCATGCTGGTAACGCTGTCCAGAACAACAAAGTTACGAAACTCTGGTTCACGCTAGCGCTTTCGCTTGGCGTTTTGCTCATGTGCCTCGCTTGTAGCGTAGAAAAGAGGTGTTTCGTCGAAGCCGAAACAGCCTTTGCTGCTGATTACCTGATTGTGATCGGCCCCAAGAATTCCATGACGAAGACGCGGAAATCGCTGCTCTGTGTATACAGATGTGAGGCATGTCTAGTGAGCCGCCGAATTATATTGTAAACAAAAAGAACATTTAAAGCTATCCGTAGATCACCTACATTACGAAAATATTGTCATCACAAATAGCCGCTGGGTTCCTTTCTGTGAGTACCTTCGAATACTACCACATTACAGGCCAAAAATGCTCTGTTGAATTACAAAGCTCACATATCATGTTCATTTACCAAGCGCAGTGATCGATCATATAAGCAGCGCCATCGGCGTGATACAGGCGGCTAACATAGACATAGCGTAGTGATTTCAAGTCTACTAGTCTCGAAACACGTCAGAACTGTGTAGATGGCTGGCGGAAATATTTTATAACGATTGGGGCTTGATGTTTCGTGGTGGCATTTGGTTTGCCAAACGCTAGCACGCAATTTTATGTTTTAGTTCCAACGCTAAGCAATGAGATATTGATTTTTTTCTAATAACGATAGATATTCACAGGCGCTGGTTGTCTCGCTCGAGCGGAAACCGATACAGCGAAAATAGTTCACAACACGTACACCTTTGACGATGATGTAGGTCGCTTGTTTATGCACCCAAAACAAATTTCAGCAAGTTGTAGTGACCGCAGCACCGGATGCCTATGCGGTAGTATTCTAACGACCTTGCTTAAACTGACATAACACAAATTTTACAGTGAAGGAGCTAAACAGCTTGAAATCATATTCTTTCATGCATTTTCCTGCACCTTGGTGCGTCCGCAGAACTGTTTTACCACTCTGAGTGTCCCAGTGCGTCATGTGGCCGAATAATTAGCCCTCGCCCTGTGGTCGGCCAGCCCTCTAGTCAACTGAGATGGTAGACCCGGTGAAGACGTTGGTCCTGGGTTCGAGTCCCGAACCAGGACGAATGTTTCCGCAACTGCGAGGCTTTCATTCCTGAGAAAGGTGTATAGGTTTCCTTAGAATATTCGGGTTAAAGTTCGGATGGATACCAATTTTGCCATTTCGTGTACTTTCCTCTACGTTGCTCTCTTCCACAGAACTGATCTGCCATCTCCAAATCATTCCGCGGCATGCGACAGCAGGACAGTCAGACATTCCCGCGCCGGCAAGGACAAGCCAAGGAGGAGGGCAAGTTCGCCCTGCTCTTTATCCACTTCGCACTACGAAAAGTTATTTAAAAAGGAACTAGAGTTCTAAAATTTGCCGAAATGTTGATGAGGTCACTAAATATTTAATAACAATTGGTCCGTGCGCATGTGGTTGTTAGTGACTAATGCTTGACGACAGATGTGAATGCTCTTCCGAGAGACAAAAATTATTCATGCACGTCATTCGCGAAGCATCCATTACAGCTGCCGTTACGAACGTTCATGAAGCCTCCAGATTGCGTTTTCCTGACGCCACCCCAGCTATGGGAAACACCGGGTTCCGTCGACGTCGCGGCTGCTGTGATGCGGCTCTCAAAAGTTCGGAGTTGGAAGACCAGCTCTGAGCCATCCAGGAAGCCGAAGGTGGAATATGCCGCCCGAATCCAAGGACTTCGAGCCGCCACCTGATGCCAGCACAACCAAAACTGCCGGACAAGTCTTTTTAATCCAGTTTATTTTCTTCTTATTCATACACGTTATGGAGATTTTCAGTTGCAGCCTTTGTTTTTCGTCAGAGTCAACCAAAGTCAAAATTAAATATTCATCCTTAACGTTTGTAAATATTACTTGCTAAAAATACTAAAGCACTTATGTCCTAATTGTAGGTACATGTTCATTGTAGAAATATTACAATACGCCGGCGAGAAGTTAATGCCCTTATACTGGGGATTTCAAAGACGTCCTAATGTGCAATACCAATTCCACCTATGCGCCTATCCCTTATGAAAATGAACCATGAGTTTCTGCAGAGGACGTTATGTGTTCCTAATGTGACATCAGACATTCATAAGAAATGCATTGTCTAATGTTTTTTTTTGGCATCACAAGTACATCAGAGACTCAAATGACAATGCACCTCAACATTTCTGATGAGAGGAGTATACAGCTTCTTTGTCTTATTGCTAATGTGAAAGTACACCATATATGAATGTGTACGATGCCAAGTCGTGAAAAATTCTTTGTAATGCGATAGCATTAAATGGCTCATGAGGCAGAAAATCCGGCATTCTCGGCGTGAGCACTCGATGTACAGTGAGGTTACAAACTCTCAAACTTCCATGGGAGTCGAACCCACTACCTTCGGCAGTAATTAAAGCTACGAACCCACGACGTTTGGTGGTGCTTAAGGCACCGTTAATTAAGACGGTTATTTAACATATAGTTAATTATTGCGAAGAATAGAATTAAGGCGAAGTTAATTATTATGTGGTAAATTAAGATACTCGTACCCACGACCTTTGGTGTTAATGAAGGCGATGTTAATTAGGGCGCAGTTAAGATACAGTTATTTGAGGCACTCGAACTAACGATTTTTGTTAATGAAGACGATGCTAATTAAGGCACAGGTAATTACGACGTAGTAATTAAGTCCCTCGAACACATTACCTTGTGTGGGAATCGAACCCACGACCTTTCTTGTTAATGAAGGCGAGTTTAATTAAGGTAATGTTAATTAAGCTATAGTCAATTAAGTCATTCGAACCCACGACTTCTGGTGTTAATGAAGGCGACGTTAATTAAGGCACAGTTAAGATAGTTATTTGAGACATTCGAACCCACGACTTTTGTTAATGAAGACGGTGCTAATTAATACATAGTTAATTAAGACCTAGCAAATAAGTCGCTCGCACCCAGTACCTTGGGTGGGAATCGAACCCACGACCTTTGTTAATGAAGGCGATGTTAAAGTACTGTTAATTAATATATAGCCAGTTAAGGCACTCGAACTCGCGGCCTTTGTTGTTAAACGTTATTATAATTAAGGAATTTTAATTAATGTATAGTTAATGAAAGCACTCGAACCCATGATCTTGTGTGGGATTCGTGCCCATGAACTTTGTCGTTAATGTAGGCGATGCTAATTAATGTACAGGTAATTAAGACATATTTATTGAAAGCACTCGGACGCATGGCTATTGGTGGGAGTCGCACCCATGACCATTGGTGTTAATGAAGACGATGTTAATTAATGTACCGTTAATTAGGGCATAGTTAATTAAGACACTCTGACCCCTCCTTTGGTGGGAGTGGTTCAGATTCATCGTTGGGTGCAGTCTAAGAGAAAAAAAAATGAAGAAAACGATATAACACAGCGTGCGCGCCGAGTATCCTGGAAACGCTTCCGATTTATCAGGGCTAGGCACAAAACAGCGACGTCCTTTTCTTTTCTTTTTAAAGAGCACTGTAAGTTCGTGTTACCTCGTTATCACATTTGTTAAACAGTGCAAACCTATAGCGTATGCCTTGTTCTGCGCAGTTCGATATCTCGGATGTGTTACCTGTCTTTAAGTGGCAAACCGTTAATTGTGCAGATCTACATGATCATGACATGGAAAACTGCGCGTAAGCTGCAGTGTCTATTTGCTGGAACGCACTGTAGTACTTGGTTGCAAGAACATCGTACGCCAGCGCACATTTCTGGCATATACCACACAGGACAAATGCACGCTGCCGAGACATGTGGGCTTTTCGAGGAATCTTCGTGGGTAGCACGATCAATACAGAAGGTACGAGCGACAGGAGTGCAACCCGCGCACATTAAACACACTAGCGCGAAAGCTAGGTACGGACGACAGCTGTGTAAGCTGCGCCACATGAGCAGATTCGATGCTTTCCGTCTGACACTGTTGCAACGGGCTGAAACCTATGCCGATGCTTGCTGGGTGTCAGAGCTTAGTTGCGCGAATTTATTGCCATAATGCCGAATTGAAAATCTTGATAAGCGTTTTCTACTGATGAGAGAGATTACGTTCGGAAATAATCGTGTTCATCATGCGCGCTTGTGCGTGAGCTCTCGCTTTTCAGCAGAAGTCGCGTGATAACGACTCATCAACCTCTTGACCGATTCTTACTGCAATGACACTTCCTCGCTTATAAATGATTCGACATTGTAGATAATCTCTGATTACAAGGTTTTTGGTTTACGAGAAGTATTAGGGAAAAAATGTAAGCAATGACACCGTGCTACTGTTGCAGGTTGGTTTTGAAGAGGTGTTGCCATAACTTTCACGTAACTAAACATAACAATGGATAGTTAGTTAAACAAATGAAAGAAACTCTAGAATTGCTATGTAAACACGCATTCATGTAATGCGCTTCTGCTACTGATGCGTTTGAAATTTTGCTTTGCTAAAGGGGTCCCTGTTATCGTGACATTCATCAGTGACTTCGACTTTGTGCGCTGTTGCCACCCTGCACCAGTGCAGGCATTGTTTTCGTGACTGTTTTTACATGCTCCTTGCATGTGTTCACGATGTGATAGTCTTATTGTGCCGCATCTACATGTTAACAGAAAATTCTCTTTGTAGTGGTGAAGCCGTGACCCACAACAGTGTCCACATAACCCGTGGCCATGGCTGCTGCAGCGCGGCGTGTAATCTGGATGGACATGCCAGGTATGCATTAAGTGTACGTGTTCAAAAAAGTAGGATCTCGGTATCATTAGTTTATCGACATATTACTTAATGCAGCTTGCTAAATAGGCTAAACATTTATACAGCTTTATTCCACTTGCTGCTTATTTGAGTTTGTAGACATTATGCACACCTTATATGATCCTGTTAAAAGTACACCTCGCATGTCCTGACGTTTAACATTTTTCTCGCATCAATTGCTTGGCTGCACGCGCATTTTATTGTTGCCTATTTCACAGTATGTCTTTTTTGCTTTATTTGTTTAGAACTGTTTCCTCTGCTGTAGGATATATTTCCCTATCTTCCTTTCTGCTTATGATACACATGTGTGCTGTTTTGATCCATGTAAGAATTCGAAGTGTACTGTGCCATATACATACTAGCCAGTGCCTCAGCATGCGCCTAGGAGAGCACCATAATTCACTCAAAGGACCGGTGTGCTCGTCTCATTTGACAATGCACTGACACGACAAGCTTTGCACTGGATTTAGATTGTTTATCTGTTTTGTTCGCCTATGGCAACCGATTGATACAACAAAATCAGTGAGGAATACCACATCCAAAAATGGAGCTTGTGTCAGTAAACGCTCATTATGATTGCATGACAAAGAGGAATACTCTCTAATGACGTGGGTTGGCAACCGCCATGCTTATTTATTAACTTATTTTTATGCAAGCTTGTTTATCACGCTTCTACGCATTTGTTTTTCAGCTTATGCCTTGCCTCTGAAAGCAGCGCTCGGGTGTAAACGATCAAAAACCCGACATGGTGTGGTGTATTTCTTGAATGGGATGTATGCCATCATGCAGAAGGCCAACACAGGCATGACATAGTAGGCTCGAAATGTATGAGAACTGTGCCGGTAGCTGATGCAAATGTTCTATAACGACTGGCACTTGGATGTCTCGGGGAGGCATTGAGTTGCCCGTACACAAACACTCCTATGCTCATTTCCATGCCAAGTAATTAGTGAGATTTTCTCATTCACGCTAGCAATCCACAGACACTGCTATCCTTTGTCAAGTGGAAACTGATGTAGCTGAATTAGTTCACGACATGTACACACGCCACAGCTGATCCACGTTGCACATTTGTACAGCCAAGAGAAATTTCTGCTTACTGTAGTTACTGCTGCACCCAAAGGCCACACAGTGGTTCCTCAGCAACTTTGTGTGAACCGACACCACATAAATTTTTCGCAGAACTAGCTATAACATCTCGAGATCATTCTGCAGCAAGTGATACAGCGTGTATTTCTGTGGTTGATTGCCAAGTTTTGTTAATTTTCTGTCCTTTCTACCATGCAGGGTACATATGCACTCACTTCAATACAACACTCCACCTCAAGAACAGCGTCTCCTCAATGATAAGTAGCGAGATTAAATGAAAGGAAAATATCACATCCTTAACCAGACTGATACTGTGTTTTCCTTTTATTTAACTTCCTTCTGCATTTAAAGAAGCCTTGATATGCCCAATAAATGTTCTTGTTAAATTCGTTTCGTTGAGTAATGTATAACATGCAGCATATGTACGGGCCCATGTACCTGTCAAACGTGCTGCATCTTCGCTGGACATACATACATGCATACAGGCTACGTATATCAAGCACCAAAGACAGTCACGCACAGGTAACATCTTTAAATAAGGTCTGACTGCCATTGGGACACATGAGAAAATATTACCACACGTGGTGGCCAATTTTGCTATAGGAGTGCTATGAGCACCAGCAGTCTAATGTATAAGCTTATTAGAGAGTCATTAGGAAGACATGAGAAAGTGACGAGAAAACTGCTTTGGAGCGCAAATTAGGAAGACATTTCATACTCACAAGAAAAACGCTCATGAAGTATTCAACAGAAATACGGTGGCCAATATGTTTTAGAATGATATTAGGAATACATCAGAAAATTCCAAAGAAACTCCTCAGAAAGTCTAATCGCTGTGATGTCAAAATTCATCAGCCTTCCATGTGAAACTCACCTCATATTTTCTTAAGGGATGTCTTCATTGTAGGCACATGTTCATTGTAGAAACATTTTAATAGGCCTGCGAGAATTTAATGACCTTCCACTGAGAATTTCGAAAACATCCTAACTTGCAATGCCATTTGCGCCGCTTGGAACTTATTAAGGAAAAATTAGCGTTGCTCCCGAAAGCCCTACAGCAACACAAGTGCCTCTTTACATATATGTCAACGCCGCTGAGAAAGGTCACTGCATGTGAGCCAACCATTGCATCTGCCGAACTTGCCAAAATGAGAAATCCGTGCGTCTGCGAAAATGAAATATTCGCGTCCTTAGTAACTCACAAAAAGAGGTAGTAACATGTAAATGGGAGAAAATTGGTAATAGCATGGTTGCTGCTTGTTTTTCATCCCTTTGAATCTGGTATTACTAGAGCAAAGTTAATGTTAAACAAATACCCAGTAGGAAGTGAAACGTGTCCCATTAACGCGGAGGTGTTACAAAACGGCGTTGGGGGATGAACGCAATTTTAAACGTGTGTGCACGTGAAGATAAATATTGTGCGTGAACAGCAGTTTGACAAAAGTTTGTGGAATAGAAAAAATTTCGAACAATGCGTTCGAAGTTTTCTATCGGTTCGGACGTAGCTCATTTTGGCATACGAAGTAGCTGGTGAATGAGTGAGATTGCATGTGGCGAACTGGCAATTTTCAGGTTCGCTCTTAAACGAGCATTTCCGCGCGTGTTACTGCTTCTTAGGACCTAGAATATGCGAAGACAACAACGTGGTCGAGCTTAAACATAACGTAAAGTTCTTCATCGCGTAATCTATTGTCCTTAATTTGTCCATACCTCATGGCGCCGTGCATATGTAATGTAATGTAATGCAAGTACATAAGCGTTTTGGAATTCGCTGCCACTGAAACGCGACTACCGCTGGTGGCACTAAACACGTAACTTCGATCTTAGCCGCCTAGCGCCACAGCCACTGAACTGCTGCGACGAGCACTGTGGCTTTATGATAAAGTGAGTGATTCAAACACCAGGAGTGATTATTTTTGGAAGTTGCAGATATGCTAAAAAGCCACAACGATCAAGATCTTCCCTAACGTCGGTCGCGAACCACTGAGCTACGTTGAACCAGTGCCTAGCAACTGCACGAAAACTTCAGCTGGAGTAAAGCGTTCTAGGTGGAGCCATCACAACCAATAGCAGAGAATAGTATCCCACCTTTTTATAGCGAAGCTGTATATCTCTACCGTCCAAGGAAACTTTCGTGTCGTTGGTATGGTAAGCAAAAAAAAAAACTCCCCATACGTTTGCCGTTCCTGGAGATAGTGCAATACCGGGCCGAACCGCGGCCGAAGTGAAGCAGGCGAAAAGCACTCCCCGTACGTGGGCCAATACCGAAGTAGTGCAATGCCGGGCCGACCCGCGGCGGAGATGAAGCAGTTCTTAAAACCTCCCCATACGTGGGCCAATCCCGAAGGTAGTACAATACTGGCCCGACCCGCAGTGAAGGTGAAGCAGGCGTTGAGCACTCCCCATACGTGGGCCGATCCGGAAGATAGTGCGATTCCGGGCCGGGCCGAACCACGGCGGAGATGAAGCAGGCGCTAAGTACTCCCCATACGTGGGCCAAAATAATGTAGACCGTAATTCGAAGTGCTACCAAGTAATCGAATCGATGTGCACTACAGAAATGCACGACCTCACGGTAACTGCCAGCCCGTGCGAGCAGCAGAATCTGGACAAAAAAGCTGATAAGGAGCATTGCAGGAAGAAGAAACCATTTATCAACCAGCTTGGTAAATGTTTATCAGCAGCATGCCAGTGCTGATGAGAAATTCTTAGCGGAATAAATATACGACCAGTTTACTCTGATTTCATGCCCTCCTTTCGTGCATGTTTACACCTACTCAATTCAACTTACGGGTCTCCTAACAAATATAGCATACTCATGATTTAATGCAGTGGTAGGTTTCGACGGGATGGCTAGAACACTCATAATGAAAGCAACCAGTGGTTTTTGTACAATTGTGTTAACACTATCGTTTTAATGTGCCGAGTTGTTCAACTATTCGCTCTCTGGGCTTCCTCTTGTTGCACAGTAAATTACCCTAACCAAGGGCTGAAATCACTTTATGCTTGTACAACACAGAATCGCACTTGCACATTCACACCTACATTTGAATAAACTTAGTTGGCTTGCCTTAATCTTCATTCATGCCTGTGTAAGCGAGACAAGCATCGAACATTTGACCCTTCTTTTGAAAGTTAGTAATGTGCAAGAAGGGACTGTAATACCGGGGGAGTACGCGTTATTATAGCAAAACAGCTCGTTTCTACGGTCATCGGATATAAAAGGTATTGTTCTTTTGAACAGAAATACAGAACGTATTTCAACAGAAATTGAACAGAACAATGGTGGGGTACAGGAGAAACCATATGAATGGACATCGCTTTGTTGGTTCATTCCGTTTGTCCGATCTCGCGCTCTCAATATTTTAGCTATGTTAAGCCCCAAGTAGCCCAAATTAGATCTACATTTTTAAGCAGCTGTTCTGAGCTACACAATAACACCGGGTTGTGAAATACTCGGCTTGCAAGGACTGAAATTACTTGTGTTTAACAACTCATATGTGAGACATATTTTTCTGAACCGCTGGACAGTGTGGTCTGGGAGATCAATAAACAAGTCCGTTAACCAAGGTTCAAAAATTCGGCTCTGGTTGCCTTGGCAATAAAGATATATGCCACTTGCTGACACATTTTAGGATTGAAAGTGGTTGCTGCAGGACGAGGCGGAGTTACAACTGAACTTACTCGTAAAAAACGGAGCAGACCACTCAATGCCAAGTTGTCTCTCTTGCCGAATGGGGTGAGTAAACTCACCTTCAAATAAAAGTCTATGGAGGCGCAAAAAGCTACAGTGACATTGCGTTTGCACAACTTAACATTCATAGTAAGGATAGGATCTTAACATATGATGGGGCACGCACCCGCTAGGGCCTAAACAAGGTTAGAACCATGTAAGCCATCATACAGCAAAGTAAGAAACTTAGTGCAAGAAATAATATATTAGAAGGCGCTCTGCATTAAAAACAAAGACACAACCCACACTTAAACTAATATTGTCTCTGTGCACTAAAACATGGTATTTGAAAAAAATAAATATTTTTCTATCGCACTGTCTGAACGGCTGAATTTGTTACAAATGCAAAAAAAAATCACGTGAATAGGCTGTGGTGCTGAGCTTCTGTAATCCCTGGGGACACGAAAATTTTTTGGGCAATTCTTCCGATGTGTCATAGTAGCAAGAATTGATGAGTAACGCAATTGGCTAGCCTGCACACAAACTCGCAGCATAAACTAAGCAGAATCCAAAGCTGTTATATCCGGGAGAAAAGAAGAAGGAATGCATCAGCAATGATGACAATCGTTGATAGGAACGACATATGACATATCACATTTCGAGTCCTTGCATGTGCTCTTCGTACAGAGTCTAACGAGAAAACAAAACAGAAAGAAAGCATTGCTGTAACGACTACAAGAAAGTAGCAGTGTAGCTTGCGTACAATTTATCTCGAACTTGATATGAGGTGGCTAGCAATGAATAAGGGTTATTATTAAATATCTAAGAGCTTCAATTGTAAGAAATTAAAGCCCACGGTGCATTACAAGAGCTTACAGCCGCAAATTAAAAGAGCAGAGCATCTCCAGAGGCCGCAAAAGTAGTGACGAATACAGTAGCTGAATTGCAGGGACGACAGCCTAGCGAATGGCAAGATCATTGCCCCCATTGTGCCGAAATTTCTCGCGGTACTCCTCCCCCCCCCCCCCAAAAAAAAATAGATTAGACTGCAAATGAAATAGCTTTCTAAAATACGGATGCGATCTCAAAAAAGGACCTTAACTAAAGTCCACGCAAAAGAAAACAAGACCAACTTGGACTGCAAATGTATTTATACGCGATGAAACTGGGGGTATCGAAGCTGTGGCATTGTACATACTTTCTTCAAATGTTTGTACGATTTGCAATATTTTGTTCATTTCATTGTCAAGCCACACATTTTCTCAGGGTTGGTATTTATTTCGTTTATCTGCAGCGACTCCATTCCGTTTGTGTACGCGTGTGACTGGAAGTTCAGGCCAATCCCCTATAAGTGCTAGTATCCCATTTGACCTTGCTGAGCCATGTCACACAGTATTACACCCACCCCATGCTTTAATAAAGTGCACTGAAAATCAGAAAACTATTTTTTAGATGTACTGCTTACTAATAGAGGTGAAGAAAAAAGCAGGGATTTAAACATTTTCATGCAATGTCTTGAGTAACTCAGTGACTCTGCTTCTTCTAGTGCTACTGCTGTCTCTGAGATATAATAATTGTCATCATGGCTGCGTTTAGTAAATGTAAGGCTGTTTTGAAACAGGTGGGTTCTGTTCTGGAAAATTTTTTCGCTTCCGAAAGCTGTATTGTTCAATGTGACTTTTATAAATGTTTCGCCTTAGGGCTGCAAGTGGCATAAGAAACGGAAGAGCAGCATCGATAAAGCAATGCGACTGCCTTCAGTGATTGCGAAGTTCAGTTATCATAGTTGAAAGTTTAAATGTCAAGCTCTAAAAATGGCTGACCGCTAACAGTACCTCGGCCTAAAATATTCTGGGACTATCATTAAAAAGCATGTGCAGCATGCTAACAAGACCTAATGCGCACTATTATTTTCGCTGCTATTTTAGCGAAAACGACGAAATGAGACAGGACCGTACTTTAAGATCGACTACGCTTTACTCTCAAAAAATAAATTATTTCGATAAATTTGAAGACACTACATTTATTTAGGGAATTTCAATTCATTTTCGTTTAGCGAACGTATCTTATTCTACCCAACCAAATCGCCTTTGGATCTGGTGCTATCCGGTATAGTTCTCACCTAACATACTCCCGCGACATAGGTAAACGCGATTTGAGGATTTCTCGATGTTTTGCGATGTGCGGCTTAAATGCGGAAGTGACCACATAGAAATTATACGCAGCACGAAAAGTCAAGAAGCAATCATCCTAAAATCGCCTAATCAGACGCGCAATTTATGCTGATAGTATCGAAAATGAATTGAAGAAATTGTGTGTCCTGGAATCATAAACTTATTCTACCAGCAAGAATAAGAGTAATAGCTTCCTACCAGTTGTAACCATGTATTTGCGTCAGCTAACTTTACTCACCTAACTGGTTTGAACTCATTTCCTGTTGCACTCCTTGGAGTGCATGTAAAAAGCACAATAGGTCCAAGACCCATCTTATCGAGAGGCATGTGGTTAGTAGTTGTGAACATAGTATTATGGCAGGCCGACAATGAGAAAAATTTACCAGCTTGATGTCATTAGTGCCTCTAGTTTTTTTTATCTAGGAAGTTGAAGCATTTGAAAACATTGCTGTTATAACAGAGAACGTCGAGTTTTTGACATGGTTCTACCTTCAATGTCAGGTACCCATACATTTCAGACGTGCCTACAAAATACCGTCATCTTAACACACTTGAAGGAAATGGTATTGCGCCGCAAATAATATATGTTTCACTCTTCATGCACTAAACGTTTAGTACATTCATAGAATATTATATAAAGCGTACTAGAACAGAGCCTCCGTGTGGCATTATGAATGCTGTATTTTCTGGTACCGTTCTCTGAACCACTGCCTTCTCTCGATATTATATTTCTTGTGACGAAAGGTTCACATAGTGCACTAATATATATATATATATATATATATATATATATATATATATATATATATATATATATATACATGTTGTTAGGCGCGAAGGCGACCGTTTATAACCCTTACGGATGAAGGGGACCGTTTACTTTAGGTCGCGAAGGTGAGCGCAAGAGCGGCCAGCTAGTTGATCAAATCAGCGTCGTTCTCTTCTTTCTTCCCCCACTCGGGACCGCAAGAACCTTCACTGGTCTTCGTTTTCTTCATGCGTAACATTCCTCTCGTCGCAGACGAAGCCCGCTGGGCGAGTCAATCTATTTGTCTTGACGTGAACAGTTTCAAGCGGGCGACATTGACCACTTGTTTCTTGGCAGCTCTTCTACCACTCGCCGTGAGGCGAGCTATGTTATACGTGACTTCCGTGAGTCTGCTAATAATAACAAACGGTCCATCGTAGGTGGCCAAAAGCTTTTGGCATAAGCCGCGTTTCCGTATTGGAGTCCACAACCAGACTAAATCACCAGGGCGATAGGTTACCGGACGGTGGCGAATGTCGTAGCGTGCTTCTGATCGGTCCTGCGATGCCAAAGTGCGCAAACGAGCAATACGACGAGCTTCTTGGGCGAGGCAGAGAGTCCCGGCGACAGTGGGATTTTCGTGACTACAGAAGGGGAAAACAGTGTGGATTGTGCACCGGGTTGGCCGTGTGTACAGCAGGAAGAAAGGGCTATAGCCGGTAGTCTCGTGCTTGGCGGTGTTGGACGTGTACGTGATACAAGGCAGTACGTCATCCTAGTTCTTCTGGTCGGGTGAAACGTATATAGATAGCATGTTTACAATTGTTCGGTTGGTCCGTCCCGTAAGCCCATTCGTTTGTGGATGGTAGGGTGTCGAGTGACGCAAGTTGGATTCACACAAACGAAGCAGCTCTACAACGTCCACTGTGAATTGTCGTCCACGGTCGCTGATGATCACGCGAGGCGGACCATGTCGCAGGATCACATATTGCAGCAGGAATGTTGAAACGTGATTGGCAGTTGCGGAGGGCACGGCCGCCGTCTCACAGTAGCGTGTGAGGTACTCGACGCAAACAGCTATCCAACGGTTTCCCTTGGCTGATTTTGCAAATGGTCCTGCGAAGTCAATGCCCACTTCTTGGAAAGGCGTGCTTGGAGGCGGGATAGGCTGCAGGAGACCAGCTGGAGCAGTAGATGGCCGTTTATGGCGCTGACACTGCATGCAGCTGGCGACATACGTCTCAGCAGACTGTCGCATTCCAGGCCAATAAAAGCATTCCTGAATCCGGTAGAGCGTCCTCGCCGAACCTAAATGGCGAGACGTAGGGTCGTCGTGCATGGCACTCAGAATCACTGCGCGAAGGCTCTCCGGTACCACTAGGAGAAGACGTGCGCCTGTGCCGGAAAAGTTCTTTTTATACAGGAGTCCATCACGTACACAGAAATGGTTTGCTGTCGTCGAGGCGGTAGTAGCGGTGAAGAGCGGTGTTAATTTATCGTCTTTTCGCTGTTCGGCTTTGAAGCAGTCGAAGTCTGGAAAACGCGGCGACACAGAAGCCACGAGGTGATCGAAGTCGTCGGCGTCACAGTCCGTAGTGCTAAGTGGCACAAGCGAGAGGCAGTCCGCATCAGCGTGTCGTCGACCGCTCTTATAAGAGGCGGTGAAGCTTTATTCTTGCAGTCGGAGCGCCCAGCGCGCAAGGTGGCCACAAGGGTCACGAAGACTCACAAGCCAACACAATGAGTGGTGGTCGGTGACCACTGTAAAGGGGCGTCCATACAGGTAAGAATGAAACCGCTGAACCGCAAATATTACCGCGAGGCATTCTTGTTCCGTGACAGTGTAATTCTGCTCGCGCCTACTTAATGAGCGTCTTGCATATGCGATCACGTGTTCGCGGTCACCGTAGCGTTGAACTAGGACGTCACAAATACCTATGTCATTGGCATCCGTATGGAGGTCCGTCGGAGCTGAAGGACTGAAGTGTTAAAGAACCGGTCGTGACGTCAGCAGGAACTTCAACTGACGAAAAGAAGAGTCGCACTCCGGAGTCCACTAAAAGAGGGTGTCCTTTAGTAGCAGGCATGTCAGCGGATACGCGACTTCGGCGAATTTAGGAATAAATCGGCGGAAATAGGAACAAAGCCCCAGAAAACTACGGAGCTCCTTGACAGAGCGCGGTGCACAGAACGCTTCAACGGCTGCTGTTTTCTGGGAATAAGGGCGGATACCATCCTTGTCGACGAGGTGCCCAAGCACAAGGGTTTGGCGGTCTCCGAAGTGGCATTTCTTAGAGTTTAAAACTAGACCAACGTTTCTGATGCAGTTCAGGACAATATCCAGACGCGAGTTGTGTTCGCTGAAGGTGCGGCCAAAGATGACGACGTCGTCGAGGTAGCACATGCATATCTTCCACTTCAAGCCACGCAGAACAGTGTCCATAAATCTTTCAAAAGTTGCCCGAGCGTTGCACAATCCAAATGGCATCACATTAAATTGGAAGGGCCCGTCAGGGGTTGCGAAGGTAGTCTTCTCCTTGTCGTCAGGATGCATAGGAATTTGCCAATATCCGGATGGTAAATCTACCGAGGAAAAGTAAGAGGCGGAATGAAGGCAGTCTATTGCGTCATCAATATGTGGGAGTGGGTACACGTCCTTTTTTTACAGCATTCAAACGGAGATAGTTGACGCAAGATCTCCAAGATCCATCTTTATTTTAATAAGAATCACTGGAGCTGCCCACGGACTCGCTGACTCTTGTACGACTCCCTTTTTCATCATTTTGTGCACTTGTTCGTTGATAATCTGGCGCTCCGATGGTGAAACACGATATGGCTTTTGTCTAATCGGATTGCCGAATCCGTGTTGATGGTATGGCGCGTTGGAGACGCAGGCATTGCAGGTATTTTGTCCTTCTGCGCAAAGGCAAAAACCGAAATGTGCTTCGAAAGCACACGCACTAACGTTCGGCGTTCACTCGTGCTGAGCGATTTGTTTACCATCGACAAAAGGGCCGTTTCCGAACTGTGGCCATCAGGTTCTTCCTGCACATCTCTAAGTACAGCCACTGATAAGGACGCGTGTTCCCTGGCGAAGGCTAATTTCATGCCGTCTGGTAATATAACGGGCCCCTTAGAACTGTTTACGGTCCATAATCCAGTGCATTCGCCTTTGATCGATACCACACAATGTGGCACCAACACATTCTTCTTCACACAGTTAAAGTGCATCGGTTCTACGGTAGCTTCGAAGCTGTCGGAATCGGAACCGCAACAGACAACGGGAACGCAAACGGTAGATGATGCAGGTATGACCGTATCACCACAAACACACAGCGTATCTTCACGATCTACAGGGTTCTCCAGGAGTCCTGATAGAATCCTACCACTTATGAGGACCTTCCCTATGCGGCAGTCGACAGTAGCACCACACTGCCGCAAGAAGTCCATGCCGGGAATAACATCATGGGTCGACCGAGGAATAATTACAAACTCTGTCGTAATAGCATGCCCTCCCTTAAACACGTCAGCACTACACACACCAATTGGTCGCAACGGCTCGCCACTCACTCCACAGAACTTTGAATCAGACACTCACTTTGAACTTTGAAAGCGACACTCATGACCGAAATTGTTGCGCCTGTGTCCACCAGAGCCATCACAGGGACATTATCTACAAGAACGTGCACTTTGTTTATCAGTATCAACGCAGGAGGTATTTCTGTCATTAGTACGTGTCCAGCGACCTCACCTCCATCGGTCACGCTAGCTAGTTTTCCGGTGACGAAGGGGACGTGGTGCGACGCAGCGGTGAGGGAGAACGGGGAGCCCGACGTTACGGCGGGGGTGTCAAATTCCTGTCAGATGCCGGGGAGTGATTCCGGGAGCTGCTCGGCCAATACTCGGGGCCAGATGATACGTGTGCTGGCCACGGGGCACCGTGTGGCCGTTCGGAGGGCCGAGAAAACTCTGAGTGCTAGCCATACCACGTGCTCATACGCTGGTTACAAAACCGTAATATATGACCCGCGACACCACAGGAATAACACACCTGGAGAGGTCGAAACCTTGGTTGTTCGTCGATGTTTATTGCTAGCTTTTCTTTTTTGTTTGATGTCGTCATGTTGACGGAAACTTGGTGTAAAGACGGCCAAAATAACTACACATTCTCCTCTTATCAGTCATTTTCGTTAAATCGAGCCACGCGCCGTGGTGGTGGTGTTATGTTGCTGATAAAACCGGGTGTCAATTGTGAACTGCTTGATTCGTTTTACGTTGTTTGAAATGACTTTGAAATACTCTCGGCACGTGTGAACAAACACGTATTTTCTGTTTGCTATCGGCCTCCTGATGGAAATGCTCCGAATTTCTTTAACTTTTATGAGCAATTCCTGGATTTCATTTCTAACAATGGTTACTATGTGATTTCTGGCGGTGATTTTAATATTGATATGCTGGCAAATACTAATCTGCAAAAAGCAATGGAAACGCTCATTATCTCAAATGGGTGTGAGAATACAATTACATTACCCACAAGAGTAACAAAAGACTGTGAAACATTACTTGACCTTTTCATAACAAACATTGACAAAACGAACATCACGACGGCAGTTGTATCATCCGATCTTAGTGATCACCTCCCGATAATTCTCATGGTACAGAAACACAATATGGAAGCCCGTAAAATCCGACAGCGCGTTGTTTGTCAACCCATTACGAAGGCTGGTCTAGACAGTTTTAGAAACGAATTACTGCAGTCTGACTTTGAATGGCTTCTAGAAATAGAAAATGCTGAAGACGCATACAACAGGTTTATTAATAAAATAACGGAGATTTATAAGAAACATTTCCCGCTAAAAACGTTTCCCCTGGGTAGAAATATTCGTAAGCCCTGGATTACACCCGCACTGCGCAGCAAAATTAACTACAAAAACTCGCTTTACCATAGCTTCGTTAAAACAAAAGATCCGAATCTTCTCAAGAAATATAAAACATATCGAAATAAGCTAAACAAGGAGATTAGAACGAGCAGATCTCGTTACCTTTACTCTGAATTCGAGAGTTGTCTATACAAAAGTGATCAACTGTGGAAAAAACTCAATACTTTTATAAGGCCTAGAAAATCGACACCAGGTATCTGGAAATTGTCATTGGATGGCAGAGAAGTAAGCGGCAATGCACTTGCCAATTCTTTTAATGATCACTTCCTTGATTATTCTGATTGTGGAGTACTCAATGAGTTCATCGACTTCATGCCTGCTCACAACCAACGTTGCGCTTTTCTCAGTCCAGTAACCGGATCCGAGGTGATGTCAGTTTTTTCCTCTCTTAAAAATAGTCCAAGCTGTGACGCAGAATTTATGCAAATTCGCCCAATCAAATATGTTCTTGACATTCTGTGTCCCTATATAACTTACATTTTTAACATCTGCTTATCGAGTGCGTTATTTCCGAAAAGAATGCAAATTGCAAAAGTGACTGTACTGTTCAAAAAGGGTGATGCGAATGACATGGGTAATTATCGACCAATTTCAGTAATACCCATATTCTCTAAGGGATTGGAGAAGGTTATTCATATTCGAATGTCCAGCTTCCTTGATAAACACAATTTAATCTCTCCTGCACAGTTTGGATTCAGCAAAAACAAATCTACGGAAATGGCGTTACTTGAACAGAAAGAATTTATTTTATCACATTTTGAAAAACAAATGTTAGTACTGGGTAGTTATGTGGATTTCTCTAAAGCCTTCGACTGTATTCATCACTGTACACTACTTAAAAAACTTGAAATATGTGGAATCCGTGGACATTTCCTGCAACTAATTCAGTCATACCTTAGTCACCGGCAACAGTTTGTAAAAATTGAATCATATCAATCTGACTTGAAATCTATTATTAGAGGTGTTCCCCAAGGGAGCATTCTGGGTCCACTGCTCTTTAATATTTACATCAACGACCTTACAAATATCTGTACAAAATCAAAATATATTTTATATGCGGATGACGCCAGTATTTTTATAACAGCTCCCGATTGTTATCAACTGGTAAGTGCAACAAACTCCCTCCTTATACACCTGAAAAAATGGTCAATAGCAAATCAGCTGAAAATCAATGTTAATAAAACAAAAGCTGTTATATATTGGCCGAAATCGAAACAATTCAATGCTCCAGCAAACTTAACGTATGGGGGCGAACCACTACAAATAACTGATCAGATTAAAATCCTTGGCGTAACATTTTCCGATAATATGCTTTGGGATAACCACATTGACACTCTTTTGACCAAGTTAACTCGTGTAGTTGGCGCCTTATCTCGCCTAAGGACATGCCTGCCATTCAAGGTCAAACTACTTCTCTATAATTCGCTTTTTTACTCTAATCTAAATTACTGTTTATTGGTTTGGGGCACAACTACTCAAACTAACTTACAGAAACTTTTTGTCCTCCAGAAAAAAATGGTCAGACTGCTTTATGACTTACCATATAACAGCCATACACACAGTTTTTTTCAAAAACAAACATTATACCAGTCAAAAATCTTTATTACTATAAGCTAACACTAGCCTTCAAACGCGAAGTATTTGATAATAGAACGTTTCTACGCGACTTATCATCACTAAAAGAGAACATTTCCATACACATTACCCGGCACAAAGAAAAATGGAATGTTATAACCCCTCGCGCTAACTACTCTACAGAAAAACTGTCCTTCACCCTGCCCACTCTCCTGAATAATTACAACAAAACTACCACTGATATTTTAAAAGTAACTAATGCTGCAATACGACAACACTATGTATAAGGTAGCTAATCTTTCTCATTGAATAATTTTTGTGTTCATTCCCGGTGTCCATTTCGGTGCCTATGTATGTTTTTCGATGTTCTTTTCTGTAACCCTTTTACTGCCGCCTTGTAGAGGGGGCTGCGGGCTCCTGTCAAGCTGCCGTTCGTTCGTGCAGCTTTTACCTGCAGCCTCCTCCATCTTGCTTGATGGGAAATAAACATTATTATTATTATTATTATTATTATTATCATGAAGCGGATATTGTCATTTTCCCGCGTGTAGTGAGTTGGCTCGTGGCGTGTGTCACGACGACACATCGGGCGTCGAGAAGGCGTGCGTTGAGCGCGTTGGTCATAGCGTGGAGTCGGAGGGCGTGTTGTCATCCTCGACTGTGGGGCTGCGCTATACTCTACGGCCGCTGCGGTAACCATCGGTTGCCAAGTGGCCGAATGTGGCGCCGTCTTAGCCTTACGTGACGTGCACACACCATGGTGGTCAGCAGTTGAATGCAACAACTCTTCGGGGCGGGAAAGTTCCTCGCGGACATTCTGTCGGATCGTCGAAGAAAGGTCGAGGCAAAGACTCGTGTCCACACTGGCAACCGTCGTAACGTTTGCCAACCGACCAAACTTTGGCGCAATCCGACGCATCTTGAGCGTTTCAAAAGTTCTGCAGTGCCACATGTCATCGGACACAGAACTGAGGCTCTCCTTTCGAATTAGGAAATTGTACACACCCTCAGCCACTCCTTTCAGCAAATGTCCAACTTTAACTTCTTCCGACATGCGAGCACTGACCACCTTGCACAGCTTTAACACTTCTTCGATATATGTTGTGCATGTCTCACCTGGTAGCGGCGCCCGTTGCGACAGTGTCTGCTCCCCACGCTTCTTTTTGGCTACTGAGTCCCCAAAACACGCCTTTAGCTCTTCAACAAAAAGTTCCCACGTCGTAAGCGCGTCCTCGCGGTTCTCGTACCACACGAGGGCGGTATCGGTCAGGGAGATCACCGCATTGGTGAGCTGAGTGGTTGGATTCCACCCGTTGGGCTTGCTCACTCGTTTGTAGTGGACGAGCCACTCGTCGACATCTTCCCCCGCTTTGCCTCTGAAGGTGGGTGGAACTCGGTAGTATGGCAGTGGACTGCTAGGCGCTGCCCTCGGAGCGGCTACTTCTTCTGGCATCTCGAAGACGGTCACGGCTGATGGCGGGAGGCCGGCAAGTCGTCGCTTCGACAAAGCTGCGGCAGTGGCGGTTCCGTTGTTGTGAGCGGTACCCAGAACCTCCACCACTTTGTTACGCGCGAAGGAGACCATTTATGACCCTTACGGACGAAGGGGACCGTTTACTTTAGGTCGCGAAGGTGAGCGCAAGAGCGGCCAGCTGGTTGATCAACTCAGCGTCGTTCTCGTCGTCTTCGCTCCCCCCCCTCGGGACCACCAGCACGTTCACTGGTCTTCGTTTTCTTCACGCGGAACAATCTATATATATATATATATATATATATATATATATATATATATATATATATATATATATATATATATATATATATATATATACACGACATGCACACTGTGTGATTCCACTAGGTTAGATCATGGGTACACTCTTCTTGCCTAAGCTCTTCCCGTGGTTACTGTTGGCACGATGGGCCGCATAAAGGAAACATTTTTCCCGGTTGATTTCTTATTGCTCCATCAACCGGATCGCCATCTCAGATGGCCCATCGAACAAAGTGTGCGGCATACTAATACAACGACAAATTTACTGGCATTTTCTAGTCCCGAATCAAGCGAGTACTCAAATTGGCTTATCGAATTGATCGCCTTCATCACTGATATCGGAATATTCATGTCGTTTGTTTGTGACTATCCATTGTTTTCTATAGTTGTTAATTGATTATAAAAACAATTAGGAATCAAGAAAAATACAAATATGGGAAGTTGCATACACATTGCAAACGCCTCTGTGCAAATACTTAAACTCATTTCTGCATCAAAAGGCACTCGCTGGACTTTACATCCAAGTATGCAGCACTATGCAGGAAAACATGGCAAAGGAGACAAAGGGACCGGCAGCGAAAAATACAGGAATTGATCTGCCCAAACAAGTGGCTGGTGTTGGTTCTTCGAGTGAAAGGGTACACGCGCGCACAAAAAATTTGACCGACCCTGCACAAACGAAGGGCGTTAAAAACGTACGGCTATTCCGCGCAGTTTCTATCTTATTTCTGTAATCAGTCCCCCCAATAAATGAAACACACCCCACCCTCAACCACACGCACACTTCCCCTGTCTGTTATGCGACGAAACAAAAAGGACGAAAACTTCCTATCTGATTTGACACGTGCAAAATGATTACGAGTGATTATACGTCCCCGCAAAATTATTTCCAAGTCTACGCTTTTTTCATCACTAGTTCTTCGCTATTCGTCAAAAGTTTTCAGGCCATGCTCTGACAATTACAAGTTCTCTTCATTCTGATCAATAAAGCCTTGTTTTCATTTGCTGGTATACGGACAACCGTGATTATCCGAGCTGCGGTACCACCGAATGATTGGGAACAGAATAGAGCACGCTTCGCGTCGATTCATGGCGTCACCATAAAAAAAGAAAGAAATGGCCGCGATGAAGCCCGCGCCAGCGAAAGCTTGCACTACTGTTCGTCTGCACTCGCAATGGAGAGGATTAAGAGATCAAGGTCACTGGTCCACTATTTCATATTTCTTTCGCTGCTGCCGCTGCTGCCCGCAGTGCCAAAGTACTGTAGGTTGTAGCACCCAAAACGATTTTGTTTAAGAAGTTTTTGTTGAGGTAATAATATGACTTTCAGTCCTCAATTCTCGAATTCAGGTGCTTCCTCTATAATTACTATTTACGGGATTATTAAGGATATGGTTATTACTTACCTGCCATATTTTTCGCACTACCGAGTTCCTAGTAATCACAAAAAGACATACCTTCATAGAATTTTGGTCGGGAAATATCCTTACAAAATTCGCCTTTTTTTAATAAAATTCTGTGCAGCTGATATAGACACCGTACTTGTGACATGAATTCACACAACAACAACAGTTTTCTGAAACTTTCGAGAGTAAGAAGGAAAGCGTGAAACATAACGGCAGGTTTCGCAGTGGTTTCTCGGAGCGAGCGGGAGAGGGTAACTAAAAAAAGATTGGCTGTGGCTTAGCTAAGGTTAAGCCCAGGATGCGAAGCATACTAGCCTTCATTTTAGTTGTTGAAGCACTGTTTAGCCTAGTGAACTACTGTTGCTTGGCTATATTTGGTTCGGCTAGACGAAGAAACAACTCATGCGTTACTCTGCTTCGCATTCAAGAGTGGAATGCGACAACGTTCCCGTCGACCCGCCAAGGGGTGTAAGACAATGGGCTACGGCGCAGCGACTACGCGCCCCGCATTGGACGCGGTGAGCGTCGAGCAACGCAGCGTTCGGCGCGGCAACGAAATGTGCGCCTGAGCAAGCGACGCACGCCTGAGCCTTAGAAACAGTAAGGCAACACCGCATTCACTAGAGGCGCTTTTGTACCGCTTTGAAGCATCGTACTCGTGGCTCAGTGGTAGCGTCTCCGTCTCACACTCCGGAGACCCTGGTTCGATTCCCACCCAGCCCATCTTGCAAGAGTTGAGCCAAAGCCACCTAGAAACAAGCGCAGCTGCTTACATACCGCCGCGACGCCGCGAGCGACGGCGCGAGTTGGAGCCCCGTTTCTCCTTTGTCGTGACGTCACGGTGTCACGTGGTCAGCCTTGAAGGCGACGCCGCGAGCGACGGCGCGAGTTGGAGCCCCGTTTCTCCTCTGTCGTGACGTCACGGTGTCACGTGGTATTGAAGGCGACACCGCCGCGCCTGAGGAGCTGGGTTGAGCTCTAGTAATATGCTTCGCATAAAAGCGTGCCGGACATCGCAGTGGGCCCGCGACTTCAACCTGTCGAGTCACACGCCGCCAAACTCTTCGGCCGAACCGAGTCTGAAGGCGATCCAGAGAATCCCATTCGCGACTTTTGACGGCCCTACTTATGCAACGTCGCTCTCAACGAACGCTTCGCCGTAAACGCGAGCGCAGGCAGCGCTGGTTGAACGCCCTCTTGCTGCTGTCTTTGTTCGTCTTCGCCGCGCGTTCTGAACAGAAGAGGGACCCAAGAGCCCCAACGCCTGACAACGCCTCACTGTATGTTTAGTGACTCCTGCTCCCAGCATGAACGCACAGCACGCGCGCACCCCACATGAAACGTTCTGCTAAGGCGAGTAGTCCAGCGACCATTTCGCGAATTAACCTTTTCGCCCGCAGATTCGTGCAATTATTTCGTGGGGTGTTGATAGAGCTGCTGCCGACAATTCTGCGGCGCAATGCATTGGGTGCATGAGCTCGGGCTACTGGATACAGGAGCAGTCTTTGCACTTTGCGCTCAGTCAAGCCGGCGGAAAGAAGGGTGTCTTCAGGCGTATATGACATCCCCCCCCTCCCACTGGTCCCTTGCACCCGGGGCCTACGGCGCCCCCCCCTTTTTTTTTGCTACGCCACTGCTTGAGTTGCCGGGTAGAATGTAATTACTTTCGCATAAAGATATTTGCGTAGATGTGACATTTGCTTAGAGGAGACTTGCATATTTGCCTATCGCCTGATGATTGCGTTGGCGTAACGTAAAATACCTCATAACAGAGCGCAATAAAACAGAACAGAACAATTTTACGTTATAACGCTCCATGCCAGGTTTAGTGGAAAAATACATTAAAGAAGAATTATAATCAGAAGAAAAGACGAAGGCTATCATAGGGAATTTATCTTTCAACGGCGAACCAATTATTCACTATAGTATGTGCGCCACACGCGTAAGACAAGGCGGAAGAGCTTCCGCTCTACATACCAGCCCTTGTCGTTACGGAAGAGGCAGCAGCCAGTAAATACAGTAGAGAGAGAGAGAGAGAGCTAAGAGAGGGAAGAAGGGAGTGCGCTGCTAAGCTCTAGGTCTCTCATTTGATACCATTCACAGACGCATTGGCCGCATTCCGCTGGGACCACAAATTAGATTTAGTTGCAGGTCATTGAACCTCATCTGGTGCAAATAAATCGGGAGTCCACTACAGCGTGGTTCTTATGCTACTCATGGTTTTGGTCCATAAAGGCCTGGTTGATTTCTTTCATTGCGAGTTCTTGGGCTCGTATTGCTACAAGGTCACTGTTACTATAAATAAAGCGCGCTACTGTACTCATTGTAAGTTTATTAATACGGGAACTCTAAGATAAACCATCTCGGAACGAACCCCAATTTTAAGGTTTTTTTACAAACCCCCTGTTGCTGGCCGTGGCTGCGGCGTGCCACCGCCGCTGCGGCTGCTGCTCTGCGCTGTCGCCACCTGGCTTACACTCGGCTGCGACTTGGCGGCGCCATCTAGGAGTGATGGCTCGCACTACTTTGCCCACGGCATTTAAAGAGACTACGGATGCCGGGCTGAACATGCAGGCGTTGACTGCTGGTGGAGAGGGCGATTGTGGTGCAACGTGGAGAGCCGCGCTTAGACGAGATAGATGGCATCGAAGAAGGGGGTCGCACGTTATGCCTGGGTTGTGCAACCTTTAATTTGCATGAATGGTCGCTTGTGTGCATCCAAGGGGAGGTCGGGCACCCTAACCAAGTGGCGCACAAAGTCAGCTTGCCTCTTTCGATCCTTATAACGCTGGTTGCGTTCAAAGGTGTATTGAATTTCACAGCTACTAGTTTGGTGCATCCTTGAGTCAGATGAGAAGGTTTGTGCGAACGCTGCCTCATAAACTTTGCTCTATATAGACTCCAACAGGGCACGTTCGATCTGCTGTAGTTTCGTCGTTTCTACTTGTACTAAATATACCGAGTTAATGCTGTGATGTGGTGATGTGGACTAATGTTTACCACAGTAGATGGTACGCCTTTTGCAGTTAAAAAGGAGAACTTTAGAGCGGTTCTTTGCCTTCCTTCCAAATGAATGGCACAAGTAGGTGCACAAGATTTCTGACATGTTCATCACTCCACGAATATTAGATCAGTAATAATAAACTAGTTAGCGAAAGTGCTAAACCCACTAAATTAGGTTCATGTCGTATTACAACAGTATTCGGTTATTGCAGACAGCTTCTAAAGGTCTTGCGAGCGTATTCTGCCATTATCACATGGTCAGGGATCCTGAGTTCATGGAAACAGCAGTGATGCTTTTGGGAACTATTAGATAGCTATCACTCCAGACAGGTCCTGTACTTCGTTGAAGGTGCTACGACGTCCTAAAAGTAGGCCCGGAACCTCTGCCACTCACAGTAGTCTACATGACACCGTAAAATATGAAGTCGAAAACAGCTTAAATAGAGAGATAAGTGTATTTAGTTTAAAAAAGTGCTTGTTGGGCTCGTTGAAAAAGTAGTTGCCGTTATTTTTACTTTCAAAAATTTTTTTCTTTTCTGCGCAAAATTTCGGAAACTCAAGGGACGTACTTAAACAGCACCATTTTGTGCCGTGTGCCTTACTAGAATTCTTCCTTGCGCACATACAAAAAGCGCAATACAGGTAATTAAAACTAAAGACATGTACCGTAGCCAAGATGCTATTGTGGAGCCATTTGAAGCAACGGAAGCTTGCTCTGTAAAGACCAATAGAGTGGATAAAACTAGCTCCCTGTACGTCCTCTGCAATGGCGTCGCTGCTTCTAAGAACAGCGGTTTTCTTTACCTTACTGACTTGGTTTTCTAATTTTGCAGAAAAGGAAACATCGACTCATAGAGAGACCTTGAATGGTTACAACCTAAAGCACTCAAAATGATCGTTTTTTCCACGATCACCATCTTTGACTTCTACCTGCTACCTTCTACCTGCTGATATATGGGTTACCAGTCTGAGCAGCCGCATTACAGGAAAATTCAAGGGAAATCATGGCTGCCGCAAAAACCAAAGACAGCTCAGACCACACTAGGACCTGTAGGGAAGGACTTTATGGTCGCAGAATATCCAGACTGCCTAGTGCTTCGGCTAGAACCGACTGAGATACGCCCAATGTGCGGACCAGTGCTGTAAATTAGATTAGCTTGACCGCAGAAAACCGGTTCCTCTGCAGTATAATGTGCCTGGAAGTGTTACCCATTTCTCTTGAATCGTTTATTCTTAAACGGCAAGTAGCGAAGCTTAAAATATAGTATCATTCATTTGTAAGTTATTATGTATTACGTAGTGTGTACCCACCTGTGTGTACGTAGTGTGTAGCCAACACTGCTACTACGTCGACATGTGAGGGTCGGCCGCGTAAGACCACCACCTGTGATGACGTAACCTGTATTTTTCGCCGCGAACTCGAAGTGGCCTCTTCGCCAGCTTTCTCCACGACACCTCCCGATCCGCCAGCAACCACATGGGTCCACATGGACCCATGTGGTTGCTGTGGACCATGTGGAACCACATGGAACACGGGTCTGAACTCCATGTGTTCTGCATCTCAACCCTGTGTTCGGGGAACACAGGGTTGAGATGCAGAACAGATGCAGATGCAGTTCTTTACCGGCGCTCCTCGTCCGCGGCAGTCCTTTTCTGCCACATCTCGCCGCAACCCGTCCGAATGGCGTACCCCTGATGACAGGCCGATCTGCTTCCATTGCTGTCGCATCAGCCACGTCGCTCATCACTGCCGCAACCGATGGCCACCACCTGCTCGCACATACGCCGCCACTTATTGCCTGCCCTTTGTACCTTCTGTTCTCTATGGCACCCGCCATGAACCCACTGCCGCTGATGCCCCTGTTCCGAACCTTCGCTCCAACCGCTCGGCCTCACCTCGACGCCATCAGTCTCGTTCGCACCTAACCCGCCGCTTCTTTTTGCCGCCTATCGCCTCCTGGACCCAGCCGAAAAATGGGAACTGCAGCTTCTGGAGGGGAAGTTTCGTTGCCGACCTTCCCCTCAAATCCTCTGCTCGCGTTACCTACGAACCAATACCTTCTTGACGTTGATGTTGACAGCTATCCATTCACTACACTTATCGATACAGGCGCATATCTTTCTATTATGAGTGCTGCCTTCTGACAACTCAAAAAGCTCCTCACCCCGGCGTCCGCACGGGTCGTCCGCGTTGCGGATGGCGGTACTGTGCGTATCGTCGGCATGTATACGGCACGTGTCAGTATCGCTGGCGGCCACGCTCCTGTCCTCTTCACCTTGATTGTTCATTGCCCCCACGACCTAATTCTCGGCCCCGACTTTCTCTCCGCACATTCTGCCCTTATTGTCTGCTCTGCCAGTACCCTTCACCTAGAGTTGCCGATTCTTGCAGTAGCTTCTGACGCACCCCAGTGACGCTTACGCCCCGCCGGCTTTCTTCGCCTACCGCCAAAGTCAATAACCTTTATTGAATTGTTGTCTTCCCCACCAGTTCCTGATAGCGAGTACCTCGTCACTCCTCTGCCCGACATTCCAATAAGGTATGATGCTACAGTGCCTCACAGTATACTTGATATTACTGCGGAACGCACTCGTATGCCTATCTTTAACTTTGGAATGGCAAAGAAAATTCTACCGCAAGGTAGAATGCCTTGCCATCGTTGATTGTCTCGACGACCATCACGTGTCAGCGTTATCAACCGACGCTTCTTGCAAGCTCGGCCGCCTATCCAAGATACAGAAAATGGTTGCGACGGACCTGTCTTGTGCGCAGGCTGAAGACCTTTATCAAGTATTATCGTCCTACAGATATATTTTCGACTTCGACGATCGCCCTTTAGGCCAGACGCTTGTGGTCAAGCATCGGATTCTTACTGGCGATGCTACTCCTATTCACCGACGACCGTATCGAGCTTCTGCGTCGGAACGCCGAGTTATTCAAAGCGAAGTCAACAAAATGCTAGACAAAAACACCATTCACCTTCTTCGAGTCCCTGGGCGTCACCTGTAGTGTTGGTTAAGAAGAAGGGTGCCACGTGGCGCTTCTGTGTAGACTACCGCCATCTGAATAACATTACTAAGGACGACGTGTACCCGCTCGCACGTATAGACGACGCCCTTGACTGCCTCCACGGTTCCAGCTATTTCTCTTCTATCGATCTTCGTTCTGGATACTGGCAGATTGCTGTTGACGATATGGACACAGAAAAAACCGCGTTCATCACACCTGTTGGCCTATACCAATTTAAAGTAATGCGGTTTGCATTATGCAACGCCCCTGCCGCCTTTGAGCGTATGATGGACTCCTTGCTCCGTGGTTTCAAATGCTCCACATGTCTCTGCTACCTCGACGACGTCAACGTCTTCTCCCCCACCTTCGACACTCATCTTGAGCGTCTAAAAGCTAAATTTTATGTATTTCGAAAGGCGAAGCTGCCACTTGTCGAAATGTCGTTTCGGCCACAGCCAAATTACTGTTCTGGGCCACCTCGTTGATGCTTCCGGAGTACAGCCTGATCCCGACAATACTCGCGCTGTCCGCGACTTTCCCGTTCCGAAGACTGCCGCAGACGTTGGAAGTTTTGTCGGACTATGCTCGTACTTGCGTCGTTTTGTTCACGATTTTGCGGCAATTGCTAGACCCCTCACTAATCTTTTGAAGAAAGGCGTACAATCCTCGTCGGGCACTGCTGAAGCCGCCGCCTTCTCTCGCCTCGTCACACTTCTCTCCTCACCACCCATTCTCGGCCACTTCGACCCTGATGCCCCTACAGAATTGCGTACAGATGCGGTCATGGCGTAGGTGCCGTCTTAGCCCAGCCTGAGCGTGGCCAGGACCGCGTTATTGCTTATACAAACCGCCTCTTCACACCATCAGAGCGCGACTATTCCATTACGGAACGAGAATGCCTTGCTCTATTCTGGGCGGTTGCGAAGTTTCGTCCTTACCTCTACGGTCGCAATTTTTGCGTAGTCACTGACCATCATGCTCTCTGCTGGCTCTCATCCCTACAAGATCCAACAGGCCGGATTGGTCGATGTTCTTTGAGACTACAAGAATTTTCGTATTCTGTGGTCTAGAAGTCTGGCTGCCTGCACCAAGACGCTGACAGGCTGTCGCGTTACCCTGTTGACGACCCTGACTCCTCCAATATTACCAGTACTGCTTGCGTATTCTCTGTGTCGCAGCTGCTTCATTTCGCCGACGAGCAACGTCGTGACGCCAACATCAGAGCACTCATCGACCGTTTTCAACACTCTCCGGCTGACGCCACTCTACGCCTCTTCGTCCTCCGCGACGTTTCTCTGTACCGTCGTAACCTTCATCCGGACGGCTCTGAGTTCCTACTTGTCGTACCTAAACACCTGAGCTCAGCCGTTCTAGAAGAGCTCCACTACGCACCAACGGCAGGACACCTCGGCGTATCTCGAACCTATGACCGTGTACATCGGCGTTTTTTCTGGCCGGGCGTTGCCCGTTCCGTACGACGTTAGGTCGCCGCTTGTGAAATTTGCCAACGACGCAAGAAGTCTTCCCAGCCCCCCGCTGGTTACCTGCAGCCGCTCGACATCCCTGCCGAGCCCTTCCATCGTGTTGGCTTAGACCTTCTCGGCCCATTTCCGGAATCTACATCAGGAAACAAGTGGGTTGCAGTCGCGGCTGACTACGCGACCCGCTACGCCATAACCCGCGCTCTTCCGACCGGTTGCGCAACTGCCGTTGCGGACTTCCTTCTACATGATATCATTTTGATGCATGGTGCTCCACGTCAATTGCTAACAGACCGTGGCCGTACATTTTTGGCGAAAGTCATTGACGACATCATGCGGGCCTGTTCCGTTCAGCATAAATTTACTACCTCCTACCACTCTCAAACGAACGGCCTCACTGAGCGTTTGAACCGCACCCTTACAGACATGCTATCAAAATACGTTTCAGACGACCACCGTGACTGGGACCTGGCTCTACCCTACATTACATTTGCATACAACTCGTCCCGTCTCGAAACTGCCGGCTTTTCCCCGTTTTACCTCTTGTATGGCGGCGAACCGACGCTACTACTAGACACCGTGCTTCGCATCCACCACAGCCTCAACTAGCGCGTATGCACGTGATGCAATCGCCCGTGCTGACAATGCTCGTCAACTTGCGCGCGTTCGTCTACAAGTCTCTAAAGACAAACAGAAGCGACGCTATGACCTCCATCAGTCCATTTTGCGCCCGGCACCATCGTGTTGCTTTGGTCACCATCGCGTAAAGTTGGCCATTGTGAGAAACTGCTTTCCTGTTATACCGGTCCATATCGCGTGCTCCGCGAAGTGACCGATGTCACCTATGAAACTGTTCTAGCCACGCCCACTACGTCCTCCGGTGTGACAAGTGTGACTCTCCACGTGCCTTGGATATTTAAAAGCACCGTGACGGCGCTTTTGCCGCCGGGGGGTAGTATTACGATATTATCGGTAGATACCCGAGAGACGAGCCGCCGCGAGAACGACGAAGAAGTGGGTCTGTGCCCTTGACGCGAGAAAACGTCGGTCTGGCGCTCTTGCTCCAGTCCAGTCTAAATAGCTCGTAAATAGCCTCTTCCGTCTCTGTCTTTGTACACGTAGCAATATTCGAGGCGTCACCCACCAACCCACATCAATGGAGGAAAGGAACCAAATGACTAGCTTATCAAGCACTCCTGCACAGGGGCGTAACCAGGGAGGGGATGGGGGCTTATGTGGCTTCAGTCCCTCCCCCGATATTTTTTTCATGCTGTCATGCACCGCCGACCAAAACAAGCCCCGGCGCCGGAATTCGTTCTGTATTTTGTATACACTGTATTTTTTATGCTCGAAAAGACATGTCGGCGCGAACATTGGGAACTCGGGCTGGGTTTCGTGGCCTGGAGTCGCACAATGGAAGTGGGCCCATCCGCGGACGAACTTTCACGGGCGTTTCGATGGCGAGCGGGCGCATCGCGGCATCTCGCGTCGGCCGCGGAATCTACGGAGGACATGGATTTCAATTGCGAAACGTTACGAGTATAAAATTCTCATAAACTTTTGATTGGAAAGGTGCTCTGACATTTCCAAGGTCACTCGGTAGATCTTTCATTCCGAAACGTTATGTGTCTAATGTTCTTATAAACTTTTGACACCAAAGGTGCATCGGCTTGTCAAAAGTCGTACATCGGCCTATACTACGACAGAAGCCAAATCAACACAGTAACAGAGAAGTTTACAAAACACGCAGGGAAATTCGACGAATATGAAACGTTGTTTTGATTTATTTGTGCCATCATATCACGAAAAGTATAACATCATTATTTTTCACCTGCGCATAAGCGTCAATGTCAAGACACTGAAGCAAGCAAAGGTAACTACGTTCTTATTTATTTTTTCTAAATTGGCTTCTATTTGCGATGATACGTTGAGCCTCTTCCAATTTCTTGTTCTCGCTACCCGCGGGCAGCCAAGGTCCGCAAAAGCGCATGCGTATTTCTCATGTGGTCCCGACCACCGCGCGCCGCATTTGAGTGCATGTTCGTTTTTCTCTGGCCAAGTGGATTTTGGCCTAACGGCATTTTGGACGCGTTCTGGATAGGAGACGAGTAAACGAAAAAAAAAATGTTCACTCGCCGCCATCACTGTTGGGAGTCGATGGATTACAACGCGTTGCGGTGAGGACATCACCCTAACTTCGATGTTATCGAAATCTGTCCGAAAAGTGTTTTGTCTTGCCGGTGTAGGATGCTTCTCTGTGAACCAAACGTCTCACGTTTTATTCGTTATTCCTTCGGCAGCCAAAAATGGGTGCCCAAACTAGGCTTTCTATTGTGGCCAACATGTTTTCCTTTGCGTATTTTCTTTTCATTTCAGCGTTCCTGCCCCACAAAAGAAAAAGAAAAGAAAGATTATTGCGGTGCATCGAATTGTCGCATGGTGAAAGTTCGATTTTGTTACTTGCGGTATGTGCCACGGAACTCTTCAGTGGCCTCTTGCTCTTGTAGTGTTCCGATAGCAATAATATGGATACTCCAGGCGGCTTCCTGCCGCCACCGTGAGGTTCCGTAATAAGTCCAAAAGCGATAACATGGTCAGCGATAACAGCGTCGCATGCTCTATGTGTGAGTGAAAGCGTAGGGGAGGAGGGGTATCTGACGAGAGTGGCTCAGTCTTTTGTGCGTAAGGGAGAAAGGTAGGAAGGAAGCGCGCCGCCTTCCGTCGCACGCAATACATGGGGGGGGAGGGGAGGAAGGTAGGGTTGGCTTCATTAGGCGCAGCCGCTTGCGCCTTAGCTTGAAAGCGACCTTAAAGGCTTGGGTGCAGCGGCCACGCGGGCGCTATGCGATGGGGACACAGTGCGTCGTGTGCCGGTCGCCTTGCTCTCGGTTTAGAATATGTTGATGCTTGTGACAGCACGAGGGTAGCTGCTGCTGCCGCACTGGCGCACGCCAGTGTTTTCAGGCCGATTTTTTTACGGTCCTGGAATGAGATGGGTGTACGGGACGCCATGCTTGTTGATATATTTTTTCAATGTGTTGCTATCGTATATTCGCACTTCCGGCGAAACTGTGTCTGTTTTACTAAACATGCCGAGCAACTCTTCAAACCACACCGTGGTCATTAAGTAATCCATTTATAGAGTTGGCAAATAATTTCAGATCAACACTTGTTTATGAGAAAAATTTATTGACAGCTTCACGAACTAGAATTGTCCCTCATGACTGACTGACAATTTGCTGTAATGTATCTTAGCGTTGGAATAACCTGTGCTTTAAATACAGCTAGGCGCACGATGGTTGTGATAGGCTACACATATATTTTCTAAAAGTTGTACTAAGCTCCCGTAATGCGTTTATCCTACTATATATCCGTATAATTCACCATAATTCACCAACGAAACAATTACTTGCCTAGAGCGTCAGACGATCACTGAAGTTGATGCTGGGCAGGTAGTTCTCCCGCAAGAGCGGCTCCTTCAAGGGGATGACCAACTTACTCTTAGTAATTTGCCAATTTTGTTTTTCGCAGCTTTCTCAATTCTGAGATGGTTAAGCTCCCTAATAGCTAGTCTACACGTGTAGCACTATTGCTTGCTGAATTGCGCTAAATGTAATACCAAGCCAAATTATTACCTTCAAATATTACGTACTATCTCTCTGGTGGGGTAGAGACAAATATGCACCGCGATAATAATACTGATAAATTTGTAGTGACGGCAGGATCAAAGTTGCCAACACATCCGTAAGAAAACAAAGGAAAGTTAAATGCCGCAGGTTTACGCCAGTTTGTCCGGAAACAGCTTTTCAATCAAGTGACGAAACCATGAACCAGTGCGTTACGCTGCCAGGTTGCCGGAAGGGCCTTGCCCATGGAGGCAAAAGCTGCAGCTTCACACGTAATAGTGCTGCCATGCACGACGTGCCGTAATTAAAAAAAAAACAAGAACAAAAAAAGGTGGATAAGGTGGATTCTTGTACGGCTGGCACGTGCCTTTCTCGCCGAACTTGGAAACCCTCTCGTTCACGGGGAACAGCGACATCTCACAGCCACCGCTTGATTTTTTCCGCTTCATGTTTGCACAGCTACTGCTTCTAGATAAAATATTTCTACCGCCACTGATGACGAGACATATTGGAGAGAATCACCGGAAAACTGTGCTCTATGAGCCTGCCCTGCCTATGCCAAAATGCTCCTCTGGTAATAATCCCCGCCTAATTTTTATTCGTTGAAGTATTCACCTGAATTATTCGTTCAATTAGTACAAAATTTGAAAGCAGCGCAGTCACATGCCTTGCTGCATAGTGATGTCTTAAATATTTGCTTCTTTCATATCCGCAGAAGGTGGAAACAAGTAAGTTATACATGGTCGTACGGATTTAAGCAAAGCCCCCGTTGAAAATGCTGGCATATTTAGAGTCCTTCTTTGCATGCGAGCTGACTGTGGAGATACAGATCTGAAGAACCATTTGGCAAGTTGCCCTAGTAATGCCTGGTATTTAAGTCCGAATGTACAAGACAAAATTATGTAAATTTGTGGTGATATTATCAATGAAAGCCTTCAAAAGAAAAAAGTAAACACTGCAGCCTTCTTCTCCCCACTTGCACCCGAAATGAAAGATAATGCTCGAATGGAACAGATTACCGTTTGTTCAAGGCACCCAAACATGGCTGCCAACGACATCCAAGAAGTGTTTTCTGGTCCATCGCTAACAAGATTATAGAATTTCTACTAGACCTTGGAATCAACATGCATCATCTTCGTGGCCAAGGTTATGAGGGTGCCAGCTTGCGAGCTGATAAAATGAATGGTATGCAAGCTGTCGTTAGCGAGAAACATCTAGCCGCACAATGCATACACTGCGCCAGCTACTCGCTCAACTTAGTTGTCTGTGCGTCGTGATCCATCACAGATATCCAAAACTGTTTAGAAACGCTAAAGGCAACGTGGAAAATTTTTCGCAAATATCCCAACTGTTCTCATTTTTTACGATAAATGACAAGTTTGATGTGTCCTGAGTACACAAGGCAGCGACTTTTTCGATTATATGAAACGCGCTGGGTTGATAAGCACGATGCAGTTTTTTCATCTGTGAGTCGGTTTGAACCAATGATCGTGGCAGTGGAGCAGTTAAAATTAAATGGCAGTGGTGAAAGTCCTGTATAGGAAAATAGGCGTTGCCACTTTTTTCACCAGCATTGCTTGTGAGCCTGCATGTGGTGTAGGATGTGTTAGCAGTGACTCTGTCTGTGAAAGAAGCTGCAGATGAGGAACATGTACATGAGCGCCACCATCGACGACATAAATATTGTACAGCAGGTGATAGAAAATGACCGCAAGAATGCAAGTGTTTCATTCTCAAAAACCATTGTACAAGTACAGGAACTGGCAAAAAAAATTGGGCGTGGGAATCACCTGTCCGCTAGCCGGTGTCCGACAGCAGGCTCATGCGAGCATTGCATCAGAAAATGCTCAGGAATATTTCCGGAGAAATATGTTCATTACATTCATGGACTACGTATTAGCACACTTACACCAACGGTTGGAAGAGCACAGGACAATCTTAAAGGACTTTTCGGTAACTGTACCCTCCACTATATCACCAATGGGTGAAAGTGGGCGAACAAAGCAGCAAGTCACCATCTCAGCATAGGAACAAATGCCCTTTCTTATTGCGACTCTAGGATCTATCATAATGTGCACAAACTGCTGCAGATTCTAGTCACCCTTCCAGTCCCCACTGCCAGCGCAAAGAGAAGATTTTGAAGCATTAGATTACTAGAAAACTACTTGCGCTCGACAATGCCTGAGGAACGCACGGTTGGGCTGGCGCTTCTATACGCTAAAAGAGACGCCGACATCAACGTGACCGAATCATTGAACACTTCGCTTACCTTCCCAGCCGAATAATAATATTTGGGGTTTCACGTTCCAAAACCACTTTCTGATTATGAGGCACGCTGTAGTGGAGGACTCCGGAAATTTTGACCACCTGGGGTTCTTTAACGTGCACCTAAATCTAAGCACACGGGTGTTTTCGCATTCCGCCCCCATCGAAATGCAGCCACCGTGGCCGGGATTCGATCCCACGACCTCGTGCTCAGCAGCCCAACATCATAGCCACTGAGCAACCACGGCGGGTCTTCCCCGCCGAATGTAGTTTGCGCTTTAGATAGCGAAGCAGCAAAAATCTATGCAACTAAAAAAGCTGTATTCCTTTAAGTCCAAAGACGCGTAATTAGGAAAACGTACGAGACTTCGATAACATTTAAACGCGCAGAAAATTTCGCCCTTTATTGGAGCAGCAAGCATAATAATCAAAGCTATCATGCGAATATGAAAATTACGAGGACATCAATAACCAATTTTGACCGAGCTTGCTCATTGAAAGACCGTCCCACACGACGTTTCCCAACCTACTCGCTCGGATATCGGATAGTTCAACTTACCGCATCATCTGTACCTTTCGTTCGTCTTTATCTTTCCTTCATAGCTACCTGCTTTAACATCTTGTTTGAACCAAATCAATATTCTTCTTTAATTTTGTGTCCAGAATAATTGCTGTAGCTGTGCAGGAAATGAAAATGTGCGTTTTCGTATTGATTGCTGCTACTTCCTCAATTATTCTGCCCGTACGGTGCGGTCGCAACCGCAGCATAGCCCAAGTACATATTGTCGCGTGGTAGTGACGGTTGAGGACGCAGCAAGAAAACTGTGAAGCGTGAAACTAACTTTATTGGGCAAACCAGCACGCAGAAAAGACAGGTTACAGTCAATGCTCAACGAAAACGGCGAACGCAGCCGGCGATCGTGGAAAACTTGATCAGCGGGTCAAGCGCGTCGCCTAATATACATTAGTCGTCGAATGTTCCAGAGTAATGGCTGGGACCCGCGTGTCTTCCACATAGTTCTACACGATTTGCGTAGCGCATACAAGCATTCAGATTACACAATGTTCGGTGGCAGACAGCGAATGGAACCATCGATAACATTGCAGAAACGTCCGATACGCGCAGGTACGTCCGGCGCTGTGCGATAACATTTGTTTGGGGGTGAAACGTGGTCGCCCGATAAAGATAAACAAGTACATTTGTCAATATCACGACTTCAGGGCCGGTATTTTGTAGCGATGCCTTTTCCGATTCTATGCTTTTTCAGGCTTTTCGCGCTTGACCAGTGGTCCGAGCGACGGTCTGCCCACATTATCGACGAGATCAGGGGGCCGTGTGTGGTGGATGATAAGAATAGCATATAAGGCATCGTTACAACATAGCGGCCCTGCTATCATAGTTTTGTTCTTGCATGGATTGCCTGTCTTTCAATGCGTAAATTTTTCTATCTGTTATTGCGCAACATGTTTATTTGCCTTGTTTGACGCATTATATACCTTGACTTTGCTCATTTACGTAGGTTTATTGGAAGCTCATAGGTATATATAACTATTGTTACGTAGGAAGACGCAGATGAAAAGCTATATACAAGTACATTTGCAAAAAATACGCCGCGCTTAGCCAAGAGGCAGGAGCCCGCGCTAGCCTCTAATCGTCGTCGTCGTCTTCACACTGCTCGCCTCTTCGTGTTCGCAAATGCTGTTCCGTAGGAATAATTTAAGGCGAGGTTTTGTGTATACTTGCAGTGAACTTTGTGTCCAGTAACACTTTTTTACCATTTATCAACCGCTACTTTCGCATTTGCTGGTTCCCTTAATTAAAGTATATTTTGCACAAAACCAGTTTTTTTATGTGTGCTCTCTGTTGTGACTATAATTTTGGCGCATTTCCTCGCAATACACGTCAGGTGACAGCTGTTCCTGCTCAATACGCTGGAACCAAGGGCAGCGTCATTTCGATTTTTCCATGGTCGTTGCATATGTGCAAAAATGTAAGCAAGGTTCTTGAATGACTAGGTTTTGTTAAAATATTTGTCCTAAATTTGTTCATTTCATGGCCCTTACATTTTGCATATCCGCGGCAAGCACTGCTTTGCTGGTTTAAAACTTATATAGTTCAAATTTTGTGTGATATTTTCGTTATTTATTAAATGGCCAAAAAACATGGAAGCATTGATATCAGTTACCTCTGGCCCAATATTCGGGAGGTACGAATATATTCTTTTACTACAAAATACATATTTTTCTTATCTTGACATTGCGTAGCGTTGAAAAATTCGTTTGCAGCATCTTTCGCAGTAACAATGCAGCTATTATTCATCTACTTTATCCTTGGACAAATTCCATGAGAGGGAAGCGCAGCTTCAATGTGAGACCCTCCGTTCCCCCGGAACAATCGGCGCCTTTTTATGCATTCCATCTTCCTTATTTACCTGGCGTTTTGTATATCTGGATATAAAATATATTTGAGTTGGTTTTGGCAACTAATTTACTGCTACGCTAGCGAACGTCCACCAACCGAATGCATATAATGATGCGATTGAGTTCGCAGCATCTCAACCCATTTTGGATTATCTACGATATATACAATAAAAAACCTCGATTTTTCAACAACGTGAAGACTACGAATATGACGGAAGACATTGCTTCGTCAGGCTCATGCAGCCGTGCCTCGTGGTGTAAGTTTTGGTCGCTTATATTTAGCTTTTAAACAGTTAACTGCGTTCGAGAAGCCCATTTTAGAAGCAACATTCCTGATTTCGAAGTAGCTAAATGTCGCCAATTGTTCATTTAAATCATCTAAATATTTGCCAATCGGCAAATAGAAAGCTTTGTCGCTTAACAGAAATGCAAGTCGCTCAATGTAACATCAAAATTTCTAAAATGGCAACACTCATTGCACACCGGTACATTGTGAAAAGCAAAGCTTATTTAGTGGTTTCAAAGAGAGGTTACAAGGGCACGGTGTTGTGAAAGAGGCGGAAGGTGAAAGTTGCTTCCTACTACCCGGCGACAGCCTCCTCTGCAGTACAAGGGTGCACTGCGTCGCATCCAGGCTGCACCCGCCACGAAGAACCGTATTCTTTAGTGCGGCCGGCCGAGTGTCACCTGCTACAGCGCGTGGCCATTGGTCCCTGAAATACAATCGTCTCTGCTTTATTTGGAATACGTAACAGAGATGTTGGAAGTCGATTTACCCCCAAGTTGATGTAGACGAAAACCAATGTCTTTGTGAGCAAATTGGCCGAGAGATAAGGGCAGAGTCACTCCGCAGGGCATACGATCGCATCACTCTTTGCGTGAAGGGGAGTACCGGGAGCGTCGAACTCTTACATTTATTAACGGCGCTATCTTCGGCATCTGCACACATTTTGAGAAGGCAATATTTTAAGGATACGCCTACATTTTGTCGTATGATGACGTCTTAATAAATTTTAAATATCATCTGGACTTTTATAAGCCAAAACTACGATCTTAGTATAGGGCACACAACCGCGTGGAAAAAGCGTGCATAGCGTCATTCATACAGCATTTGGCATCTATGCTATAGAGGTCTTCTGTTTGACTCCGACCATCAGAGAATTTTATTGGTTTATTTATTTAAAATCTGGCACGTTCTTCCGAAGGGTGAAATTTTAAAAGAAAAGTTCGCATCAGGTGTTGTTTTGTTGGGTTTTCCAACCTGCAGCCATCAGTGCCGACTTTATAAAGTGGCGCCCCTCCGCTTTTTATAATGCTGCGGCAAGTTCTGTGGCAAGTGCCACCCTCCTGCTCCCTCGGTAGATACGCCTCTGCAAAGATGTTCATTGCAGAGTGGCACATAGTCTGTCGCCCTAGTGGTATACCACCATCAGCCTCACCAGCCTATCTTTATGTAATACACAGCAGAACGGAGACATCTCCAGGCGATCTCCAATTACCCCTGTGTTGCATTAACTGGTTCGAAGTGTGCTTGCAAATTTCCCAATTCCTCTATACCTCTTACGTTCCTGCAGACCGCGATTGCAGTTCCCTTCCTCTAACACCCATTCTGTCGTTCTAATGGAACACCGATTTTCTGTCCTACGCCCTCAACTTGGCCTGCTCACCCCCATTATTTCCCCCTAATAAGCAGAGTTTCTATAAGGCGGGATTGTTTTCTAAGCCCCAACATTGTATTACTGCATACGCCTAAAAAATGTTTGTTCTATCAATCTTTTGGGGTTCCTAAGTTCTTCCCCAGCTTATTTCCTAAAACTCCAAGTTTCTTTTCTATATATTTCTTCTAGATATGTTTCTTTCCGGCATGTAACGATGCCCTATAAGCTTCAATACATAAATTTTTCATTGCAGTTTTTATCTCAAAAGTAGATCGCTCATCTGGGACATTGGGATTAGCCATGGAATATGTTTTCCCCTGTTATTTGAAGATAAGTGTGCTTGCTCATTTTTATTGTTCATTTTCATTTTGTTCGTTTTCATTGAGGATATCGCATCCTCAATGAAAACGTATCTGTTTCCATTTTGCAGTCACCACGAGTGCCTGTGCATCAACTACATCATTTCAAATCTAATGTCGGTGCTCACAAGAACGCCGAAATTATCGGGGTTTATGTCGAATGACTACGGCAGGATTGTGAGGCACGCCATAGCGGAAGGCTCCGTGGTAATTTTCGCCAACTGCATTTTTCTGCGTGCACCTCAATCTCACTAGGCGATCGCCGCATAAACTATAACATCACGCTCAGCCATGCCACAGAATAATTGCAGAGGTACCGCAGCCGTCATTGATGATTGAAGAAAAAAAGTACAGCGAGCGGAGAGAAGTGCATGCTTTCGCCAGCACTTTATTTTCTCGCAGCTATAAACAGATACATTGTGAGATTTAAACAGCGATTTATTGAGTTGACTCTTCTTATGTGTTCTGCTGGATATAAAAAAAAACATACATGATACTTGCAAGTTAGCGAGTGCAGTGCAGTGGACCTATAGCAGCTAAAGCTTTTTTACTTACAAATGGATATTGAAGGCTTATCGAAACCCACAGGAATTCAATTTGCTTTAGCATGGAGGACTAAGGTCAACACATATAACGTATTTCCTGCGAAACTTTGCTAAAACAAAAAGATATGGAAGCGCCACTTCTCTGCACAGAAACAAGGTAATGTTTTTTGCCATTATTTGGAGCAAGTCAGACCATATGTTTAATTACTTTGGGTGGTTACATATTTTGTCGAGAACTCTATTAAAAATCAATAAATAATTATTTCAGAGCGAAAATTTGAACAACAACATTGCGGACCGTGCTGGAAAATTCACGAACCAGTTTCTTGATGTGCGGTATATGCTACATAAACATTTTCTGAAGCCTAAAAGAGAGCACGGGAATCACCAGAAAAATGCCACAGAAGAAGTCGCAAGGCACGTTTCACTGGCGCGTTTTTTTTTTCAGCCTTCGAAAAAGCTTTTATGAGGGCTAACAAAATTGCGTTGGTTCTGTTCAGCTGCGTGCCCCTTGCATATTTGAAAATTTTGGGGCAAGTTGCGTGGAACACATTGTATGCTCGTGCCAGCGATGCATAGTGGCCAGTTTGTATTGAATGAAAGCGGCATATTTGGATTGCTGTTGCAGTGGTTGCGGCTGCTGCTCGTGCTTGAGTGATTGTTGCTGGTGTAGCTGCTGCTATTTCTCCCTATTGTCGTTGTACTGCCGCTACTGAGCATTAGAATCCCTGCAAAGTTTACTTTCTCCCCACATTTCTTCCATGTCTGGCCTGCACACTTCATTCATCGTTTTATAACATCTGGACCTATGGTTTGTCTCCGGTCTTATGCCCCACAATATGCACTTCGGGCCTCCTAGAAAGGAAACATAAATATTGTTGTTGGCAACAGGGCAATTTTTTTGAAAAATAATATCCGACATATTTATATGGGTCTGTCCTTCGTAAAAAGAAAGTATTTTGTTCGTTCTCTAAATAAAAGCGTTGTTCATTCTATCGTACCCGTCCGCAATTATTGGAGCGCCAATTTAGTCATGTTGTTCTACTATATATTTTTGACGGCTTACTAGTATCACAATATATTTATGAGGATCGTTTACGTTATGCTTAAAGCTACACATCCAAAGAAACGATAATATATGGGAATATTGTAATCGTCAAAGGTGGCCCCCTTTTCATTGGTGGTTCAAGCCAGCGTACGAGAGGGACATCCTGAACGTTGACACTGGTACACCTCAGTTGCAACAAGCATCTACTGTGCAGTTGAAATAAAGGTTAGATGAAGAAATCGAAATAATTAGGCAGTTTGACTGCAACGAGAACTGCTCGCAGTATTGTAGTGAAAGACATTATTACGACAGTTTTTCTGTTTTTGTTTATTCCATATTCACCAACTACCAGATATTTTCGCTCCCTGTAGATGTTTTCTTTATTGCAGCTAGATTTAGTTCCTAGGTGTATAAAAAACAATGCGTTGTCCATTTTTACATGCATTCAAATGTACTTGCACGTTCAAATACCGCGGCGAAGGAATATTCAACAATATGAGGCAGCACCCAGTCTTTCACCAGGCTGGTTCCAAGGTCGGTCCAAATAGGTCGCTAACCTTGGAGCGAAAAGCGGTTCCGCACAAATCATCACCGACATCAAAAAATGTATGTTGCAGCTGTCATTAAAGCGCGACAAAGCGAGAAAGAACGAATATTAGGAAAGAAAAAAGAACTTGTAACTGAAACGAGATGTAGTTTGAGCCATTGAGCGTAAGTAGAATTCCTTATAAATTTTTAGAGCGAAGCTGTATACTTCTACCGCCCAAGAAATTTTCGTGTCGTTATTGTAAGCAAGAAACTCCCCATATGTGGGCCGATAACGGACATAGCACGATGCCACGGCGGCCCGCGCTGGAGGTGAAGCAGGTGTTAAGCACTCCCAAAACCTGAGCCGATCCAGAAGATCGTGCAGTCGTACTCGTCGGCGAGTGTGTTTTTCGTACACAATTAACGGCGGCGAAGTGTGTAACCTCGTAATCAATGCGTAAAAAATAAGTAATGCAATAGTCAAAAAATATAATGAGTAATTTTTAATAGTATTTGCTTCAAATTGCTAACGTTACAAGTTAATGAAAATGTGCCACATTAAAAAAAAGTAGAATACTAATCTCACTGGGGGCTAAATTTTCGCGGACACTCCGGGTAATGGCCTCGCAGTTGTTTGGCAGAACAAGAGTGGCCTAGAATTTCAAGTTTTTCTATCGGAATGCGTGGTTTCGACTGGTATCAGTCAAACCTTGTTGTCCTGTCTTGGTTCGAGATGATTCATCGTGTTATTGCGGTTGCAACGAATTACTTCACTTGCACTATAGTTGAATGCTAATGGATATTTCTAGGTTTCAAAATACATGCTTTGCCTTCTGACTGCCAATCGCCATCGCAGCCAATACGAAAGAACACTTTCCTTCGTTGTGCAGCAGTGCGCCACCAAAACGACACTTAGCGCGCACAAAGGCACTTGCTTAAAGCGCCCTTTGATTTGCTTCTGGGACAAGGGTATTAGGCCAGATAGAGGCTCCCTCTCTGAAGCCACAAAGGTTGTTCAAGGGACCACGTGAATTTTATTTCCGGTAACGAAACTTCCACGAAAGTTTTATCTACGGTCAAAATTTGACACAAGAGGCTCCAGTGTACCTTGAAGGGAATCAATCTAACGCGCCAGAAGGCAAGGCTGCGCGACCAGGCAAATATTTCGCAAGGAAAGACACCTCGGCCACATTTGTTTACCGTGTATGCGTAGTGAAGATTCAACGAGATGTTTTGGAAAAATAATTTTACATGCGATACGTTTCTGCTTATGTTTTACACGACACCATTGTGCGGTTGATGTGCCGCCGCCCTCTAGTCGTATTCCTTGCCAGACTTGTTTCTGTGAGCTGTCTCTGTTTAGTCTATTGTCTAGTTAGTCCGATAGGTTAGGTACACTCTTAAAAAAAGAGAGTCAAAAAAGGGTCACCGCTACCTCGACTCTCTTTTTTCAGTCGCTGAATACCTTTTTTTTCCAAGGGTAGTCACAAAACGAAGTCAGGAATGACGCATGAAATGGATGACTCCCATGCTACTTGAAGGGAGTCAGTGAAAGGCACATGTGATGTTATAGGTTGCAACGAATGTGGATTCGTTGGTTCACTCAATCAAATAACTGATTGACTATACCAAAGAAACCAGCAGAATATGTAACTACCCGAGTTCAACTCTATAGCCGCAAAAAGTAAAATGCGTTACATGCATTACTGCATAATCAGTATAGCAAGAAATGCAAATTGTTTTTTTAATTATTCAGAAAGAAATAATAGAAGCAGGATGGTACAACGCCAAACTCCAAAAGTGATAACACTGGTTGGTATATATATGCAATACGCTGTACATTAATATATATTTTGTATATAAAGATACCTTAAGGGCACGTGGTTTTGGGAATGGATTGGAAAAAACAAGAATAAAAATATAACACGAATATACACACAATGTCAACAGAACACAAACTCAGAAGTACACCACGTAGAGTTCATGACATAAAGCTAAGCAAATATTAATATTTTTAATGAAACGACGCTAATTCACATCTGGGTACCACTTCCCCTGCCAGATAAAGATCGAGGAACTTTGGTAATACCTCGTCTCCTGGCAGCGCCGCACAGACTACATTGCGTTTAGATACCTTAAGTGCTTATCGGTGTCTCATGAATTCAACAAGTCCCATCTTGTCTAACAAGAAGAGAACCTCATCCTGAGCCGCAAAAATACCTGCAATCTGTGCAAATTGTGGGTCGTCTCCCTTACCCGCCGTAGTTGCTCAGTGGCTATGGTGTTGGGCTGCTGAGCACGAGGTCGCGGGATCGAAACCCGGCCACGGCGGCCGCATTTCGATGGCGGTGAAATGCGAAAACACTCGTGTACTTAAATTTAGGTGCACATTAAAGAACCCCAGGTGGTCGAAATTTCCGAAGTCCTCCACTACAACGTGCCTCATAATCGGAAAGTGGTTTTGGCACATAAAACCCCATAAGTCGATTTCGTCTACCTTGGCCATTAAAAGCGCATCTCCCACATGGTATGCCATTTGCGGCATAGTGACTGACTTTCCCTGCCATACGTTACCTTCAGGCAGACGCTCCTCAGTGCACGTATGTAAAACAGGTCTTCGCACAGGTTTCAGGCCTGACATGGTATGGTGTTGGTTGAAGACAATCTCACGGAATTCATAGGTTTGCGAATGTTGGTGGAGCTCTGCAAGTGTTTTTGAAGTTTTTGATCTTTGATGCCGCATTCTTAAAGTACTGGTGATTAGCCTCGAACCTCATACGCCAGATTTCTTTGAATGGTCCGAAAAGAGATATCATGCTTGGGTAGTGCACAAGGTAATGCAACTAAGGGATTATGCTGGCTTCTGGGTAGCGGGTAGCGAATGAACTGAAAAATTCTTGCATTTTCACCTCCACATGAACAAGAGACTCTGAGAGAAGCTCATCAGACAAAAGCATACCTACAACTTCTCTGAATAGGAGGTAAACTTCCCACCCTTCGTTTGCCTCTAGAATTCTAGAAGCGGAAGTCTGAGGCAAAAGTCCGAATAGGCACCACTTCTGAGAAGCAATGCCCTTTAGAGGAGTATTGCCTCGTACGAAAGCTTCTGTGGGTTGTGGTGGTCTGTCAACGTTTTAGATTAGAACCTAAAAACGTTGTGCTCTGTACAATCATTGCGGCCACAATGGAATGTGGAAACTTTGTGTACTGTTTTACAAACCCCTGTGCAAAAAAACGTGCCTACCGCTGCTCTGTTCTTGCTCAAATTTTGTGAAACGATTGCATTTTGGTGTTGACTTTACACTTGGCTCAGTTAAGCGCGTTGTTTGTAAGAAAAAACACGCAAATTTGCCTGCGCCCATGAGGATGCAAACAGCTGCCGTGACGGTGCAAGCATAAACCTGTGTCGCCGCCTGCCTCAGCTTTAAGAAGCAGCGTCTTACGGAGGACAGTCGCCTGTTCCAGGAGCAGGCAACACGCGGCAGCGCTCCCTGAAATGCTGCTTTCTGCAGCTGACCGCAGGTGGCGATACAAGTTCATGCTTGCACCGTCGCGGCAACAGCTCGCATTCTTATAAGAGCCGGTAAGTTTGCATTTAAAAAAGATCAGGCAATGAACTGTGCTAAGTGTTATACTAAACGAAGTAGACGCCAAAATGTGGTCGTTCTGCCAAATTTGAGCAAGGCTAGTGCTTAGATGAGCGAAAAATCTTTCGCGAATTTACTTCGACTTTGGATTCGCAACTATGAGAAGCCGAGAAGCGCGGCACTGGTTCTAACGACGCCATGCTATCTACGGCGGTAAACGAGTATCTAAACGCGAGTGGCATTATTCTCTTGCTTGCGTTGCGCCTGTGAAACCTGACAGCGGTGGCAGCATGTCGTCCGATCCGCCTTCAACTAAACGGTCGCCGACGGATGCGGAAGGAGCCGTTTGCCTCTTGCTTGCGTTGCGCATGTGAAACCTGACAGCGGTGTCAGTATGTCGTCCCATCCGCCTTCAACTGAACGCGCGCCAACTGATGCGGAAGGAGCGGTTTACCTCTTGCTTGCGTTGCGCCTTTGAAACCTGACAGCGGTGGCAGCACGTTGTCCGATCCAGCTTCAACTGAGCGCTCGCCCACTGATGCTGAAGAAGCGGCTTGCCTCGTTTCGCAGGGGCCATCAAAGAAAATCGTGAGGCTCACAGGCACCCGGAAACTCGCCGACCTTCACGAAAGCCTGCGGACGGGAGGGTTCGCATACCTGATGACAGGCAACGATCTTCTTATACAGGTGAGCGTAAATGTACTGCGCGTTATGGAGCGCCAAAAGGATTTGGTCATTGTTTGGTTCATTTGGGCAAAGTAGCAACATTATGCGTAGCGGTAATGTCGAGCACGATTAATAACTGTTCGGTTGCCGCGCATCGAGTGTTACAGAATTGCCCTGTGTCACTTCACTGTGCTGCCAACTACTAATATTTTTGTTTCGTCGCAGCCAATGCACTTGACCTTAAATTGACAAGTGTAGCGCATACTTGCCCGCACGAACACAACGTTGCTGAACTATAATTAATGCCGTGTCGAGAAGCCGCAATGAGACTAGCCTTTTCAGGACTTCCATCTTCTAAAAACTTGTGCAGTTGGTTTACTACTGATATTGAGGTCAGGTGTGCAATTGCTACCCTATCTGGTAGGAGAAGGAGCAGTAACAACTTCAGTCAATGTAATGGTGCTTTAGTTAGCATAACGGGTTGCAGTATGCCATATTCTGCAAATTTCTGCAGCGTTTAACTAATAAAACAGGCAAGACGAGGAAAACAGACTTGTTGTTTGCGTGTTCAATCTTTGTCGTCATTTATGCGCTGCAACAATCACGCAGCAATGAAGTTAAATTGAAACAACTGAGGAAAAAAAATGCTGGCATTTTCAGCACTATGACTATGAAAACCTTGTGCATTCAGCAATATCGCTCTATCTTTGTGAAATCATCTGTTCTTATACACTGATGGTTGCTGACACTGCATAAGTAAGCCTAGCCTTGTTTGCTTGGTGCGTCCTGTACTTAGCTCACATATGGGCAGCAGGATTAGTGCTGTGCTGTGCTGTGATGGCTCTAAATAACAAACCTGTTTGGGACAGTACAGCAACCATAAAAAAGGCTGTTTAATTAATCAATGCCTGTTCAGTGTCCATTGCTTCATTCCTAATGTGCAAAACTATTGATAAACTATCTGGGTGTGCTTTCAGGTCTTTCAATGACTGGTTCCAGTGCTACGTCGACACGGGTGAAAGCACGACAGTGTGTCATGGAGCATTGATTACCTTGGTTGTCTCCCCAAGCCACTCTGAAACATGAGAGGCACCAAAAAAGCCGTATGCACCTGATCTTATTCAATCTGAACTCATGCATTAACTCTGTATAACATTAAAACCTGTCGTATGCTGAAAAGCTATAATACCAGTATTTTAGCAGTACTTTAAAGAGCCCCTCACCAGGCCACATAGCTCATTTAATTATACGCTGGAAGTTGTTAGGTGCCCCCTTGGGAGCATTCTATTGCAAAACTTTTCAAATTGGCTCGTTAATAGCTTAGATAGAAATATTGCAGTGCCACAAACCCATGATTTAAGGAGGCGAGCGTCACCGCCAAAAAGAATGCTTGGATGTCCCTTGCCAAGCCACTAGTGGAGAAAAGGCTGCATGTTGTTTCATACATGTATGAAGTGGCTTACGATTTAAAGAAAGTGGCCAGCAGGTGCAAAGTACCTATTATTTTCTAGGCTCAACGGAAGCGCACTGGCCTCTCCCCAGGCATCTCAGACCCAAAGAAGTTGACTCTTTGTGATAAGAATCATACAAGGCCATACGTGACTTGCGCAATCGGTATAGTGTACGATATTGCGCTTAACTGCGGCAGGGTGCATATCAGCCAGACAGGCTGTTACATCAACGATTTGGCAAGGGAACATGAGCTATCTGTCAGGAATAAGATTAATGCACATTTGCCTATGCACTGCTACTCCCCCACGTGTGAGCCACACATTTTCCATATCCGCATTATTGGTAAGACTAAAGATTCTCTGGCATGGGGAATTAATGGAGGCCTGTTTCATCAACATGAAATGTGACGTCTATGTCAGTGATACATATGTGGCCTCAACTGAACCGAACGACAGTTTCAGCACTGTATGACTGAATAATAATGCAAACTTGTTTGAGTATTGCGTGGAAAGATATGTGCGCACATGGCCACCTTCACCTATAGATATCATACTGTTTGCTTTCAATAAAGTAGTAGCAAGTGACACTCATTCCTATCCTAAAGGTTTTTTCTGCCCTTGGTTGTATCTTAACTTTGGGGAATAAGCTCAAGGGAATTTAGTAAACAAATAAATGCATGCCATAGGGGCAATTCCACTATGTAAAAATAAGAGTTTTTCCCCTAATATCTTTATGTATCTATATAGTCCAAGTTCCACTTTTATAGCATGCCACTGTCCTTGTTAAATATTGGAATGCTCTGCTACTATTAAATATGACAAATGAGGTGTATTTATGAAAACATAAGAACAAAAAGCTGGAATGCATTTTTAAAAAAATTTGTGCAGCCTAGACATCCCAAATATAACTGATGATATGGGAAGAGCTTGACTCCTCATTCCTTCCATATCACCTTTCAAAGTCTTATCCGACCTTGACATTTGTATCTATCTCAGTAGCTCAGATTTATGTAATGCTGAGGGAAAAGTTGACTTCCTGTTTGAAATAATGGCCATGTTTCACACAAAAAGCTCATAAGCAAAGGAACCAAGAAGGTATCAGAAAAAATACATTCATTGAAATATTCATTGGTTAGCCACCAGAAATGTGATAGGGAGTTAATGATGTTTCGATAAACACAAGCAGTCTAGTTTGTGTATTTGAGAACCAGAAGGTTCTAGTATATTTTTGTTCGATCAAATCATCCTTGGCCTTTATCTGACCTGCTTTTGTTCTCTTTTTCTGGTCCCGAGACAATGCTAGTCTGGACTTGGCACTGTATGGCCCAGTATTTGTCCTTCACAAAGCGATAGCTCTGTAGACGATGTAGCTAGCAACAAGTTTTCCTCAGAAGGAATGTTTGCAGGTGTGTCACTATGGTTGCTTTTTTCACCTTGGTGGGGGAGCTTTTCGCTCATGGTACCAATGTCAGTGAAGGGACCAGTAATGCGCCTTCCTTGTGCATGGTACCAATGCGAAAAGGGGGAGCGGGGTTATGGTGTGTTGGTAAGGAGGTATCTGTATAGGGGGTGGTAAAAATCCTCTTTAAATTTGGTTTTAACAGCCCATTCATGATGTAACGAGTCGGTTGTCTCAGTCAGTGATTTTTGCTATTCTTACATCATTATCCTTGAACAGCAATGGGCTCCATTTGCCATGGCATATGTGCTCATATTTATCAAGAGCCATTCCTGTTCTCTTAGCTCGTCACTAACTATAGTAGGTAAATTTGGGCATGTGGAGTGATAGTATGTGATGGCATATATTTCGTTTTTCTAGCACTGTATTTTGTTGTTGATTTCAATGAATACTTTTCTTTTTAAGGCTGTCTGGTGGTGCAGTTGAACATGTGGAGAATGCCGTCAAAGAACTGTACAAGGAATTGTCAACGTACAAACTGCCTCCGATGCTCATTGACATTGCTGCACACCTCTGAAATATCACAGCAGGAGACGCGCCTGACAATCTTCAAAAGAAAATTCAGTGGATTGCCTACAATTCGTCATCTCAGACAATGAAAGTCACGACTAAAACCTGGATGCATAGGTCAGCAAAATAATGAGAACTCACTAACACTCACCAAAATTCTATTCAGCCGGGTTTATTCGGGCTAAGACCTACAAAAATTCGACTCAGTCGGACTCACTGAGACTTACTTTCGAGATCAGTCTGAGTGAGTCGACTCATGCATCAGTTTGCCGACCTATGCCAGATGTAAATAAAGTTGGGATAGAATGTACTTAAGGAAAATTCATTCTAAAGTAAATGTCTCAAGTATGTTCGGTCACGCATTTTTCCCAACGTTGTATTGCAATATGAATGGTAAGCACAATGTTAATCAGAAAGTGTATTACCTCCCCCCCCATTCGCATGTGGTTATGTCACTAAGGCAAGTGGGAAGTGTCTATAATCAAAACAAGTTTTTTGTTATTGAATTCATGATTATAACTTAGTTGCTGCATAGTTCCCCTTGAAAACTCTCGATAACTGAGGGGAAAAATTGTTTTCCTAAAGCTTTGCATTGGGGCAGTGAACAATGTTCAAATTGTCTAGTGCCTTTTAAGTGTTTAGCAGTCTATATGGCATTGTTGGTTCGAAATGTTTTTATCACTGATACATCATTGACTAGTTCTGAATTACAGTTCACTCACGACCTCGAAATTTATATATTCAATGGCAATTTCGGCATTGCAGCCCTGAGCCCATTTGCTTTATTCTGGTTAACAACACGAACCCTAACACTCCCAGTGCTACATTTTATGCGGGTATACGAATAACAAGTGAATTAGATGGAAAGACAGTTGTGGCTAGACGAATTCGTACAGTGCTGCAGGTTTCATGTGAAATATGGGGGTTTGGCTACCAGGAGGGAACGAAAGTCATGGCTAGATGAATTGGTGCAGCGCTGCATGCATCATGTCAAATTTGTGGGTTCGGTTACCACCAGCAGCATTTCTTCTACTTCCCTTCCTCTTTCTTCACAAAAAACAGTCATGAAAGCTACAGAAAGTTTAACACTCAGTCATAATTTATGTCATGCTTCAATGGAGCAATATCCTCCGTGGTTTCCTTGCAATGAGTCTTGGGTTATTCAGTGGGCGAGGGCGCTAGAATGACACGTTGAATAAAGCTTCTTTAGCTGCTGGTTACAGTTCTCATACGTAGCGTACGCCACAACGGTAAACGAGTACATAGACAGAAGTGCCGACTGTCAACTGAGATGTGATTAATCAATGTGCCGAATTTACACAAGCAAGTGAAACAGCTATCTGAAAAAACATTAACTTCAGAAGATAGAAACAAGAAAAGCAGACGAGTGGGCAAAAAATGAACTACGCTTTAAATCGAGATACAAGAAAATACAAGATTACATCACAAATACAGGCCGTTCACGGGACTTCCAGAAAAAGTTTTTAGCTCTTATTCTGATCGGGCAGTCAGAAAGGCATCTGCAAGCGCAAGATTTGGCATGTTGACTCCACATAAAAGGTTGTGTACGAAATTTCTCTTTCGTGCGGCGCTTTTCATATGGGGCAGACTGCCACATGCCTTCATGAGAGGATGTGCGAACATGCATATAATGTGCGCTATGGCAGCGAAAGCTTTTTGGCACATCATACTAGCATGCGTGGCTGCACTCCCTGGTTTGAAAGAATGGCAGGTATTCACAAGCACAGGGATGGTCATACCGATATCATACTTGAAGTAGCACAATTGGCATAGGAACACAGTGCATGCATCAGCAGCCCATCGATTGCCTTATCAGAAAGAGAGCTCAAGTTTCTGGGAAGTCAAACCTACAGCCAGAATTTCTTCGTGGGCCTCTTGATGGTCTGCTTTGTTCTCCTTTTAGCAGTAATTTTTCAGTTAGCTATATCACTATTGTGTGAATTCGGCAATAAAACCTCCATTAATAGTCAGTGCTTGTGTCTACGGCCTCGTTTAACCTTTGCGCTGTACACTCACGATAATGGATGAACAACTAGCTTAATAAGCTGCCCTGCTAAGTTATAGGAGATGGTCCTTCAAGCTTCTATTTATGGCTAATTTTTCCTTGTGTGCATGTTTTACTAATGAGCTAATTTGAAATAATAATTAAAACCTTTTATAACATCTTGTTTGGTGAAAGTATTTTAAGAGTTTGTGAACTCTGGTAATAATTATCAGTTTATCTCGGCTATTGCAGGACAAAAGGATTAAATGTTACCCCTGTCCTGTGTCAAATTCATCTGATGAATTCTCCAACCTCGGTCTCGTCACGCACCTAATGCTTTTATGGTGCAGTTTACTTAAGGTGTCCCATCTGATGAATCACAGTTTAACTGTTTGATATTATTTCATGGAAATGGTTATCCTACAGTGCTGTTGCATATTGTTTTATGTGGAAAGTTGATTCATGCTTTTCTAAACATCAGGTACCCAAATAAATTGTGCAATGTTGCTGCAAGGAGCCTTGTAAACCAGTACCCAGCACTGAGGGACACATTGGACCTTGGGCATGTAAGAGCATTTTCTCATAACTTTCTTTTATTGTGATTTCTTTTGCACTTTTAAATGTTAAGCGTATCCTGGGCAAGGCAGCCGCATTTCGATGGGGGAATTAAAGCAAAAAACACCCGTGTACTTATATTTAGGTGTACGTTAAAGAACCCCAGGTGATCCGAATTTCCGGAGTGCCCCACTACGTCATGCCTCTTAATCAGATCGTGGTTCTGGCGCATAAAGCCCCATAATTTTTGTTTTTCACGTTAAGCATGCTGTCAAAACCTTTCTTAGCACTTTTTAAAGTTTATGACCATCCTTGCTTGCAGCGTTTCAGGTCTGTGAGCGTGTGATTGAGTAGAGATGTGGTGGTTTTAAAGCTTTGCAGCTTAACTAAATATGAAGATATCAACAGCACCTCTGCATCTGGTATGCATATGGTCACCTCCTGCAAAATTAATTGCATGTTCAGCTATGTATATATTTAGTTAAATTATATATTTTTGTACCTGTAGCTGTTTTCATGCATTAATGTTTTGAACAACACCAATACTGAAAGTAATCCTCAGATATTGTGTTGAAAGGTGTGCTAAAATAGCTCACTAAGTAGATTTTGGAACATGAAGGAAACAGTGCAAAAAGCAAGCTAAGGTTTGGACAACTCCATGCTTAACTATGTACGGTGTTTGCAGTTTCTTTCAAAACCTGAATACTGGAAGTCATTGAACGGTTGATTAGGTACGTAAAGTCAATTACTTTCATATTGTTCCAGTTCTGATGGTATATGTGCCTAAGAAACAAGTACAAAACATGTGAAAGGGAATGCCACCAGGATGCCCTGAAGTCGATGCAGAAGTCAAAGGAAGAAAGGCAAGCGAAAGTTGTGTCACATGCTCAAAATCTGGATTTCAAAGACAGGTGATCAGCTGCGAGTTTGTATGCCTATTTCATTAGAGAAACTGACTCTCCTTTCTTTGTTATGTGGCTTAGTTGAAACATTTAGTTGCTTCTCTTGATGTACCTGTTCGTTCCATTTACATTTTTTTAACAAATGCAAATTTGCAATCCGGCTAAAGCAACTATATCTGCAATGATGTCATCAGAGACTTTGTAGGTGATCAAAGAAGCAAAATATCATATAGCATGGCCACCTTGAACTTAGAGTGAAACATTAGTTCAAGATGTAGTGGTAGATGCATTTATAGCCTAGTTATACAGCATTATTACTGTAATGTATATCGATATGCATGCTAAGATGTAGTGAATAGTGTGTGGCTATGCGACTCTGACACTTGAGTTGTTTTGAGCCTTCATTGATGAGTTGTGCATACAGCATACCAAAGAATAACAATTTTTCGTGCTGATTTTTGGCATTGAATAAGAAGTTTCCTGTTAAATGTATTGAACCAACACTGTATGACTGGCAGAAAGTGTCATTTGTCGGTTTAGAGCTGCAAACAGGATGGGAAAAAATATATGGGACTCGTTTTCGTTGGAAAGCACTGTCAGAGGAGACAGACCGGTGAAAGATCTGCTGTAGTGATCTCAGACGCACAATGCGAAGAAATGTACACCTATAGTACACATATGCAAAGTGCTCTGTGTACAAATTCCAAACGCAGTCATATGTCGCTTGGGGAGAAGCCCACGTCCCCCATATTACAAAAGCAGTTTCTACAATATATCTTTTCTTTTCGTTGATTATGCTTATTCTCGATGTCTTTTGCACATTTAAGTATGAAACAATTTGTTTTGTATTTATATGCGTAGTCATTAAAGGGTTAAGCAAATAAAGTGGTTCCAATGAATGTGAATGTATAACTTTAGCGACTCTAGTCGCAATGTGTTGATCAATAAACAATCTTTGTGAGGCCAAGAAACAGGAACTAGGCAGCATGAAAATCACTCAGCATTACCAAGAAACACTTATAGAGTACCGCAGAATACACTTCATCTACGCTGTACCTGTGGTGTCCTTTTTATTATGTGGTCTTGATCCCACTACGGGGAAACAGCTGTGCTTTGCAAGTGCATTGCAGTACTTTAATAATTTAACAGCTTGCTGCAAAAGGACAGTGCCAGTAGAGTATTACATAAGGATCATGATTTATGAGGCAGTCGCTAGACGTAGTATGTCACAGCACTGAGTTGCCGGCGGCCATTAGAGTTAGCTGTTTTGCGTGCCATTGTTAACTTGACAGAACATAGTGAGCATTATTTGATCAATAAACAATACTACATAATTCTGGCCCTTATTTGGAACTTTGTCTCATCTGTGTGTTGTGCGCAACCCGCTTTTGATGTTACTGAGATGGAGTGACTCCTTGCAAAGCAGCAGGGTAGTCCTGGTAATGATGCCGTCATTCACACTTATGCAGATTGTTTAGTAGGCGTTAGCTCAGTGCAATTCCTCGACATAATCACAGCTTGCATTTCCTCCATGTATAATACAAACATTCTGTAGAGTGCACGTAAAAATGTGCCATTGGAAGGCATTATGCTTTAAGTTCACAGCAGCGAGCCCCATTATTGGAAGACAGCTGTTGTCTCAAATTACAGCAAAGTGAAGCTATGTACATTCTCACCTTAACTACTCCAGTTTAGGATTGGCCACAATGACGAAAAGAAACATAAGTAAGGTTCTAGTATTGCAAAAGAAAATTGTTCGAATAATCGACAATGTTGATAATACAACAACATCCAAGTATGCTTTTGAAGCACATAACATTGTCCGCATCAATCATTTGTATAACTTTATGTTGGTACAAAAAATGTATTTTTCAACGGCATCCACTGCCGATTTTTATTCTACTCTGACATCTTTGGACATGCATCATGCTAACATACAAACAAGACCTATTAATACAAGGAATATACCACGTTTCCGCGCTAATTATAAATTACAAATGTTGTCTTATAACCTGCCCCATGTTCTAAACACGTATAAACATACAAAAGGATATACCAGAGCTGAGCTGCGGAAATATTTTGTTGAAATGGGATTTTATGTCTTTGCTTGTAGATGCCGCATGTTTCCTTGGTTATTACATTTATTATTTCTAAACATATGTACGACCATTTCAGCGTTTCGATTTTCGATTTTATTGTTCAAATTTTGTGCAAGCATTATTAGACTGTATGCATAAATAGTGAATGTTTCTCTTTATTGCATGTGACTATTGTATGTGTGTCTGTTGAATATTTCCTGAATCACTCATGTGCTTCTGCTTGTAGGGGTTTTCTGGAGATAGTCAAGCTGTGCAGGCCGCTTTTCGCCAAAAACCTGCCCTCCAGTTGAATCAGGAAAATAAACTTATACTTATATACTTATACTTATTCAGGTATGTTCAGCCTATTGGGTATCCACATGCGTGGGCTTATGATATACCCTGATGGCAAGGCCATTTGTGGTTCGTTCAAAGAGAACATCAACGGATGCATTATAGCTATTCTCAGGCTCTTCTCTTCCTGCTGTAATCTGGATTCTCTGCTTATAAAGAAATTAGTGTTCTTTGTGATCACTATATGTGCTCTTGCTAAAAGTTACTGTGATTTGTGCATATTCTTATTCAATAAAGTGTTTGCAAAGATTTAACAGTTGTGCTGTTCTTTGAGATCTTAACCGGAGCAGGCAGCATTTGACGCAAACATGGAGCCAGTGCTAACGGAAACATTTAGGAGGTGAAACAACAGTCTTTTTTGACGAATTGAATGAAATGATTGCGAATAAGTTGCACTTTTGAAGCATTATGGGATGTACTTACTATGCAGGCACCACGGAAATATTGAACTGGCGCTACTTATAATGTCCGGTCTTGCATTTATCTGATCTTTAGGCATATTTCTTTTCTTTCATTAGCATCGATGCTTTATGATTGCTTTAATTTGGCGAGATTGTAAATTTGCCGTTCAATATCAATATTGAAATTTACTTCCTCTGTCCATGTATGCCTCCATGGCATATTGAAATAAATGAGCCCTTTGTCATGGCAAATGATTAAATCCTTGTTCAAATGCCTGAAATGCTACATTACCTCATAAGCTTGTAAATACTGCTGCTGTTTAGTATGCCTTGTAAACTGAAGCATAGTGTTTTTTCGAGGTTGGCCATTGATTCCAATTTCGCAAATCAGACTGCTGTCTTCTGTTTTTGCCAGGTATAGTGCATCGATGCATTTGAGGTTAATACTGTCACGTGGTGGTGACGGTGAAGAAAGAAGCAGTACGGTGGAATACAAAACTAGGTTTTATTGGGCGAACCTGTCCCCACAAAACAGGCTACACTTATAGCACAACGGTAGCGGCGAACACGGTCGGCCATCGTCGGAAATCTGATCAGCGGGTCAAGCGCGTCGGCTTTTATAGAGCAGTCGTCGAATGTTCCAGACTAATCGTTCGGACCCGCGTGCCTTCCACAATGTTCTACACCATTCGTGTTACGCGATGGAATCAGATAACACAAGGTTCGGCGACAACAGACAGCCGGGTAGAAGCATCGATAACTTTCCAGAAACGTCGGATACATGCAGCCGCGTCCCTCGCTGTGCGAGTACATTTGTTAAGCGGCGCAACGTCGTCGCCCGATAAAGATAAGTACACGTGTCAATACAGTGATAGTAGTGAAATATTTGCTCTTGGTGTTTCACTCACTGTAGTGCTATGTGCTTAGTGTTTATTCTTAGTTGTTTATAGTATTGAAGTTTATTGTAACATATAATGGTAGCTGAATAACTTGGCATTTGTTGCACATGCAAACAAAAATCTATTATGTTGTGAGCCTGAATCTTAGCGTAGATATAGTCTATTGACTACAGAGGCAGATGTCACAGCAGTTGCTGCAAAGGGTCTGGTTAATTATCAAGAGGTAGTTTCACCAACTCTTGTGATGATAATCATGTACACCACCATTGTCAGTCTTCAGATGACTACCCTAGGAATGGTCATTGTTGCCATTCCAGAGGGGTTCCGTTGACTACCAAGTGGTAGTTTCACCAACTCTTGCGATGGTAGTCATGTACGCCACCATTGTAAGTCTTCAGATGACGACCCTAGGAAGGGTAATTGTTGCCATTCCAGAGGTGTTCCTCTGACTACCAATTGGTACTTGCATGGACCACTGAGGTAGTCGCATCAACTCCTGCTTTGGGAGTAATATACACACCTCAGTAGGTCTTGTGGGAGAGAGTCACTGGTACTGTATTTCCAAGAGAGTACGTGTTACCACCCAAAAGATCATCATATGTTTGACGAGCAGATACACCCCGAAGAGTGTCAGTTGAAGCTACTTTTATTTTAAAAGTGTATGTTTGGTTATTTATTTCAGTAAGTTGGTTCTTTGTTGATTAGCTAGGTTAGTTAGTAAGTTAGTTTTGTTTTCTTAGTAATTTAAGTTCAATACGCTACTGGTTAGGGAATAATTAATCAATCTAGTTACATACCTTAGTTCGCTAGTTTGTTAGCATTGTAGTTCATTTCTTTTGGTAGTTGTTAGTATTTGAAATATTTTATACTTCATATGATTAGATAATAATTGTTTTGTGAATTAGATTGCCTTTCATGTTACTATTTAAAGTTTTATTTCGCTAGTAGGTTAGCGTCAGTTACGTTACTTAGGAAAATATTATTTTCCTTTATTTAAAAAGTAAGCTAACGTACAAGTTAGGTGACTTGTACTAATTATAGTAATTTGGCATTACATTGTTAAAGAAGCCCTGGAACGGTCTTCTAACCAATGATTCTTATTAATGATTGTATATTGTATTGTGTATTGTGTTGTATATTGCATTTTATATCGTATTGTATATTACCTTAGAATACCTTAATACAATCCTAAGGCTACTTAGTACTTTGACCATTATATTAGTAAGCTAGATTTGCTACTTCAGGTACGTATTTATTTATTTTGTTTGTTATTGAATATATTGAATTTTGTTGTGGTATTTTGTTGATAAGTTTTATTAGTTACATTCATTAGGTATAATTTATCAAATTTGTTCATAAACAAAGCATATCATTTTAATTAGTTGCACTAGTCATGTTACTTAAGCACCTTTGAAGATTTACTGACACGTAAGTACACAACAAACGCTAAGCATTGACACGTCAAGAAGTATGCTGTGACAACACAAAAAAGATGCACCTTGCAAAAACTGAAATGAGAGGCAGTAAAACAGCAATGCAGGCTTTTTACACTGACAGCATAAGAGTGTGACATTACATTCATCTGCAGCCATTTTCAAAGTTCAAAGTTTTGAACACGGTACAGAATCCGGGCGGTTATATTTATACGTCGACAAAGGCACCTGACCCTTATGCAAGAGTGCACGTACGCACAGAATGACTGTCCTTTCTGTCGGAAGGCTGCAGCTTTTTGCCCATATATACTTGCGCCAGCGCCTCCGTGCGCCCACTGCAGGCGCTTTATGAAGCGATCACATTACGTTACGCGGAAGTTTTGCGGCTAGAAATGAAAACATAGAAGAACCTGCTTGTACCAACGAAGGAGTTGATGCTTAAAAGCACAAAACTGTTAGACACCCGCAGGATGTCCTATATTAGGGATTGCTGATGCCTCAGAAAAACAAACATTGGGGCAAGTTGAAAATTATCCAATAATGGCACATACATCATAATAAACATGTATCAGTCTTCTTTCAAAAGCATTGAATGAGAACGCGTTTTTTTAATGAACAACTTTTCACTTTGTATAAACACTATTAGTTTAAAATAGTTCGATTTTTTGCGAACAAATGTTAAGTTTAAAGCTTGTGCATCTCCTAATTTCACAACTCATGCACATGTTTTTCTTACCCCCGGTGGTTGCTTAGTGGCTATGGTATTGGACTGTTAACCAAGAAGCCGCAGGATCAATCCCGACTACGGCAGCCGCCTTTCTCTGAGGGCGAAATGACCCGTCTACTTAGATTTCATCATCATCATTAGCCTGGTTACGCCCACTGCAGGGCAAAGGCCTGTTCCATACTTCCATGTGCTAATTGTGGCCATGTTGTCCCTGCAAACACCTTGATCTCATCCGCCCACCTAACTTCCTGCCGTCTCCTGCTATGCTTTCATTCCCTTGGAATCTAGTCCGTAACCCTTAATGACCATCGGTTATCTTCGCTCCTCATTACATGTTCAGCCCATGCACCATTTCTTTTTCTTGATTTCAACTGAGGTATTGTAACCTCGCGTTATTTTCCTCACCCGATTTGCAGTGTTATTATCCCCCTTAACGTGACACGCATAATTCTTTTTTCCATAGTTCGTTGCCTTGTCCTCAATTTAGGTAGAACCCTTTTCGTAAGCCTCCAGGTTTCTGCCCAGTTGGTGAGTACTGGTAAAACACAGCTGTTATACACTTTTCTCTTGAGGGATAATGACAACCTGCTGTTCACGATCTGATAATACCTGCTAAACGCAACCCAGCCCATTTTCCTTTGTCTGATAATTTCAGTCTCATGATCCTGATCCCTGGTCACTACCTGCCCTAAATAGATGGATCACCTTACCACTTCCAGTGCCTCGCAACACATCGTAAACTGCTATTCTCTCGAAGACTGTTAAACATTACTTTAGTTTTGTGCACTATAATTTTTAGACCCACCATTCAGCTTTCGCGGTCCACTTCATTGAGCATGCATTGCAATTGGTCTCCTGAGTTACTAAGCAAGGTAATACCACCAGCGAATCGCAAGTTAGCTAGATATTCTCCATTAACTCTTATCCCCAATTCTTCCCAATCCAGGTGTCCGAATACTTCCTGTAAACACGATGTGAATAGCATTGGAGAGATCGTATCTTCCTGCCTGACGCCCTTCTTTATTAGGAATTTGTTGCTTTCTTTATGGAAGACTACTGTGGCTGTGGTGCCACTACAGATACCATTCAGTATTTTTAGATATGGCTCGTCTACACCCTGATTCCGCAATGCCCCCATGATTGCTGAGATGTCGACTGAATCGAACGCTTTCTCGTAATCAATGAAAGCTGTATATAAAGGTTGGTTTTATTTCGTACATTTCTCTATCACCTGACTGATAGTGTAAAGATGGTCTATTGTTGTGTAGCCTTTACGAAATCCTGCCTGGTCCTTTGGTTTACAGAAGGCTATGGCGCTCCAGATTCTATTTGCGACTACCTTAGTAAATACTTTGTAGGCAACGGACAGAAAGCTGATTGGTCTATAATTTTTCAAGTCTTTGACGTCTCCTTTCGTATTAATTAAGAGTATGTTGCCGTTCTTCCAAGATTCCTTTATGCTCGAGGTCATGAGGCGTTGCGTATACAGGTTGGCCAGTTTTTATAGAATAATCTGCCCACCACCCTTCAAAAAAGCTGGTACTACCTGATTCTCCCCAGCTGCCTTCCCCCTTCGCATAGCTCTCAAGGCTTTCTTTACTTCTTCCGGCGTAACTTGGGGGATGTCGAATTTCTCTAGACCAGTCCCTCTTCCATTATCATAGTGCATGCCACTGGTACTGTATAAATCCCTGTGGAACTCCTGAGCCACTTGAACTATTTTATTCCCAATAGTAATGATATTACCGGCTTTGTCTCTTAAGGCATACATCCGATTCTTGTCTATCCCTAGTTTCTTCTTCACTGCTTTTAGGCTTCCTCCGTTCCTGAGAGCATGCTCAATTGTATCCATATTGTTGCATTATCTTTGTCGTGCAGAAATCCTCCATTGACGCTCCCAACGAACCAGAACTTGATCTTTACGTCGACGGTGTCCCTTTGACGCCGTTAATAGATACTGGAGCACAGTTGTCTTTCATGAGTTAAACCTCTGTCGTCGATTGAGGAAGGTTCTCACGCTTCCTACTACTCGATCCGTACGAGTGGCCGATGGTAGCACTGTTGACGTCACTGGAATGTGTATTTCCCGTATAAGTATCCGACTGCCGCCTTCCTGTTCTTTTTACAGTACTGAGCAATTGTCCCCGCGACCTAATCCTCGGACTCGACCTTGTTACGGCGCATCCAGCTTTGATCGACTGTTACGCCGGTATATTTTGCCTCAAACTTCCTCTACTTGCGCATAGTCATGCCGAACAGCCGAAGAACTTTAGTACGACCACCTTCGTCCGCCTGCCGCCTAATGCCTTCACTTTCGTAGATTTGCTATAATCTTTTGCGGTGCGCCCTATGGTGATTACGTCGCCATAGGTGTTCCCGATGTCCTTTTATTGCGCAATATCACTGTGCCCCACTCGGTCGTCACCGTCGCCGATAACCGGCCATAACTCCCCGTCGTCAATTTTGGACTGACAATGGAACTTTTACCCAAAGGCATATCGGTTGCAACGCTCCGTGAAATCGGAGAAGACCACGTCAGAACGTTTTTCGTAACGTCTGCTCAGATTCTTAACCATGTGCATCGGATGCTGTTTACCCTATCGCAACATTTCGTCGTATGATTTTTGAGGACCTATTGCCTCAACAAACAGGGGCTCTCTGTCGCCTTTTGATTTCCTAACACGACATCTTCGACCTCAACAATCCCCAATTAGGCCATAATTCAATTGTTATGCATCACCTAAATACTGGTGATGCCAGCCCTATTAATCGCCGGCTATATCGAGTTTCTGCTTCAGAGCATAAGGTTATTCAAGATGAAGCGAACAAGATGCTTGCCAAAGGTATTCCTGAACCTTCGTCGAGCCCTCGGGCGTCGACCATCGCACTTGTTAAAAATAGAGATGGCACAGGGCGTTTCTGCGTAGATTATGGTCATCTAAACCGCATTACCAAGAAAAACGCCGGCCCTTTGCCTTCGATTGACGACGCCATCTATTGTCTCCACGGTACCCTATACTTGTCATCAATAGACCTTCGGTCTGGTTATTGGCTAATTTCTTTGGATGAAAAGGACCAAGGGAAGACCGTGTTGGTCACCCCTGCTGGCCTATCTCAATTGAAACTTATGCCACTCTGTCTATGCAACGCCCCAGCAACGTTTTAACGTATGATGGACTCTTTACTTCAAGCGTTATAATGATCAGCATGTCTCTGCTGCCTAGGCGACGCTCTCATATTTTCACCTACATTTCAGACGCACAACGTCAATGATATATGGGGCAGATGCGGCACTCGTACTGACCGGGGCGATTTCGTACGTAACTGGAGACACGACATGCAGCACTCGATATCGGCCTGTGTACAAGAGAGGAGGGTTTCTGACAGGCCAACGTGGTGAGCTGGGCCACCTTTTCGACGCTTCCGGTATTTAACCAGAACCGCAGAAAATTAGTGTTGTCACCTCTTTTCCTGTACCTCAGTCTGTCAAAGACATCCGAAGTATTGTAGGAATCTGCACTCACTGCTGACGCTTCGTTAAAGACTTCACAGCGATTGCCCGACCGCTTACTGATAATCTGAAGAAGGACGTGCCGTTTACGTGGGGCCCCTCTCAAACTGGCGCATTTGCCCAGCTCACCAACATTCTCACCACGCCAACTATACTGGCTTACTTTGACCCTTCCTCTCCTACAAGGGTACGTGCCGATGCCAAAGGTCACGATACCGGCGCCGTCTTAGCCCCTCGCCAACAGGGTGAAAATCGTGTTATCGCCTACGCTAGACGCCTCCTAACCACAGCGGAACGCACCAATTCGATTACAGATCATCAATGCCTGGCTATCGCATGGGTGGTTTCCGAATTCCACCCGTAATAGTATGGCACGCACTGCTCTGTAATCATGGACTACCACGCGCTCTGCTGGCTTTCCTCACTCAAGGGTCCTACCGGCCAGCTTGGCCGCTGGGCTCTGTGGCTGCAAGAATGTTCCTATGCAGTAGTGTACAAGTCGGGCCGATTACATCAAGCCGCAGACTGTTTATCACGCTATCCAGAGCACGAACCACCGGCCGACCCTGACCCCAACGCCGACGCTTGCGTTTTCTCCGTTTCTCAGCTGCAACACGTTGCCGACATGCAACGGCGTGATGCCGTCTTGTGCGCCATCATTGGTGGTTTGCAATCTTTGTCTTGTGATTCGTCCCTTCAGCTGTTTGTTTACAGCGATTGTGCAGTATATCGCCAGAATGTACGCCCTGACCGCCCTGCCTTACTGCTCCTCATTTCCTTGCATCTCCGGTCAGCTGTTCTCCAATAACCTCACAATTTACCAATCGCAGGTCACCTAGGCGTCTCCCGCACCTACGAACGGACCAACGCTTCTTTTGGCCAGGTCTTGCCCGCTCCGTCCAGAAATACGCTGCGGCGTGTGAGAAATGCCATAGCTGAAAAGCACCATAGACGCTCCCTGCCGGGTACCTTCAACTGCTCGACATTCCTTCGGAGCCGTTCTTTCGCGTTGGAATGGCCCTGCTTGGCCCTTTCCCTATATCCACATCTGGCAACGAGTGGGTCAATATGGCGACAGATTACGCCACGCACTGCAACATCACCAGATCACTTCCAACAAGCTGCGCCACAGATGTCGCCTATTTTGTTTTACGCGACGTGATTCTGCAGCACTGCGCTCCACCCCAATTGCTCACTGATCGTGGTCGGACATTTCTTTCTAAAGTCATCGCCGACATCCTGCTCTCCTGCTCAAACAAGCCCAAACTTACTACATGTTACTAGGCACAGACTAATGCTCTCACAGAGCGTCTGCATCCTACCCTAACATACATGCTTGCAAAGTATGTCTCGTCCGACCATACTGGTTGGGATCTTGCCCTACTCTATATCAGTCTGGCGTACAATCCTTCGCGTCATGGCACTACCGGCTATTTGCCGATTTTTCTGTTGTTCGACCGAGAACCCACATTGCCACTGGACGCATCCCTCCTATCCACCGCAGCAGAGACCAGCGAGTATCCACTTGATGCCATCAGCAAGGCAGCCCAAGCGCGCGAAATTGCCTGCGCTCTCCTCCTGACCTCGCAAGAGAAGCAACGGCCTTTGCACGATCGCGAACACAGGGACGTCCGCTTTTCGCCTGGATCTCTGGCACTCCTGTGGTTCCAAACTCGCCACGTTGGCCTGTCAGAAACTCTCCTTTCTTGTAAACAAGCCCATGTCGAGTGCTGCATGCCGTAACTCCAGTTACGTACGAAATCGCCCCGGTCAGTACGAGTACCGCATCTTGCCCGAATTCCACTGGCGTTGTGCATGTCGCACGCCTCAAACCATATTACTCCACCGTTATCACCGATTTTAGATGCACCGGGACTGTGCTTGCGCCACCGCTGATAATGATACATGCTTATCGCGTATCGTGTGGCCGATGCACGCGGGCTGCCCGACGAAGATAACCAGCACTCTCTGGTCTCGAGCTGTCGGCTGAACTGGCTAGCGCTGCATTATGCTTTGTAAATACACTTTCTAAACAGTATCCAGTTAAATATTCCGTCGTTCGCGTAACAATACTTCCTTATGTCAGATATATTGATGCTTCTTGCTGAACTTGGAAAGTTGTGCTAGTTCTATACTAGCTGTATGGCTAGAGGCTTTCATATATTGGCGTTTCTTAATCAGATCTTTCGTCTCCTGCGATAGCTTAACGGTATCCTGTTTAATTAAGTTACCACCGACTTCTATTGCCCCCTCCTTAATGATGGCTATAAGATTGTCGTTCATTGTTTCAACAATAAGGTACTCTTCCTGAGTTAAAGTCGAATAGCTGTTCTCTAGTTTCATACGGAATTCCTGTATTTTCCCTCTTGCCGCCAACTCAGTGATCGACATCTTATGTACCAGTTTCTTCCCTTCCCTCCTTAAGTCAAGGCCAATTCTAGATCTTACCGTCCTATGGTCACTGCAGCGCACCTTGCCGTGCATATTCACATCTTGTAGGACGCCACGGTTGGAGCAGAATATAAAGTCTATTTCATTTTTAGTCTCGCCATTCGGGCTCCCCCACGCCCACTTTCGCTTATCCCGCTTGCGGAAGAAGGTATTCATTATCCGCAAATTCTGTTCTACAAACTCTACTAGTAAAGCTTCCCTGCCATTCTTATAACCAATGACATATTCCCCCACTGACTCGTCTCCAGCCTGCATCTTGCCTACCGTGGCATTGAAGTCGCCCATCAGTATAGTGTATTTGGTTTTGACTTTACTCATCACCGATTCCAGGTCTTCATAGAAGTTTTCGACTTGCTGGTCATCGTGACTGGATGTGGGTGCGTACTTCAATTTGTACCTCTTATTATGTTTCGCAACAAGACCTGCCACCGTCTCGTTATTGCTATAGGATTGCTATATGTTACCAGCTATATATTAATCAGGAATCCGACTCGTAGTTCTCGTCTTTACGCTAAGCCCCGGTAGCCCAGGACGTGCGCGCTTTTTAGCACTGCATATGCTTCATTTGTGCTCCTAACCTCTCTGAGCCCTATTATATTTCATAAAATCCCTCGTATTCCTCCAATAGCACTGCTAGATTCGCCTTACGAGACAACGTTCTTGCGTTAAACGTTGTCCGGTTCAGATTCCAATGGCGGCCTCTCCGCATCTAGAGATTCTTAGCACCCTCTGATGCGTCACGGGTCTTACCGCCCCTGTGGTGAGCTGCTTCGAAGCTGTTTGGGAGGGCCGGCCAGGATTTGATTGTGCTATTCATATAGAATGAACCTCCTATGAACACAACAATCAAACCCCGGCCCTCAGTCCCCAGCAGCTGCGAAGCAACTGACCAAGGCGGCGGTCAGACCTCCGACGCAGCAGAGGGTGCTAAGAATCACTGGTTCCGGACAGGCCGCCATTGGAATATGAACCTGGCAACGTTTAACGCTAGAACGTTATCTAGTGAGGCGAGTCTAGCAGTGCTATTGCAGGAATTAGAGGGACATAAATGGGATATAATAGGGCTCAGTGAAGTTACGAGGCCAAAAGAAGCATATACAGTGCTAAATAGCGGGCACGCCCTGTGCTACCGGGGCTTAGCAGATAGAAGAGAACGAGGAGTCGGATTCCTGGTTAATAAGAATAAAGCTGGTAACATACAGGAATTCTATAGCATTAACGAGAGGGTGGCAGGTCTTGTTGTGAAACTTAATAAGAGGTACAAAATGAAGATTGTACAGGTTCACGCCCCTACATCCAGTCATGATGACCAGGAAGTCGAAAGCTTCTATGAAGGCGTGGAATCGGCAGTGGGTAGAGTGAAAACTAAATACACTATACTAATGGGCGACTTTAATGCCAAGGTAGGCAAGAAGCAGGCTGGAGACAAGGCAGTGGGGGAATATGGCATAGGCACTAGGAATAGCAGGGGAGAGTTATTAGTAGAGTTTGCGGAACAGAATAATATGAGGATAATGAATACCTTCTTCCGCAAGCGGGATAGCTGAAAGTGGACGTGGAGGAGCCCGAACGGCGAGACTACAAATGAAATAGACTTCATACTCTGCGCTAACCCTGACATCATACAAGATGTGGACGTGCTCGGCAAGGTGCGCTGCAGTGACCACAGGATGGTAAGAACTCGAATTAGGTTAGACCTGAGGAGGGAACGGAAGAAACTGGTACATAAGAAGCCGATCAATGAGTTAGCGGTAAGAGGGAAAATAGAGGAATTCCAGATCAAGCTACAGAACAGGTATTCAGCTTTAACTCAGGAAGAGGACCTTAGTGTTGAAGCAATGAACGACAATCTTGTGGGCATCATTAAGGAGTGTGCAATGGAAGTCGGTGGTAACTCCGTTAGGCAGGATACCAGCAAACTATCCCAGGAGACGAAAGATCTGATCAAGAAACGCCAATGTATGAAAGCATCTAACCCTACAGCTAGAATAGAACTGGCAGAACTTTCGAAGTTAATAAACAAGCGTAAGACTGGTGACATAAGGTAGTATAATATGGATAGAATTGAACATGCGCTCAGGAACGGAGGAAGCCTAAAAACAGTGAAGAAGAAACTAGGAATTGGCAAGAATCAGATGTATGCGTTAAGAGACAAAGCCGGCAATATCATTACTAATATGGATGAGATAGTTGAAGTGGCTGAGGAGTTCAATAAAGATTTATACAGTACCAGTGGCAACCACGACGATAATGGAAGAGAAAATAGTCTAGAGGAATTCGAAATCCCGAAGGTAACGCCGGAAGAAGTAAAGAAAGCCTTAGGAGATATGCAAAGGGGGAAGGCAGCTGGGGAGGATCAGGTAACAGCAGATTTATTGAAGGATGGTGGACAGATTGTTCTAGAGAAACTGGCCACCCTATATACGCAATGCCTTATGACCTCGAATGTACCTGAATCTTGGAAGAACGCTAACATAATCCTAATCCATAAGAAAGGGGACGCCAAAGACTTGAAAAATTATAGACCGATCAGCTTACTGTCTGTTGCCTACAAAGTATTTACTAAGGTAATTGCAAATGGAATCAGGAACACCTCAGACTTCTCTCAACCAAAGGACCAGGCAGGATTCCGTAAAGGCTACTCAACAATAAACCACATTCACACTATCAATCAAGTGATAGAGAAATGTGCAGAATATAAGCAACCGTTATATATAGCTTTCATTGATTACGAGAAAGCGTTTGATTCAGTCGAAACCTCAGCAGTCATGGAGGCATTACGGAATCAGGCTGTAGATGAGCCATATGTAAAAATACTGGAAAATATCTATACCGGCTCCACAGCCACCGTAGTCCTCCATAAAGCAAGCAACAAAATCCCAATAAAGAAAGGCGTCAGGCAGGGAGATACGATATCTCCAATGCTATTCACAGCGTGTTTACAGGAGGTATTCAGAGACCTGGATTGGGAAGAATTGGGGTTAAAAGTTAATGGAGAATACCTTAGTAACTTGCGATTCGCTGATGATATTGCCTTGCTTAGTAACTCAGGGGACCAATTGCAATGCATGCTCACTGACCTGGAGAGGCAAAGCAGAAGAGTGGGTCTAAAAATTAATATGCAGAAAACTAAAGTAATGCTTAACAGTCTCGGGAGAGAACAGCAATTTACAATAGGCAGCGAGGCACTGGAAGTCGTAAGGCAATACATCTACTTAGGGCAGGTAGTGTCGGCGGATCCGGATCATGAGACGGAAATAATCAGAAGAATAAGAGTGGGCTGGAGTGCGTTTGGCAGGCATTCCCAAATCATGAACAGCAGGTTGCCGTTATCCCTCAAGAGAAAAATATATAATAGCTGTGTCTTACCAGTACTCACCTACGGGGCAGAAACCTGGAGGCTTACGAAAAGGGTTCTACTCAAATTGAGGACGACACAACGAGCTATGGAAAGAAGAATGATAGGTGTAACGTTAAGGGATAAGAAAAGAGCAGATTGGGTGAGGGAACAAACGCGAGTTAATGACATCTTAGTTGAAATCAAGAAAAGAAATGGGCATGGGCAGGACATGTAATGAGGAGGGAAGATAACCGATGGTCATTAAGGGTTACGGACTGGATCCCAAGGGAAGGGAAGCGTAGCAGGGGGCGGCAGAAAGTTAGGTGGGCGGATGAGATTAAGAAGTTTGCAGGGACGGCATGGCCACAATTAGTACATGACCGGGGTTGTTGGAGAAGTATGGGAGAGGGCTTTGCCCTGCAGTGGGTGTAACCAGGCTGATGATGATGATGATAATGATGATGATTCATATAGAAGGTTGTGGCAAGTTCTGCACCAGGGTGTCCAGCCCTGTTGTGGTGAGGAAGTGCGTCACCGGTTCTGGTCACCGGGATCAGGCGGCACTCCTGGGCTTGGCCCTGGAGCGCCGCCTGATAAACTCAGCCAGCCATGTGACTTCAAGAGATTAGATAAAACCAAGCAACAAAACCGAAAGTAACTACGTGAAAACTTATTGAGCCATCATGTGGCGGCCGTCTGAGATACGCCAATTCATTGTTTGATAATGATAATGAAGGTGAGCTTACACGTGCGTGGCCCAAGCCTACGATAGTCTTTGCTTCGATTGTTTTTCTTGTGATCTGATTATGACTACGACCTAGATTGACGCATTCCTCAAAAACAGATTCGCGACCACACGTTTTGCAATGCTGCGGAAGAAACTCGCCAGCTGTAATACAATTCTTAGCATTTTAACCACCTTTCATTCAGACATCGGCCCGTTTGACCAATGTAGCATTTTCCGCACTTGAGCGGAAAACAATAACAGCATAATGTGTGCAATTAATGGACATCTTTTTTATGATTCTTATCACAGCTAGGAGGAGCCTCCTTATTCGGCCTATTGAGCTTGCAAATCCTCATAAGCTTATTAGGGACAGACAGCACTACACGAATATTTGCGCGCTTGGCGATTTTCTTGAGATTAGGTGAGACGGTGTGAATATAAGGAATAATGCTAGTCCTATCCCTAGACGTTGCAGGATTATCTTTGTGCCGGTTGTTTTTTCTAAACTCTCTTAGATTCCGCTCTGCTACTGGCACTTGTAGGGACACAGGATAACCAGCCTACGAAAGCCGTTGGCAATGAGAGGCAAAGCTCGACGAAACGGCATGGTGGCACCATTTTTTAAAAGCATTATTTAGGCAAAGGTAAGCAGGGCCTCTCTTCACCAACTTCGAATGAGCAGAATGAAATGGAAGCAGTGGTTTGTTAGCACTAGGTTCACTGTACGAACACATGTGAAAATCGCAACAAGCTAAGCGCAGATCCAAAAACCGGATCTTGTGATTCTGTGGGAGCTCCTATGTAACATCAAAGGGCGCGAGGCGTTCTTTGACTATTGGCACCACCATGGCAACCTAAGTCTCATGGTCAGCCAGAGAACAGTGAATACTAAACAAAAATGTGTCCACACAACAAAATATTTTAAAAACATTGCACGAACATGGCAATGCACGAACCGATGCATACTCCGTTTTTCTCAAATATAGGGTGTGAGTCCATGTAATGAGCGTTGATGACTAATAAAAGCTCAAAAGTTCTAAAAATTTTACTAGGCAGCCCAGCATTGTTCTGAAAACGGATAACACCAAATTCAGCAATATTCTGCGAAATAGCTGACAGCAGGTCATCATGAGGAAAAGAATAGTACAGGTCCTTCACATTCACGGAGAAGACTTGAAAGCTTCGATCAGAGTTGTCCTTCCAAAAGTCAATCACTTCATCGGAGTTGCGTATTAAAAACGGGTCATTCACGGGTAAAACAGCTAGCTTGTCTTGCAGAAACAGTACGACAGACTTCTGCCACGTGTCCTTTTCGGAAAGAATTACCCTCAACTACACGTCAAGTTGGTTCGTTTTCGCGCTAAAAACGCCTCTAGGTGAGCTCGTTTGCTGCAAGCAATGCTTTTCAACATTTTGTCCAGGTTACATTCGCTGCAAAGTTTATTAGCCTTAGCTTTTACGTTAATTAAGGACACTGTATCATGTCGCTTAAAACGCCGGAAATTGCTTGACCAGCTGTTGTAAGAAAATTCTCTTCTGGGAGTGCACAGAACCCGCATTCTTTATCTGCCGGTAACATGCAAATCGAATTGTCACGCAGATAGCTACACGTCTGGAAGAAACCTTTTAAAGTGCTTGTGTAGAGTGGATATCGCCCCTACACCTTCGGAAATAATGCACCAGACATCCTCTTCTACCGAGAACTTGGAAATCTGCCTCAGCATTGACAGCATCTCTTCCGGTGGTTTACTAGATTCCACCGCGAACTTGGGTCCCAACGCTAAAATGTTGTGGATGTGTTCTGGTAGGTCTAAGTTTTTTAGCGAGTGAACAGTGTTTCCAGGAGCCGGCCTTCTCTCAGAAGAACGACTGCGAAGTTCAGGCAACTGGCACTGTGACAAGCACTCGGTTTTCTGGTCAGCGAAGCGTAGAAATTTCCGCAATGTCGGACCCAGAGAAGAAGGTTGCGTAGAAACCTTTAGCTGAGTAGAGAGCAGCTGGCGGCAGAGTAGAGGCTCCCTGTGCAACTCGTATTTGATAATCTTGCAGATTCTGCGAGAATGTCCGAATGACGGAATGAATCCATCAAAGAGGGAACCTACTTCCAGTGGGACGATCTTGCGGCGAGAACAGAATGCCAATGGCTTTGCACACGCTGGGCGCAATGAGCGAAACAGTAGCATACGGATCACGAGTCGTAGCAAGAGAGGGGCCCGCTAAACTACAAATGAAGGTCAAAAGCGTGACAGTTTGGGCGAGTTCGAATGTCACGACTTTTTAGGCTTGTAGTGCAGCTCAGGAAGAGCAAAAAAGGAAAGTTGAAGGGTTAATGCAAAGCAACGGTTAACAGAGTGAGCGCTAACTTCCAACTGATGGTGTATTTCGTGACACCGACGGCTACTCATACACTGAGCGCGCCATGTGACATCAAGGGATTACACAAAACGAAGCAATAAAACCGAACATAACCAGGTGAAACCATATTCAGACAGCCTGTGGCGGAAGTCTGAGATACTACAATTCATTGTTTGATAATGATAATGAAGGTGAGCAAACACATGCATGACTAAGACCTATGAGAGCCTTGGCTTCGATAATTTCTCTTGTGATCTGATTAGCACTACGACCTATATTAACGCATTACTCTAAAGCAGGTTCACAACCACGCGGTTTGCAGTGAGGCGCAATGAAATGAATGTCATCTTGCACGCGAGGCGGATGCTCTACCTCCACGCCACCGCTGCATCATCTTAGATTTAACACTTAGACTAAGGTGCACCTTAAAGAAGCCCAAGTGGTAAGAATTATTTCGGAATCTGCCACTAAGGCTTGCCTCGTATGGGATCGTGATTTTGCCGTGTAAAACACCGTAATTTAATTAAAATGTTTTCCTGTACCGCCATGTGCTCATTAATACCTTGTAGACTTTTTAATTTTTTGTGCGTATTTGGCTTGCCATTAATTGGCTATTTAGCTAAGACGCGTGCGCATCCGTGAGATCAAGCGAATTTTTGTCACTTGTAGATTGAAAGTGGTAACTGTTGAGAGTAAAATTTAAATTATTCTGCCAACACCTACAATGGTGGGCCTGAGGACATGTGATGCTATAGACTCACCAGGTCTAATAACGTGCAGACAATCTAAGGCAATATTTTGAGATTGTAGCATTTCATCCCAGCTGGTTTAATTATGAGCACTTTATGAGAAGCTACGTTAATGGAGGAAAGTTGTAAATATACTGCATAAAGCACTGTGTTTTATATGCCGGACTTTTCTTGTTGCCATTACTTACGGGATCCATAACTTCCATAGTCCACCAGTAAGCATTCGTCTGTAACATCCAAAACCGTGAACCTTTCTCGTAAGTCGGGCTGATTTGGTATTGCTGCGATCTTATCTGGAAAATCACGTACGGTAAGAGTTTGATGATAATAAGAACGAGCGAACGTTCATAGGTTCTCTAGAGTGCCTCCATGAAAAGATGAGATTGTGCCACCACGGGAACACCAGGAGAACACGGGAGTATGTCAGCATTATTACAGTAGTTCACGCACGGTCAAGAGGCTAAGATTGTTTTTATGCATGTTTCTAACCATGAACCCTTGAACGTGGATCAAGGTAGCGTATGGTCCAATGGTTACAGCCTCACGCTGCTGTGCTGAGCAAACATGGTTTGAACAAATCATCGACGTAAATTGAGTCTCTATCAGCGAGTAAGTACCCATGCCGAAAAATTATGAGAATATAAAGTGTAATATTTTCAATAAATTTAAAAGAGAACTCTATTCTAGGTTTTGAGAGGAGTGCAGTGTTATATCCTAATATGCTCTCCTTCATTGAAAAAAAGATTGTGTCTCATTATACCTGGTGTTGTAGCGAACCCTTCGAAAAATTCTGAAACATTGCCTTTGCCTGATAGCACAATTCTAATCCTTGCGCTGGTCTAATGGAAGAGACTGACATTACTTGCACGATGAATTGAAATGAATAATCGTAAACATACATAAGCTATGTTTTACCTACTTACCATATGCCACAGAGTGCGAATTGAAAGTTCAAGCCACGCAGTTTGCAAGGCGGATCCAATTGGAACAAATTCTCTGGATGACATCATTTTCGAGATAAGAGTGCCCCAGCGTTGTTAATAATACAATGGCAGTCCAGTTACTCTTGTGCTACAATGCGTAAAATGACAGTCTGTTAAGAACGTAAGTGGAATGATAGCGCATATTTATCGCAATTATAGTGATGCACATCTAAAAAATGGTGTCATCGGCACAAATATTTTCAAGTGGATATTTCTTGTAGTTTTAGAGATTACAATTTGTAAATTGCAATATGCGCCACAATATTTTTAAACAAAACCTAATTAGTGTATTCTTCCTAGTTAGTCTATTATGCATTTCAACTTATTGTGCAAGTAATGTCCGCCACTTAGAGTATACCAGCCGAAGGAGAAGAGTTTTGCTATCTGCCAAAGGCAAATTTGAAGAATTGTGTAAAGTGTTCGTGGAAACGCCCGACCTATTCAGACACACGCCACGGTTGGACTTTATGGTCCCGCTGAGTGACACATCGTATTCAAAGAGATGCCTGAGAGAGGAACTTGGCTGCATGCTCGCCTAATAGATTATACCTTTGAGGGGCCGCGATACGGTGTGCCAATCTATTGCTTCAATGCAAATCTTATTTCAGTCAATAGTCATCGTGGCATGGGTTCCAGCTTTTCTATATAGGTTCACGGGCTTCGGGAATTTCCCACATTTTCCAAGCGCTTTGCCTTTGTTCACGTTTGTATCTAACAGTTGTACCGCCTACCTAGGTCCCTGCGCAGTCCCTTGTCAAAGCAGCAGCCTATCAGGCTGCTGTGATTAGGGAACAGGCTTCGAAACTACCCAATGCACCATCTCGTTTTACTGTGTGACAATAGGTACCATCGTGAACGAACCACTTTCATGCCGACATTGGCCATGGTAGACACGGAACGGGGTGGCTATCGAGAACTGGGCATGTTCCACTGGGTATGTGCTCGACTTGAATGAACCTTTTTGACACATTGGTTACTGGATGTGTGCCAGAAAGTGTGTGGTGCTCTTGAAATAATGTCTTTGGCGCCAACTTGCGTAACGATGTGGCACTGGGAAAGTGGCACCCTAAAATCACGAAAAATATTCCTTCAATTTCTCCGAAGCTGAGCAGAGTCGAACCCACGTCAGAATGGGTTCTTAGAGAACAGCAACCTCACGCATTAACATTCTACGCCACCCATGCGTTAGGTATGTGTGGATTTTCGACGAATGTGTTTCACCCCTACGCTTTTGAAAGCGGCTCTATTATTACACCGAGAATGTGACACTTTTCAATAAATTTCTCGCCAAATTGAAGCAATGATTATGTGCCACTCAATTAGGGGCAAGCAAGCGAACAACTGTCAGCGTTCGCAGTGCCTGCGAACGCTGATAATTATTGTATAAAAAGATCGAGAAAGGAGAGCGGTTGCCGCGTTTCTTAGGGTTCCCACGAACCGGTGCACTATACATTTAAGAGGCCATGGGCAAGCTGCACTGCTGTGGTGATCGATCTCATCACGTGTTCTTAAGGGAGGAATCCTGCTGCAGTACCCGCCACATACATAACCCTCTTTGCTGGTGTCAATACGTTGTGTCGGTATATTATTTAAATGGTATAAAGTTACCGTCGGCAGTCATGCAGAGGTGACTTCCGCAAAATTTTCGCGAAGCAGTTTTCACAAGCAATAATAATACTTTAAGTGTTGATTCAATGGTTTATTGTAGTGTAATGCTAGACAAGGAACATTACTATAACGAATTTATTTGACGGAAACTTAAGAAATATTAATCTGATGAGCATTCATTGCCTACTTCAGGAATTCTGTCTGTCTGTCCGTGTGTCTGTCTGTCTGACTGCCTCTCTGTCTGTTTGTCCTTCCGTCCGTCTGCCTGTCTGTGTAGCCTCTTACGTCGCGATCCAATTACCCAACCTCTCTAATAACTTTGCCCGCTAGGTATGTGCGCGTCGTAATAATGCGATCCGGTTCGTAGCATGGTCTTCATTCCAGCGTAGTACACCGACTGTCATCATGTCATTTTGCTCATAGCGTAGTCGTCACGGCATCGCCGTCGCACAGGCTTCGTGATGCAGTCTTTGTGGCGATATTGTCCTCATACAGGCGTCGTCATCAAATGGTTTCCATGCAAATGGCATGAAATTGTTGTCCTTTTGCCATTGCCCGAGAGTTATCGTCACTCATTTGTTGTCATATTATTGTTGGAATGTTGTGTCTGTTGATCCATCATCATTATTATAACTTCGTCATCTGACTGTCGTAACGCGGTGAACATCATACCATGGTCCTCCAACAATCGCCGTCAAACAATTGTAGCAATTCTATCGCCGTCATACCAAATTCGTCATTCCATTGACGTCATTCCATCCCGAACGTTCTATTGTAATATAGTGGTCGTCAACCAAACGGTATTATGCCGCCGTAGTCGTGTGCTCGTCTTTATTGAATCGTTGTCAGACAGTCGGTACAACACACCGGTTGACAAGCCGTGGTTATCGTGTCATTGTGGTTGTGCCATCATCGTTATTTCAGGTTCGTCGCTAGATTATCCTACTACCCTCGTTAAACATTGTCATCTTACTGTTGTCATCACGTCGTCGTCATGCAGTAATTCCTATACCACCGACTTCACTTCAACATCGCCATCTCACTTTCTCATGTCCCTGTTGTGATACATCCTTTTGTCTCTCCATGGGCATGCTTATTCTTCCTTACATCGTCATCACAGCGTCGACATCCTACAGTCGTCGTCGTCCTACCAGGCTCATGGCAAGCACGTATTTGGCAAGCACGTCCCATAGGAATGTGGGACGATACAGGATATGTCATTTGTAGCCGAAGATGCGGAAGCCTTAGAATGGTCAGCACATATGTTAAAGAAACGTGAGTTGAGAGATAAGGTGTGTGCTACTTAGCTCGAACGCTAATTACATTTCTGTCGACAGTGATTGTCAAATGGGTTCATCAGTATTATAGTGGGCATGCTATTCTTTGCCTACTTGAAGGTATTTGAGCCTGCCTGCCTGCATCCCTATCTATCTATCTATCTATCTATCTATCTATCTATCTATCTATCTATCTATCTATCTATCTATCTATCTATCTATCTATCTATCTATCTATCTATCTATCTATCTATCTATCTATCTATCTATCTATCTATCTATCTATCTATCTATCTATCTATCTATCTGTCTGTGTCTATCTGTCTGTCTGTCTGTCTATTTACCCATCTATCCACTTACGACGAACCAGTGGCTCAAGTTTTCTAGCAGCTTGGGGTACTTGGTATTTGCTTATTGTCATTAGGCCATCGTCCTGCCGTTGTCACGCCTTCTAGGCCGACCAAGTGGCCCAAGTTCTTAATACCATTGGCCACTAGGTACGTTATTGAGGTCTTGATGCCATTGTGGTCATTGCATCATCCTTATTCTTTGTCACGAGACTCTCGTCACTCCATCGTCGTCACGTCATCGTCGTCAATAAATCTTCAGGCATTTGTTGTCATACCGTCGTCATGCTGCCATCGTGGTCTCTATTGCCGGCATTCATTCTATCTAACCCTACTCTGCTCATGACGTCGTCCTGTCACCCTCGTCGTTGATTTTGCCGTACTATAGTTTTCACGCCATTATCATATGTACTTGTCATTCCGTTGTCCTCATACCATTGTCATGCCATCGTTAAGCTTGTGCCGTCGATTCAGAGTCATAATCATGTATTTATTTTCCCACCGTTATCGTGACGCAGTCGTGATCTTTATAACATCGTAATCCTAACTTCGTCGTCCCACTCTCGCCCGCCATCATCATCCCACAGTCATCTTCAGACTATTGCCTTTATGCGGTTATTGTCATGTGAGCGTTTTACAGTCTCCATCATTTCAGGTACGTCATCCCGTTGTCGTTCAATCGATGACATTCCTTCTCCGGCATTGTAACGTACTCATGCAGTCGTAAATCAATTGTGCATATGTCACCGTTGTCATGCCATCGACGTCAACAAGTCGTTGTCATGCGTCCGCTGTCATACAGTCGTGAGGTATTCATTGTCATACCGTCGTCGTGATGCGGTCGTTCGTTTGGCGATATATATCGCCGTCACTTCGGCGTCGTCTTTCAACTTTCATCAGGCCATCGTCGTCACACACTCGTCGTCACGCCTCGTAGCATACAGTTGTCACCTCGTTGTCCTCACATCAGTTTCATGCAATTGACTTGATTGCGTTTTTTCTGCCGTCGTCGTCATGCATTCGTTTATGTACAGTCGTCATAATGACATCGGGATTGCTCCATTGTCATCATTCTACCGTTGTCATCCCGGTCTCTTTATGATATCGCCATCACGCCAACGTCGTCATAGAATCGTCGGCATACCATTGTATTCGTACTGATGTTGCTAAGCTTCCGTTTTGCCATCGTCATTATGTGACAAACATTATCTCATTGTCTTCATACCGTTGTCGTCCTATACTTCTTTTGTTGTTCAATTGATATCATTGCTTTTGAGTAACTTTAGCGTATTCGTGCCGTGGTTATTCAAGCATGATTCTGACATATTTTGTCATGCCATAGCTTTCATTGTGTCATCGTCTGATAGCCGTTTTGCGGCCACTGGCAATCGGTGCTTCGCTACAGCGCTTAAATGATGGCAGAATTACCGTCGACAATTATCGCGAGACTGATTCTGCGTGATTTTTTTACAAGTCCAATTTAGCTCACTTTGGTGGCAAATGTTATTACGCCATTGACAAGAAATGCTTTTGACGTACTTCGAAACATGATGATAACTACCCAAGCAAGTAATAAATCAGCTGACTACACATGTGTCACCATGTATATGTTATCAGTAAGGAACTCTTACCGTCTGAATCAAGGTTGAGAACGATGTTCACGCGATAGTGTTCAACAAGCACCTCAAACTCCACATCACCTTCTCTGTGAGATGTCAGTGGATCGCTAAAAAACAAAAACAATAAAAGCATTCGGTTTCCTTTTCGAAAAGAAGGCCGTTGCAGCGTGGTGCTGTGCCTTAAGGAAAAAACATAACATTTAATACATACAGCAAACAGTAGTTTGAAGGCGGAAAGAATGATTAGCCATGTACCACGCCGTTTAAGTTTACCAGTCAATGGCGCTGGTACCGTTTAAGGCAAACTATCGTATATACTTGTAGACTGTGATTAAATGAATGCACCTCCTAGCTTAGCCCACATAATTTTTAGGCCTAAAGGCTCTTATGAGCGTTGGAAATAAGCTTATCTCAGCTTGCGATAAATGGCGAACACGCTTTGATCTTTGAGCAGCTTCCTGATGCGCTGATGCATTGCTTTTTGTTCTCTATGTCATATACCACTTTTATCAGTTCGCTTTGTCCGCTGCATAAGCAATACAAATGCAACTCATTATTTATGACAACCTTATCAAAAAGCGTGCTTTGCAGATTATCATCTTTTGGGAATTATTCTTCCTACTCTCTGACTGGCAGCAGCAGCGGTGACGAGAGCACATCGTAAATGTGCTTGCTGCTTTACGCAGGGAAAAAAGAAGAAAGGTCACTGTTATCTCGCCACGGAACGCCCACCAAACGACCATATCTACAAGCTGAACCACTGCATCGTACTTCGTTGCTACGTCATGACACTAAAGCGACATCTGGACACTGCTTGGCCCTATATAAAAGCGATGTATGCCCGGGCTTCCACTGGCAGCGGCGGCGGTGACCATGGCGCATCGTAGATCTGCTTGCTGCTTTACGCAGGGAAAAAAGAAGAAAGGTCGCTGTTATCTCGCCACAGAACGCCGACCACAAGGACAATATCTACAAGCTGAACCACTGCATCATACTTCGGTGCTACGTCACGACACTGCAGCGACATCTGGACACTGCTTGGCACGATATAAACGCGATGTCTGCCTGGGCTTCCACTGCCAGCAGCGGAGGTGACCACGGCGCATCGTAAATCTGCTTGCTGCCTTACGCAGGAAAAGAAGAAGAAAGGTCGCTGTTATCTCGCCACGGTATGCCGACCACAAGGACCATATCTACAAGCTGAACCACTGCATCGTACTTCGACGCATCGTCACGGCACTGCAGCGAAGTCTGAACACTGATTGTCCCAATATAAACCCAGCGATGTCTGCCTGGGCGTCCACTGGCAGCAGCGGCGGTGATCAGAGCGCATCATAATTCTGCTTGCTGCTTTACGCAGGTCCGTTAACCACAGCTTTGTACTATTCGTGCCCTTAATCTGTCTCGCCTGCCGCTGCTCACATTGAACTTGTGCGGTTATGTCTAGTACAGAGTGCTCTGTCTGTGAAAAGCCTACCACACGCGATGAATTGACTCTTGTATTGGGTGCAACAACATTTTCCATTGCTGAAAGCTGTTGCGATGTAATACAAAAGGTACTCCGCTCTAAAAGTGATACCTACTGGAAAACATGGAAGTGCGAATCTTGTCAGGAAGCACAATCCGCTGTCGTATTGGCAAAAAGTTCCAGTTCAGCATCCGAAGCAACCGATGTTGCCTTACAGCTAGCGATGATAGGAGAAAGCTAGAGAAACTATTACCGCTAAGCAAATCTGTTCACGGAATAGAAGAATCGATTCACCATATGTCACAAATGTTTGACGACATCATGGAACGTCTAGATAAAGAGGACAAGGATATACAGTCGCTCAAGAAAAAAGTGGACAACATTGACGAAGCGCGATTGAGCGAAACACAGATGCATTTACAGGAGGCCATCAATGAACTCGAATGGCGCAGCAGGCGTCTAAATTTAGAGTTCCATGGTATTCCAAGGACACCTGGTGAAAATTTGCTCGATAAAGTGAATGAACTTGCACCTGTTCTTGATGTACCTTGCCTGAAAGACAATGATATTACTGGCATACACCGACTTCGCGCAAGGCCAAACAAAACTCCCGGTATAATTTTTCGTTTCAGTCGTCAAAGACAGAGAGAAATGTGGTACGCTAAAGGTAAGAGGCTACGGGACGTCGGGAATCACGCTTCATTCCTAGAAAATGTAAGGAAACAGAACCGAGAACTTCAATGCTCAACAAAAAACTGGGCAGCCGCGAACAACTTCCGTTTTGTGTGGCTTGCGAACGGCAAAATTCTTATGAGGAAGGCTACTGGGGATCGAGCGACTGTTGTCAAGAAAGACACGCGGTTGCAATCGTTGCCTTAGTAGCATTGCTTGTATGATTATAGTCTTACCCCACCAGTTCTCTGAAAAAGTAAAGCCACGAAATTCTTCTTTGTCTTTTCTTACTCTCAATTGTCGGTCTGCAAAATAAAAAAATAGATGACCTAGAACTTTTTTTTTCGTCGCGTAAGCTTCCCCTTCTGTGATTACATTAACAGAAAGCTTGTATGAAAGGGACTCGGAAATGTATGCGCCACCACCGTTTGCTCATTTCTTCGTGACGCGAAACCACAAAAGAGGGGGCGGTGTATCTATCCTTTAGCAAAAATGCATCGATTGCCACCTTGAAAAAGACTACACCTGTGTAACTGATGACTATGAAGCTGTAGCCGTCCGTGCAAATGAAAACTGAAGGCTTGTATAGGCCGCTCACTGGCAGCCCTGACAATTTCTTTAGTTTTTTTGAATGCTTATAATGTTTTTCAACTGAGCAGAATCTCAAACTTGTTGTCGCAGGTGATTTTAATATTATTATACTTCAACGTGATTCCAAGCAAATGACTTTGTTATCGACTGTTAGTATGTATGGCTCTGATATTGTTCCGACAAGCGCAACGGGATAACGAACACATCAGAGACTTTACTAGATTTATTCATAATGAATACCATGTTCGAAAAAAACTACCGCTGGCACTATAGCTTGGGATCATTTACCCGGTTTTTTACGTTTAGACACAGTTTGCCTTAAAAAAGCAGGACATCAACCCGTTTATCAAGATATTTCGGATGCTAACTTGACGCGATTTAAAGAATCCCTGCAGGATGTTACATGGGAGTGCATATATAAGATCAAACATGCAGATAAAGCATATGACGAATTTCTTAATTTAGTCAAAAATGCTTATCACGCAAGCTTTCCCACAAAAACTGCCAAACGGACACACACAATAAGGAAACCTTGAGTAAGCAAGGATATATATATATATATATATATATATATATATATATATATATATATATATATATATATATATATATATATATACGATAAAATTAAAACCAAAGAACAACTTTACACTACCTTCCTTAAAACCAAGGACCTAAATGTACTTGCTGAATTTAAGTGGCTTAGAAACAATGTTATGAAGTTGCTCCGGGAAGCGAGGTCGGCGTATTACTCTAATCTATTTTCACATGACACTAAGCATAGCGACTTGACCTGGAAAAAAATAAACACTGTGCTCTGGCCTAACCAAGAATCCAATGAAATTGAATCAATATGTTACGGTAAAGATTATGTTTCTGTTTAAGCTTTAGCCAATCTGTTCAACAGATTTTTCAGTAACCAATTCACAAGTAATGCAATACAACAACACAAAAGTATATAAAGACCTTGCACAAGGCCAAACACCATCTTTTTTTACCCAACAGACGCTCAAGAGATAGCTTCCGCAATAATAAACCTTAAAAAACAGTAGCGTTTGTGACGTAGACAACCTCCAAATAGAACCACTAATATATGTAGTGCATGAAATAGCGCGTCCATTAACGCACATTTTTGACCTCATCCTCTCCCCTGGTGCATTTCCAAAAAACCTGCAGGTTGCAAAAGTAACTTTAATTTTTAAGGGCGGTGACAGAAATGTAGTGAAGTACTGTAGACCCATATCGGTTTTACCCGTTTTTTTTTCAAAGTGATAGAAAAGCACTTGTATATAGTATATGTATAGTATATACTCTTGTATATATATATAGCTCTTGAAAAGCTCTTGTACTTTTTTTCTAAGCAATTACTACTACACAATTTTTAGAATGGATTTCGTCACCATTGTTCGACGGAAACCGCGCTGCTAAAGCAAAAGTAAATAATCTTAAACCTTTTCAGACCGTAATTTAACACTGGCAGTATACGTAGACTTATCGAAAGCCTTTGATTCATTACAGCATGAAATACTACTTGATAAATTGCAGTCATATGGTGTACACGGCATTGCGCATGACCTCCTAGCTTCTTACTTAAGGCATCATAAGCAATACGCATCAATAGGAATATCTTCTTCAGATATTAAACGCATAGAGATGGGAGTGCCGCAGGGCAGCATATTGGGGCCACTTTATTTTGTGTTTACGTTAACGACCTACACTCCTTTACCTTGAATCCACATGCAACATCAATTAGCTATGCTGATGACACTACATTATTATTCACCGGTAAAACAACTGACGATATAAAAAGATACTGATGAGACAATGCCGCTGTTACTGAAATTGACAAAGTGCTATTCCTTCCTTATTAATACCGCAAAAACAAAAGGAATACTGTTCAGACCAAAAAATAATGTTTTAAACTTGCCGTTGAATACACTTGGTCGCAATGTGATTAAAATAGTAGAATGCATGAAAGTGCTGGGCGTATATTTTCCAGTACTTTAACTTTGGATGACCATATCCGCGAAACTCATAAAAAAATTGTACATAACTGCAGGTATGCTAAACAAATGTAGACATATCAATCCCCAACGTATAAAACTACTACTCTATAACTCGTTAGCCCTTTCTCAGTTATCCTACGGCACCCCAGTATGGGTCACAACAACAAAAACGAATCTAAACCTACTGTTCCTAGTTCAAAAGAAGTTTATGCGAATAATTGCAAACGTCCCATTACATTTTCACCCGCAGCAAGTCTAAACAATTTAAGGTTATAAATGTCCATGATTTTTATCATTATCGTTTACTCCAGACATCTGTTCGGCCACAAAAAAGAACAAATCTTTTTACAGCGAAATTTCAGAATTAAGAAAATATTGCCGTATACACTACGCGTCACCGCAGTATTTGGCACATACCTGCTCCTCAATACAACTATGTGAAACAATCGCTTTTGCTCTTCCAGCTCTGCTCAATAATATTGCCAGGAAATCTGTAGATGCGTCACAGTTGTCCAAAAAGCAATGCGAGATCGCTTCCTGTGAAATATGGTGAATTTATCTATTTCCTCATATTTTGCTCATTAACGTCAAGCTTTCCTTTCCATTTTTCAAAATGCTTATGTTGTCTTATGCAATCATTGTCCGTGCATATGTATGAAAGCAGTAATTTGTACGAAAATTGTTTAATAACTGCTGCTGCTCTGTAAAAGGGCAGCCACCTCGTCAAGCTACTAATCTCAGTAGCTTTTTGCGGCTACTGCTTCTTTGTGTATTTGTTCAAGGCGAATAAAAATTCAATTCAATTCTATTTCTTTGTAGCTAAAAGAAGCACAGCAAATTTATAGATACAATAGCCTTTTTATGGGGTGAGTAGTAGTCCCACGTGTAGTATACTTACCGGGACCAATTTTTTGCTTGTCTACAATAGGATTTCTTAGCAATACAATTCATCGAGAATTACGAAACTCCCTAATGCAAATTTTGAGCGCAGCCGTTTAGGAGTTTTGAATTCTGGCAAATAATTTAATTTTGAACGACATGGTCCTCTCGGCGGCTGCACTGAACCTCACCTCGGGCAGCTAGTTTAGCAGCTGCGGCAGACGAAGCACTTCCAGTGGTTACTTCACAAAGAACTGGCTCACACTATTTCGTATTGTTATTATATTGTCACGTGGTAGCGACAGTGAAGAACGACAGTGACGAAACTGTGAGTTACAAATGTAACTCTTCATTGGGCGAACTTGGGCCCAGCAACACAACTAACACTCCAGCACAACGATAGCGGCGAGCAGAGTCGGTTATTTATACATGACTCCTCTAATGTTCCAGTGTAATCGCTGGTGCCTGCGTTGCTTCGAGAAAGTACTAAACAATTCGCGTTGTTCATGCGATCACATTAGAAGAATCGCAAATCCTGACAATGGAAACAAGTGTGAACGATAGCAAAGCAAACAAGCACGAGTGAGAGTGGACGCGAGCAGACGATAGTAGGAACGTGAGGTTGGACAGGTCCACATGAGACTAGTTGCTCGCTCGCATGTAACTGAAGGGGCCACTTTCATAGGTCTCCGCCATTCGCGGCTTTCGTTTTTCATCTCCCATTTTGTTTTCAGTCTTTCATCTTTCGTTGTGCTCGTTCGGTCAGTCACGTCGCCGACGCTAACGCCGACTCTGACGCTCGCCGCAGGAACGGGTGCCTAAAGGCCAAACTACACATACGCCTGCCGGTGCGCAAAAGTTCACGCCTAGGCGCCTCACATATGCGCAGATAGAGCAGTACGGATCGCACGCATCCAGGAGCGGTGCAAACACATATATCTAACGTTTACGCACGCTAAGAAACAGCGCTGTCCAACATTGCGGCCCCCGAGGCTTCCGCTTCAGCCTGAATTGTCGTGATGGCGACGTTCTCATTTTCGTTCATCGCCCGGCACTATTGAAATGAGCTTTCGGTCTACCTGAACTCATTTGGCGCCTTCGTTCTAATCATGCATAACAAGCTCGCCCACCAGCACGTGCTCAGTTACCTGTAATGTTAGTTACAAGCGTATAGCGCGTCGAATTTGTGAGATAATTCTGCGATTTCGGCGCCAGTAGGCCTAATGAGATGCGTCCGCATAGCAACAGGATTACGGTGGCTAGAGGAACCGGTGTGCCGACCTAGCCATATAAAAATGCTTCATGGCCGACCCGTCTAAAATGCAGTTCGCCACTTCCCCGTATCATGATTAAAAGTGGCGCTGCTCAGTACAACGAATCACCACGGTGAATTTCGTCTGGTGCTTGTGGCAGACGGCACGCAACGAGTGAAGCACCCACCGTGAAAAATTTGTCATGTACTGAGGGATACAGGTCTCTGTTATCGCGTGTCTGCAAGTTGCTATGTTCAAGATTCTACGACAGAAAAGGTGCGGCATGCATCGCTAGCGGTAGCTCGTCTCCGATGGCGGATAAGCCCAAATATTGGTGGTATTTCTACTTCAGAGAAGATTAGCAAGCACACTTTTTTCGCCGCTGTGAACTATAAATTGGGGGGTACTAAACAGCATTGTTCTTAGCGCCAACAGCAGCAGGGAACACCACTTGTGGCCGAAAGACGTTTTTCAGAACCATCCTTCGAGATCGAGTTCATCTATGTTTTGGACTAAAATGTTTGCGAATGGTGCAGCAACATGGAGCTTCTGCTCATGTCTATAACATGATGCGCAATAAAGCAAGAGAGAACATTTTTTTGGTCTTGTGATCACAGAAAACGATTACGACCGCCAAACCCTCGGAGATGTCAGAGCAAGAACCTGCAAATTAAACCTGCGCAAATTACGACGTCAAGATTTCTGTGCTGGCGCTTGCGGAGTTCGTATTCGCGTACGTGTTGCATAATGTTCAGTCTGTGAGTCGAGAAGTGAAAGGTTCCACAGCTGCTGCATTTTCTCATTAAGGCAAATCAGTTTTCAACATCAAGCTCAAGAAAGCTTCCTTGCGTTTGAGTTCCCGCAAGTTAAACTAAGACTTAAAGGGACGCACATCAATACGCCCGGTAAAGATGCTTGCCTTTAATGCACGTAAGTCGACAAACGTTATTCCAAAATGGTCTATCTTCAGACAAATATAGGGGCTCTGGCTGCCTGACTAAAATAAAAAATGACGTCTACCAAGGTGAAAATGTTAGCCACGTGGACGCGCACTGGCGCGCGCTTTGTAGATTGACACTCCCATTACTCTCGAGACGCGGCAAATAGAAGGCGCTCGGACGCGAACTTTCCCGCGCCGGCAAGCGTACGTGTTGTTCCGCCTTCAGAGCTGAGTTCAAAACACTGCAACCGATGCCGGGTGCTGTAGTCGATGTCAGCATAGCTTTCCGCACTGTTTTAAAATATTCCACTTATCTCACTTCTTCATTGGGTTGGAAAGAATATACTGTAACGTGTATAAAATTATTTACGCGATCTATCTACAAGGCCTACATAAACAGCAGCCGAGAATCCTGAGAGGCTGTTGCCAATTCGTCGTCTTCACTGTCGATAAATTGTCCTCTTTTCCTACCGTAACAGGACCCTCGCCAGAAAAACCACCGTCCCGGTGCTTCAGACGGGGCCGTCAGAAAGGGCGCAGTAAGGCTTAAGCCGAGAGACGTGTACGACGTCAGGTGATGTGGAAACGAGTGGCATGACGGACATCACTGGGAGTATCTTGTAAGTGACATTGGTCACTTGACGTAGAACGCGGTAAGGGCGTTGGTAGCGCGAAGACAGTTTCTCGAAGAGCCCCGCTCAACGGGGGCTCTTCGACTTACTTTGGTCCCCACTTAACGGGGACCAAAGTAGCATGAGAGAGACTGAGGAAAAATATGTGTCACGATGGAGGCCGATTGGGAGGGGGGGGGGGTAAGCGTTCCGTTGAGATGACTGCGATGTCAACAAAAGTGTACGTGTGAGCTGGTGCGCATGGTCAGCGTGGGCGACGGCGTTGCGGGCATACTCGGTCCTCGAATGCTGTGTCAAGGGGAGTGACGTGTCCAATGGTAATACAGGGTCACGACCGAAGTTTAAGTAAACGGGGGAATACCCAGTAGTACTGTGGCGTGACGAATTATAAGGGAACGTGACATAAGCGGATCGTCAGAACCCAGTCATTGCGGTCGGGTGCAGCGTATATCGATAGCTTGTCAGTAACGGTCCGAATAAGTCGCTCAGCAATGTCGTTGGCCTGGGGATGACAGTAGGTAGCCAGCTTGTGCTTGGTAGAACGTGACCTTAGGATATCGGCGATGATTTGGGAGAGGGAAGTGTGGCGGCGGTCAGTAAGGAGCTGTCGTGGGGCGCCTTGTAGTGAAGTGATATCCCGGAGTAGGAAATCTGCGACGTCGGTTGGGCAGCTCGTAGGAAGTGCCCGAGTGATGGCATAGCGAGTCGCGTAGTCAGTAGCCACAGTGATCCACCCATTGCCGGAGCTGGACTCGAGGAAAGGGCCAAGGAGATCCGAACCCACGCGAAAGAATGGCTCAGGTGGAATGTCGATCGGCTGTAAGTGCCCGTCAGAAAGCGTTGCTGGCTTTCTGCGATGTTGACAGGGCTTGCAAGCAGCTACATAGCGCCTTACGAAGCGTGCGAGGCCGGACCAGTGCTCGCACTTACGACCCCGTGCGCGGTCGTAAGTGCGAGCAAACCCAAGGTTTCAGGCAGTTGGGGCGTCATGAAGCTCCTGAAGCACAGTTGAGCGGAGGTGTTGAGGAACGACAAAGAGAAGAGGAGGACCATAAGGATGAAAACTACGTCGGTACAATACCCCGTCGTTGAGGACGAACCATCGTAACAAGGGCTCAGTAGGAGCAGATTCCATTCGGTCAATGAGGGTTCTCAAAGTAGCGTCATGGGGTTGCTCGTTGTTCCTGTCCAAAAGCTGGGAATGGAAAGAGCACTTGCGGAAGCGTCAGTATCGGCGTTTACAGGAGTGTGTACAAGGTAACGGGACAAGCATTCGGCGTCCTTGTGTAGGCGACAAGACCTATACGCCACTGAATAGGAATGCTCTTGTAGCTGCAAAGCGCGTCGTTCAAGCCTCCCTGTGGGCTCTCTTAAGGACTAAAGCCAACAGAGGGCGTGGTGGTCCGTTACAATAGAAAAGCCCCTGCCGTATCTATAGGGACAGAATTTCGCTACTGCCAACACAACGGCCGAACATTCACGCTCGGTAAATGAGCAATCCTGCTCCGCAGGAGACAAAAGACGACGAGCGTACGTGATGACACGTTCAGGGCCGTGCTGAACTGGTGCGAAGACGGCACCAACTCCGTGGCGACTGACATCCGCGCGCACCTCTGTAGGGGCTGAAGTAGCGAAGGGTGCTAGAATCTGCAGGGCGGTCAGCATGGTGGTAAGCCGAGACAAAGCAGCGGCGTGAGCGCCTCCCCATGAAAACGGCCCACTTTTCTTCAGATTCTGAGAAGGCGTTCTATGGTGGCAAAATTTTTAACAAAGTGGTGGAAGTAAGAGCAAAGGCCTACAAAACTTCGGACACCTTTCCCGGACTGTGGAGCAGGGTTCTCTTTCGCAGCCCGAATTTTTTATGGATCCAGTCAGATGCCAGTCGTATTGACGACATGTCCAAGAAGAGTAATCTCACGGTGACCGAAGTTACATTTCTTATAGCTGAGCTGTTGATCGGCCTTGTGGAGAATAAGTACAGCTGAAAGGCGCTCAAGGTGTGTACTGAATGAAGGCGAGACAGTAATGGCATCATCCAGGTAGCACAGACAAGTCGACCACTTGAATCCTTGGAGTAACGAGTCCATCATACGCTGAAAAGTTGCCGGAGCGTTGCATAGCCCAAAAGGCATAACTTTGAAGTGGTAAAGACTGTTAGGCGTTCTAAAGGCGGTCCGTTCACGATCTAGATAATCGACAGTGATTTGCCAATATCCACAGCTTAGGTTGATGTACGAAAAATACTGTGCGCCGTATAGGTAATCGAGGACGTCCTCGATACTAGGTAGTGGGTAGACGTCCTTCTTCGTGATCCGGTTGATGTGGCGGTAATCGAAGCAGAATCTCCATTAGCCGTACTTCTTTTTGACCAGCACACGTGACACCCAGCGACTTGACGATGGATCAATGATGTATTTCGCTAGCATCTTGTCTACTTCCTTTTCGCTGACGTGACGCTCCGAAGTTGAAACTCTGTAAGGTCGCCGATGGATGGGGGGATTATCGCCTGTATGTGTACGATGTTTGACAAGTGACGTCTGGCCCTAAGGTCGATTGTTCAGGTCGAATATATCCTTATAGGAAAGGAATAGCCTGCAGAGCTGCTTAGCCACCGCAGGAGTGAGACTCGGGGCGATTATTTTTCGAATGTAGTTGTCGGTACATTTGGCAGTCCGGAAAGGCTCACAGGAAGCGTCGACGGCAAAAGTCTCGACGCAGCGACCTTCTGAAGCAGTGATCGTAGCCATGGTGCTATCTTGAGGCAGAATTCGCTTACCGAGCCCGAAATTCACCACAGAGAAGTACGTGCGATTGTCTGTAACCCTCAGTATTGTATGCGGGACATTAACGTTGTGTGAAGAATGATGACAGGTGTGGGAGCAAAGACGTAATCGCCACCAGGAACTCGCGTAGAAGGGTACATTTCATTGTATTTCAAGACCTGTGGTGCAACTTGAACAAAATCTGGTAGTCTTAGGGAAATTTTGTGTTGTGTTGGAGGAACGACCAGTAGAGGCATATCAAGAGGCACACTACTTGAGGAACAACCGATGACCGCTAGTAAGACCAGTATTGCCAGTAAGGCCAGTATTGTATGGGACCCTTATGAAACAGGATTCATACACTTGATTCAAAGAATCCAACGAAGAGCTGCTCGATTTTTTTGTCTCGTTACTCGCAAACTGATTCTGTTGCAGAAATGTTTGCAATTGCTTAAGTTACCCTCCTTAGCCGAACGACACCATGTAGCCAGACTTAAGTTTCTTTTTTTGCTTTCGAAAGGGCATTTTAACACAAATACTACTCCCTATTTAGCACCAAAACAAAGCAGAACCTCAAGAGGTACATATGAGCGTAATTTCCGGATATCTCAACTGCGCATTAATGCATACGCCAATTCTTTCTTCCCCAGAAAAATAAATGAATGGAGCAGACTACCAATAACCATCATTCAATGTGATAGCGTAACACAATTTCAAAACAATCTGAGGCAAATCATGTCCTAAACAAAATTACGTACATTAGGCTAGATTAACACAGCTTGCGTTTATTGTCTCTGCATGTTGCTGTTGTATTTGTGCTGTGACTAGTTTCCCGGTTTTTTTATGAATGTATGCTCAAAAAGAGTGTTATGTACTTTTTGCGTGCAATGTGCATAATTTACATTATGTTATTTTTTTATTTCCTGTGCTGTAACCTCACCCCTGTAACGGCCTCCGGGCCAACAGTACGACTAAACAATATAAACAAATAAGAAATAGGTGGAGAGGAAGTCTAGGCCTACTATGAGGTCATTGCGGCATTGGTCAAGCACAGTGAAAAGAACGACTGTATGGCGGCCGGAAATGCTTTCCACATTCCGGCCACGGTCACCGTGCTACTCTCGGAGATTCGTACGAACCGAGTAACAGCAGGCGTAACAATTATCTTTAAAAGCGGCGTTGGTGGCTGGTTACAATCGATATGTGTGCTGCGGTATCGATGTGTGATGTGACGGGTTTCGTCAAAGGAGGATTTTTGGCAACTCGGACATTCCAGCACCACCTCGAGGTGCCGCATTGCCTAGTTTTCCGGTCGGGATGGTCCTCGGTAGGTAGGTGACGGCGAGCGTTGAAGCTGGGGCGGACGTGGCTGGCGATGTTGAGGCGAGGTCGAGCGAGCATAGCGGCGAGTCGAGGTATGGGCGTCGGTAACGTCGTAAAAGCGACACGGCTCCGGCAGTGATGGGAAACGTGACCGATTCGGTCGCAGTTGAAACAAATCGGCCTGTCGTCAGGTGTATGCCAGTCCGACGGAATCCTGGTAGTGTAGGGATAACGGGCACTGTGAGGTGGACTGCGATAGGACCGAGGTATAGAAACAGGGCGGGTGGGAGGGCGACTTAAGGAGCAGCCGCTGGGAAGGCCCACATTACCGATTTCTTGGCGAACCATGGACGGGATCAGCGATATCGTCTCAGCAGTGTTGTTCCAAAACGTCTGTTGAACTGAGGCAAGAAACGCTGCTTCGAGTTCGCGGCGGGCAATTTGGGTCACGTTTTCACTTGATGGTGGCGAGCTAAATTGGTAGGTCGCTACGACAGGAAGGGGTCGCTGCAGAATTAGGAATCCGTGTAAACTGATTGTATACACAGTCACTCTTCGCCTGCTCGAAACGGCGGCATTCTTTCATGATGGTGTCGACAGTCGATAAGTTTCTAAAGACCAGAAGGTTGAATGCGTCGTCCGCGATGCGTTTGATAACGTGTCAACTTTGTCGGCCTCTGCCATGAACGTGTGGATTTTCCGACAGAGGGCTAGGATGTCCTGAATGTTGGAGACATAAGATTCGGTAGCAGTTTGGGCACGCCTGGCGAGCTGTTGCTTGGTGGCTAGTTGTGGACCAGTTGGATTGCGAAAACGTCTGACAGCGTTTCTTTCAACAAGTCATAGCTGGTTAGCTCTTCCTCGTGTGTGTAAAACCATGCTCGCAGTGTTCCGTCGAGATAGAACACGACATTGGCCAGCATTATGGTCGGATCGCACTTGCTCACCTTGCTGTCGCCCTCATACTTCTTCAGCCATTCTTTAAGCAAACTCCATCGAAACGGTGAACTTGCCGGTGTCTTGCGGTTGAGGTAGAGCAACGTACTGGGTATGCGTAGATGGCATTGCAACGGGAGATGCGGTGCCTTCCACTGTAAGCATAGCCGCAGGCTGGGTGAGACATCCGTTGCGGGCTCCGTGGCGAAGACGCTTACGGGCTACCGGCCCCCAAAATGTCACGGGTATAAAACTATTTACACGAAATATTTAAAAGGCGTACATGAACAGCAGCCGAGAATCCCAAAAGACTGTTGCCACTTCGTCATCTTCACCGTGCACGACATTATCCTCTTTTCCCACGATAACAATGTACTTTACAGATGCGGTATTAAAATGAGCGCTCTTACAAAAAGACAGAAATATTTTGCCATTATTACTGGTGTTTACTTATGCTTCGAATTTTCTTATGTATGAAATTACCATTTCGTCATATTCAACTTCAATATTGTAAAAAAATACAGGTATGAGCCAGCCACCAGGTTCCTCATGTCGGTGGCTTTTTCAAGTTGATATAATAGCCGTTCAAATCCAGAGAAACAACAATATGAATGAAATTATATTCCTTTCTGCAGTTAAAGATAAACAAAATGCTTGATACAGATGACGTTAGAAAAGTCAGCGCCGCCTGTGGCACCAATGGCATAGAGGAAACCTTGACGGTCACTCAGTGAGGATGCGAGGAGTGCGAGGTATTAGGGACATTAGAGCACGTATTGTGCGTTTGACCGTGATATGCTGTGCCAAGAGAATCTTTGGTACAACATTTGTTCAAGCCTCCCCATCAACTTTTACTTTAAATGGCTCTATTGGGACCTTCGCCGGATATTGTGGGCGTGATTTTGTAAAGGCTCTCAGCGGATTCATGCAAAACAGGTGTCTAGATTTGAAACTCCGAAGAGTCATCGCTGCTGAAGTTAACTTACGACTATCTTCAGGCTCATCTGAAACAGCTATATTTCTCTCTCTCGTCTTCTGCACCCATCTGCCTATCTCAATGCTGAATAGGAGGTGAGAAGTGTGATTTAGGCTGAGCTTTCAGTTTTTCAACAAAAATAAATATCTCCCATTCTTTTTTTCTCTATTAGTTTCATTTTTTCGAAGGGATGTAATGCATAGCTATAAACCGCTTTCTCTGCGGTGTTGAACTACGAGCGCCAGATTGTGGGCTTGGCGACGGGGGCCAGCCTGAGCTCGTGCGACGATTCTACACGCACGAAATATTGTCACGTGGTCGTGACGTCAGAAAACACAGTAGCAATATTGTGAAAGGCAAAACTAGCTTTTATTGGGCGAACTTCGGCCCACAAAACAGGCTACACTTAAAGCACAACGCGAGCGGCGAACACAGTCGGCGATCGCCGAAAATCTGATCAGCGGGTCCAGCGCGTAGGCTTTTATACAGCAGTTATCGAATGTTCCAGACTAATCGTTGGGATCCGCGTGCCTTCCACAAAGTTCTACACCATTCGCGTCACGCGATCAAATCAGATAACACAAGGTTCGGCGACAACAGACAGCGGACAGAAACATCGGATATATGCAGGCGCGTCCCGCGCTGTGCGATAACATTTGTTAGGCGGCAAAACATGGTCGCCTGATAAATTTAAGTACACGTGTCAATACCCCCCTCTTAAGAAGCATCGACCCGATGCTGCAAAGAAGCGAAAGAAATTAAGAAGCACTCGTAGCAAAGAAAACAACAAAATAAGGAAAATTCATCAGCGTCCGTAAAAGGGTTTAAGGCCCACCACGTGGACCACTTCAGATCGAGCGCGGCGCCGCTGTGAATGCGAAATGCCGTCTGGCACGACCTCATAGTCCAGTGCGCCAATACGTCGGATGACTTTCTAGGTGCGAAATAGCGTCGCAATAGATTCTCACTCAGTCCTCGTCGGCGTATCGGGGTCCATACCCAAACACGGTCGCCGGGCTGGTACTCGACGAAGCGTCGTCAGAGGTTGTAGTGTCGGCTGTCGGTACGCTGCTGGTTCTTGATACGTAGGCGGGCGAGCTGACGGGCTTCTTCGGCGCGCTGGAGATAAGTAGCGACGTCAAGATTCTCCTCGTCAGTGACGTGCGGTAGCATGGCGTCGAGCGTGGTCGTGGGGATCCTGCCATGAACCAACATGAACGGCGTGATCTGTGTTGTTTCTTGCACCACCGTGTTGTAGGCGAATGTTGCATACGGCAGGGCCGCATCCCACGTCTTGTGCTCAATGTCGATGTACATCGCTAGCATGTCGGCGAGGGTCTTGTTCAGGCGCTCCGTTAGAAGATTCGTTTGAGGATGGTAGGCAGTTGTCCTCCTGTGGCTTGTCTGGCTATATTGCAGAATGGCTTGGGTGAGCTCTGCTGTAAAAGCCAGTCCTCTGTTGGTGAGGAGGACTTCTGGGGCACCATGTCGCAGCAGGATGTCCTTGACAAAAAATTTCGCCACTTCGGCTGCGCTTCCTTTCGGTAGAGCTTTACTTTCACCGAAGCGGGTGAGATAGTCAGTCGCCACAGTGATCCACTTATTTCCTGATGTTGACGCTGGAAAAAGTCCAACAAATCCATCCCGATCTGCTAAAATTGTGCTGAAGGAGGTTCGATCGGATGTAGTAATCCTGCTGGCCTTGTCGATGGTTTCATGCGTCGCTGAGAGTCTCGGCATGTCTTGACGTAACGTGCGACGTCGGCGGTCAGACTCGGCGAGTAATACCTTTCCTGTATCCTCGACAGCGTCCGGGAGAATTCGAGGCGCCCAGTGGTAGGATCGTCGTGTAAGGCGTGCAGTACTTCTGGACACTTCTGGACGCAGCGCTGACGGTACAACAAGAAAGTAGCTGGCGCGGAATGGTGAGAAGTTTTTCTTCACAAGCAGGTTGTTTTGCAGCGTGAACGAAGACAACCCGCGCTTAAATGCGCTAGGAACAACGTCGGTGTTCCTTTCCAAATACTCGACGAGGCCTTTTAGCTCCGGGTCGGCTCGCTGCTTTTTAGTAAAGCCTTCTGCGCTTATTATTCCAAGGAAGGCGTCGTCGTCCTCGTCGTCTTCCGGCGGGGCATCGATGGGGGCGCGTCATAAGCAGTCGACGTCCGAGCGTTTTCTTCCGGACTTGTATATTACGGTGACGTCATATTCTTGGAGCTTGAGGCTCCACCGCGCCAGCCGTCCTGAAGGGTCCTTTAGGTCAGCTAGCAGACACAACGCGTGATGGTCGCTGACGACTTTGAATGACATGCCATAGAGGTAAGGGCGGAATTTTGCTGTAGGCCAAATGATGGCGAGGCATTCCTTTTCAGTCGTAGAGTAATTGCCTTCCGCTTTTGACAGCGACCGGCTAGCATAGGATATAATCCGTTCAAGTCAGTCTTTCCTCTGGACTGGGACGGCACCGAGCCCTAGGCTATTGGCGTCAGTGTGGATTTCAGTATCGGCGTCCTCGTCGAAGTGTGCAAGTACCGACGGCGACTGCATGCGTCGTTTGGGTTCTTTAAATGCGTCGGCCTGCGGCGTTTCCCACTTGAACTCGACATCCCATTTCGTTAGATGTGTTAGCGGCTACGCGATGCGTGAAAAGTCCTTGAGAAAGCGCCTATAGTAGGCACACATGCCAAGGAACCTGCGCACTGCCTTCTTGTCGATTGGCTGCGGGAACTTTGCGATGGCAGCTGTCTTCTGCGGGTCGGGGCGTTCCCCGAATTCGCTGATTACGTGGCCTAGGAATAGAAGCTCATCGTAAGCGAACCGACACTTTACCGGCTTCGGAGTGAGCCCTGATGACTTAATGGCCTCTAATACTGTCGCAAGCCACTTAAGGTCATCGCCGAAATTTCTGGTGACGACGACGACGTCATCGAAGTAAACAAGACAGGTCTGCCACTTCAATCCTGCTAAAACCCTGTCCATCACGCGCTGGAACGTAGCAGGCGCCGAGCACAGTCCAAATGGCATAACCTTGAACTCATAGAGGCCGTCTGGCGTGATGAAGGCGGCATTTTCGCGATCCCTTTTGTCGACTTCTATTTGCCAGTAGCCAGACTTGAGATCCATCGATGAGAAGTATTTAGCATTGCAGAGCCGATGCAATGCGTCGTCTATCCGTGGGAGGGGATAAACGTCTTTCTTCGTAATTTTGTTCAGTCGACGATAATCGACGCAGAAACGTATGGTTCCGTCCTTTTTCTTCACTAAAACAACTGGAGACGCCCACGGGCTTTTCGACGGCTGGATCATGTAGTCGCACAGCATTTCGTCGACTTGTCTTATATCTTCGCGTTCTCGTGTCGAAACTCGGTAAGGGCACTGACGGAGTGGTTGAGCGCACTCTTCTATTATTATGCGATGCTTTGCAACTGGTGTTTGTCGATTCCTTGATGACGTCGAAAAGCAGTCTTTGTATCGTCGACGCAGACTTCCGAGCTGGTGCCGCCTAATCACGGGGTGACTTGGATTTATGTCGAAGTGGGTCGGGAACTGCGGTCTTCGGGGTAGATGCGACAGAATCCGAGACGACAAACGCATTGCTGGTTTACAGAATTTCCTCGATGCGTGCGATCGTCATGCCCTTGTTGATGTTTTGAACTCCTGGCTGAAGTTTGTCAGTAACACTTTCGTGATTCCATCGCGCAGTCTAGCGATCCCTCTTGTGACGCAAATTTCACGGTCGAGCAGTAGGCGTTGGTCGCCTTCGATAAAGCCTTCAACGTCCGCGGGCGTTTTGGTGCCGACCGAGATAACACTGCTGGAGCGAGGCGGGATGCTCACTTGATCTTCGAGCACACTCACGGCGTGGTGACTACGAGGGCTCTCCGGCGCTATCGCTTGATCTTCCGACAGCGTTATTGACTTCGACTTCAGGTTGATGATAGCGCCGTGTTGGTTCAGGAAGTTCATGCCGAGAAGGACGTCTCGTGAACACTGTTGCAGGATAACGAAGGTGGCATGGTAAGTCCGTTCATGAATGGTAATTCTTGCCGTGTAGATTCCAGTTGGCGTGATGAGGTGTCCTCCAGCGGTTCGAATTAACGGGCATTCCCTTGCAGTCTTAACTTTCTTCAACTGGGCTGCGATCGGTGCACTCATGATGGAGTAATCGGTTCCTGTGTCTACTAAGACGGTGACTGCATGGCCGTCGAGAAGCACGTTGAGGTCGGTGGTTCTTTGTCTTGCGTTACAGTTAGGCCTTGGCGTCGGATCACGGCTGCGTCGCGTTGACCTGTGGCTGATACGTGGCGTTGTCAGGTGGTCTTTCGTCGGCGTATTCTTTGCTTCCAGTCTTCCTCGGTACGGCGGCGTGTCGTTGTTATGTCGTCGAGGCAGTCTCTTCGTAGTCTTCGTAGGCGGCGGAGGATCTTCGTCAGTTCGACGAACAGCAACCGCACCTCCATCGGATGCTGCTTTTAGTTACCCGGATATGGACTCAAGGATCGGCCCCGGGCTGGGCCAGTGTATCCTCGGCGCTGCGGTGACAGGTAGCGGCCTGGTGATGGCGAACGCGACGGTCGTCGAGAGCTCCACTGAGTAGCGGCGAGGTAGTCGGCGATATCGCGAGGGCGTTCACTTTGCTGCGGGCGCGGAGCGTTGACGGCGAAACCTCGCAGTCCCGTCTCCCGGTATGCACATCATCGGTAGACGTGGCCGGCTTCGCCGCAGTGGTGCCAGAGCGGGCGGTGGTCGGGGGCGCGCCAAATGCCCGTCTTCCTCGCGTAGATGCGCTGGGCGACGAGTGGTCGTGCTGGCGGCGGCAGCGGCGGATGACGGAACTGCGGCGTGACAGGGCCCTGGCGCGGTCGCGGAGGGGGACCTTGACGGCGTGCGACGACAGCTTAGGTCTTCGCTTCTGACTGGGGCTGCGGTAATTGAGGTTGCACCTCAGGAGCTCCCAGCGATCGCTGAACCTCATCTTTCACGATGTCAGCGATCGGGGCTACTTGAAGTTGCGACGAAGGCAAGACCTTGCGGAGTTCTTCGCGTACAATGGCATTTATGGTCTCTTGGAGACCAACGGAGCCCAGCGCTTGCATGGCGCACTGAGGCGTGAGCACTTGGCGGTTATATATCCTAGTGTGCATTTCTAACGTATTCTCAATCGTCGTAGCCTCTGTCAGGAACTCAGCTACGTTCTTCGGTGGGTTTCGCATTAGTCCGGCGAAGAGTTCTTGCTTTGCGCCTCGCATCAAGACACGCACTTTTTCCTCTTCGGACATTTCCGGGTCGGCGTGCCGGAAAAAACGGGTCATCTCTTCTGTGAAGATGGCGATGGTCTCATTGGGTAGTTGGCCTCGGGTATGCAGCAGAACTTCTGCCCTTTGTTTTCGGACAACGCTCGTGAACATCCTCAGGAAGTTATTGCAGAACAGGTCCCATGTTCCATCTTCCAAGGAGAAGTACAGGTGTCGTAGCTTATACTCAGAGGTGCAGTTATTGAAGGTCGACATCCTTTTGAAGGTATCGAGCCAAGTTTCAGGATCCTCCGACGTAGCTCCACGGAAGGTAGGGGGCTTTCTGACTTGTTGAAGTACGATGGGTGAGACTGGGGCAGCCATTGTGGTTGCCTTGGCCACAATCTTCTTGGTCTTCTCAGGTAGAAGTCCGTGCTCCGGGGGTAGGTGTTGTAGACGACGGCTTGCTCGATGGTCCGTGATTATGTTGGTGCTCTCATTACGGTCCGGGCTTGGATCACGGCTTGTCGGGGGCATCCGGTACATGGACGAAAAGCGCGTCCACCAGATGTCACGTGGTCGTGACGTCAAAAACACAGTAGCAATACTGTGAAAGGCAAAACTAGCTTTTATTGGGCGAACCTGTGCCCACAAAGGCTACGCTTAAAGCCCAGCCAGAGCGGCGAACACAGTCGGCGATCGTCGATAATCTGATCAGCGGGTCCAGCGCGTCGGCTTTTATACAGCAGTCATCGAACGTTCCAGGCTAATTGTTGGGACCCGTGTGCCTTCCACATAGTTCTGCACCATTCGCGTCACGCGATGAAATCAGATAACACAAGGTTCGGCGACAACAGACAGCGTAAAGAAGCATCGATAACTTTTCAGAAACTTCGGATACATGCAGGCGCGTTCCGCGCTGTGCGATAACATTTGTTAGGCGGCGAAATGTGGTCGGCAGATAAATATAAGTACACGTGTCAATATACCACGTGCTCTTTGCACGCTGGCCCTATCCACAAAAATATTTGGGGTCCAGAAGTATTTTCTTGTGATTTGGTTTTTTTTCATGCTATTCTCACCTACATTTGCCGATGCTAGCGTTGTTCTGTGGCAAGGTAGGCAAATGCAGCCGGCTTTGCATTTTATGCGTGTACCAGTAGCCGGTCAAGAACGTACCTGCATATACCTAGAAAGCAAAAAGCGGTTGCTGGAGCATGGAGCACTCGCTGCACCGAATACGCAGGGACCTAATGGCTGCAGAAGCCGGACGACGTTTTGTAGCCAATTGGGTCTTACCTTTTTATTCAGTTGTTCAATGGTTAGTTAAGAGAGTTGGAGAAAAGTTTGGCTCCTCTTAGGTTAGGCATATCCTACCGGCAGGCACTTTAGATTGTGCGTCACATTCTGAAGCCACCATTACTGCTCAAATTTTGAGTGTGAAAGTCGGACTTAAGCATTTGTATACATCATGAGGTTGCGAAAGCCATTATTCGGAATATCTTTAAATCTTTCAAAGCATTTGAAGGAAATTTAGTGAGAATGCGGGCCTGGTTGGTCGGACATGTTGCGTAGTCTTTTTTTATGTTCTGAACAACGAGGTGTCTGACTTGCATGATAACATTGAAATACAATTACACTTTAGATACAAGATTATTATAAGTTAACGAGTTCAGTGTTGGTTTGTTGTTGTTGTCGCTGCTGTTTTACTGCTCTTCAAGTAGCCGTGGGTTAATATTTTGTTGAAATTCGTTCACATAAGACTTTTCTCTCCAACAGCTGACTAAAGTTTCCTAAATGTTGATGACGCAACGTGATTCAATATTTTTTCCTACTGATGAAGTCTTTCTGCTTTCACAAGAAATAGATAAAAATTTACGCACTCTTCCGCTGCTGATGGTTTAGCTCCTCTGGAAAAGAAAATAGGACACCAATGTCAAACTTTACTTACAGGACAAATCTTAATTACCGGCCAAATACAATATATCACATGCAAAGGCGTACTTATGGAATATCAGTATTTGAAGTTATATTTTCAGTTTGTTGGAGTAATACCACATTCGCTGTAAATTTTTAAATAACCACATAGCTAATATGCAAATAAAGACAACCCATACATGTACATATCAATATCAATATGTCAGTAACCATAAATATTACGTATAATGCCAGTATTGCCACTGACCGCTTTACTTCAAGATCATTTATAAAGAACAGATCGTATTACACGCACTCTAAACATTGTAGTGATATCATTATGGGATATATTCCGCTTTTGCCACAGATGGAAGCTTCTGGATATTTGAAGCATCATACCTGCCAAAATCACTGCAAGCTGTGGCTGTGTAGAACTTTAGAAAGTTATATTGGAACATTACAGATATAGTCATGCACACTTGCTTGATTCCAATCACAATTTTCACTGGCTTACAAATGTTAAGTTATCTCTCAGCGCAAGACGCGCCTTCTTGTGTAAAAGTCCCTCGACAGCTTTTGAAGGTTCTCATATTATCAATTTTAACCGAAGCTTGTGTAATCCGAGTGCATGACTGACGGGAATTGTGTAGTAGTTTCTGGCGGGCACATGGACGGCAGGCATATCACTAGAACCTTCGGGGAATCATGTATAAAAACAAACGGGCTTCAAACATAGATGACATTTCGAGGATCGCCGCATGTATTCGGCGCTATCGTTGTGCTTTGAGTATGAGTTAGCTTCGGGGCTCAGAGTAGTGCGACTGTCTTATTTTCCAACGTCACTAAAATTGCAATCTGCATGAGGTTCTCCGCGATGTTGCGCAAACTCTGGGCATGGGCAAGCCGTTCAACCCACACAGTGAAAAGACAACAACGTTGCCACGGACCAGCGAACTAGCAGCTCGCTACAACCTTTGCCACCAGAGTAGGCACTTCTATGGAAAACACCCGTAAGATTGATGCAGTTGATAGCCACACTGGCAGCCCTTATGTCGCTTGCAGCAGCGTGGTCCAACAACCGAGGGAGGCATCAATATACTGTGGATCATTCTTTGAATGCCCGAAAAGCTGGCCTTAGGCATTCGAAATTGTTTCAAAATTCAACCACTAAAACTCTACAGACGAACTGCACCATGCGTACTACCCCTCGGACGACACCACAAAGACTTGGTTCGAGAATCGTTACACCACTCTAAATATGGTGGACCTGTCTCGGAATAGCATCGTAAATGCCTTTACGAGTGTTGTTCGAAGAGAAAGGTTGGAATTCCTACTGCAATTCAGAGTACAGCGGCCCAATGAGGACAATGCCATATTCACGGAGGAAATGACCGGTCGCTTCTGTTTGCAGTGTCAACCTCCATACAAGAGACAAAACCTAGGACCGTGTTTTATTGCGATAGGAATATCAACACTCCAGGCGTATGCTGCCGTCGTCGTCGTCGTTGCCGGGAGGTTCTGTATAAAGACCAAGGGCTATAAAACCGTCGCTGCGCGCCGTATGATGTATGTGTGAGTGTGAGTCGGTGAACGCGGTTAAAGTTCGTATACGCCAGCGATTGATTGATTGAAAACATCTTTATTTGTAGGATATTCGTAGAACTCGTGGGTGGGCCGCCTATTCCGGTAGCCCACTGGTTACTACTGCTGCGCTGGCCCTCCCCACCAGCCAGTGCTGACGGTCAGGATCATCGCTGAGCAGAATAGCCTCCCACTGCTCTTTTGAGGGATTTGGAATGGGGTCAACTATGGGATTAAATTGGCAAGCCCACACCATGTGGTAGAGGTCAGCTACCTCTCCACAGTGTGGGCATTGCGGGGAGTATAGTGTAGGGTACCACTGGTGTAACTTAGCTGGCGTTGGGTATGTATTAGTTTGTAGTCTCCTAAGAGTGTTCTCTTCCAACTTATCGAGGGATTTATGTGGTGTTGGGTACTCCTTCCTGGCTGTTCTGTACGGTGCGAGATTGTCAGCATACACTGCTAAAGCAGTTAGGTCCCAGCACTCTTCACGGTCATCAGGGGGAGACGCCCGGTATAGAAGAGCTCGGGCATGCCTGTCAGCGGCTTCGTTTCCTCCTGGTAGTTCCAGGTGACCGGGAAACCAGATGACTGAGGCTTGGCTGGGTGGATGCTTAGTCAGCAATGACAACCCTGACCTGTGAATTACGCCAGCGAGGAACACGGGCTGTAACCGCGCACTCTGCTGTCACGCGCGGGGTGCTGGGGTGCCTCGATGTCCTCCTCACCCGCTACTCCGTACAGAGCGGAGACGTCCGCTGCGGCTGCTTCGCTGTTGAGCAACGAATGGCGGACACGTAGTAGATGCCTTCGGTGGACGCCATGGAGACGCGTTGACAGCGCTCGTGTTTGTTGAAAGTCATCCGCGACATGGCCAAACTGCCCGTCCACACAGGCCTCATGTTCAAAGCGATTTGCGATGTTTGGAGTGTGCGCGTAGTGCCGATAGTTTCCTGTGCGCTGTGCTTTCGACGTTTAGTTTCCGTTGAAGCGATAGACGCACGATGGTCAATTCGATCGCTGCTGCTGCCGTGATTCCTCACTCGAGCATTTTACGGCAAGTTTCCGCGTTCATCGTGCGGGATGTATTCATGTTTACCTGTGCGCGTGTATCATCATCATCGTCGTCATCGTCGTCGTCGTCGTCGTCGTCATCATCATGGTTACGCCCACTGCAGGGCAAAGACCTCTCCCATACTTCTCCAAATACCCCGGTCATGTACTAATTGGGGCCATGTTGTCCCTGCAAACTTCTTAATCTCATCCTCCCACCTAACATTCTACCACCCCCTGCTACGCTTCCCGTCCCTTTGAATCCAGTCCTTAACCCTTAATGACCATGCTTGTTAATTCATTTAAAACACGTTGGCAGGCTAGTTTTTTTGTTAATCCATGTTATGTGTAAGCACAGCTGAACAAGCACGCAGGAAGAAGCAGACACACAAGAACAGCGCTGTCTCTGCATGTCAATTTCTTTCTACGTCCTAGTTCACCCATGCTTACAGGTTCTATCAGTGTGAATTCCGTTAGTACGCGAATGTTTACAAGTTTATACGGCTGATAAAACTAATATCCTCACTTTGTACAGCTATCTACGAATTTGCTATCGCAATCGCTGCTTTTCCTTTCGGACGGAACTGTGAATTTTTATGGTGGCATGAAACAAGAACTCTGCACCGGAGTGATTCGCAATCCTTTGCCACGGCCCCTCCCCCAATGACCTATGGCCCACTGGCCACTGAAAAGGCGCTCCAAATACGCACTAGGTAATATTACGGTCATGTACTCACACCGAGAGCGCAATTGTAAGTGATAGCCTCCGACAACCTCCGAGAGACCACCAGGGCAACTATATGCAAAAAAAAACTGCGTCTAATGGCCCCTGGATTGCATCCTCGAATGGCCTCAATCATCGACATTGGCAGCGAAAAAATCTGGCTCTAGGCGGCTTGCTCCGACATGCTGCCAGCATCATTACCAAAAATGCCGAGACGGCCGAGGAAGTGGCCATCGCCCTGGTCACTCTTGACCCAGCCTGTCACACCATACTGAGTGATTCTCGCGCAGCAGTCAACAACTGCATCAAAGGTCGTATTTCTCATCAATTACTCCGTATCTTACGACAAGCCTCGCATTCGCCTGAAAATCAAATCACCCTCGTCTGGATCCCAGCGAACGCCGGCGTTGTCCACCCGCACCTCACCAACCTCAACGAGGTTACACACTCCATAGCATGAGGACTAGTCAACCGTGCCGGAGACGGTGCAGGTGCACCCGCAGGACGCGACCGCCTTACAAGATACAACGACCTTGTAAAGTCGTTTTACCTCGCACGAAGAACATTCCCCACCCCTCACCGCATGTTAAACAGGGCACAGGCAACCACCCTTCGCCTGTTACAGACGAATACATACCCCTCCCTCACACGCTATCACACTATATACCCCGACATCTACCCGAGCCAGACGTGCAAGGTCTGTAAAACGGAATCGGCAACACTCCCCCACATGCTATGGGAGTGCAAAGATCAATACCAAGACCTTAATCCCGTGACCCTCTCGTCGAGATGGCACGCCGCCCTGCGCAGCTCCCATCTCGACGACCAACTCTGGACGACCCAGCAGGCCTACGAAGCGGCGAAGAGGCAAGACCTCGACGTCCCATCGTTGGAGGCCTAGGCCCAGCCGACTGAACTGCTGGTCGTCATTAAAGTTATTAAAGTTTACTCTCTCTCTCTCTCGCCAGAATTTCCTTAACCGCTACAATGTCAGTCGCAAAAGACGAGTTACGGTGCTCCGCATGCCAACAAGTTCCATCGCTACCACCGCGCCAGGGCACCGCAATACCATGGCCAGCCGCTGCCACTACCAGCCCGCTTACGCGTTGTCCCGTGCAAGGCCCTATAAAAAACGAACAATTGTCACGCTCCACACTAGCGCCCACTATGCTATCCCTGCAGAGAAGCTAGTCAAGTCGACCGCTATTGCCCGTATCATGTGATGGGACCCCAGGGCTTCGCCGTCAATGCGCCGCTTCCACAACAAGGCAAACGGCCACGCCATATCGCTGAAAACCTCATCGCAATGCATTCGAGACCCCGAAGACAGTCTCGTTCACCATCACCACGACGCTACCAATCGCTATAGCGCCGACATTAAATTGCCCCAACCCAAGTCCCGTATTCCAAAAACTAACGACTGCTACCGATCGCGCTACGGTTGCCGTTCGTTGAACTGCCGAAGATACCCCCTGAGTCTCCACCCTCTTCATTGTTGCAAGTCGGCAAACATAAAAACAGACATGTCACAGCACCCTCCTATAGTAAAGAAGTCCTGAAGCTCCTGAGCAATGATATTGGATATCCAGGAGTCTTCCTTGGTGACGCGCATGCTACGATGCCTGTGCGCATATTACACAACACTGTTGGTGATGCGTAATGATGATGATGCATAGGATTTTGTTGCGCAGAGGCGAGTAATGACCAAAGAGCGTGAAGACTCTTCCTTACAGTAGGAGCGATTCTTATAAAAAAAAGGTGCAACTGACAAACCGGTTCTTCAAGTTAAAGCATACGTTATACGATAATTTTAGGTAAATTGGTGCTCTAAAACGTGCCTGCAATGTTAAAAATATACTTCCTAGTTATTCCTATGGTCAGTAGGTATAATGGTTTGGAGGACACAGACTTCAGTGAATATGTGGACTGGCGGCTCCTACCGTGATTGAAGGAATTGAAAGGCGGTTCGTGAACGTTTCCAAGCAAAACCCAAAAGACAATGTTAGACACAAATTTTGTGCCGCGTTGCATGTTTATTATTGCATAACCATACGTGGCTAAGTCTGTAACATAACATACAACAACGAGCACGCGCAGCGCTTCATAGTAGGCTACGCTAAATTGCTTCAACGTGTGTTATTTATTGCAATATGGACACTCAAGGTGCACTTTTGCCGTCGCCGTCGCCCCCGCGTTGTATACCCTATAAAATCTAAGGGCGATAATACAGTCGCTGCACGTCTCATGCTGGATGTGAGAGTGAAAGCACGTTAGGTAAGCAGGCGACCGCGGCTCAATCTGGCGCCCGTGAAGGAGGCGCGAAGAAGACAACGGAGAGCAAACGCGCGCGTTCCGTGGCGCGGAAAGCTGTGGGGGGGGGGGATGGGAAGGCCACAGGGAAGGAGAGGGCAGCGTTGTGCTGCGGCAGCAACTGTGCATTTCGTGACCGGGCGCAAGGGGAACTGACGGTCGCGGCTCAATCTAGTGGAGAGGTAACGCGGGAGAGTCGGTGGCTTGAACTCCACCAACAATGAGTACTTTGCACGGCCGTGCGCGATCGCGCGTGCCGTATCTTGAAAGGGATATGCACACGGCTCATGTCTTTGTGCACGCTGTTTTTTACGCCGCTCTCGCTCTAAAGCGATAAATCGCACGAAAGTCACTTCGTTCGCTGCTGTTGCCGTGCTTGCTCACACCAGCGTCCAATCTGTTGACAGTGAAAGGCCGCGCACATCGAGTGTGATGGGTTTATGTTTGATTAGGCGCGCTGACACGCTGCTTGATAATTACTTTACTAAAGAAATTTTTCCTACTTTATACGGGCGTTCAAACTACTATCCTTATTCGTATACCTTCCTGCCAATTCTCTATACCAATCGAAGCTTCAACTTTCGTGTGAAGGTGCAATATTTTTTTGTAGGTTTAGGAGTAAACTGCAATTGCCTAGTTAGGGAAATATTAAACTATAGAGGAGTATTATCGGAGTGTTTCAGGGGAAAAGGTAGCGGAACCTGCAACAAGGCTTTATTGAGTTAAATGGAAGCTCTCTTCCTTAAGTACGTGTGTGCAAGAAGGTTTCGACTTCTATTACACAACAATAAATTTGGCATGGCAAATTTTTCAAAAACTGCGCAATTCATTTAGGATAGACGTTGGACTTTTTATTATTACGTATATGAATTGAGTAGATACCTTTAGTTGTGGCAGCACTGAATAAAAGATCAGTTATATTACAGCAACCAATCAGGCATATATTAGGAGGAAACTAAAGGGTTTATTTATGTTATTCCACAGTGCGGATCAGTATAAAATTTTGCGTTCACGTAAATTATTACACATCAAAATCCGAGTCATTTGAACTTGAATGTGCTTATCTGAAGTTATATAACCGTACTCGAATTCATCGTGTTAATAACCAAGAAAAGATATCGTCACACTTACTTTTTCGGCAGCTCCGTCTTACACTCCAACGACCGTCGAGCCCCGTTTACAGTATTATTTATGTATGTTGATTTCAAGCATTGGCATTTACTTTTAAAAGTATAGGGCAATTGATTGCTTATTAGCATTTGTGCATACATATTTTGACTGTGACGAACAAACTGCCAACAGAGATAGAAATAAGAATTTCAGAAAACGTTCAGTAGCTAAAGTGAGCTGTTGTCCAGTACTACTGCTATATTTCTGCTGGCGTGCCAACTTCATTACTTTGTGATACTATCCTCAGCACGTGCCTCGTTCAGTCGCCGAGGACGTTACCGATAGCGCAAGGAGCTGCACTGCCACAATTGCTTAGCCATTCGGGTGGCTAAAGGTTTTCTACTGAGAGGCTGCCTTAAATATACATGTAATTGAGTGGTACCTGAGTGGCTATAGCTGAGCACAAGGTCGGGGAGCAGATGCAAGGTAGCAGCGGCCGCTTCTACAAGATGGGCATATATTCGTTCGTTTTTGCTTTTGAGAAACGGCCATGAGCTGCATGAACATAGAGATGGACTGCGAGTTGTTTATTATTGCAACCGAAAGCACTTTCAGGAGGTATGTGTGTACTAATGCAAACAGCTGCAATCCTGATGTTCACACACATTACTCTAATTCTCAACATGTTGCAGGACGCATTTGAAAATTGAGGGAACATTCCAACGCGTTTGACTTGATGATGGCTGGAAGAGGCAACCTGACGATTGAACGCAGAGGAGAGAGAAAGAAAACAAGGATAGGAAAGGTAGGGAGGTCAACAAGAACAGCATGCGGTTTGGTACCCTACATTGGGTGTGGGAGAAAGGGGAAAAGAAAGAAAGGGAGGGAGTAAGCACTGAGTACGTGTAGGAGGGGGCACCACACACACGGACACTATAAACGGTCGCTTAAACCGGTGCACTTCAAGTACTGCACTAGTGCATGAGTCGCTTTTCGAGACAGTGATGGGTGTGGCCAGGGTCCGAGTATCTTTGACTCGGTGAACGGTCTCGAGTCCAGTCGGTGTAAAGTTGCCCGCAGAGAGAGGCGTTGGACATCGTAGTGAGGGCAGGTACACAATAGGTGCTCGATGGCTTCCTCGCACCGACAGGACTCGCATATCGGGCTCTCGGCCATTCCCAAACGATAGGAGCACGGGTTCGTGAACGCCACTTCCAGCCAGAAGAGGCAAAGCAAGGTTGTTTCGCCGCGGGTAAGGCTACATGGTAGTTGTAGCCGCAGCATTTGGTCCAATTTGCGTAATCTGCAATTGAAGGCATTTGAAATTCAGAGATCTTGTAACTTCTTGCGTCCAAGTAGGCGAAGCTCCCTCGCAGCGTCCGACCTCGCCAGAGGTGTTGGACACGTCTTGGTATCTTCGTGGGCACACCGGGCAGCCTTGTTAGCTAGGTTGTTGCCGACGATGCTACAGTGAGCAGGAATCGAGTGAAATATAATGTGGTGTCCTGTTTGCAGAGCTTGGTGGGGCACTTCCCTGATGTCAGACGTGATCTACTCGTAAGTTCATTGATGTAACGCAGATATGCTACTGTGAAGAGCTGCCTTAAAATCACAAGACACGACCTACTTCTCTGTTGGCTGTTCGGTGATGTACGTAATAGCGACATGGAGAGCTGCAAGTTCTGCCGACGTAGATGTAGTCATGTGTGACAATTTGAATCTAACTGTAACCTGCCTAGCTGGAATGGCGAACGCGGCAGTTGAGCTGGTAAGTGAGGTCGAACTATCGGTATATATACGAATGTGGTCATGATACGTCTGGTCCAGTAAAAGGAGCGTAATTTGTTTCAGAGCCGGTGCTGGATGATTGGACTTTTTTGTAATTACAGGAAGAGCAAAATTCACTTGAAGCTGTCGCCAGCACCAAAGGGGAGGTGAAGGCTTCGCCGCCGGTGTAAAAGATGGTATGCACTCTTGATGAGCGCTAATCACTCGTGAAAAAATTGCTTGAGGTCTCTCGGCTGGTAGGGAGGCCAAATAATGGTCGGGCATCCTTGACAGATGGCGAATGTCCGCTCTGAAAGAGTCGACGGCTACATGTGTCTGGATTGTATGGTCTCCCGCGATGGCAATTGTTGCTGCTGCTGAGGTGCACCGAGGCAGCCCTAAACACGTGCGTAGGGCTTGACCTTGTATGCTCTCCAAGGCGCGAAGGTTCGTCTTACATGCGTTTGACAACACTGGTAGACTGTAACGTACGAGTCCGAGACACAATACCTTGTACAGCTACATCATAGAATGGACTGGTGTACTCCAGGTTTTCCCGCAGAGAAATTTGAAGACCTGAGCAATGTCGACTAACTTCTTCAGATTGACGCAGTGAGGGCTCCGCGCGAGGTTGCGGTCAATGATGACGCCCAGAAAGCGATGCGCCTTAACATAGGATACAGCTTGACAATTGATGGAAACAGGATACAATGACATTCGTTTGCGGGTGAAACCAAGTCATGCGCACTTTTCAGTAGACACACTGAGGCCTTGTTCTCGAAGATAAGACGCCGTCATGGTTGCCGCCCGCTGTAGCCTGGCTCTTAGCTGAGGGCGAGTCGCCGCAGAGGCCCAGATGCAAATGTCGTCAGCGTGTATTGAGAGATGAACTGTCTGTGGCAGGTACTCCGCTAGTCCTACCAGGACGAGGTTCAACAAAATAGGGCTCAACATTCCACCCTGCGGCACACCACGGCAGGTGTATTGGTCTAAAGTTGGGCCTTCTTCGGTCTGTAAGAAAAAGCGCCTCTCAGTCAAATAGTCCTGAATCCATTGATATATCCGGCCACCAACTCCAACAGCCTCAAGTGAGTTCAGTATGGCCTCATGGGAGACGTTGTCATATGCTCTTTTTATATCTAGAAAATGTGCCACAGATAGGCGCTTGAGGCTTTTTTGATTTGGGACCCAGGTTACAATGTCAATAACGTTGTCGATGGACGAGCGACCTCGACGAAAGCCTGTCATGGCGTCAGGATAGATGTTGAATCGTTCTAGATACCATTCCAAGCGAGAAAGAATAATTCTTTCCATCAGTTTGCCGACGCAGCACGAAAGCGCAATCAGACGATATGATGAGATCTCAAGCGAACACTTTCCAGGTTTCAGAATGGGGATCAAGCGGCTCGATTTCCATTGTTTAGAAACGGCGCCGTTCTGCTAAGACTCATTGTAGTGGTTGAGCAACTCATCCCGTGCGTCACGTCCTAGGTGGCTTAGGGCAGCATACGTGATGTCATCAGGTCCTGGAGACGAAGTACGCCTGCAGGTCGCAAACGCAGTATCGAGCTCTTCGAGTGAAAACAGCACGTTCATTTTTGCTACACGTGCCTCAGGGATGTCATTTAATGCTGCGTCAGTAATCCGGCCACGGACCCAGCAACCCGTGCACAGAACTCCTCAGCCACTTGAAGTTCCGAGCGGAGTTGGTGGAGGGCAAGAGCAGCAAAGGGCTTCCTTTGATGCGGAAATGAGCGAATACCACTAACCATGCTCCATATGTGTGAGAGCGATTTTCGGGGATCTTATCTTCCAATTTATCCGTGTGACGCTGGACTTTCTTTTGCATGCGTCGTAAAGCCATCAGATCCAAGACGGACTTCGTGCGCCGATACTTCCTCTCCGCCTGTCGCTGTACCACGCGCAGCCTCTCTAGCTCCAAGTCCAAGTCTGTTCGCCTTGTTGACCTTGTAAGCGCGCAGAAGAATGTTTTCAATGCCTCTGCGATTGCTTCTTCGATAGCGTGTGAAAGGACTTCCCGACATGTGTCATCCATATCCTTCTTAAACTTTCCCTAATCAACTGTACGCAAGACATTAGAGGAGCGTAGCTCAATTTCTCTAATATTTATGTATATTGTAATATGGTCGCTTCCATGTGTTTCTATTTTCGTAAACCATTGGACGCTCGAGGCAAAGCGCCATGACACCAAAGTTAACTCCAAGCAGCTACTATAGGTCGTGCCTCACAGAAATTTAGGGCTTCCGTCATTCACACATCACAAATCATGGTCGGCAGCAAAGGAGACAAGACTCCTGCCTTTGTAGTCAATTTTAGCGCTTCCCCATAGCAGATGATGCGCGTTGAAGTCACCTGTGATAACCCAGGGGCCATTGTTCATTAGTAATATTTTCTGAAGTAGTTCGCCGTCAAAGTGACTCGCTTGGGATATGTAGGCACCAAGTCGTGTAAATTACGCATTCTTCTTTTGGACATTTAGGCAGACATATTGATTGCCGTCATGAGGCTCTACCGCGTTAGCGACATATGTTAAGTCCATGCGGATGTAGATGAGAACTTTCGTCCTTGCACCTCATGTGGACGAGACGAAAGACTCGTAACCGGACAGTCTGAGTGGAGTTGATATATTTGGTTCGCAAATGAGCAGTATGGGGAAGCGATTTGTGAAAATGAATAGGCGAAAGTCTGCTATACGGGTCCTTAGACCCCTGGCATTCTACTGAAAGATCGACGCACTTTTAACTTGAGTGCGGAAGGGGACTATTGGTCGAGCCATGATGTTTAAGCGTTGGTACAAGCGCTGGATTTAGTGCATCCAGTATTTGCAGAGTACTTCGAGCTGCTGGTGTTTGCAGCTTGTTCAGTATGAGGCGCATTGTATTAATTAGCGATTGCAGCATATCGGCCACCTGCCTGTATTGGTCGCACGAATCGCCAACAATAGATGTCGGGGGTTGTCCAGGGAAAGTTTGCTGTGAATCTGTTGGTGAATGCTGTCTTTTCGGTAGAGCCGGCCAAGATTCGGCAGATGTGGTCTTCTCAGTGGAATTGCTCTTCGCGGTGTTTTCCACATTGTCTGGCCTGGGCGCTAGAGGAGAAGGTGGTGTAGGAAGTGGCATGAGCATCGCAGAGGCAACAGCCTTCCTTGAGGAGCACCGGCGACGTGAAAGTCGCATCCTGATTTTATCGGCGGCTTCGCGATGAGATGAATGATCTCTCGCCCTCTCTTTCAAGATGGCCATTTCCTTCTTAATATGATGGTATTTCATCGATGAAGCTTCATGCGATCCTCCGCAGTTTGAACACTTCATTACAGTCACGCCACATTTATCTGCAGCGTGGGGCTCGCCGCAGTGATGGCATGCTGCCTGATATTCGCAGACGCTGCTCATGTGTACCACTTTCATGTATTTGTGCCACTGAAGAGGTTTTGCAATGGAAGGTCGCACTGCATGTCTGAAGTGTCCCACTTTAACATGCGAGGGTATATCCCCTTGAATGCTATTTTCACGCAGCGTGAACTATCAAGCCGCGTAACATCAACAATGAGCTGATCATTGGCTGGCTTCATAAGAATCGGCAAGTCGCTATTAAGGATGGCGACGTCTACGTCGTAGATACCGCTGGTGACTACATCAGATCCCAGAGGGATGTAAGAGCGCGCCTGAATGCCATCGAGGTCCGTTACGCTGCGTAGATTGGTCAAATCAGCCGCATGCTGGACATCAACCGCCAGTAGATTTTTTGGGGTGTTCACTCGAATGTCCGATATTTCATTTGGCACCAGGGCTTCCACTGACATCGACGCAGATTGTCTGTCGCTTCATGTTTAAATAGCTTCATGTTGACGGTGGGAAGCAGGGGCACAAATATGATGCTATTGGCGTCCGGCGTCTGCGTCTGTCTCACTGTTTGCGTGCTTGACGATGAGGACGTCCGGTGTTCCTTCTCTTCGCTGTGCGGCTCTGCACAGGCTGGAAGTCGTCATCGGAAGTGTCCTGACTGCTGAGAGAGTAGACATGGGTGTCCTCGCTGTCGCTCTGCTAACCGATGAACTTCCTGGAGGCGGCCGCCGGTGACGCCGCCGCCATCGCCGGCAGAAGTGCGGGGTCGTCCACTTCCATCACGACCGAGCAGGGAGCGAGGACCAGCAGATGAACTTATGTTTTCACCGAAGTAAACCGGAGCTAGAAAGAACAGCGCTGCATCCAAAGACACTTAAATAAATATTATTAAAAAATGATACAATGAAACATAAATAGGCAACAATAAATAAAATATAGGACTCGCCCTTATTGTGACTAAGTGTGCATTGTATTCCTAGCTCTGGCTCTAACGTAAACAGTTGCATCAAAGCTTGAATAACATTCCACAGCATTCCAAATGAAATACGTGTTACAAAATTCAGTATTTTGAGTGCCTTGGTTATCTGCCTCTTCGACAGAAAAGTTATAGTGCACAGAACGGAGTATAATTGTCTATTTAGTATCATCCTCAGCCTGGTTACGCCCACTGCAGGGCAAAACTATCCCATACTTCTCCAACAACCCCGGTCATGTACTTATTGTGGCCATGTCGTCCCTGCAAACTTCTTAATCTCATGCGCCCACCTAACTTTCTGCCGCTCCCTGCTACGCTTCGCTTCCCTTGGAATCCAGTCCGTAACCCTTAATGACCATTGGTTATCTTCCCTCCTCATTACATGTCTTGCCCATGCCCATTTCTTTTTCTTGATTTCAACTAAGATGTCATTAACTCGCGTTTGTCCTCTCACCCAATCTGCTCTTTTCTTATCACTTAACGTTACACCCATCATTCTTCTTTCCATAGCTCGTTGCGGCGTCCCCAATTTATGTAGAATCCTTTTCGTAAGCCTCCAGGTTTCTGCGCCGTAGGTGAGTACTGGTAAGACACAGCTATAATACACTTTTCTATTCAGGGACAATGGCAACCTGCAGTTCATGATCTGAGAATGCCTGCCAAACGCACCCCAGCCCATTCTTATTCTTCTGATTATTTCAGTCTCATGATCCGGGTCCGTGGTCACTACCTGCCCTAAGTAGATGTATTCCCTTACCACTTCCAGTGTCTCGCTACCTATCGTAAGCTGCTGTTCTATTTCGATACTGTTAAACGTTACTTTAGTTTTCTGCAGATTAATTTTTAGTCCCACCCTTCTGCTTTGTCTCTCCAGCTCAGTGAGCATGTATTGCAATTGGTCCCCTGAGTTACTAAGCAAGGCAATATCATGAGCGATCCGCAAGTTACTAAGGAATTCTCCATTAACTTTTATCCCCAATTCTTCCCAATCCAGGTCTCTGAATACCTCCTGTAAACACGCTGTGAATAGAATTGGAGAGAACGTATCTCCCTGCCGGACGCCTTTTTTATTGGGATTTTGTTGCTTTCTTTATGGGGGACTACGGCGGCTGTGGAGCCGTTATAGATATCTTTCGGTATTTTTACATACGGCTCATCTACACCCTGATTCCGCAATGCATCCATGACTGCTGAGGTTTCGACTGAATTAAACGCTTTCTTGTAATCAATGAAAGCTATATATAAGGGTTGGTTATATTCCCCACAATCCTTTATCACCTGATTGATAGTGTGAATATGGTCTATTGTTGAGTAGCCTTTACGGAATCCTGCCTGGTCCTTTGCTTGACAGAAGTCTAAGGTGTTCCTGATTCTATTTGCAATTACCTTAGTAAATAGTTTCTAGGCAACTGACAGTAGGCTGATTGGTCTATAATTTTTCAAGTCTATGGCGTCCCCATTCTTATGGATTAGGATTATGTTAGCGTTCTTCTAAGATCCCGGTGCACTTGAGGTCATGAGGCATTGCGTATAGAGGGTGGGTAGTTTTTCTATAACAATCTCCCCACCATCATTCAACAAATCTGCTGTTACCTGATCACCCCCAGCTGCCTTCCCGCTTTACCTAGCTCCCAAGGCTTTCTTTACTTCTTCTGGCGTTACCTGTGGGATTTCGAATTCCTCTAGACTATTCTCTGTTCCATTGTCGTCGTGGGTGCCACTGGTACTGTATAAATCTCTATAGGACTCCTCAGACACTTGAACTATCTCTTCCACATTAGTAATGATATTGCCGGCTTTGTGTCTTAACGCATACGTCTGATTCTTGCCAATTCCTAGTTTCTTCCTCACTGCTTTTAGGCTTCCTCCGTTCTTGAGAGCATGTTCAATTCTATCAACATTATAGTTACTTATGTAAGCTCTCTCACGCTTGTTAATTAACTTCGAAATTTCTGCCAGCTCTATTCCAACATTAGTGGGACTCTATTTAAAAGAAGGAACCTGTGTAGTGTAGAGGCTTTTATTTTGGTAAGAGAACAACCACTGCGGTCTGCAACAACGAGGCGGACAGGTTATTCGGATTTTGTTGAGTCAGGGCAAGAAAATAATTATTGTAGGTCATATTGGTGCATGCCGTACTTACTGCCACAATTCATAGCTCGTGCAAGATTTCATGGTTAGCTTGTAGTCATGGCTAGTGAATGCTTGATGATTGTTCTACCATTCCTCTTTTGAGGCGCTCATAATACCTTAGCACGACGCTATTTTCTCTCAGTTTAATAGCCAGAAATCTGGAATGGTCCGGTAATTACTTTACCTTTAAAACATTGGCGTAGTGCGCAGGTGTTTCTTCTGGGGGTTTATCGACTTCAATGGGCTTTTCCGGGGTTGATTCCGTTTTACCATCTGCTGTAGAAAGCATACCTGTTAACCAAATAGATATTTCACTCATAGTTTGAAAAGGGCAAATTATTAGAGGAAACCGAGAGCAGAAGCGGCAAACAGGGAATGAACATGGGAAGCATCAAGATTGAACTAAAATTTTACTCAGGTCATTTCGCTTGCCTGCATTAGGTCAGATTATTTTGCCTTAACTTACCTAACGCTGGCAAGCCACCGTGGGGAAAGAACCCTCTGAAGCGGGGCGCCTCGCTGAGAGATGGCAAGCCGCCCTCCTCAGCGAGGCACCCGAAGACCAGGAGTGGGCCGTCCAGCGGGCCAGGGCCGTTGCCGAGGATCTCGAAAGATTTTCCTCGGGCGATGGAACTCTGGCAGCCTAGCCCCGGGCGCCAACATCAACAACCGCTGGACAAATAAAGTTTATTCCTATCCTATCCTCGATGATCGAGTTGTTCTAGGTTCATGATTACTCTTATCAGCACCAATAATTATTAGTTCTTGGGTGAATGGTATTGGCGGACGTTTAGCCAAACATCCAGATTAGAGAATAACAAGCAACATTCTCCTGTTTTCACCTGACTATAAACAGGACTACTAAACCCACATGAACAGTGTTGCCACAGCCTCATTTTCTGAGGAATCACTAAGTTCTAACAAAGCTAGCTAAGTCACATATTCTACTTTCATTGTTTTGTAAAGTTCTCTTGCCAGCCGAAGGCTTTAAGCAATAGAGAATACAAAGAAGACATATTATGCCAGAAAGCAACATATGAACGCGAACAAATTAGCGCAAGCACATAATATAAAAAAATATTCTGAAGCTTCTATATGTGAAACATGAAAATAAGAGAAGAGTAAGTTGACTTAAAACTTGTGTTGACGTTTAGTAAACATATAATTGAATTTACAGACAATGCAATAGCCTAAGTGTGTTTCATTGACGCAGGTGAAAACTCCTTATTCTAGCTATTCCCAAGATAGCCCGCAAGGTTGTTACAGTCACAGGCCATCATTTAATGAACAGTGTCTGCATGTCTCAGTTTAGAAAATAAATGTTTCAGTTTTTTTTACATGACGCGATTGCGTACATTTGTCTAAGGCCTAATTTTATAAAGCCATTATATATCTGCAATTCATACATCAGTTATGAATAGCGTATGAATATAAGTTTTTTTTTTCATTTGCCACCATGTATTGAATTTTTCAATGTGCACTGGAAAAATTCAGTTTAAATACAGCTACTTCTCCTTGCTCAGCATCGATGTATTTTGCGTTTCAGGGTATACAAGCAGTTAAAATGCCTTATTCATTTGCCGCTTGAGCGAAAACGCGGATTTCCTCCTTAACACGAGATCTTCCACCTCAGAGAGCACTGCCGCCATGTTTTTAGCGCACTGTCTGCTTCACAAAAAGGAACTCGTGAAAACTAGTATATCGATTGTGTTAACAATCAATAAATCGCCTGAACACGCTTAAAACGCAATACGCATCTGCCGATTGAGTAAACAACTTAGTGTTTTCTGTGCTCCCTCTTGGCAGATCAGCAATGCTGAACCAGTTTGGCGGGTACGTTAAACTGGTTTACGGTGCTTTTAAAATAAAGTGCTTTTAAAGTAATAATCGCAAAAAATAAGAGTCAGGCCGAATGATTTGCTTCACTTTTGAACAAATTACTTAGCAAGGTAATTTCCTATAGATTCTTGTCAAGATAATATGTCTGAGAGCCTGGAGAGCAGGGTAGCTTCAAGAAAGGATACTCTTCAGTGGCTCATAATAAAGACGTCCATCAGGTGATTGAGATACTTAGTGAAGTGCAGCCAACCTCACCGTCTATCCTTCACCGATAACAAATTTGTTTGATTTAGAAATTTACGAAAGGACGTTCTTGTGGGGATATAATTTTCTGCATGAAGTGCCGTGAGTACAAAGTTCGGCCGGTTGAGTTGGACAATTTATTTGTGCGTAGCCAGTGCGTAAAGCAGAGCACTGTGCATATCACGCCTGTCGCTCGTTAGATGCCACGTTACAGTGAAAAAAAGGAAAGCTCAGCAATGGAATTGTATTATCGCAGCTACATTTTACGAAGAATTCAAAGCCACCAGAGTGGAGCACGCATTTGAAATAGCCAGACTAAGTGCAAGAATACACGAAATTGTCAATAACACTGACAAGTTTTAGAAATGAGCCGGTGAAGAGGATTCTCCGTTATCGTCTCAACTATGGCGGAAGTGACGCATAGTCCGAAACGTATTGCTTTCAATTTGTAAAAATCGTTGGTAGTAAAAAAGAAGCTTTTAATCGTTGGCTCGAGAAATTGAAATCGGCCAGTAACCGCAACGAAGACCTAGATTAGAGAAGCATTGCGGCGCTTGGGAGGAAGAAATATATCATTATTAGAAAGCGTCAAATGCACACATTCACAAGGGATCTTAATTATAGCGCGGTCAAAAAAGCTAATTGTCCCGACCTATCGTTCTTCTGCGTTAAAATTGTGGATCATGATGATAAATTGTTAAATTCTATAAGATCAAGCAAGTTTTCTCGATCTCCCAGTTGGAGGCCCACTTGTTCGGCTACCGCGACAGTTAACAAAAACACAAGCATCATGACGCAGTCCACCTTCTTCCCATCACTCCATGGAAAGAGCCGCTTGGAACTCGGTATTCAGTCCTACGATGAGCTTGACCTTTTCTTGTTACCAGGTCAGATGAGCCCTTCAAGCGAAAAACGGCAGTGTCACCCTCGGCCAGAGACTAAGACGTGTGCGCTACTTTCAATGGGTCTAAGGCATTTGTGCTGCAAACGCCCCAGACCATACGAAAGCATGGCCGCCGCACTGCCTCCTCTTTGGTGCCATCCTCAATAAAACCATAGTTGTGCCCACCGCTTTTCCAGTTCGAGCTCCGCCATATTAAATGCTCGTTCGTAAGTCTAGAGGCAGTCCTAGATGAAAACTTTATTATCATGTAATATATCAAGATTCAGGTTCTGCAGTATGCCATCCGCCCTCGCGTTGACATAACCATGCACACGCCCCTCCTTCTGTCGAGCGAAACACCTTACGATAACGCTAAGGCTGAAGTCCTCGCCCACTGCTGTGTTTAGTGCAGGATCTTGTGTCTACAGACTACGCTATCAACTGCTTAATCACAAACAACCCTTCCCATTTGGTTTTTTTAATTGCCAAAGCCAGCAGTTATGCCGACGATCCTTGCGGACGTTACCATAGAACTCCAGCCGTCATGGCGAACCAGTAGTACTACGCTGAATACTTTAGCTTATGATGCGCCACTTATTTCGTTTGGTCGGATGGTAGCTGCTCGATCCACTCTTCAAAGTCTGCTTCAGGGCATGGCAGCCTGCCAAAGGCGCTTGCTGCAGTGTCCACTACGGCACAAGTGTTCTATAGTCTCTGCAAGTGACCGCTCGGTAAGATGCTTCCGCTTGCCTCACCTAAGTCAGCAGCCCGCAGATGGGCGCGATAGTGCACGAGACAGCTCCAGGAAGCCAGTTAGCAGAAAATGGCGCGCTGTAGTGTCTGCACATTGCCCAAGCACAAGGCAAACCAAGGCTAACACGAAAGTTCTGGAGACTGTCTTTCACGCGTTACCATGTTCGCTTAAGGTTTGAAATATTAGCAGCAACCAGAAACTACAATCGCCATTTGCAAGCAAACGCTCACGAACAAACGGACTGGGAGTCCATTAGCGGCAATTATACGTCAGCGGCCGAGGCCTCTATGTCATGTAGGACACACCGCTATGGCTCCCTGATGGCGCGGCTCTCCTTGACGGATACCGCCGTATTAATTGTCCGCTTAATTGGCCAAACTAACCGTATTTAACAAACTGAGCATTACGCGCAATACCATCGAGCCTCTTACGCTGGCAAAAATGTCGCTAAAAAGCCTTGTGCGTGTCATTGGCCCAAATAGATGCGCATTGGATCCTAGAACGGTGCTCCAAAATATATGCATCTGCGCCGTTCGATTTGTTGCCAGTCTCAGCCACTGTGTAAAATGACATTAAGAAAAGTGCCACTATGTGGGACACACACGCACGCCCCGAAAAGAAGGCGCAGTACCACGAGAGTGCCTACGGCGGCAGTGTTTCGTTCCACATGTTCTACGAACACTGGTGATTTCTAAACACAAGACCTGAGACCTTCCCAGCATGCTGCAGCCAGAGTGGGCCGTTTGATCATCTGTTGGTATGATGGAAGGATTTCGACTGTCCAGACCTTTGGCCCCATATAGTAAGATAACTGCGATGTTGACTCAGCCGTATCTGTACGAGTGCCGTGGCGACAATAATCAGCACCATATACTAGCTATCTGCGTATACGTGTTCTAGATTTCCAGAGTGATGCAGTTAGACTTGAGCGCTCCCCTCGCGCTTTGACCGAAACATAACAGTGAGTAAAATCGTCGCGAGCTTTACGCTTCCCAGCCGGGCTCTCCCTGTGATCACTTTGAAAGTTACGGATACGAGGACACAAAAAAAAGGCGAGGGCACCAAATCACTTCTTGGGAGTTGTGAATGCGAAAGCATTAACTTTGCATTGAACGTCGCTGATCGCTCCTACGAGTTATGAGATCTTTGCAAGCAATCAAGCTCATTTAGAGGCTTGGCCGACGCCTTCTATATAGCAGAAGGCCAGTACACTTCAGTCTGTGACGCTATGCAACTTGCCCAATCGAAATAGAATCTAATGGGGACGCTCGTGAGCAAGCCACGGTGATTTGAATATAAAGTGGATGTCACCACTTTCGTCATGCCGGGCTTGACAATGAAAATTTTCGTCCAACTAGCATGATATCATGCAGCAGAGTGCACCAGCCACAGGCCTGCTATCTAGGAGGCGCTGGTTCAGTCCACTGGGTAAGACACTCATCGTCTAAGCGTGGGGTCGTAGGTTAGAAACTTGCTAGCGCCAATGCTTTTCCTCTCGAGTTTATTCTGTTTGATAGCGGAGCTGCCAAGGGCTATGACCCCTGGATGCTAGCGTGACGTCACGTCGACAGAAAACAATAGTGGATTGATCTCAGCGGCAGCTCAGAGTAGAGGAGAACAACGACTGATATCAGAGTAACGCAGAAGCTAAATGCTGTTGCTCATAAATGGCTCATACCCCTTAAAGAAGGAAAAATGTAATGGCTCATACCCCTGCCGTAAAGAAGAGTGAGTGACAGGCAAAGAACTTTACTAATGGTCCTGAGTAACAGCGTTAGGATACCTCCCTTTTCGGGGAGTCCCCGTAGGCGTCGCGGGCCGCACCCACGTCGGGGTAGAAAGGTTGTGGTCCTCCTCCCTTTCGCAGACCCTCTGGACAGCCCGTAGCTGCTCTGAGAGGTCGCCGCTTTTAAGGGCCGCCTCCCAGTCTCTTAGTGTGGTTAGCGATGACCTGCTTAACGCAGGGCATTGCCAGAGCATATGGGATCAGGAACAGTACGCCTCCCTACAGTCTGGACAGTGGGGTTCTACATTAGGCGCAAAGTGACTGAATCGGCCCCTGGAGGGGGACAACCCCGTTTGTAGCATGCGATATACCGACGATTGTGGTCTATTAAGTTTAGGGTGTGGTAGCGAAAAGGCCCATCAAGCGAGTTGATAATGTGCCAAGATTTCATGGAAGGTGACAAGTGAATCCCTGTACAGTCCTAAGTTGCCGCCCGTGAGTCCACCTGAACCGCTGCGGTGTGTAAGACCTCGCGCACAGTCACGGTCCAACCCATTGGCGCTGACAACGTCAGAGGGCACATTGATTCCCATATGGGACGGGAACCATTTGATGCTATGAAGACCAGCAGCCCCCTCGCTGCCGAGGATGGCTGCCGCCTCCTTTGAGATCGAGCCGGAGGCAAAAGCTCGGGCTGCAGACCTGGAGTCTGTAAAGATATTGGGACGTAGAGGGCCTTTCAGCGCTATAGCTACAGCAACCTGCTCGGCTACTGTTGCAGAAACCTTCCGCACGGATGCTGAGTTAATGAGAGTGCCGTTGGAGTCACCCGAAACTACGGCATAGTGATCAGAGCGCTCGTCCTGGGCGGTGTACACAAAACATGCGACATTCGGAGTGGCCGCAGCCGCTTTTAACAGGGAACGAGCCCTGGCTACCCGGCGCTCTACATTGTATTGAGGGTGGACGTTACGTGGCATGGGGTCTACCTTGAACGAATCTCGGACCACGGGTGATAGGGTCACGTTGCGCTCCGTGATTTCCTGGTGATCGCATCCAATGGATTCGACGATGCGTCTCTCTGCTCGCGATGATGCGAGTCGTATTATATGGGCCACCCGTTGAGCCTCGATCCACTCTGATAGGGTGATGTGCATGCCTAGTTGGATGAGACGCGCGGTGCTGGTGGAGAGTGGTAAACCCAGCACGCGCTTGATTCTTTTGCGCATGAGCGCGTCGATTTTGGCATCATCCCGTTTAGACCAGCGCAACGCAGAGGCTACATAGTTAACGTGGCTCAACAGAATCGCGCGGTAGAGTCTGAGGACATAGCTCTCGCTTAAACCCCCTCTGCGTTTCGAGATCCTGAGGATAAGCCGAAGCACATTCTCCGTCTTCGAGGTAATGCGAGCTATAGTCTTTGAGTTGCCCCAACGAGATTCCAGCAAGAGTCCGAGGACCCTGATGGTATCCACTCTGTGGATTTGTTGTCCGTCCCTCGTATAAAGGGCTATGGGAACTTGACCTAAGGGCGTAGCGCACCTAACCCCCGTCGGTCGGGCCTATACTATAGTTCGGACTTGGTTGGTGACAGACTGAGGCCCGTGTCTTCACTTCACTCGCTCACTCACTCACTCTGTGATGTCCAAGAGGCACTCAACATCACAGAGGGTCTTTATTTTGGTCCAGAGAAGCCGTAGGGGAGACCCCGCGCCACCCGGCTAGTCCCGCGTAGGGACCGCCAAGTCGAGCTTGACTGCCCAATCACGGGTACTCTGGACGGCCAGGGTTTGGTCGTTGAGTTCGGGGCTGCCCGAGAGCGCAGCCCACCTATCCTCGCTGAAGGAGGAGCCGCTGACTTCGCCCTCCCACAACACATGGTCCAATGTTGCCCTTAGTCAACAGGCCGGGCAGTCCGAATTGGGATATCTTTCAGGGTATATGGCAAGAAGAACCGCGAGGTTAGGGTACGCACGGGCTTGTAAAAGTCGAAGGATAACCGCTCGCGCCCTGCATAAGGTGGGGTGTGGGAGGGGGAAGACCCGTCTTGACAGATAGTGGTGTGTGGTGATTTCATTAAAACTGAGCAAAGGTTCCCCGTGGGGCAGGGGGACTGCTGAGGCGGCGCGGTCAGTGACTCCTCGCGCGGCCTCGTGCGCGCCCTCGTTAGGGTTAGAAGGAGAACCCTCAATCGACCCCAAGTGAGCTGGAAACCAAATGAGAGACTGCGGAGAGATACTTTTGGCGCTTTGTAGAATGCGGAGGGCCTGGGAGGAGACCATACTGGTTTGGTAGGCCTTAATGGCTGCCTTGGAATCAATACATATTGCCTCTCTGCGACCATCAAGCACAGCCAGCGCGATTTGCAACCTGTTCGGCTACCACGGTCCTCGAAGTGCGTACCGTAGCGCAGCAAGTGCGCCTTGAATTAAAGTCTGCAATGGAGACGGCGAATGCCGATATGCCATGTCACGTGGATATATATTCGTGGATGGCGCGGACATATGCCGCGGCATCCACGAAACTTGCCTCAAGGTGGTTATTGCGGACATGCTCGAGTAGACCTGTACCCCTGGCTCGACGTCTGCCGACGTTGTTTGCGGGGTGCATAGTGCTGGGAAGGGGCGCGATGTGCAGCTGAGACATGATGCCGCTGTGAATCCGCACGGCGTCGGGACACTGGTCGACCGGATTGAGGCCCACCTCGTCGAGTTTCTGCGGCCCGTTGGGGTGCCGGATAGCCTGAGCAGCTGTGAGTGCTCTTGTGCCTCCATAATTTCTTCGAGCGTGCTGTGGACTCCGCCCTTCAACAGGATTTCGGTGTGGGTGCTTGCAGGTAAGCCCACGGCAAGCTTAAAGACTTTTCTGATGAGCGAATTGAGCTTGTGCCTCTCTGCAACATGCGAATTATGCATGGCCGCCTAGTATGAAAGGTGGCAGAGAACAAAAGCATGTATAATGCGGATGAGATTGTCTTTCTTGATTCCCTGGTGCCTGTTGGCGATCCTCCGAATGAGGCCGAAGGCAATCTCCGTCTTGGCGGTGATCTTTCCAAGTGCGGTTCCATTGGCACCGTTAGACTCAATATACATCCCCAATATTCGGAGCGAGTCCACTCTGGGTACCGGAGACCCGTCACCAGTGAAAGGCCGTATTTCGCTTTCGGACGCCGATTTCCAATCAAGATGGTCACCGTCTCTGGATCTTTTCTTGTAGAGAAGTTGCTCAGACTTTATGAGAGAACATCTGAGCCCAGAGGGGCGCAGGAAGCGCTTGGTCTAATCGATGGCGCTCAGCATGGCAGCTTCAACCTAGCCGTCGCTCCCGCGGACACACCAGATGGTGATGTCGTCTGTGTAGATGGTATGGTCGATTCCTTGAATCTTCGCGAGATCCTTAGAAAGCCCGATCATTGCGATGTTAAATATTGTTGGCGAGATGAGTGAGCCCTGAGGCGTGCTGAGTGTACCGAGCGTGATCTCTTGCGACAGGTATCCTTCGATCTTGAGCTTGGCAATTCTCTGGCTAAGGAAGGATCAGACGAAATCATAGGCCCTCTTCCCGAGCCCGAGGCCGGCAATAGACTGGAGAATGATTTCGTGTGAGATATTGTCGAATGCCTTTTGCAGGTCTAATCCAAAGTTGGGCTCTGGTATCTCCCGTGCTCCAATCTATGATCTGATGCTTTATCAGCTTCGTGCGTCCTGTGTCCAAAGGCCGGCTCTGAAACCAATCATATTGTGGGTGTACATGTCATTGGCCTCGATGTGCACCTTGAGCCGGTTGAGCAGGGCATGCTCTGCAACCTTACTAACGCAGGACGTCAGGGAAATTGGTCTTAGATTCTCTATTCCTGGTGCTTTACCGGGTTTGGGGATGAGTACCGTGCAGGCCGCCTTCCACTGTGTGGGGACCTGTCCACTGCGCCAGACTTCATTATTTCTTTCAGTGAGGAAGTCGATCGACTCATCATCGAGATTCCTCAGCATCCTGTTAGTGACGCCATCTGGACCAGGGGCAGATTTGACGTTGAGTGAGAAGTAGACATCTCGGATCTCGGCCGCGGTAAAGTCCTGGTCCAACTCCGGCACCGCACACCCCGCGTAGTCCGGGAACTGGGTAGGGGTAGAGCTATCCGCGACCGGCAGGTACTTGTCTATGAGCCTGTCGACAATCGACACTTCCGGGGTAGAGTCCGTAGCGAGGTGGATGGCTCGCGCGAGGGATCGTCTCTGGCTGGATCTGGTGCTGCCCTCATCGAGAAGGTGTTTGAGCAGACCCCAGCTCTTGCCTGATCTGAGCTGACCCTCGACGGATTCGCAGAGCTCATCCCATTGTTGCTTACACAGGTTCTTGCAGTGATGTTCGATCTGCCTGTTAACTTCCGAAACCTTCTTGCGGAGCCGCCTGTTATGCTTCTGCCCCTTCCATCTCGTGAGGAGGGCTTGCTTGGCTTCCAGCAGGTGCGCCAATCTGCTATCCATCTTGTCAACGTCGAGCTCAGTGACGACCTCCTTGGTTGCCGCCGCGGCGTCATCCCTGATCCCTTTGCACCAACCTTCAAAATCTGTCTCCGCCATCGGCGCGCGCTCGGCTCTGATCTTGCGGAAAACGTCCCAGTCGATCAGCTTGAATTTCCTCGTCTTATAGCGGGCAATCGCGAGGGAGACTACGATGACGTAGTGGTAACTTCCGAGGTCTAGAGCCGTGTTGACCCACTTGGCCTCCCCTACGTTCTTGACAAAATAGAGGTCTGGGGTAGTGTCCCGGCATGTGGAGTTGCCTCTCCTATTGGGGAAATTGTTATCGGTGATAAGGGTCAAGTCCAGTTCCATCGCAGTCTGCCACAGCTCGCGTCCCTTGAGCGTGTCATGGGTGTACCCCTACAGTCATGTTGGGTGTTGCTATCCCCGACGACGACAAGGGGGTGCTCACCAGCCAGGCTGACGGCCCTCTTGAGAAGAGAGTTCGCCCTCGCCCTGTGGTAGCAGGGGCTGCATTATACGTTGGGGATAAAGAGGCTGTTTCTTCTGAGGCCCTTTCTGGGGGGGTTCATGAGGATTTGCCATCACCAACTGCTCCGAGGTCACGAGAGAGGCAATTGTACCTTTTGTTTACAAGGGTAGCCGCTCCCCTACTTCCTGAATGTGAGAACACTACCAGATAACCTGCGAGTTTGATAGGGGTACTAGTTGCAAATTCCTGAATAGCGAGGATTTGGGACTTAACTGTGAGGGTTCTTAAATATTGCTCAAGAAGCGGCTTCCTGTTGGGAAACCCTCCGCTGTTCCATTGCCAAATACTAAAGTTCTCGTCCGCACTATCCATGGCTAGGCTGAGAGGAGGCTTGAACGGCCCTGAGATTCGCGCCCTCCGTCGGTGGTGCTAGTACATGACGTCGTGCTGCGACCTGCGAAGGAGCGGGCGTGGGTTCTCTCTTGGCATCGACGTCCTCTAATTTGCTTACCCGTTCACTGAGTGCACCTAAGCCTGTTTTTGGGTGCGCTGTAGCTTCCTGGAGGCTACAAACACTCAGCAAATGAAGCAAACAGTACATAAACTCTTTAGAATGACTCATGCAACAGACAGAACAGCATACGTTCAATAAAGAACAAGCTCACAACAAGCATCCGAATCACATAATTGATCATGCGGCACTGCTGATAAGAATCTGAAGCACGTAGCGCTCCTAGCAAACGTTTCCATGCAAATAATACTATTGCGTAATCTGTCTCGGCAAAGTCAGCTTGCGACGTGTAGGGTGACATCCCTAGCATTTCCTATATCAGACACCCAGCCTAGCAACTGATTTCAATGTTGCTGCCGCCCTGCTAGGAGCGGCGGCGTGTTGTCAAAATTACCGTTACTTCCATTAGTCTCTTTACTCTAAATTCACATTAATACCATTGAACCTAAGACATGGAGCATTGCATACCCCCATCAGGACTTTCAGCAGTGGTTTTCTACTGATTCGCTGCACTACCGCGTTGCCAGGTCGGGGATGGCAAGCCAATTTTTATAGATTAGTTTCTTGGTAGGAGTCACCGATGCTTGTGTCAGGTAAAGTCCCTTGATAATTTGAAAGTCGCGACACTCTTTGAGCTCTGCCGCCGCCGCGCGACCTCCTCGCCTCCTCCTCGCCCCTTGTGCGTTCCCCCCGCGGTAACCAGTTTTGCCCCCGTTTTTTCTGCACGCCGATTGGTCTCCCTGCCGTTGCCCTTGGGAACACGCCTATCTTGGGTTTTGCTTGTGTTTTTCTTTTTGTTCGCGCCACTTTCCTCCTGAGCACTGCTGGCTCGACGCTTTAGCTCGGCGTAGCGAACGTTGTACGCCGTGTTTCCTGCTCTCTGTGCTAGCGCTATGCCGGGCTGTTGCGCATATAACTGCAGCAAGAAGCCTCAAGATGGCTATGCGGTTTTTATGATACCACAAGGAAACCGTGACCGCTTGCGCAGGAAGCAGTGGCTGCGTGACATTGGCCGAATGAACTTTATTCCGACAAAGAACAGCGTTGTTCGCGAGCTGAGGCGTCTTTCTTAGAGCTCGTAGCAAAGCATCCCGTAATGCTGCTTTTTTTTTTCTTTCTTCCGGCCTGCTCACCAGCGCTTTTGTTGCGGTTGTCCTCAGTATGCTTAATATTACCCTCGCACGTTGCTAACTGTTGTTATTCAGTCGGAAGTGCAGCATTATAGATTCTGCTTTGCGCCCTGAAAAAATTAGTGGCAAATATACCCGTATATTGCAGGTGATAAACGTTAGCTAGTCAACATTTAGTTGTTTTTTTTTAGTTTTAAGCCGAAAGCCGTTAGATCTATATATTTCTAGGTCGCGTTGTAAACTGTAAGTATCACGTGACCCAAGGAAGGCCAGAGGTGACCCAAATCATGTGCACCCCTGTGTAAGAGAATGATATCATTCTTACTAATGATTCATTAATTGGGAAATATTACCCAATGAATGAATCATTAGTGATTGACATAAGGTGGATTAGAGAGGATTAATGTGATTAGAGTGTATTAAAGAAGATTAAGGTGGATTAGAGTGCGTTAAGAAGGATTAAGATGCATGAATAAAGATTAAGGTGGGTGGAGGAGGATTAAGGCGGATTATGGTGGATTACGGTGAAGGGTTGATGAAAGGGTATTAGGACCGATTAGGGTGGAATAGGGTGCATGAACTAGGATTAGGGAGGATTATGGTGGATAAAGTAAGATTAAGGTCCATTATATGGATTAAGGTGAATTAGGGTTGATAAAGGGGGATTAAGACCGATTAGGTTGGATTAGTGTAGATTAAGGTGGATTAGGGTGTATTAAGGTAGATTGGGACTATTAGGCAGGATAACGTTGGATTAAGGTGTATGAATAAGGATTAAGGTGGATGGAGGATTAAGGCGGATTATGATGGATGCGGATTGATAAAGGAGAATTAAGACCGTATATGGTAGGTTAAGGTGCATTAGGGGCGATGTACGTTGATTAGGTTGTATTAAGGTGGATTGGGAGTACTAAGCTGGATTAAGGTGGATGAAGGAGCATTAGGTGGATTAAGGTGGACTAAGGTGAATTAGGGTTCAGTGAGTATTAAGACTGATTAGACTACCACAATCCTCCTAATGCACATTAATCCACCGAATCCACATTCATCTACGTTAATCCTCCTTCATTCACTTTATTCCACCATAATCCACGAGAGTCCTCCTTAATGCACCCTAATCAACCTTCATCGACCTTAATCTGCTATAACCATCTTTATTGCACTTTAATCCTCCTTAATCAACCCTACTGCTTCCTCATTCACTTTAATCCACCCTAATCCAATATAATCGTCCTCAATTCACCTTAATCCACATTCATTTACGTTAGTCCACCCTAATCCTCCCTAATCCACCCTTTCCCTCCTTCATTCACTTGAATTCAGTTTAGCCCACCATAATCCTTAATGCACCTTAATCCTTCTTAATCCACCCTCATCCTCCTTCATGCACTTTAATCCACCCTAATCCACAATAATCGTCCTTAATGCACCTCAGCGCACCTTCATCCACCCTAATCCACCTTTATCGACCTTAATCCAACCTTGTCCTCCTGTATGCACCTTAATCCACTTTCATGAACTTTAATCCACCTTAACGCTCCTTAATACACCCGAATTCATCTTAATCCAATCACTAATCATCATTACTTTGCTAATGATTAATCATCTCCTATGCGCGGCTGCACATGCTTTGGTTCGGTTCCCGCCTTTCTTCGGTCGCGTGATATTTTCTGTAGCTCACAACGGGACCTTGAAACAGAGGTCTAAGGCTTTCGCTTAATAAACCACGCACAAAAGGATGTGTAACAAGCAATACTAGATCAGACGCACGAAGTAAAGCATCTGATCACGTGGCAGAAAAATTGTCTGGAGCATAGCACTCGCCCCAAAGCTCCCTTTACATCGGTATACGCCGTTCATACGGCTTTAAGAAAAAAACAACCTCCTCATAAACGTTGCCTTCAGCGTTATCGATGCTGTTATTACCATTTCTCATAATTTTGAACCCCAGTGGGGCGCGCAACTGGCCCAAAAGAACACGCCTCCATAGAATCCTGCGGCCCATCCGCGGGAGCCCAGGAGGAATAGCGTGCCGTGCGCAGCCGGCGGGTGAGGAGAATCGAGGAGGAAAGCGCCTGAGGAGGAGAGTGTCGCTACTTTCAAATTATCAAGGGGCTTTAGTGTCAGGGAGAGCCAGGGTGACGTCAAGTCACGGCGACGCCCTCTCCCCTCACGCAAGAATTGGCACGGCAGTGCGGCAACAGACGTACCCTTTCACCCGCTCTGTTAAGTCTAAGGGCGCAAGTGACGTTGCGTCGCAACCAATAGGAATTTAGCGAGCCGTTTTGCTGCTAGAGACGCCGCATTTTTCCCTAATTGGGCCATTTGATGCTTTTCCATCAAGAATTTTCACTATCGTACTTCACAGTTTTCGTAAGGCACTAGTAACAGCACCTGTATCCGCAGCAGCTGGGAGTACGCCGGAGAGGCGGGTAAGAAAAAAATAGTTTCGAGCTAGAACATGACATAATGGGCGGCCAAGGAGAATTATTACACCGAGATAGTATGCCGCCATCAATCTTCGCGCTCGGGTATAGTATTATGAAGAAAAAGAAACTGAAGTTAGGATGAACATAATATTGAGTCATGGTTATTCAAGATCAGACGACAGGTTGTTTACGATTAAGAGTAAGCTTTCTCAAGTATCCACAAAAGTCATCGTAACAAAAGGTGTTTGAAAGTAGTGCACCAAAAAATGAAGCAGAGCCTAACAGCTTTACCCTATATATTATCCATAACAAATAACATAGAGTCCACGGATATCATATAATAATTGTTTCATAAAAGTGTGGATAGACTGCACATAATAAAGATACAGAGAGGTATGAGCAGTGAATGAATTTTTGAAGGGGTCTAAACGAGAACAAGGTAAAAGCGGGAGCCTGTGTTTCGAGAATTGGACTTGTCTTTTTCAATTTCCATCTCCCACCTTCCCCGTATTTAATTTGCATCTTCTCCCACCTTCTCCGTGTTTTCCTTTGAAGGGGCCTTCTCACTTCCAATAAAAAGCGCTATATTGAATAGTTACTTGAATAGGTACAATACAGATGGCGTTCGAATAACGTATAAGGACATTTGTTACTTGCATAAATGCTTTTTGTGTAAACCAATGAACGAATATAATGTGAAAAAAATAAAAGTGCTCTGAGGAAGATTACAAGTGGACAAACCCTTCATCTAGGTTGCGTATTGGGTCAGTTGGCACTGCATCATTGAGTGAGCTAACTGAGCCAGCCTGGCAGGACAAAGGCACGACTAGACAGCTTACTTTCTCCAGCGCTTTTCGAGATGAAAAGTGCTATATCGAATAGTTACAATACAGTTTGTTCTCGAAGAACGTATAAGGTCATTCATTATTTACATAATTTATTTTGTTGTTAACCAGCGAGCCAAAATAGTGTGACAAAATAAAAGTACTGTAGAGGAGAATTGCATATTCTCTATATTTTTCACCTAGGTTGTGTATTGGGTCAGTTGGCACGGCAACTTTCTGTGAGCTAATTGAGCCAGCATGGCAGGACAAAGGCAAGCCTAGGCAGTTTATTTGCTCAAGCGCTTTCTTCTACTTAGCTTGTGCATGAGGAGTACCTGAACCTAAATTGAATCTAACAATAATTATATTTTAATTTTTGCAATATAATGGTGCTATTAAATTTGCCTGTATCAAATCATCTTCAAAATAAGAACATGTTCATCAGTACGAGTAAGAAACAGCGCTAAGCGAGAGAACGAAGAGAAGGGCACAGAGCTCACTGCTGTGTTCTGTGTCCTCTTCGTCGTGTCGTTTTCTGCGCGTAGTGGTGAACCAATCAGTCCAAATGCGTACTCTTCTGCATGTTCATCGGATACGTTATTGTATAGGTACATTATCACTGTGAGTAGTGGAACATGGTACTAGCTACAGTAAATGGCAAAGATTGACAACAAAATATTCTTCATATTGCAGCCCTTACGGTCTACAGGACACGGTGTTATGATCATAAAGTTGTAATCTGTCCTGCTACAACGGAGTTTTGCTTTGCATGACAATACAGCATATACAAACTCTCCATAAGATGAGAAACATCTTAAAGGCAAATTTTGATTGACATTTGAAAGCAGATAAGCAAAACGAGAACACGGTGAAAGCAGGAGTCAATGTTTGGACAAGTGGACTTTTTTTCATGGCGACATATGCTTTCTTCGCCACCGTATATATAGGTAGGGTTTTTCTAAAGCGGATAGGGCGTAAGGAGGGTGGGTGCGGCAATGAGCGAAGGTGTGTTAGAGGCTAGGGTGTCGAATGGAGAATAAAGGAGTGATGTGCACAAAGCCAGGGACACGGCCTCCGTCAATCACTTGTCAACCTCTTGTGTCAGCCGGTGTGTCAGCGACAAGCACAGCCGCCCTCTATTATCGGTTTCGCTGGTGGTCGTGTGCTATCGTGTGTCTGAGAGAGATAATAGAAATAGCGGTAAAAACTGGCGCTCGTGAAAAAAAAATACTGAAATGGAGTAAATGAATTACTAAAAGCGGAAAAACGAAAACAAGAAGGAGAAAGAAAAAAGACGCTAAGAAAGCAAACTAAGTGTTGTTGCCTATAGCTTGCAATTTAGCATAGCGAATAGATTCTAAAGCCAGCTTTGAAACGTTTACGATATTGGTTGCAATGTCTTCAACGTTTGGACAAGGTATGATTCTCTGTATTTTCTTTCTCGTTCAGAACAGAAATTTGACTGTGAGATGTAGAGTTTAAGTTCATGAATGTTGTGACCTGGTTTTTCGAAATGCTTGGCGACGGCTTTGGGAAGCTTTTTAGTGGCGTACGCGCGATGTGCGCTTAATCTGACGTTCATTGATTGTCCCGTTTCACCGATATATTGTTTCTTACAGAAGGAACATTCAAGCGTGTAAATCACACCCGGACTTGTACATGTGAAGCTAGATTTGACTTCATGTGTGTACCTATTTGCGATGTTTTTAATTTTAATGTCACTTTAAAAGTGCCTGCAGGTTTTTCAGCTGGGGCAACATTGTAAGGTAACACCAAACTGACACCTTGTATATAGGCCTGTGTAAATCTGCGCGAAATCACTGAACAAGAAGATTAGAAACCATTTTAGTTTATTTGCCATAAGGAACACGATCACCTAGAAATACTGGCACCATTTTATAAGGAAAGTTAGTATTCATATCGCGAACTCAACGATACCTCCCTGAAAGCGAAATGTACGCTCGTGACAGTTTAGTGCATTACACGGAGTAATGCTAACGTAGGAAAATATGCCCGCCTAGCGCAGAAACTCCTGTAGTAAAATTCTACGTCCTATAGGTTCAGAACATTTTAATAGAAATCCTGCATACCATAGAAAAAGAGCCTTTATAAATAAAAAAATTAATCTTCTGTTGTAAAATTTAATTACTACTGATTTTGCACAAATTTCCGCATAAAACACTAACGTGCTCGCAATCCTATGTGTTTACTGGTTTAAGCATTCCGGTTGGTTATGCTGGCGTGAAAACAGTAGTATGTTTGCACAAATAGTCTCCTGCAGAATTTTTGTTCAAACTTAATTAATGGTGTAGGGATTTAAAACGTTTGCAGAATGTTGAATCCCACAGTAACTCAGCCAGTGATGAGATGTGGTATTTTTCGGAAGACACAAAGGGCAATAGATCATCAAACGATGCTGATGTTGTCTTAATTGCAAAGAAAACTTCCTCTTGGGAAATTTAGGGGTGTTCCAAGTGATTGCCTTGGGACCAAGTAACTTTTTTAAGAACGAGGCAAATCAAATATTTGAAAAAGACTCTTCATCTACTTCCCCCAGTTATGGCATTGTAGTTCTTGTAACTTGATTAGTTTAATGTAGGTGAATAATGAATGTAAATAATTACATAGGGAGCTCATAATTAGGCCAGAGCCATTAGGCTTTATTCACGTCAGCCACAATATTAATCCCATTTTTGCTAACTGTGAACTCAATGTTAGGCAAAAATTGTAGCATTTATGGAAGCATTGCGGATATCTGCGGTATAAGGCTTTGGACGTATCAGTAAAAATACTTCGTGCGAAGCACCAATTCAGTAAACTCTTTAAATACGGTCTGCGCATCCTGGATAACGAAGGAAATGGAGAGCTACCGCGCTGCTTTTCTAACGCGTAGAAATAGGAGAAAAACAAGTATTTAGAGACCAAATTTCTGTACGCTATTGATTTTTCTTGTGCGCATGAACATCACAAATGCACGCACCAGAGATAAAGCTGTTGTATCTGTTTGTCTACCCTTAGCAATCGGGAATTTTTTTAAGCTTTTCAAACGGCCCCTCTAGACAGCTCGAAAATGACGGTTTAGTAATTTTAAGTTACAACTTACTTAAAGGAACACTTCAATATTTGCTCTGCCCCAACGCCAACTGGTTGTACATTTACTTTTGCATACGGAGAGCGAGTGACTAGGTGATCCTATTCAGAGCTGAGAAAAAGGCAGACAAGGTAAACTCATTCAAACTCTTTATTGTAAGCATTTTAGCGACACGAAAGAATTCTCTGAAGACGGAAAAACAAAAACTAATTTGGGAGGAGCAAATGCCGGTACCCATTTCAGTACATCAGTCCTAAGCTGAGTGAAAATCATGAAAGCAGATTCTGTTCACAAGGAAAACAAACAGACCACATTTAATGTATCTAACGTGAACTTTTCCGCTGCAACCTTAGTTGGGGCATGTCATCTTAGACTTTAAGGCCACGTACTCGGGAAATTGTCCATGCATGTCAGATTGGACCTCCTTTAGTGGTATTGAACTGAGTTTGGTACGCTTAGGGGCTGCAATAGACTCGGCAAGCTAAACTTCGAGTTCTACAAAATTTTCGACTTGTGGAATTTCCTTGACGTGTGCGTGAATTACCCTTTACTCAATTTTGTTCTGAAACTCGAATTGGTGGAGCGTATATTATGCAGTGACGTCCATAAGTTTGTAAATATTCCTGTATACGATTCAGGAGTTCTCTGACCGCTAAGCCCAGAAATTAGGCAAGGACCCTAATAGTCACCTTCTCTGTACAGATCTTTGGTTTGTCATATGACATGTAGCTGTCCGCAAGATCCACTTCACCGATTTTTTTTTGTGAGAACTACACCAGTAAGGTATGGATTCTTTTTGAGGGGCAAACATGCGAACGTCGTACACCAGCAAATCACGCAATTATACATTTCAAAGGCCTCTGGCCAATACAAGTTTAAGTGTTTTGAAAACTTTCGGAAAGCTTTACCCAGTTAGCCTACTGTCATTTGTTTTACCTTTCTCTATCTATATTCTTCATAATGCGATCGAAGTTTGCAATCAATAACTGAAGATGTTTAACCACCCTAATTATTGAGACCCTCTGAAATGCTTGCTTACCACATTCGCTCTCGAGTACGCATTTTCCATCTTTCCTTCTGTGGAAAGGCTGACTGCACACACACCTTCCATAACTCCTCTTCTTACACTCCCACTTGTCTTGTTGCTCGACGCCAGGGCAATATACTTGAGGGACGTAAGCATTACTCTGGCAGAAACTTGGTTCTTCTTTATCTGGACAGGCTGAATCAAGACGAATCGTTGGCAAATATGTTTCAAAAATGCATAGTTTTTAGTGATCGAAAAGTAGGCAGAGGTAACCTTACCGTTGCTTCGTTCGAAATGTATTTGGAGAAAAAATAAGTATTTATTCGGTTAATTTTTTACGAGGTGGCACGAATTTTGAGTTTCAAGAAGTAAAAAGTTTTTATGAAGCACATTTTCTACGCATGAGTTACATTGGTAAAATATACTGCGCATGAACAGAAATGACATCGCATTTCTTGGGTAAGCACACATCTATCACGTCTGGAGTAAAAGTGCGTTATATTAGGTAATCTCAAAGCACATATATGGCTGTCTGTGCAGTGTACCACAAAAGTGACTTCATATGATCACTTCTCACGTAAATACCCTACATACTTAGCGCTGATAATTAGGAGGCATAGTTTGGCTCTAACAAGACACATTCAGTCAAGCAGTGGCAAGCAGACATCTTTCTCGGTACATTTCTCTATTTACTGGCAACGAAACCCGCACACACGAATGTTTCGATCCCCTAGTGTTGCAACACACTGCTGCACTCATTATCCTGGGCCACTTTCTTCGCTCCTGCAAGCTAGCGCTTTTATATTTGCGGATTGCTTCCCAACGCATATCAACGCGACAGTACACCAGTTCTGATACTTTTCGCTGGCATCTGGCAGCTAGCGTTTAAGACGGTAAAGCGCTTTCTAGATAGCCCCCCCCCCCCAGTTTACGTATTTCACCATCTTTAGCATCTCCGGAAGTTCTCGCTTTATTTTGGCCGAATACAATGAATCGTCGAAGGCGTTTAAACTTTGTCTAAGCGTAATAAAAAAGAAAGAGAAACACTTGCTGAGCGAGTTTGAGGTCATAAATTGGTGAAGTCACTGAGCAACGCCTTCCACCACGTCACTCGTCGGCGGACGGCAGTAGAAGTGCAGAAATGGTATACTTTTTTGAGTCCACTGTGTTCGGGATTGGCCCAAATTCTCAGACTGCAATATATTCAGGACCAGTTTACATTTTTATAGTGCGCCGTTCTGGAAATTGGCCAAGATAATAAAGGGTGATAGCGCGTTGCTTTATGTTGCTACGGCGTAGACTCTAGGAATGGAAGAGTGAAGAGCGATTGGTAGATCACGCTGCAAGGAATTCAATTGAATAAATGAAAGTCGTCTGCTTCACGCGATATTTATAAAGTGGACCTGGAAAAGCCCTAACAGGGAAATATAAATCAAATGGTTGGCATGGGTTGCGAAAAGCCCAACTTAGTGCAGTATGTGGAACTGTGGAAACCTTCAGTACAAGTTAAGGAGGGCGCAACATCGAGTGAACAAGAAATGTTAGGCGTAGCAATAAAAGAAGGAAGACAGCGCGAATACCAGAGCAAGGCAGGGCAGCCTGAATTCTAATTAACGTTAAACTAAAAAAATGATCTTGGCAGGATAATAATGACGTGGAGCAGATACCCGGTCTTCTAAGAAGCTACCGAATGGGTGCCGAGACGAGGGAAGAGCCGTCTACAATAGTGAAGACTAGGCTGGTGTGATGAAACTAGGAACTTTGAAGGAAAGATATAGAAACAGCTAGTGCAAGACAGAGGTAAATAGAGATCGCTGAGAGAGGTCTACGGGCTGCATTAGGCACCTAAATAGGTTGAAAAATTTGACAAGCATACATGGCATTCCAAGTAACTTGAGTCAAGATTTTTAAAATGAAAGGAGCATCAGATGCGAATTAAACCAAACGTATACTGTTCGCACTGGCCTATTGTAACGCACGCAATTTTTTTTGTTTTGTCGTTAACTCACTAATTAAGTTTATTTACTCAACTTTTTTGATTATTGACTGAGGACTCCAAGTATGATGCGCAGATTTGTAGAGCACATTCAGAAACCATCGATTGAGTTGTTTCCTGTACGATACGTCTAAAGTAATCGTTTTTTTTCCGGGTTACGCAGAAAGCTCGCGAAATACGAAAAAAGCCACGGGACGGAGCACTTGCGCAGTAGTATCATGCTGCTCTCACGCGCGCCTTTGGTGAACAAGAATGGCTGCACCGTGATTGGCGACGGTAAAGAGGCAGTCCTTACGTGTTATGATGGTTGTAGGCAGCTGGGGCCAACGGCTCCCATGGGATGAAGGCGCCAACGGCTGCTATGGGATGTTGGTGACCGAGTGCTTCCGATGAGACATAGAGCGCTCTGCTTCTTCGCCGTCGCTAGTCACGATGCAGACGACCTTGTTCACCGAACGCACGCTTCACAGCAGCACGATGCCACTGCGTAGATGCTCCGTCACGTATTTTTTTAATATTTCGCGGGATATCTTTGCATTCCGGAAAAAGGACTACGGGATACGTATTGTGCAGGCAACAACTCGATCGGTTGTTTCTGAAGGTGCTCTACAAATCGGCGTGTCATACTTTGGGTGATCATCCAATAGTTAAAACGTTTGGGTAATTAAACTTAAATAGTGATGGAGTTATGGGAAAAATAAAAAAAAATGCCTGATTTACTATTGGCCAGTGCGAACAATATGCGTTTGGTTCAATTCACATCCGACGCTCAATTCATATTTAAAATCTTGGCTCAAGTGAAGTGGGACACCCTATATATATGTGTGTGTGTGTCAGCTTGGCACAATAAGGTAATTCCTGTAAACACTTCTACTTCGGTGATAAGCTATAAAGTATATCAGGTACTAGATTTTTCTTACATACTTGTGACTCTAAGGTAAATGGTGCTACCGATTACACATATATATATAATGAGCTTCCTACAATATTTTAAACTGAAAATTGACAACCTTATTGTGCATCTTTGCTAATTGACTGAGATCTATTCTGTAATGATCTCAAGAAATAGAGTCATAATAAAGTACTGTGCACACATTGGAAACCTGCGTTTTATTCATCAGAATATTCAGTACTCCTATAAATGTTATACAAAATCCTCAAAGCACTATTACCATTATAATGTTAGAAAACAGGTCACTTACATGTCATGATAACTTTAACACTGCATATAAAAAGCACGATGACTAGTGGCAGTGTCAGAGTAAAGTTCCCCATGGGGTCAACTCTGTTGCTGGAGAACAAAACGCAATGGCACTGAGTATGCATCTGTGCAGTATTCGAGAAAAGCTACAGAGCTTTACTTCTTGAACATGTACAATTGAGATCAAAAATACCCTGACCACGGCTTCGAGCGCAGGAGTGGATGCGGGGTCCCACCGGGGTGCTGCTGTCTCCATTGGGCGCCTGTTTTTTGGGTGCACCGAGTTCACCGCCAATCTTCGCCCTCACTCTAGTGCGGCCAATTCACGCGCTTGACATATTCCAAGTGCGGCGTTCGGCTGTTTCGGAGCTGACGCTTATGCTGACGGCAAGTTGGAAAGAGGATTCGTGATTGAGGCACTTCCCTTTCTCCCCGCGCCAGCTCAAATATCTTGTATACACGTACCGGTTCCGGCAGGCGCGCGTTCGGCCTTTCGGCTATGCGCACGAAACACCTGCCTGGCAATGTCCGATTTGGCTTCACGCTTAATGTTGACTTGCGCCGCACACCCATGTGTGCCGGGCCTCCGTGCACGGCAATTGAACGAACAGCGCACGTGCACCCATGCTCTCAACGAAAGACGCCATGGCAAGACATTGGTGCATACGTGAAGCAAGCAAAGAGTCACCACTTTGTCGGTGTCAACGCCCTTGTCAACGACCTACTGATGTTCCATTCTCGTTCAAGGCGAAAGCGTTACTACGCTCACATTGTAGAAACCGTGCGAACATGCCAGCCGTGGCCTGAAGCCGTCTGCCACTGCCGTGCCTTAGAACTACGGCGACACAGCAAACGATGCATAATGGCAGCGCCCTCCTATGCACTTATCATCAGCCGCTAAGCAGCTGAGGACCACGCTTGAAATTTATCAAGCGTGTGTCTTAGCCGCATGCGAGTGAGGCTGAAGATTGGCGTAAGTTGGTGCACCCTCAAAGCAGGCGCCCAGAGCCGCGGGCTGCGTATCTTTTTATACCGATTATACATTGAAGCGACAACTAAGACAATGAGTCGTGAAAAGCAATGATTCAAAGTTTTGAACAGAATTGATATATTCACATTTCCCAAACTTGTGCTCAGATTTCTCACTACCAGTTCAATGCACAAAATATATTAATATACACGTGTAAAATTGGGACTAAAAAGCATAGTGGTATTTTGTCTACTGCCCATCTAAGCAAGCTACTGATCTGCCTTATTTCTTCTGCACGGCTTCCATAATGTAACATAATTTTTTTTTCTTTTTTCTTGAATGGCACTAGCTGAATTGGGAAGGGAAAGAAATTATTTATCCGTTTGAGCGGATTATAACACTCAAACCATATCTAGAATACATGTTATATGTTTTTCACACGAGAAACTAAAGCCAACACCTGCAGCTGAGAGCAAATTTAGGAACAGAATTTATTCAGTGAAAAGGCGAAACAAAGAACTCTGTAGCACAAAATAAGTATTTGTTGCAGTAGAACGTTTTCTTTCCACAACCTACTTTTACAGCGAAAGCTGTATGTGACTAACCTTCCGTAGTTCCTTCGACGTCCGGCAACAGAGACGGACTTAGAGAATTCTGACACACCCATACGGACTCACTGCGGTGGCGCAGATGTCAAAATGCGCGTCAGATTAGAACGCTCGCCGTGAACAATAGCGTGACGTAAAGGTTATCGCAGCATATAAGCAGGAGAGGTATCGGCGCTAAAGACAGCTCGCTTATTGATGGGGCAGACTCGTATAGTTTGTACCCCCGATGAACAACATGAGTACGAGAGGCACCGGATGGAACAGCAAAAAAATGTAAACGGCATGGGTGCGAAACCACCACCGACAAAGAACATTTCCCGGGTTGCGGAACGAAAACGACAATTGCGAGTCCGGGCATCTCCCAACGAGCAACGACACCAGACTCGCAACGCAAAAAAAAAGACAACCATTCTACTCTGTCAAGATGAAATGGCAGCGAAGGAACTTCGATTTTCGTTTGAGAGCTTTGACTGTCGTCAGCTCTCGCCGTCATTCCATCTTCACGGAGTGGAATGGTTGTCATTGTTTCATGGTTACAACACAAGTTTTTGAAATACCGGTAAAATTTGACAAGAAAACACAACTTTCTTCTATAGCATCACAACACGATGACGTCACAGCATGGCTTTCTGCACTGACAACACAAACAGCATGATATGCCAGCACAAATTCAGCTGATATCACAACGTGACTGCATGGCGACATACACTTTGATAATATCTACAAAGAACGAAGTTGACATCAGTTCTACAGTTGACAGCATGAGGATTCTAGGGTACGCATTATGTGCTGCTCCGAATTCTACTGAGTGCACTTAGAATGGCCATATCCGAGACAGAAGTAAGCCGTTGCACAAATGGGCATCAGCTCTTGGTTCTCTCTAGAAGCGGCACTTTGCTGCGCTGTCATTGTAGTTACATTTTAAAAGAGGTGCGATAAACTTTGTGCAGAAGATGTTCACAAGCATTCTGGAATGAAAAGAATGCATTGCATAGCTTGTTAACTCAAGCAGGCTAGGTACTATTTATCATGGCGCTGTTTCTAAGGAAATGGCAAGAAACCATTATTATCATCCAAGCGTCAAAGAAAAGTTCCGCTGAAGCGCGCGCCTCATGCATATCTCGTTTCGATTATGACAATACGTTGTGTCGCTTTATTGATGCTCCGCTGAACGCGTTTCCATCGACGCTCATTCTCAACTGGGTACTGTTGCAATTTTCTTTCGTGGGTTAACTTTTGGCATCGCACATACAATAAACATATAAACCAGCTTACGAATGTTCGCAAATATAGAGCAGAAAGTAAAAATTTTTTCTGCGATGATGGGATCTTCGGTTGAACGAGTCAGTTCCGAAACCATGCGATACAAATATATACATGGGCAGTTCGTCAATATCTAAGAGAGATCGTGCAAGGAGAAGCAGATTTTCTGCAGTATTGCTAATTTATTTTGCTTTCATCCAAGCGTTTTCGTTCGAAGTACTTCTGTCATCACACTTGCAATTTGCGTGGGCTAACGTACACTATGATAGAAAGCGCTTGATATTTGGATTTTATTACCGACAACCCAATGCTATGCCTGAAACTTCTGATGAAAGTCACGTGTCTTAGACAATATTGTTGCTTTAGTATCAGAAGTGAAAAAAAGTGTTTGTAGGTGAAGCGTGCGAAACTTGTCAAGTAGGGTAGTTGGAAGATGGACGGGAGAGCTTAGAGTATATATATATAATCTTGCATGCCTTAGTGGCATTCCCACACTTATTTACCCGTAACAACCGACGGTTACGTATATTTATCAGATTCATAACTGTCACGTGGTGGTGACGTCGAAGCACACAGTAGCAATACTGCGAAAGACAAAACTAACTTTTATTAGGCGAACCTGTGCCCACAAAAACAGGCTACACTTATAGCACAACGATAGCGGCGAACACGCTCGGCGATCGTCGAAAATCTGATCAGCGGGTCAAGCGCGTCGGCTTTTATACATCAGTCATCGAGTGTTCCAGTGTTATCGCTTGTACCCGCGTGCCTTCCACAAAGTTCTACACTATTCGCGTCGCGCTCACATGCAATCAAATTACGCAAGGTTCGGTCAGAGACAGCGGATGGGAGCATCGATAACATTCCAGAAACTTGCGATACATGCAGGTGCGTCCTGCGCTGTGCAATAACATTTGTTAGGCGGTGAAAAGTGTCACCCGACAAAGCCAAGCACATGTGTCAATATCGTTAGTTGCGCTTCCCTCCTCGAAGAGGTAGAACGTGTGTCGAGTGACTCCTGTACAACAATTTGCAATGTAATGAACCCATTATAAATTGTGAATGCAGAACTTAATACATGGACGACGTAATGCTGAAGCATTTTCCTTCAATTATTGCTTAAGCACCAGTATTTTCTTAAGTAAAATAGCACTTCGCCCAATATTTATATTTGGCGACATTAATTTATGTCACGACCTGTTGCTGTTTACTATAGATTAGCTTTCGTCATCAGTCTTTATCACTTAGCCCCATTTCTTCAGCATTTAGGTTGAGATTTTTCCTTTGAATGCACTCAATTTATTTCAATGTCGGTTATTTCTATTGAATAAATTTCGGAATGCTACTAACATAAGCAAGTTTAAACGTAGTTTTGAAATAAAACCCTAAAAATAAAACATCCCGATACTATGGCTCGAATTATAGCGATATCGACTTTAAAAAAATATTTCAGGGTTTTACGTGCCAAAATCACTTTCTGATTGCGAGGCACGCCGTGGTGGGGGAATCCGGAAACTTCGACCACGTGAGGTTCTTTAACGTGCACCTAAATCTAAGTACACGGGTGCTTTCGCCCCTATCGAAGTGCGGCCGCCGTGGCCGGGATTAGATCCCGCGACCTCCTGCTCAGCAGCCCAACACTATAGCCACTGAGCAACCACGGTGGATAACATCGACTTGCTATGTTTTTCATATGCCAAATAAGCTCTTTTCCTATACAATCGTAATTTTATATTCTTCAAAATTCAGCACATTTGAGTCAAGCAAAGTGATATTTGTAGTTTCAGTAGAGAAGGTAAACTTTATTCCTAACTGGCTCTGATTACAATATGCACAAGTTTTATAAAATCACAGAAGCATACTCATATGAATTTTTTTGAAATTTTCCTATAAGCGAATGTAATTAGGACTTTCAATGTGACGTGATGCCTGGGAAAAGCTCCATGTGATTGCAGCTGACAATTTTGATGTTCAAACCCTTTAAAATACCGTCACATATTAAAATTCTAGCGTGAAAATTTTATTCGTCATTTCGCACATTTTAGAAGTTGCTGGTTCCAATCGGACTCGGCAAAAAAAATTCCTTCGTTTGCTTTCGCTTTATCGTGTGCTCCTCTATCGTTCGTTCGTTCGTTCGCTCAGGCCCAATTAGCAGTCATTGTTTCTGCAGAATATTTCTTGTATTCCAGTCGTTACAATACCCCATTACAAGCTCGTTGGCTTACTGGAACATAACATCTTAAAGCGCAGCTCTGAAACGCGTGTTGGTGCGTTTAGTTTCGGTGTGGTCCCTCAGCATAACCGAGAGGAGGAGGAGCACAGCGCAGAATGAAAGAGCGAACGGAGAGCGCAGTGGGGGATGAAAGATGGCTATGGTGATGCTAGTGGAAGGAGGAAAGCGTATATGGGGGGTGCAGCGGAACTTTGAGGTTTAACGCGGAGGACGAGAGTGTGGCGAAAGCGTGAGTAGAAATGTCAGAACCCTTTCACACTATGAAGCTGGCGCTTGGCAATATGGTTGACATCACACACCTCAACATCACACACGGGAAACGTTCCTATGGTGGGAGTACACGGCGGTTCCGTGCGTTTTGCATTGCGTGGTATGTAGGTCTTGGCATGCATCACGCTTGCGTCAAATGTCGCATTTTGGAGCATCGAAATTGTCGGTTCTTTCTTTATTAAGTCAGCAGCGCGTTTTATTTTCAACAACATTTTTCTCAGCTGCAGTTATTAGGCTTTACACCGAACTTCGTTTAAAGTGTAGACCATTCCTCATTTATTTGTAGCCCCCCCCCCCGCCCCTGTGATTTCCCTAAAGCTTGCGACACCTTATTCCACCGCACACAACTAATAAATTCAGTTTGAAAGCTAAAAACAACTTAATAAATCTAGCGAGTCTTTTCTCCTAAAGAATACAAAGATGCAGATATTCAAAGCTTTTCGTGAAACGACTGCCGTCCTTCAGTGGTCTGTTGCTTCACAACGGCAGTTTGCTGTGTGTATATTGACGTATGCAGCGCGAGACAACAGTGAAAGAAAGTACAGATCCTACGTAGACTATTAACTGAGGGCCTCTGCTTTTTGTTATAATAATGACGTCCCTGGCTCCGTTTGTCAAATTATAAGGTTGCCTCCGACACCTGCGCTATGTTTGGGAACTTTTATTCAGTCTGACATTTGTGTCCCACACTATGACCTCTGAAAATGCTTTGTCTCAAAGCAACAGGTGGCCTTACAATCGGAATAAAAATATCAATACAGCCATGATGCCACCTGTGCTAATTGCTGAGTCCGGATGTCACAGTTATAATAATTTGTGCGCTCTAGATATTGTCGACCGAGATCAGTACCTCGTCCTTCAAAAATATAAATGCTGTCCTGAGAAAGCATGTCTAGCATGGTGGCAACACAGCTAACTGTACCCTCATTTTCCTGTGTAGAAACATCCATCTAGCTGCTGCCGCTTTAGTGAAATGAATACGCAAAACAGCCGCGTACCCTAAGCTTCACTAATTATTAGCATCATAATGTCAATTAATGCAATCACTTTAAAAGCGCTACATTTAATTCAGCTTATATCAGTTGATTCTTAATTGGCGAACATATCTTCTATTGAGCAAAGATATGAACGCCGGACCTTGAGACTGCGCACCGTATTTTCCACTTACTTTTCTTCCGCGACATCTGTAGAGCTAAACTGGCCTGAGGATTTCTCTGCCTGAGGCTGAGGCTGATTTCGCGGCCTGAGGATTTTGATATGCTGTTCTTAAGTAGGGACATGACTGTACCGAAACTGCGCGTAGAGCAAAGCATTGAGGAGTAATCGTCTCGAAATCGCTTAATTAGATGCACGCTTAAGCTTTTAAGATCGAAAATGAAGAGTAACTTATGTGTTCTCTCATCACAGAATTTTCCACTTTTAATTTCTAAGGTAATAACATCCAAAAACTTCTTGCTTCATGTATTTACCTCACTTAATTCTCTTATCTTGACCCACGTCTAGTTTTACTGTATTATATGTAGAACACGTACGAATCACAAAAGGTCCATGACCTATGTTGTATAGAAACCTTTGGTAAGTAATTGTGAGCATTCATAGCATGCGGACACTGAAAAATATTAAGAATACATACCTGCATTTAAAAAAAAAACATGCTGTTATATCCAAGAACGTTTAACTATTGATACCACACTAATTTCAATTGCACGTACACATAAACTTGCGTCATAGCAATAGCAAATCTTGAGCGTTTCGCCTTGTCAGACATTGCATTGTTTTAATACATGTGTCTAAAATATTATGTTACACTAAAATATTTGAAGTAAATAAATTTGAAGTGAAGCATTTTATGTGCGCCACGAATAATATTCGTGTTTCAGCCGTCATCCACAAGACATTTAGGATGTTCGTAGAATTATATGTGAAGTGTACTTTTCCGGCACCTGCGTGCACCTTCATTGATTCTGTACTTCAGGGTCCCACTGTATGAGCCACTGCCTTGCCCAGTTAATATTTCGTGTTTTAATGATATGTTCATCTAATGCACGAACAATACGCGCGTCCTCGACTCTCCGTCACTGGAGCCAAGATGAGTGCCACGAAGCAGGCTTTCTGCCTGAACCCGCCACCGCCAACCTGGTCACTGTGAACAAGGGAGTGGGAAGTGTGTGTGTGTAAGCCGTCCCGCAGAGAGGCGGCTTGTTAACGATGAATGGACGGCCGTTTCTCTCAACTTGGGATCGAGGCAGGACCGAGTGTTTATAAACCACTGTTGTGCGGCTGCTCAGTGTACTTTTCTCTCGCAGTCATGCTAGACTGATAAACTGTAACATCCTGATGTAGATACTGTAAATAAACACATATTCGTCGTTTTCGATGAGAAGCAGTCCTTCCCTTCAAGAATGTCACCAGCGTGGATAAGTTGGACGATGGCATGGGCCAGCTACCTTCTAATTCATGCCCGACTCCAACCTTCACAACTAATTACGAGCGATGGGATTGAGCCCCCAATCCTAACAATGCGTCTCAACTAGTTGTAATCCGGCGTAAGTTGTATTACCTAAGCTGTTCCCCAGCCAAAAGTTCTCACGGTAGGTGCGATGGGCAATGTTACGTGCTGCATTTTCCCTCACGTCCAGTCTATTCTATAGCAATAAAATAAGAGTTAAAGTAAAAAAAAATATTTTACTTTCATCTTCTCAATGGACTGCCATCGATGACTGGCCAAAGCAACAAAATGTCAGGCGTAGCAATGCAAGAACGACTTGTAGAATCTTCTATTCAAGAATCAAGCGAGTGCTGAAATGGCCTACCCGCTTCCACCACCTCCATCACTACAATTGGGTTGTTCATATCGGCTGTCAGTTACCATGTTATTATTAAGCGAAATTGTACATCGAATATCAGAAAAATAGGGAAAGAAAGAAAAATGGAATGATCGAAATGAACTTAGACATTTTAAACGCCTATAGGCAAATATCTAGAGCCCTTAAAGTTTGCAAAAGCGCTTGTTGGGTTTTCACATATGAGGAAGTAGCTCTAATGGGGGAACCTGTCGAAAGGGGGCGGCTGAAAACAAAAGAGGAATCGAGGTGCCCAAACAACTTGTTGGAACTGATTCTTTATGCGCAATCGTAAATGTATGCGTGAATAATTACTCTGAGCCTGCACAATATAGGTAATGTTCAATGGTAAAATGTAAACGCACCATGCTTAACACCAAAAACTCTCCCTTAGAAATCGTTTTCTTTTATAGTGAAGCCTATGACACAATATCATGTACCCCACTCACCTAAAGCCATGCAGCAAGGCTTCCGCTTTACGCGCCGACACTTCTCCTTACGGAAGACGCAGCAGCTTTGGATACAGCCGAGAGAAAGATTAAGTGCCGAGAGATTGTTTGTGACTAACTTGAGTCTATACTAAGTATGATCTCGCAAGCCCTATTCATGCCTTAAACAATGCTGGGGAAAAAGCTTTGAAGTTGCTCAAGCTTCGGCTTTAGGAGTGGAACGCGATAGCATTTAAAGATCCCTGACTGCTTGCCACGCTTCCCTGCTGCTTATTTAACCGTAATGTCTACCGCGACACACTGGGGGCGAACGCTATGCATGAAGACGAGTGTTCTGGTTCTCTCTTATCGTTTAGCCTCATGGCGGGTGTGCCGCTGCAGCGGATTCATGGGGGCGAGTGACATCTGCATGGTGTTGCAAAGAACCGAGTGGTTTGTGCAGCTCCTTCTAAGGCACACCTGAAACGGCACTGATTCTGCGCAAAATGGGCTCCCTTCAATCGGAAAATATAAACACGCCAAGCTTAGCACCAAAAACTCTCCTTGAGCAGTCGTTGTTTTAATAGTAAAGCCCATGACTCGCAATATTACGTACCCTACTCACCTAATACCACGCAGGAAGGTTTCCGCATTAGGCACCAAAACTACTTCTCGTTACAGAAGACGTAGCAGTTATGGATACGCTCCATACGGGCATCTTCCATCTACTGGTGCTTGCAACCGATAGACTGTCGTCGCTGTAGACCATTTGACACTATATGGTGAAACCACCGCCTTGCCTGTCGCATCAGACAAAGCCGTCGCCTCGTTTATTCTAAACAACGTTGTTCGCCATGGCGCAGCTCGGGACCAGTTGAGCGATCGGATTCGTGTATTCCTCTCGGACGCCCTGTACTCTCTCACGTCCTGTAGAATGCCAAATTATTCATGGCACTACTACTGCTTATTATCCGCAGAGCAATCGTTTCACAGAACAATTCAACAGAACTCTTGGTGACATGCTATCACTATATGTTGAGTCTGACTACTCCAACTGGGACCTTGTACTTCCACTCGTCAAACACGCGTGTAACACTGCCTCTCAAACCGTTACTGGATTAAACATCTCTTCGGGACAGGCTATCAATGTTTGTTGCATTTGACCACTACAACTGGGATATTTTACTTGTATTCATCACATAGGCAACAACAACACTGCCTCTCAAGCCCGCTAACAGATTCTCACTATTATTTCTGCTTTGTGGCCGTCATCCTTCCAGCACCATTGATACAGTTCTCTCTCACAGCCCGCACACTGCTGAATGCTCACCTAATTCTACGATCGCTTAACACGCCAGGAAGTGCCAACAGCTGGTTCCTTCTTTGACATCTGATCAACAGTACCGCCAAAAAGAGCGTCATGACCTCATCTCACCCCCTCCTTTGCCCATGGACTCACTTGTGTGGCTTTGGGTACCGCCTGTTTCTGCTCCTGGCCTTGCGTCCATCTCCTCCCGAAGTACGACGGACCCTGCCCTTTGGTGGCGCAACCATCACTAGTTAATTACATGGTAGAACCCGTATCGCCATGTCCCGATCTCCGTCGTCGCGGGCGACAGACTGGGCACATTGACAATCTCAAGTCGTATCTTGATCTGCTTACCTTTTCCTAGAGTACATTAGGTAACGCGACGTGTCAGTTGACCTGAAGATTGCACATGTTAGGTGTGTAGCTTTATTCCACCCCCACGCCAACCATGACAGATAAGACACGAAGTGTTTGTTTTTAATTTTTTGTCAGGAATCACTCCCATCCAATAGGCGGTCTAGAATATTTTACCGGACTGTACAACCATGACTGCACTGAGCATTTGAGTATGCTTTATGACTTCACTTTCGGAAGTGACATAGGCGCCTTATCAAAACTGCTCCTGGGGGTCTTGTTAAGAAAAATCTCTAGAATCATACCGCGAACACAGACGTAGGGCGACTCTTGGTGTGTTGAATGGCGGCCATCGCGCTCCAAGACGACATTCAATTTGTGGAAGGCTGGAGTGCCTTTGCAACTGACAGGACTTTAGGAACAATGATAGGAAACGTACACGGCGTACTTTACCGCGGCATACGTAAAACGTACCACACGTCACAAAATCAGTAATAGTATATTTGAAGCCTCGTAGCTTGCCGTTTAAGAATCATCGGATCGAGACAAAAAAGAACATTGTCTGGCGCCATAAATCGGGGCAGAAAGCGCTTTCCTGTGGTTATGCAAACCGTAGTTACAGCACGTATCCTAACTGATGCGGGGTCTCAGAAAGTTCTCGCGCATAGCACAAGGCGCTCTAGGGACTCCGCACCATGAAGTGCAACCCCAGATGTTCTAGTCTCATCTGAGCAGTGGTTATTTTGTTATGCAGCCGTGATTACGCTGCTAGTGTCATGCAAAGCGGCTGGTCACACTGGTCTTCCATATATCTCAAACAGTAACACCGGCACATAGAAGACAGCGAGAGTAACAATGAAAAAACGGTGTTTTTGACTGCTCTTTGGTTCATGCCAATCCAAGGTGTTTACATTTGTCAATGTTTGTTGCGCAAAAATTACGAAAGATTGGAAGTAACTTGCAGAAAAGCGCATACTTGAAAGCAGGCATGAAGCTGTGGCACGACAGTTAAGATGAGCTTGGTATAGTTAAAGTTATATGAAAAATGAATTTTGCACGCGCAAGAGTCTATAGATCTATTCAACATAAGTGTTGACACCCTCAATAGGGTTGTGAACTTTTTGATCGCGGACTCTTCCCGCCTGTTTCGGTCTGCACTGGCGTACATAGTAAGTCACTGACAGCGAATTTCCTCCCAGAATGTCAATGCGGCTTCACGGACCACGAGCCATATCATACCAGAAACCTGCACAGCTATGTAGATATCTTACTTCACAGAATTTTTCTGCGGCGGTTGAACTTCCACCTATAAGTTTTCCTGTGAGTAAAAGTGAGAGGTGGCCAAGCAGTGCTCGTTTCAATAATTAGTGATATTCGAAGATTCATACAACAGTTCTCGCTTCGTTGTTCTCGCTGGTGTCGCTTGCGACTGCAAATATCACAATTAGATAAGAATTGTTGACTAATGGGGGTGTATTTCTACCTGATTCTTTTTTTTAACTAGCGTTAAAAAGGCATGGAACGAGATAGGTCACCACACAGCAAGGTGTCTTCTGTCCTGTATGCGTTGGGTATGCCACGCACGTTTGTGGAGCTATCCATGTTTGTTTTTAAGTTTTTACCGATGTTTATATCTAACAGTATTCCTGTCTACCTGCATTAAAGGGTACTCCGTGGTCGAATTGGTAGTGCACTATGCTTGTACTGCGGTAATGCAGTTCCTAGCTGACCAAGGCACGAACTTTGGTCAGTGAGCATGCGGCGATTTGCATAAACGTCTCGAGGTTCAATGAAGATCTATGACGTCCACATGCGTCACTGTAGTAGATTAACTTTGCGGGTATCAACTCTTTAAAGCCAACGTGCAAACTGGGTATGGACCACTGGACCTGTGCTAGTCTTTAGCAAAAGTGTTTGACACCAACTTAGGTCACTGGGCATATGCCAGTAGGATAGCATGGTATGGTATGAAAAACTTTATTCGAGTCCTTCAGGCGGTACTAGTTACCTAGCCCAAAGCGGGCCGCTCCCACGTGTAGATTTTGAGAGAAATTATTTGACGCCAACTGCGATAATTAAGTATTTGCCACTGGGAACGCGGAGCTCTATAATGACGAAAACGATCCCTTAAGTTTATTCGCTGTTAAGCTGAATGTAAGCGTCGTTCAATGGTTTCTTCGAGATACGCATCCAAATTCGTAGGCTTCGCCAAAAGTGAACTGTCTAGGTACCGCGTTTCAATGAAGGTCTTTAACGCTATCACTTTACTAGTTGCACCACGAATTCACTGGGAATGTGCTACCCTTCCCTAGCCATCTCGGCAACGTGGGTCACTCAGTTTTTGTCCCTGAGTATGTCACTCAAGAAGAGAAAAGCAACTTCATTGATCCATAATGAAATGGAGCGCTTTGAATGCCTGATGGGTAGGCTCCCTCTTCACGGGTTTCCTGTGCTTTTATGGCTTCTCACCCCTGTGGATCAGTGGGAGCTCGTCTTTCAGGACGGGCTGTACAGCAAGATCTCTCATCGCTCGTAAAGGGTGGGGATAGTTGGAGGTTAGTTATTAGTATATGTGGGACGTGATCTTGAGAAATGTCACTCTTATGTGACCTGCCAGAGGGCACCTGGTGCAGTGCATTGAGGACATGTGTTCTTGTACCTTTCAGGGTATATTCTGTTCTGGAGGTAGCGGTGGAGAAATGCAGCCTGGATTTGTCTGTATATCGTTTGTTTGGCTCTAATCAAGGAGTGGTGGGTGTTTGGGAATGTCTTCCTACCGTGTCTGTCATACTAAACTATACCTGTGGAAAACAGGGGGAAGTCGGGAGATGGAAATTTAAAACAATGAGCAATACGAGAACGAGGTGAAAGCAGAAGCCAACGTTTCAACAAGTGTACTTGTCTTCTTCAAGGAGACCTTTAGGAAGACAAGTTCACTTGTACAAACGTAGGCTACTGCTTCTTCAAGAAGACAAGTACACTTGTTGAAATGTTGGTTCCTTCTTTCATCTTGTACTCGTTTTGGTCATCGTCTTGAGTTTATTTGTGTAACTGGTGATGGGTTGCTATCCCCTTGCCTCCTGGTCGGTAGCCCGGAAGTTGAGCGCTCGGACCTGTTGATGAGCATATTCCTGAAAAGTGTTCTACTGGATCGCGAAACAGTGTTTAGTGTCTCGTCTCAAGGCTGTATCGGAATTATGAGAACAACCGTGCGTTAGCAGTCGTGGTCGTTGTCAGCCTAATGGACCAGGTGGTCGAATGAGCAAAGTCAACACTGTTTCCAGTCAGATTTTTTACCGCTGTCGCAGCTGCTCTGTGCATAATAAAACAGCATGCTTTAGCACTGGCATCGTTAGCCACATTCGACGTAATTTTTTAGCGAAAGCGCCTCGTATACTGAGAATACGGGCAGTCTTACTTATCGCAGTCCTTCTGGGCGCATGCCCCTTTACTTCTGTTGTAGAAGTATTTCGTTCCCGTGCACCTAATTTCCCGCAGGGGACAGTGCGCAGGTGGTATGCTGGGGCATAGAACCTCCTGTAATCAACATGCTGGCGGTTCTTGCAGTAAACTTCTCTTTTTTTATTTTCCAACCAGCTGAGGAGGTAAATCGATGGGTATGTAGCACGGGATTCTCACTGAACTATCTCAACCATTGGTACAGTATCCTACATAGGACTGTGTAAGCTAACCCTCACTACTCCTCCATGTTCCTCGTAACGAACATGAGAGTGAAAGGATCAAAGGGGCAAAGAAAATTACCTAACAGCAGTAACCGCATGGAGATAGCACTCCATGGAGGAAAAGCAAGTTCTTGAGGACTTTGTTCCCTTCATTTTAACACTTCGAGTCTGCATAATGTTTATTTGGTCCTTTGCAGTCTAATATGTGTGATTTTATTTGTATATTGGTATTGGTGTTGCACTCGCTGTTGCAAGAGTCATTCTCGCTAGTTGCATCCCGTAAAGGTCATTGCGCCTCTACGAAATGCTTGGTATAGAGTGGCTGCTATTGCATTTGATAAGAAGCCAACAAACACTGACAGTGAGTACAACATAGGGGAAATTACTTGTGCTTAATGAATGAATTATAGAAACGATAAATAATGGAAATGAAAGTGAATGAAAAAGCAACTTGCCGCAGGTGAGGAACAATGCCACCACCTTCGCCTTTCTCGTGCGATGCTCCACCAAATGAGCTACCGCGGCTCCGTTTCTCCGTACACTTTCGTGGATATTTGTGTCTCCTAGTAGAAAAATGGGAGTGTTAGCCTGCGCTACCTTGGCAGCGGTCGTGGAACATCCTTTCTGCCGCAAACGTCACAAGAACGTGATCTTTTTTGGGTAAAGGCAACCGGTCAATAAACCAACATATGCTCACATTCAACAGTTGGAACTCCGACGACAAAATGCGCCATGTGTAGTTGTCTTTGGAAGATGCAGCCCAGACGTACTTTGAAAGTAGTGAGACGAAGCGAGCCAAGCGATACTAACTACTAGATGTCAGAGTTGTGTTCTTTGAGCGTGCTCGAAGATCAATTGACTATTCCACCTCACGTCAGTGTTACGTTTTCCATCAGAGCAGAACACAGCAGTGACATGAAAGACATTGTTATGAGTGGCCGACAGCAGCTGCTCAATCGATAAGTCGGCGTCGCAAGGAGAATTGCGCAATTTCGCCAAGCACAAGGGCAGGCAATCGTGATCAACTTCAGTCTGCAAGCTAAATTTGTAAACAACGGCACGAAATTTGCATGTATGGAAGAACACACATCTTTAAGCGATAGTTTGTTCAGTCTGTCTCAGCTGAACAAACAACGATGATCCACGGTACAAAACCAGCCTTGAGCTCTTCGTTTGTGCGGCCATTACCGTCGCCTTAGTAAAATCACGGAAAACAACGTACACCTCCTCGCTTGGTTAGACGACGCATTGGAGCGGTTTTGCAAAGTATTTTTCGTCCATGGACCTCGAGATGGGCAACTGAGAAATAGAAGTCGACCAGAGGGATAAAAAGAGGACTTTCTTTATCACGTCGTACGGCATCTACGAATTCAAGGGCATGTCATGCGGCCTTTGCTCCGCATCCGGCACTATGTAGTTTGTAATAGACACCGTAATGATTATCTTAAAACGTAATACTTCTTTAGGCTACCTTGAAGACTTCGTCGACTTTGTGGTGAACATCGACGACCTTGTTAAGCGCCTTGCAACAGTACTACAGACCATCAAGTCATTTCGGCTTCTCCTGACACCGTAGAAATATTGCTTCGCTTACGAAGAACTTGTGTTGCTGGGCCAAGTATTCAGCAAGTCAGGAGTCCTTGCTGATTCGCAGAAAATAGCTCCCATTCGAAACTTTCCACAGCCTGCCAACAAGAAAGCAGTGCGTAGGTTTTCTGGTATGGTGTGCTTGGTTTCTGAAGAACTTCTTTCACGTGTCCTTGCTTCTGGCTCGCATGGCGTCGTCTTTGAGGCCGAATTTACCAACGCAAGTCCAACTATTTGATAATTTAAGACAACACCTGTAGTCACCACCACTACTCAGCCACTTCAGTAAAGACGCCGATACCGGAATACACATTTACTAAACCAGCGTAGGCCTTGGCGCAGTCCTGATTGAGAGAAAATGCGGACTTGAGATGGTCAATTCTTATATTTGTCGATCTCTGTTGAAAGCGGAATTTAACTATTCAACGACGAAAGAGGAATGCATTGCCATAATTTAGTCTACCACCTTGTTGTGTTCTAACGTATGTGGCAGGCTGCTTAAATTCACATGCGACCATCATGCCCTGCGTTGGCTCGCCATATTATAGGAACCTTCAGGATGGGTAGCACGGTGTTCGAGTGCTATTGCGTTACCTTAGACACCCATTGTTAGATTTGTACGGTCATAATTTGCCTGCTTATTTTATACTTATTTTATGCCTTTCTTGCTTATTTATTTTATACAGTTTGATCCTGTCTGCCAGCATATCTGTCTCCCTATATATCGACCCAGTTATCATCCATGTATCCTCTCACAACAATGTGATACCGTTGTGGTCGTTTCGTTAATTAAATCACATTTATTTTAAGTTAATCATGACTTGGGATTAGATTACTTACCTCCATGAAATGATATGCGTGACATCAGTGACATGAATACGATGACCTACACTCTTGCGCCGTCACTATACTATAGTGTAATTGCGACGGCCATTATCAGGTTATGTATGACAAGCGCATGATATGTACGTCAAAAGTAGCATATCATGATAGCAATGACATGTGTCCAAGATGTGCATGCGATTCTTCGGCGTGGATCTATTACATAATTGTATATTATGACTTCACATGCATGACATTCATGGCATAAATGATATGCATTTACATTCAATTACGCTATTCGTGTCACATCATTTATATCATGTCGTAGAAATTTAGCTCGGTTGACTAGACAGGTGGTCATGCCTGTCATGCCACAACATATCATCCATGTATGTTGCGTGCCATGTAAATTATTTCTCTAACTCATACCATACATGAACGTGATTCGTGCCTTGCATGACATATCATGATATGCCATTCGTAAGGTTACCGCCACAGGTGCGCTGCGTCAGCAGGCGTTTGGTGTTGCATTGCATACAGCATTGACACTTAAGGCTCAAATTGCTTTTGTACTCCTTTTTATAAGCTATTGCCAGACGTTATTCCACAGGATTTGTAATTTTCAGAATTTTATGCTCTTGAAATACCGGGGCAGATGGTAAATCGAACGGCTTGTTACATATAGTGCGAACTGCTTTCTTTTGTAGTACGTACAACTTCCTAGTGTTTGCTGCAGAAGGCGTACTCCACACAAGCCAGCATTAGTTTAAGCGGCTCATCAAACAGGAATTATATATCAACTGTTTAATTTAACTGAGGAGAAAGTCCAGTTAGTATATCAAACCAGCAATTTGGAACAGTTTCCCTATAACAAAATCTGTATGATAATTACAGGTCATGTATTCATGTCAAAGTGCATGTACATGTCAAAAGTACATGTCAAAGTGTACGCGTAGAGATTTTACAGATTCAGCGACTTCATTGGTAGACATATTAACCCCTAGGTCTTCTTGTAAAGCGGCCTGCATATTTATAGCACGAAATAGCACTCCTTTAGTTTCTTAGGAGTTAATACTCAGGCCATTTTGGACTGATCCCTTATATAATTTTTCCAATACGATATTAGCCTTTGAGACTAAATCAATTGCGTTTTAGACGAAAGAAATAACGTGGTATCATCAGCGTAGATCATAAAATGTGAGTCTCGGCCAATTTTAACTAAACCACTAACACAAATATTAAAAAGAAGGGGCCCTCAAATGCAGCTCTGTGGAACACCAATATTACCTGAACGAGTTTGAGATGCGTTCTTGTTTATTTGTACAATCTGTTTTCTGTGATTTAGCTAGGATTTAATGAGGTCAAGGGAACTTCCACGAACGGCACAATATTTCATTTTAGAAAACAAGAGCCCATGCTTAATAGAATCAAAAACTTTCGAGAAATTGAAAAATACCCCCCAGTGTAAGCACACTTTTTTCAATATTATGTAAGATAAATTTTTTTCTTCGAGTAGAGCGAGCTGAGTGGACTTGCGCCAAACATACTGCTGGTTCGTAAAAAGGTTATATTTGTCCAAGCAGTTAATTATCCTGCAAGACATAATGTATCCAAGGCCTTTAGAAAAAACTGGAAGAACCAACAGTGGCCTGGTACTTAATATCAGAACATGGTTCTACAACCTTTTTTAAATATTGCGATTACTTTCGCAGGCTGCATTTCTCGTGACAATACTCCTCACGAGAGGCAGACATTATAAATAAGGAATAATGCTGGCGCATTTATGCCCAGGACTAACTTAACAGCTTTGATTGGAATATTAGCACCGTAACAGGCATGGCAGTTCTTAGGCTCAGAAATAAGTGAAATGATTTCTGATTCAGCTGTATGGTTAATGAAGATCGAGTCTGGGCAAGTGGTAGTAATGAAGTGGCAGGCTTTGGCACTAAAGGGTTGATGCTGCAATCAGACAAAATTATTATTGAAACAATCAGGCAAGAAGTGGCCGCTCAGTTCAGCCCCGTCATGCACGATTCGTAACGCAGTGGTAGGAGTGGGTACTAGATTCGTCAATAAATTGAGCTTATGACATAGCTATCGACTATCGTTGTTGCATAGCGCGAATGATTTGTGGTAGAGAGCAAATTTTGCAGTATATAAGTCTTCGTTCAGACCATTGCGCAAACGTTCAAGTGCTTTAAATCGGATAGATCTCGCGATTTAAGAATTTTATTAAATGATCTTCCCTTCTTTTTATACTTTTCAAATAAATATTTCGTAGCCCAACGCTTGCTTATCTTTGAACGCCTTGCGCAGTGTGAATGCGAAGGGAAATGTTTCAATAGGGGGCAATAAATATTTGCAAATATGTGTTGTAAGCCACTTCAGCACAAAATACAGTTCGCACAGGGCTTCAGCCAACATGACTTAATTCATTACGAAAGCGGACTAGCCTATCATGCCTGATTATTTAGGACGGAATGTCATTTACAGGTGTTATTTCAGCTCTTCTTTTCAAAGTGAAAAAAAAAATTGCTTGTGATCGTAAAGGCTACATAACAGAACACCACCATTATACTTGTTAAAGCCATAATTAGTGATGAATAGATCAAGGGATTTAGCTGTGTCAGGTGTAATTCTTGTGGGAGCAATAAAGGCCGTTTACCTTTAATAATAATTCAAAGTCACGAGTAATACTGGAATGGTCTAACATGTTGATACTAAAATATTCAGAGTACAATTTTGTATTGCGATTCAGCACCATAGTTGACAAATTTTTCCAGGAATGCGAAAAGAATTGTATATTGCCACGGCGGACGCGGCATACAACAGAGTACACGGTGCGAGTATGTAGAACAGAAAAGATTTCATAATGATCAGTCGCACAAGAAAAATGAGGAATACATTCTACATTGAAATTTTCCCGTACAAGCTTACTGACTCCACCACAACGACGCGATAACCCACCTTACGGAAATTGCATCATCGCAAACAGCCGCTGAATTCTGTTTATGTGATCTCCTTCTGGTATTATTCTATCAGAGGACAAAAATACAATTACCAAATACAAAGCTTCTATACCATGCTGGCTTACCTACATGACCGGGGTTGTTGGAGAAGTATGGGAGAGGCCTTTGCCCTGCAGTGGGCGTAACCAGGATAATGATGATGATGATGATGGCGTACCATGTGCAGTGATCACTCTATTGAGCAGCGTCTCTGCAGTGATACGGTTGCCTAACATAGACACAGCATAGTGATTTCAAGTGTACTGGTCTTGAAATACCTGAGAACGATGCAGGTGGCTGAGGCAAATATTTTAACCAATTGGCACTTGATATTTCGTGGTGGCATCGGGTTGGACTTAGATGCGCAAGCACTTTTATGTTTTAGTTTCTACGATAAGCTATCACGTAGGGTATTTTTCAATTAGCGGTGGCAATTCATAGACGTTGGTTCTCTTAGCCGAGTGGAAACCGATACAGCTAAAACAGTTGACAAAACGTGCACAGCGGCTGTTGATGTAGGTCGTTTGTTTATGTAAACAACGGAAATGAAGGAACAGGCCAACCATGAAGCAGTAAGGGTAACAGCTGACCAATCCAACCAGGTACTTGCAAAAAATATGCAGCCTTAAAACAGAGAGATGAAAATGACATAGAGGTAATGATTGACACAATAACTAGGCTGGCTACAGAAGCAGCACTTTTAGTGGGCGGCAATGCACCAAGGTAGCCAGTAGGTAAGCTCTTCCAAGGAATGTATGACTTAATAAAGAAACGACAAACAATGAAAAAGTCCAACTCGAGAGATCAGATAGAATTCGCAGAATTGTGAAAACTGATCAACAAGGAGAAAGTAAGGGGTGTTTGCCATTAAAGGTGGGAAAGACTAAACAAACAGTAAAAAATGAAAGCAAGAAGAAATCAGGGAGAAGAAAACTTCCCACAGGACAAGTGGACACTGACAGATGAGCAAGGTAATATCATCAACAATTTCTAATATGTAGTAAAAGGTGTTGAATAATTCTATACTGATCTGTGCGCTACCCTGAGCGGCCACAATACCGCCACTCGAAGTGGCAATGAGCAGGGTACAGAGGCTCCTAAAAATCACGGTGAATTTACAACGGCCTCCCAAGTCTTGAAGCGGGGGAGAATAGCAGGAGAAGATGGAATAACAGTTGATTTAATCAAAGATAGACTGAAATGTTTCGCCCCTTTATGCAAGGTGTCTCACGACATCAAGGGTTCCGAGAACTGGAATAAGGCCAACATTATACTAATCCACAAAACTGCAGACGTTGAGGAATTGAAAAAAAAACCTATAGACTTATCAGCTTACCTCCAGTATTGAATAAAATCTCACCAAAATAATTTCCAATACAATACACGCAAAAACCTAGGAGTATTTCGTTCTTGATAAAAATGATGATATACCAGGTGTAAAACTAGGAATAAACCAACACAAGAACTAAAATAGAGGACAAAATGATTGAAAGTGTTTGTAAACGGATTAGAACAGCACTCAACTTTCTCTTTGAGCCCTGCATTGCAGCGAGTCCTTTTAGCAGCCATCATTAAAAGTTTTCTCAAAAACTTCAACTGCCAAATATGGTCACTGACCACATGGCCGAGGCTTCTCAAGGTCGCTTCCCAAGAGACATGCAGCCGATTCGGCAAGGCAAGACGCTCGTAGGATGGAAAGAGTTTGTTCTTCTTCTTGACGCCAAGAAACGCCTAGCAAATGACTTGAAGTTTTCTGACACTCCGAACGCAAAGGAGTTGGAAACGCTGGGCGCTTTGCAAAATACTGCTGGAAAGGGAAGCACTCGGCAGGAATGTGGCAGGTGTGGTTTGATTAGCATTGTGCGCATCCCTGGCGTTCGTTTAGGATTGTATGCGTCGGTGTAAGAAAAGCCGTTTTTTTGATAAAGCGTGCCGACTTGAAGCTGGTATTTTCGCACAAAATAGAGAATTTTGCGGTGTAAAACTATGAGAATTAGGTCCGACGAGAGGAAGCCGCCATAATTTCGAACTTCCATAAAGTTGATGGGCAACCATTGAAAATAGGAAAAGAATGTGCTCAAAGAGGTCAATTTCAATAAAGTCATGCTTTCTGTCAGGAACAGTACAGCACTGTTCCATCACCCCTTATTCACCAACAAAAAGCATAAGGCATTGTTTCTTTTCAAGTTTTAGTGTCAGATAAAAACTCACGCAAATATCTGGTTAGAGTATACAAGCATAAGCACCTGTATTTTGCTATTGTGGAACACTCCTTTATTATCCGATCTCCCACAGAACTGTAAACATGTTAAGAGTGTGCATGATCTATAGGAATCACGGCCTTTGGGTGGACTTCAGACAACTGCTATTCACACTAATTCACTGCTATTCACAAAGAACTACGGCGTCGGTAAATGTGTGAACACCTGCGCGACGACTACAGATAGTCTAGGGACGTTAGCTCGAGAAATATCATATCCCACCTCCTTCTATCCTTGGTGATTTAGAAAAGAATGTCCGTTGAGAATCAACGCGTGGTCTTAATTTCTTCACCCACTTCTTTTCTAAGTGACTTGATGCTTGCGCCATAAGATAAAGATCTCAGGAAAAGCGTACAATCATAAACGGGTCTAATGTGTTCAGGCACTTAAAACACCACTTCGTCATCTGAAAATCTATTCCAAGGGCAGTAAGCGAGGGCATCAAAATATACACACCCTTTTACGACCTCCCATTTGCGGCGCATTAACCAAACTACAGGTATTAGGCGTACTAAATGCTTTAGATTTATTACTGCTGTTTGAACATGGTGATATATGCTGCCGGTATGCTCTACGCTCTCAGGACATCTTCGATTATTGCTCAGCGCTCTCCAAGCTAGTGCTAGTGCCTCCTCCTGCCTTCAAGCACGCCCTTCTCATAAAGTGCCAACACCAAAATTAAAGTGAACTTCCTCACGCAAGTTGTAACAGTTCATTTCTGCAATTTTCGGAACATACCATTCGGGCAGCTTGATAAAATCCTTTCTTATTGTCCGAGCAGCTGTAAAAAAAATGTAAGAACACTGACGTTTCCGTCATTTCCAAGATTCATGGTTTATCACATAGGCTCAAGAACACCCCACAACGGCTAAGGTGTACAACTAACGTTAGCGCTCGAAACCGTCTGCGCTCTGTCCAAGCAGAGTTTAACACGGAATGGGCAAGAGGCTCTATTTGCGACAAAAGAACAGGAGAACGCTTTCACTATGTGTATGGTTAATGACATTTCATACATACAGTAAGCCTGGGTAGGTTCTTTCGGAGGGCACATCAGTGGCAGACGGCACGAAAATGCCACTTTAAAAGTTGACAGTGACTTTAACTTACGCTAAAGACATTCAAGGCAGCAGCATGCCCACTCACGGGACATTCATTGCCTTGAAATTTTCATTGTGATTCGTTATTACTTCCTATTGTTTTCTTCCGCCAAAGGACGTGGGTTCGAGAGCGCAACTCCTACTTTAACGTGGCTCTAAATAGCATCAAAGGTCGTGGGTTGGTCTCCCACCTAAGCCATGATATCAAGTGCGTCGATTAGCGCTGTCTTAATTACCGATGCCTTATTAAAAACAAAGGTAGTGAGTTCGGCTCTCCTCCTTCGGGATGCCAATTGGAATCCAACATGGAGATATGGCCAGTTCACCCATATCTCCAAGTGCGTTCGACGCCCACCAAAGGTCGAGTGCTCGACTACCTCCAAAGGTCGTAGGTACGAGCGTCCCAATTAACACTCTCATAATAATTGCCCCTCATTCAATCTATGTTAATTAAATGTCCCTTAATTTATTCTCCATAATTAATAACACTGGTGGTGTGTCCGACTCCCACCAATGATCGTGGATTGGTGTGCCTTAACTCTACATTCATGAAATGTGCCTTAATTCACTTTGACCTAATTGACACCTAAGGTCATGTTTCGGACTGCCTCCAAAGATCGAAGACTCGACCTCTAATTTTGGTGCACGAACACCGGACGGCGTTACGCCGGACGGTCAAATTTCTTTTCAACGAGCCGTCTAAGACTTTCGCTTTACTAGGAGTGGCGGAACCAACCTTACAATGACTGGTGCCGCTAAAGCGCTTAGGATTCGATAAATAGAGCGAAACAGCCTATTGCCAAAACTTAACCCAGTTATGTGTGAGACGTGAACGGCAGCGGGATCCCTCGTTCGCCGCTACGCTGAGAACGCACGGCACCGTGTAGCGCCGCCTCCGCGAAGCCTGCGAGTGGCCTCTGAATTGCGTGCGCACCCGTGTGCGTGAACTTTGAGAAACGCGTCATGTGGCAACGGGGTTCCTCTCGCGCGTTGTTTCTCGTGAGTTCACTATGTAGTGCCACTGCCGAGGAGCCTGCTCGTCACCTTCGAGACGAGTAGCTGACGTTAATAATTAAGGTTAGCTGGTGGCATAATGTGTTTTGTGCCTCGGTTGATGATATGAGAATTTCAGATTACATTACCGCTTTTATTGATTCTAAGTTGCCACGTGCCAAATTAATTCCCGTCGGGTGTAGGCAGTTAAACATGTGTATGAGGTATGATTCCGTACATTTCCTTTTGCGAGGTGAGCGCAAATTTGTTTTATTGCAGTAAACAATGTCGTCGTGGCACCTGGTCTGTCGATCCTTGGGCGGTGGGTTGTGACAATCTTCTTCAGCGGAGCAAGCGGGATATAGACGGATGATGCGTAGAGCAATCTGCCGATCCTTTCCGCAAGGAAGATAGGGTTAATCACGCGTTGACCGTCCGTCATATCCATGACACGGCGAGGGAACGACGGTGATGCCAAGTGGAGAGCCACTTCAGGACCTGCACAGCAGCATTCTCGATAATGGAGGCAGCAAAGTAGCCGGCGATCTGCGTGATAAACAGACAGCAGATCAGCGTTGTGCCCGTGCCGCTGTCGCCTCACCCACTGAAGAAGCGAACTGCCGAGGACGCTTCTATAGCCGTAAACCAAGTTGTCATAGAACCTGGTCTGTCGATGACTGGGTATTGGATTGCGACGTTAATCTTCTCCAGCGGAGCATGCGGGATGTGGACCGACGATGCGAGGAGCAATCTGCCGGTCACGCCACTGTCGCCACGCCCACTGAAGATGGGAGCTGCCGGGGCCCTCATATAGCAGTAAACAATGTCGTCGTGGAACGTGGTCTGTCCATGATTGGGCGGTCGATTGCAACGTTAACCTTCTCCAGCGGAGCATGCGGGGTATGAACCGATGATGCGAGGAGCAATCTGCCGTTCTTATCCGCAAGGATGATAGGGTTACCCATGAGTCGACGTGAAGTTGAGTGAAGAATACCACTACGACGATCTAAGATAAAAGTTGTTATTGCACCAAGTTGTAGACCCCATTAAAAAATAAGTACCTTCAACTAACTTCTCCTTCCTTGCGGAAATCTCCATGAGCGCTCACGTGATCAAAACATTTTTTGCAACGGAAATACTTTGGTGAAACATTATTCTCACCATAGCCATTCAGGCAAATTTTTTTTTCTAGAAAATCAGTGATGGGCACTTTTGGTGTCTGGGACGTTTCACATGGAATGACCCTATAGGAGGCCCTTGCCACTGACTACACCAGTTCAGTCTCAATTATCGCTTCTGGAATAATAAAACAAGAAATCGTTAGGGGTCACAGAAACAGCGCCAGAAATCTACATTTAACTCATGCTGGAGCATTCACAACCACTAAGCCCTGGTGTCATATATTTAGAACATGTAGATCGTGGCGTTCTGTAGGCTATGCGCAAATGAAGGGCAAAACTTCCTGATATAAATACGCCCCAGAACATATTAGAAACAACAAATAAAATTATGATTCCTATCGAGACAGTAGGCATTGAGAGAAATATGATCAAATACTGCTGTTGTCGTCTTTCTTGCCTTCCGCCATTCCATTTTCACCACTCTGGCCTTCTGAGGAAGACAAGGACCAGAAACTGTCACCTATGCTAGCGGATATGCATGGATAATAGGTCAAATTATTTTTGGAGATAGCTAAGCGTTTCCGTCGCAATTTAGAACATTTTCTCTTCGTGTCCCTTTTGTGGTACTCCAGGGCCAAAAGGATTAAATTTCTTTGATTACCTGGGGCTGCTAACTACCTATAAATGACTTTCTGATTGTCAGTGTTCAACCTTTAGCCACGTCTTTTGTGCATCTAGTTTGAGATAGTTCATTTTGAAACACTTAAATTTATATCATTGTCGATTATTTCTGGTGAATAGGTTTTGGAATGTCATTATTTTCGCAAACTGAAATGTAACTTTTAAAAGAGGCCCTGGATTTAAAATATCCCTATGCTATTGCTCGGACGATTATAGCAATATCGGCTTGCTATCATTTTCAGACGCCCAATACGCCACTTTTCTTCGCACTCTTAATTTTATGTCCTTCGAAATTTAGCTTATTTCGGTCGATGCAAACCGTATCGGTAATCTGAGTTGACAAGCTGGGATTTTTTTAGCCGACACTGAGAACAATATGCATAATATCGTAAGAGGACACAAATCTTCTCATGTTTTTTCGAAATTCTTCAATAAGCACTTGTGGTTAGTGCGTTCGCTGTTACGCGCTTACTGGAGTGAGCGCTATAGAATTTCAGATTACAAATTTTATCTTGGAACCCTTCAATTAGCCATTACATGTTACTGAATTTTAACGTGAAAGGTTTTCTTAGCCTTCTCACACGTGTTCGGCGCTTGGTGACAGCTCAACTCGACCACGAAATTGTTCGTCTGTTTGCTCTCCTTCTCGCCCTCATGTGTGCGGCTGTCTCGTTCGTTTATCAGGCCAAAATTGGCAATCCTTGATCTAGCCCAATTTTCTTTGATGCCAGCTGTTACAGTACCCCATTACAACCTCGCTGGCTTACAGGAACATTAGGTATTAAAGCGCCGCTCTTAGGCGCTCGTTCCTGCGTTTCCCGTCGATTCCATTCTTCGCCATACCCGGGTGAAGGAGCACACCGAAGCAGTAAGAGCGAACGTGCGAGAGATATAAGTAGGTGATAGCGTGGCATTTCAGAAGAGGAAAGCGCACACGGAGGGTGCACTGCTACGGTGAAGCGAAAACGAAGGAGAAGGGTATAGCGAAAGCGTGAGTAGAAAAGCGTAGCGCCAAGCAAAACAGACTCTGCGGCAGCGACCGCTATGACATGGCGCCTGAGTAGCGCGCCGCCTTCTGTATGCGGCGAGAGCGTCCACCGACACCATATATGGAAGCAAAGCGCTGCATGAACGGTGGTCATTCTACGGCAGTTGCTGTAAATCGCACCAACGCATCGCTCACACGATGCGTCTCATGATCTCGCGGTTAGGAAGGCAGTGATGACACACTTCAATTTGTTTTCCATGTTGTTGTATTCTGTGTCGATACCCAGTTTCCCTTTTGAATGATTATGACCGCTAGCGCCGCTCCGTGCCTAACGCTGTAAGTGTACCTTGCCTCGTTCCCTTTCGCCTCACTGTATAAACGCATTCTTTGTCTGGTCCCCGGCTAGAGCAGTCCGGATCATCTCTTGCCGTGCTTCGCACCCCGGCCGTTAGGCCTCACTCCATAGGTCTCCCGTACGGCCACCCCGTCGAAGCAATACCACGAACTGGCGACGAGGAAAACCATTTGTTCTGCTTGCTGCTCGCCTCTGGATTTCTAATATTGCTCATATACGGCTTCCGGCATGCCAAGACGCTACAACTACTTTACTTCTGCTCCGTCAACCCCAACTTCCCCGTCTTCGTCCCCGGTGCCCAGCATGGCGTTCGCACCCCCATGCCACCTTTCCTTGCATTACCCGGTACTCCTACGAATTCGTGGTTGACTTGGAAACATTGTTTTTGCATGTTTATCCAGGCTACCGGATGCGAGACACTACGAGACGAGAGGCGGAAGCCCACTTAGTAATTTAGGCGTTGAGGGGCAGCGTCTCTACTACGACCAGGCGTCGCAAACGGACTTGACAGCTGCAACATTTGAAGATATCCTTGGCATCTTTGACCGACATATTGAGGAAGGCACAACTACCCTCATACATCATATTATCTTGAGGGACAGAAAACAGCGACCCGGGAAAACCTTCCAGGACTCCGTCACCATATTGCAAAGGCTAGCGCTTGATTGTGCGTTCGGCGCTTGGCACGATGAGTCCCTTCGCAAGGAAATCTTGCAAGGCGTCGCATCATCAAGAATACGAGAAAGACTGCACAGGACCGTCCCTCATGCTCAAGAAGGTCGAGGAAATCGGACGAAGCGTGGAGCAAATTCTCAAGGAACTGGAAATTTTGAACCGCTTGCCTGTTCATCACGTCTCGATGCAGTGCCTACGTCCAGCGCCCTGCCCGAACTTGGCGAAGCCAGTCGAGACATCATAGTCCATTGCTACCATTGTGGTTCACCGCACCACATCGCATCCGATCCAGGCTGCCCGGACAAGCACGTTACCTGACGTGCGCGTGGAAAACTGGGACATAATGCTACAGTTTGCCGTTCGAAGAACGAAACTCTTCGCCAGTCGCCTACTCGAGCTTATCTTGTTTCCTCTACTGCTGAGACAGAATCAGCCACTTCAGTCTCGTCTCTGCATACAATTCAAGCACCAAATTCCCGTCCGGCAATAATTTCCGCCAATGTCCTAATTGCGAAGTCCTCAAGGTTTTCCCTTTGTCTTCTTCGAGTCTTCGACTCAAGAATTTTTCGCAGCAAAAAATTTTGCATCCCAGGTATTCCTCCATGCTCGTCAAATACCCCAACAAGGCTGCATTAGTGACATTTCACGTCACGAACCAAGCCAATTCTCTTCTGGGCCTAGACGCCATTCAAACTTTGGGCATTGGCATTGAAGGGTCTTCACTCACATCTGAACATGTATCAAGAGTTCCTGCTGACTCAAGCATTCAGCTTGCGTCTCTACCGCACAACGCTCCAACAGAGTTCGACCATCTGTTCTGAGGACAAATGGAACTTCTGAAGGGCTTCATCCGCGACGTTCGTCTTCGAGCTACTGTGCAACCAGTCTCAGCGAAACTATGTCCTGTACCTCTGGTTCTCCGTGAGCAAGTCTCCGCCAAATTGCGATGGTAGCAATCAGCTGATATCATCGAACGAGTATCAGCGTCTGAGTGTATTTCTCCGCTTGTCGGGGTTCGGAAGAAAGCGAATTTCGTTAGACTCTGCGACGATCTCAGGGAATCCAACAAGGCTATCGTGATCAACGCCTTTTCAATACCGACGGCTGACGAAATTTAGCAGTAACTCGCTGGTGCTACTGCTTTCAGTGAATTGGGCATACAGCATGCCTATAATCAAGTTTTATTGTCTAAGAAAATCGTTAGCATTCTACATTCGTCACTCACGACGGTCTCATTCGCTTTCTGCTTGTGTGTTTCGGATTTGCATCAATGCTTCCCGGTTTTCAGCAGATTATGTCGTCTGTTTTAAAAGACTGTCCAGATTCTTTGTGCTACCTTGATGATGTTCTTGTGTGGGTTCATACAAAATGTGACCACAAGAGAATCTTGCAAACTGTCCTGTCCAGAATAGGTAATGCAGGCATGCAGCTTAAGCACAAGTGAATATTCAGTGTCCCAGAATAAACTTTCCTAGGAGATCAAATATCTTCGAACGGCATTTCGCCGATGCATAGGAAAATCCAGGCAATTGTAGAGGCACCACAGACTAACGACAAAAAATTCTACATTCATTTCTTGGCCTCACGGGATATTATGCAAAATTTATTCAGCAGTATGCTGACTTCGTGGAACTGCTAAGGAAACTTCTAAGGCAAAGCAAAGCCTTCGTCTGGGATCGGGATACTGAATACAGCGTTCAAGCGATTAAAGGCGTACTTGCATCACGTCAGGTGGTAGGCATGTTTCAACGGCATCGTCCTCTTATAACTTTCGATTCTTCTCGCGTTGGCGTAGAAACCGTCCTTCAGCAAAAATGTGGAAATGAGAGTTGCTTTTGCCTCTCGAACGTTATCTTCCACAGAACGCCGGTACTCTGTGGGCGAACTGAAAGCATCGGCATGTCTTTTTGTTTGTGAACTTTAGCGTATTTAGTTGTGGGGTAGACAGTTCACACTAAAAACTGATCCCCAAGCCCTTCTTACATTACTGTCTTCATAGGGTTCTGGACAGGGTCGATTAAGAATTTAAAGGGGGAGTGCACGATTGCTCTTTCACAACTTCACCATTGAGTACAGCAAGGTGGACCAAATTGTCGGAGCGAATGCATTGTCTTGCCTACCTGTTCCTCTCGCATCTGAACCATCACTGGATGAGGAAATAGTGGTTTTGTTTTCATCGTGCATCCCAAAGGAAGAGTTTCAAGCTGCTACACAGGCTGATCCAGTTTGCGAAGCGTTAAAGGAAACAATAGTCAAATGATGGAGAATTGCTGCGGATCTTCCATCTTACAGGCCTATACTTCCGTAGAACCTGAATTAGCCTACATGGATAATCTCTTTCTCCGCGGCGAACGCATCGTTCCTCCTGCGTGATTGCGTCACGCACTGATTTCTATTGATCATGAGGGTCATTTAGGCATCACTAAAAGAAAGCTCAGAATAAGAGGCATACACTGGTGGCCTCACATGTCTGGAAAACTGAAGAACGCGGGGGAAACTGCTTTGTGTGTCAACAAGGAGATAAATTGGCCGAACCTTCTCATGCTTCACTACAATCTATCGAATGGCAGTAAAATCATGCGAAAAATTAGCCATTGACATAAGAGGTCCTCTTGGTCGAGCTCCATAGTATGCACGTTTTGCTTTAAGTCATTGTTGACTATCGTTCTAAGTGGCCCGAAGTTGCTTTTATGTCTTCAGTCGCATCTGAAGACATCATGCACATTCTTTTTTCCATATTGAACATAGAAATATTGCCTGATGCCATAGGGTCCGACAATGGACCGCAGTTTGTTTCTGCAGAATTTCAGAACTTCCTGAAGGAGAGAGGCATTAAGCATTTATTCGCTTGCTTTACTGCCCACATGCTAATGGCCACATAGAAAGATTCAACCATGTCCTCAAAGAATTCATACAGATTGTTTATTTGGCACAATGAGACCTCAGGTCTGCAGTCTTAGAATACTTGGCTATTTAAAGGTTTACGCCACATATGATTACGGGTGTGTCACCAGGTATGCTGCTTCAGAGTCGTCAACCGTGGACTCGAGTTGACGTCGAAAAGGTGTCTCCAATTCATCCTAATTTTTGGCGACCGGGTTTATCTCTTGCAGAATAATCTCCTGGGCTTCCGTCCAACACTCCCTCCTGAAGGCACTCAGGGCACCGACACAGATTTCAGGTCATTCCCGAACAATAATCCCTGTGATCCCACTCCACAACCACAATCTGTTATCCGTAGGTGTAAACGTCAGTCAAAAGCCGGTACAGTTTAAGGATTATGCTTCCAAGTAGCTTTAGTGCCTTGATTTAGTTTCTACAAAGGTTTAAGCCCTCCCATGCGAATTCGGCTCTTACGCTAAAAATGTTTTTCTTACATTTTCGTTAGGCAAAGAGTATACAAGTAGTATCCTTAAAAGGGGGGAATTTCTGGCAGCGTCAACGTCCACTACGCGCATTCTTCAATCCATGACTGCCTAAATGCTCTCTAGACTTAAGCTTAGAGCGGTTGAGCCACCCATTCATATTGTCCAAGTAGGTATATGGATAATTGCATTGTCTCTTTCTTTCTTGTATTCAGGGAAATATTATCATGTCTTCGTTGTCCACCCCAGACGGGTACTTTTGCGAACTTCAATGCAATTTTGTCCATGAACTTACGTTCATTTTGATTGTATTCTTATTGAATACTTGAATTTTCTACTGTATAAAAATGTCACCCGCGATGCATTGTATAACTGCTTATAAATCTGTGCTCTATTTTAAGTCATGGCTCTTGCTTTTCAGGGAGAGGTGATGTAATGTCCTGTTTCGAAACCCAGTTTAGGTTTCGAACCATTATGTGCGCCAGCGCCACTGCGTGCCCAACGCTGTAAGTGTACCCTGCCGTGTGTCCTTTCCGCTCAATGAAAAAAGGCATTCTTTGTCTGGTTCCCGACTAGATCAGTCCGGCTCTTGCGGCACTTCTCGCCCCGGCGGTCAGGCCTCACGCCATAGGTCTAACGTAGGCCACCCCTTTGAAGCAATACTACACATGTGCCACACGAGACAGGTTGCCGGCGCCAGCCAATATATCGAGGAATAAAAACACGTATAAGGCTGTGTTCAAATTGCGAATTTAGGAATATCCGAATCTTCCGTGATGTTTTACTAGTTGGCAGCATAGATATTATCAACGACGTTTTTGTTAATTGCAATTATTAGCCTTTACGTAAAATTTGATTTCAACTTTAGACCAATCGCCAGTAATTTCTAGCGCCTCATATGATTTTGTTACGACATGAGACACCGTATAACACCACAAGCAACTATTACTTGTCTAAATCTACTGATTCTTCTCTAGTGCATTAGAGGAAAATGTACAGATTCTAACCTTTTCTTGCAACACCTGGCGTGCCTCTGTGACTCTCTTTCTTCACAAGGGCGGTTTGGTGGGCTAGTTCGTTATATATCTTAAGGTGGGGAGCACGAAACAACACAGAACAAAGCAAAGAAACTGCAGACACAGCAAATACAATAAAATGAGGGCCTCTGCTTTCTGTTAAAATAATGGCGCCTCTGGCTGTGCTTGCCATTATAAGGTTGTCCTCAAACAGCTGCTCTCTGCTTGGGAACATTTATCGCACCTGACATTTGTCTTGTATATTCTGACCTCTAAAACATTTTGCCGTGATGCTGCAGGTGGCTTAATAAACGGGAAAGTAATATCGATATAGCTATGTGGCCGCCTTTACTTATTGCCGATTCCTGTTGTTACAGTTACAATATTATTTATGTGCTCTAGATTTCGTCGACCACTATCAGCACCTCGTCCTTGAAAATTTTAAATGCTATCTTGAGAAAGCTTGAGTAGCATGTGTGATAACAAGGCTAATTGCAAACTGATTTTTCTTTGTAGCAACATCCATCTAGGTGCTGCCATGTCCCTAAAATGAATACACAAATGAATACGCTCGATCCTGCGCACCCGCGCTATCATGTTTCAGCAGTTTTGTTATCCCGTAATGCTGCTCTGGTTTTGCTGGTTCTCGAAACTTCCACAAAATGCAAGCAGTATTGAATTCTATTTCTATGTGAGATCGTGGTACGCCAGAATGGCCCATGTAACGTGACTAAAAGCAGCTCTAGCTGCGAATCCGCCGCTCTGTCCTCGCTCGGTTTCTCCATGGCCGCGCGTTTGCGTTTTGGGAATAAACGGTGCCGCCATCAGGCGGGCGCCATTTTACTCACCGATCCAGCAAAAGGCGCTGATGGCTTACACAACGTCGTTACTCCCAGGTTGGATGCCTGGAGATTTGAATTGCGGTAAAAGGTATTCGAAATCCTTAAGACACAATTTTGTAATAAATTATGTATTTTAATGGCATGAAACAACGGCTCCGAGGTTTCTGGAATCATGTTTAAACACTGAACTACGACTTGGCATTTGCATTTAGTGTCCCTTTAAATATCCACACTCGGTTTCGGCAAGCTTAAAACATATTCCGCAGCGGTAGCTGTGGTAGTAGTCTAAGATTCTGTAACTAAACGTAAAGGACGGTTTTCCATCTGGCTCGGTTAGGCAGGCTTGATTTGCTGGTGCCTATACCACCTTCACTTCAGAGAAATTTTCTGAAAGAGGAGCTGCTGCAGTGGATAACACGCAATGGATTCCGCAATCATCGGCTACTCCGGAATCTGCTACTTGTGCTGGTAACGCTCTGCAGACAGACAAAGCTACGAAACACTTATTCGCGCTAGCTGTTTCCTTTGCCGTTTTTCTGAAGTGTATCGCTTGTAGCGTAGAATAGGGACGTTTCGTCGAAGCCGAAAGAGCCCTTACTGCCGATTACCTTATTGTGATCGGCCTCGAGCACTCCAGGGACGAAGCCGCGCAAATCGTTGCTCTGTGTCAGCAAATGCGCGGCCTATACACTGAGCCGCCGAAGTATTTTCTAAACACATAGAAAATTCAAGCTAGCCGGAGATTAAAAACGTGTTGCACCTTTCGGGCCACCGAAGGATCCAAAGACTTGTTCCCGGAGTAGCCTTACCACTAAAGGCGCTATACCTCATTGTTTTCAACATTGAAAGGCAACTCCGTGACATGACTCGTGTGGAAGTATATCGCATAGCATGCCACGATATATACGCAGTAACGTTTGCCATGTCGCTAGAGGGATTGACAGACAAGAACGCCTTTGGGTGACACCTAAAAAGTATAAACTAAAGTGAGCTAACGAAAAAATATCATCAATGCATCTGGCACATAATTTTCTTACTACCTGCCTGACCTAATCGAGGCTGGCTATCTAAAGATTCGCATAGGGGCCTATATCCCAAACCCACGCCAGTGCATGAAATGTCGACGGTATGGCCACGGTTCGCAAAGCTATCGAGGCTTACTGGTCGAGGCAACTCGCACCTTCTTTACGTGGTTTTTTGGACGATGTATTCGCCACTAAAAGAGATATTGGATAAGTAACAACAACCTCACGCACAGTGGGAATAACACTTTTTGAGAGGCTGATAGACTGTCTGTTGACTGTACGAGCATCCGAAGCCGTTGTAAATGCAGGGTAATAATTACGTTTGTTTGACATAGCGCATTGCCTAAGCGTGCGGAATGGCATTTCGAGGCCTTAATGCGGCGTCAGCACGTTTCATTATTTTTGTCTTGCGAAATAAGAGAATAAGAACCGATCTTTTAAGTTCCTGCTCTCACCGTTCTCTACGAACGCATCACCAATCTTACGGAAATTGTGTCACCACAAATAGCCGCTGGGTTCTTATATGTGATCCCCTTGGAATATTACCACTTTACAGCTGAAAACTTCACTGTTGAATTGCAAGGCTTATGTATCTTGCTCGTTTACGAGGCGAAGTGATCGAACTAATAAGCAACGGCTTCGGCGTAATACAGGTCGCTAATATAACATAGTATAGTGATTTCAAGTCGACCCGTCTTGAAATGCGTCAGAACTGTGCAGATGGCTGACGCAAATATTTTATAACGATTGGAGTTTGTTGTTTCACGGTGGCATTAGGTTCGCCAAACGAGAACACGCACTTTCATGTTTGAGTTCCCACCCTAAGCAACCAGACATTGAGAGTATTTTTTTACATATATAGCTGGCAATTCACACGCGCTTGTTCTTTTGTTCGATACAGCCAAAATAGTTCAGAACACGTAAACCTCGGCTGATGATGTAGGTCGCTTATTCAAGCACCCAAAACAAATTTCCGAAAGCTGTAGTGACCGCAGCACCGAAAGCCTATACGGTAGTTTTCCGACGACCTTGTTTAGGCTGACATCACATAATTTTTATAATGAACAAGCTAAATAGCTTGAAATCATATTCTTTCATGTATTTTCTTCCACCTTGGGGCTTCAGCAAAAATGAGTTACCACTTTCAGTGTCCCAGTGCGTCTAGTGGCCAGTTAGTTCGCCCTCGCCCTGTAGTCGGCTAGCCCTCTAGTTAGCTGAGATGATGTACCCGCGGAAGGCTTTGGTCCTGGGTTCGAGTGCCAAACCAGGACGAATGTTTCCGCAATTGCGAGGCTTTTCTTCCTGGGAAACCTGTATAGGTACAGGCAGATGCCAATTTCGCCACTGCGTGTACTTTTCTTCACCTTGCCGTCTTCCATAGAACTGATCTGCCATCTCCGAATTGTTCCGCGGCACGCGACAGCAAGACATTCAAACAGTCCCATGCCGGTAAGGATAAGCCAGAGAGGAGGTGAAGCTCGCCTTGGACTTTTTCCACTTCGCCCTACGAAAAGGTCTTTAAAAAGAAAATACAGGTGAAAAATCTGTAGCAATGTTGATGAGCTCATTGAAACTTTAATAATAATTGTTCTGTGCGCACGTAGCTGTAAGTGACAGAGGATGGCAGATGTGAATGTCCTTCCGAGAGAAAAACATAATTATTCATGCATGTCATTCGCAACGCGTCCATCAGAGCGGCTGTCACCAGCGTTCAGGAAGCCTCCAGCTCGCGTCTTCCCGACGCCGCCCCAGCTGCAGGGAACGGAGGGCTTCATCGGCGTCGCGGCCGCTGTGAGGCGGTTCTCGAAAATTCCGAGTTGGAAGACCAGCTCTGGGCCATCCGGCAAGCTGAAGGCGGAAGATGCCGCCCGAGTCGAAGGACTTCGAGGAGCCACCTGAACCCGCCACAACCAAAACTCCCAGACCATTATTTTTAATAAAGCTTATTTTCTTCTTCTTTATACACGTCATGGAGACTCAGTTGCACCCTTGATTTTTCATCCCAGTGCACCCAAGTTAAAAATAAATATTCATCTTTAAAATTTGCAACATGGCTTGCGAAGAAAATCACTAAAGCACTTAGGTCTTCATTGTAAGTACATGTTCATTGTAGAAATATTATATGCCGGCGAGAAGTTAATGACCTTCTACTGGAGATTTCGGAAGCGTCCTAATTTGCAATGCCAATTTGGCGCTTGGAACTTATTAACGAAAAAGGAGGCTTATCCCCGAAAGCCCTATAACAACAACACAGGTAATTTTTATATGCCACTCTACATATATATATCAACATCGCTGAGTAATGTCACTGCATGTGAGCCAAGTATTGCATCTGCCGAACTTGCCCCAGCGAGAAATCTGTGCGTCTGCGAAAACTAAATAATCGCGTCCGTAGTAACTCACAAAAAGAGGTAGGAAGATGTGAATGAGCGAAAATTGGTAATAGCATACGTCCTGATTTTTTCATTCTTTTGAAGCTGATATTACTATGGCAAAGAGAATGTTAAAGAAAGAACCACTAGGAAGTGACACGTGCCGCATTATTACAGAGGTGTTACAAAACGGCGTTGGGCGATGAACGCAGTATTACGCGTGTGTGCCCGTGAAGATATATGTTTCGCGCGAATAGGAGTTTGACAAACGTTTATAGAATAGACAACATTTCGAACAATGCGTTGGAAGTTTTCAATTGGTTTGGATGTAGTTCATCTTAGCATACGACGTAGCTGGTGAATGAGTGAGATTGCATGCGGCGAACTGACAATTTTCCGGTTCGCTCTGAAGCCAGCATTTCCGCGCCTGTTGCTGCTTCTTAGGACAGAGAATATGCGACGAAAACAACAACGTGGTCAAGCTAAAACATATAAATGAGTAGCTCTTCCTCGCGCAATCTAATATTCATTATTTTTCCAAACGACGCAGCGCAGTGCATATGTTATGTAATATAATTCAAGCACATAAGCGTTTTGGAGATCCCTGTCACTGGAATGCGACTGCCGCTGTTGGCACTGAACAAGTGACTTCGATCTGAGCCGCCCAACGCCACAGCCACTGAGCTACTGCGAGGGGTACTGTGGCTTTATGCTAAAGTGAATATGTGAAACACTACCAGTGAATATTTTTTGAAGTATCAGACCTGCTAAAAAGCCACAACGGCCACGATTTTCCCAGCCGTCGGTCGCGATCAGTGAGCAACATGAAACCGGTTCCCAGGAACTACGCTTAAATGTGAGCTGGAGTAAAGCGTTCTAGGTGGAGACATCACAACCAATAGCGGAGAATAGCATCACATCATTTTACAGTGAAGCTGCACGCCTGTACGGTCCAAGGAAATTTTCATGTCGTTGGCGTGGTAAGCAAAAAAAAAAAAAACTCCATATACGTGGGCCGATACCGGAGAAGTGGGCAATAGTGCAATACTGGGCCGACCCGCGATGCAGGTGAAGCAGGCGTTTAGCACTCCCCATAAGCGGGCCAACCCCGGAGATTGTGCAATACCGCGCTGACCAGCGCTGGAGGTGAAGCCGGCGTTAAGCACTCCCATAAGTGGGCCAATCCCGGAGATAGTGCAATGCCGGCCCGACCCGCGGTGGAGATGAAGCAGGCGGTAAAGCACTCCCCATGAGTAAAAAGAAAACTTAAAACAAAAACTTAAAAACAAATATACCCAACGCACACAGTACAGAAAGACGTGATGCTGCCTGCTTATCGCATTCCACATTTTTTGTAGCGCTAGGTAAATACGAGTCAAATATAACAACGCGCCCATTAGTGAACCATCCTTCTTTAATCGTTCTATTCGCCACGCAAATGTCACTAACGAGACTGATGAAGACTCACGTTGCGAGCACTATTGTATGGCTGTCGGAATATCACTCATTATTGAAACGATCATCACTTGGCCAGCTCTCACTTTTACTCACTGTGAAATTGATAGGTGGAAGTTCAACAGCTGCAGTCACAATTCTGTGCAGTATAATGCGCACTTATGTATGTAGACGTTTTTTTATGATATTGCTTGTTGTCCATGAAGCCGCATAGACATTGTGGGAGGAAATTCGTCGCCGGTAACTTACCACGTATGCAAGGCGCTGAGCGAAATAGGTAGGAATAGTCTGCAATGAAAAAGTTCACGACCCCATAGAGGGTGTCAACACACTGGCGGAACGAAGCTCTAGACTTCTCAGGCGTGCAAACACATTTATGACTGATCGCCATAGAGCAGAATACCTAGTGCGAATGTCAACTGACCTGTCAACAGCAGATCTTATATGTGTAGCCTCAGTTTCACCCCCAGATGTGACCTGCGGATATTTTTTTAGGGGAATCACTCCCTTCCAACAAGCGCTACCATATTTTATCGGAGAGTACAGCCATGACTCTACTATGCATTTGAGTCTGCTTTGAGACTTTGCTTTAGGAAGTGATATATGCGCCTTATTGAAACTGCTCGGGCCTCTTATTGCTCTTTTTCTTGGGTCTTATCTAGAAGAATCATACCGCAAACACAGGCGTAGCGCGAGCTTTGGTGTCGTAATTGGCGGGCAACGAGTGCCAACATTACATTTAATTATTTTAGAACACTATGATGCCCTATACAACCGACATCAATTTAGGAACAATTATAAAAAAACTTACACAGCACACTTTACTGCAGCGTACGTGCAATGTAGCACACGTGAACAAATCAATGATACTCGAGTTCAAGCCTCGTTGCTTTCAGTTTATTAGTCACGAAATCAAGACAAAAAAGTAGCGTTTTCTGGGTTGTTTGCAATCCTTCCATGATGTCGCTGTCGCGAGGTGCTGCATTTTGCAATTGGCTGCACGCACGTAATTTAAAATCGATTTGAAATATGTTCTAAGCTGTATTCGCTGTAGATATTTCGCAGACAGTGTGCGTGTGTGCCCACATAAATCGATCTCACACGTTAACTCCACTTCGAAATTGTCAGTATTCGCTTAACGCGGCTTGTTACCTTGCTCCTATTTATTTCTTTTGCATTCACTTCGCCGTAATAGTAGCAGGTTCACAAGGATGAAAAAGCCAGGAGATATGCTATCCCAATATCCTCTCCTTTCCATCTTCCAATCTCATTTGGCGTGTTATTACAGACGCGCATATTTTGCTTTAGCACACCCGTGTATTTTCCTTGTGGAAAACTCGGCAGATGCAATAGCTGCTTCTCATGTAGTGGATTTTCTCCGCGGCGTAGATATATGCTGGCGCATATAAAGAAACTCCTGTGTAGTGGTCATAAGGCTTTCGTGGTAAAGGCCCATTTTACTTGAATAAATACCTCGAGGCGCATTATACGCATTGGCAATTACAATGTCTTCAAAATCGTCAGTTGAAGGTCATTCAGTTTTCGACGAAGGACTATGTGTCATCACTGAATATCTACCTAAAACGAAAACAAATGCACTTTAGTAATGTTCTTCGCGAGACATTTATCTAAATATTAAGTATGAAGGTTTTTTTTTAACATAGGTTGACTCGGAAGAAAAAGCAGGGGTCCAAATGAACGTCTCCATGACGTGTATGAATAATGATTTTCGAACCTCGGCAAGGGCATTCACATTTGGCGCCAAAAATTTGTCATTTGCCAACGCACGCACGCGGAATAAATGTTAATAAAGTTTCGTTGACCTCATGAACACTTCTAAAAGCTTTAAACGTGTATTTCGTTTTTAAAGACCTTTTCTTAGAGCGATGTGGAAAGGGCGCGCGGCGAGCCTTTCTTCCTCTCTGGCTTGTCTGAACCGGCACTGCGCTGTTTGAATATCTTGCTGTCGCTTGCCGTGTAAAGACTTGAAGATGGCTAATCAGTCCTGCGGAAGTCCACAAGGTGGAGGAAAGCACACGAAAGGGAAAAATTGGCATCCATTCGAATTGTAATACGAAGCTAGAAAGGAAACCCATACAGGTTTCTCAGAAAGAAGAGCCTCGCAGTTGAAGCAGAATTTGTCCTTGTACAGGCTGTGAATTAAAACCTTTATTTGAAAAATGCTCTCAATATTTGATTGCTTAGCGTAGGAACTAAAATATAAAGGTGCATGCTCGCGTTTGGCCAGCCCAGTGTCACCCCGAAACATCGAACCGCTGTCGTTATAAATATTTGTGTGAGCTACTTGCATCGTTCTCGTGAATTTCTAGGCAAGTCGACTTAAAATCACTACCGTTAGATATGTTAGCCGCCTCGTATGACGTCGATGACCTTGATCAACAGAGTGATCACTGCGCTTGGTAAGCGAACGCGATATATAGGATTTGTAATGAAATATTGTATTTTTGGCATGTAATATAGTAATATCCGAAGGGGACCACAAGAATAGAATCCATCGGCTTTTTGTGATAACACAATTTGCGTAAGATGGTAGATTGCGTCGTAGAAAACGAGGCAAGCAAAGCTGGCCGGTACCAGGACGAATTTTTCTTCAAATATGAGGCTATTCTTTCGCGGAACCCGTAGGGGTTCCCTTTGTAGCAATTGCTACGATTAGGCGCTTGCGTCATTTTCCATTTATTATTGAAAGGCTGAAAAAAGGCAGTTGTCATTGTCTTTTTTCGCGAAAAAAAAATGAATCTGTGAATGCCGCTGTAAGGGCTCGCATGACCATGCCACATGCTTCATTTCACTTCACTTCACTTCACTTTATTACCTTAAAGGCCCCCGGGGTTGGGGGTGTTACATAAGGGGTGGGTTACATGTATAAATCATAATAAACAAAGAAAACACGTAATGAACATAAATTATTCGCTGTTAAATATAGTACTTATACAATTCAGAAATTTGGATGTACAGATGATTGCGGCGATGTCGTGTGGAAGGCCGTTCCAGTCCGGGGCTGAGTGTGGAAAGAATGAAGATGCGAAAGTAGCAGTGCGCGTACGAAGCCGTGCAACTTGAAGGGGATGACCAATGCGGGGGGAGGTACGTGCCGGCGGATTGATGTAGGGCGGATGACGAAGTGAGCTGTAATAAAGTTTATGAAACAAGCACATACTATTAATACGACGTCTACAAGCTAGAGATGTTAAACCTGCCTCTGCTTTTAATGATGATATACTAACGTTATATGAATAGCATGAATATATGAATCTTGTGGGTCGACTTTGTACTGATTCTAGGGAAATTGTTAGATAATTTTGGTTAGGGCTCCAAATAGCAGAGGCGTATTCTAATTTAGGACGGACAAGTGATTTGTAGGCAAGTAGTTTTACGTTTTGTGGGGCATGTCGTAGATGACGTTTTAAGAATCCAAGGGTTCTGTTAGCGGATGATACGATTTTTTGACATGTGCGTTCCAGGTTAGATCTTTGGACAATGTTCCGCCGAGGTATTTATAAGTGTGAGTTAATTCTACCGTGGCGTGCGAGATTTTGTACGAGAAGAGGAGAGGATTACGTTTTCGGTTAAAAGACACGAGTTTACATTTATTGGGGTTTAGTTCCATGAGCCATTGGTTACACCAGTTCTGTACGCTGTTTAAGTCATTCTGGAGGGAGTGCTGATCAGAGGTGTTATTGATTGTGCGATAGATGACACAGTCGTCGGCGAAAATACGGATGTTACAAGAGACATGCGTTGGTAGGTCATTAATGTATATTAAAAATAATAGCGGGCCAAGGACTGATCCTTGCGGGACACCTGATGTTACGGGAAGGGTACTAGAGGCTTGATTATTAATGTAAACACACTGGGTGCGGTTAACAAGGAATTCACTTATCCACTGTAAAATTTTAGGATGAAGGTTTAACCATGAAAGTTTTAGTAGCAAGCGTTGGTGGGGTACTTTGTCAAATGCTTTCGCGAAGTCCAGGAACATTGCATCAGTTTGAAGGTTACAGTCAAGGTTCATATGCACGTCATGGATGACAATAGCCAATTGTGTATCACAGGATAGGTTTTTACGGAAGCCATGTTGAGCAGGATGAAAAAAATTAATAGAGTCAAGAAAATTCATTATGTGGGAATAAATGACATGTTCCATGATTTTGCACGGCACGCTTGTTAAAGAGATGGGGCGGTAGTTAAGGGGTGATTCTTTGTTACCTGATTTGAAGACCGGAACAACCTTCCCCACCTTCCAATCGCTGGGAATGCTACCTGTGGAAAGTGATTGTGCAAAAAGTTTTGATAGATACGGTGCGGAAGCATGGCCAGTATTTTTGAGGAACTTGGGGGTGATTTCATCAGCACCCGCTGAAGATGACATCTTGATATTTTCTATAATACATATAATGCCGTGCGCTGAAAACGTGATTGAAGGCATAGGCAAACTTAGGTTGGTAGTTGCGGTAGAAAGTGGCATATCGGTTTCGTGTGTGAAGACGGATGAGAAAGCGGTGTTAAAAATATTTGCACAGTCAATGTCACTTGTCATCTCGCCAAGTGGGTTAGCTAGTGTGATGATCGGAGCCTGTTGCGGATTTAGTACTTTCCAGAACTTCCTCGGGTTATTCATTAGGATCTTGGGGAGGTCAGTTTGGAAAAAATCGCGTTTTGCGTTACGGATAGATTGCAGGTATGTTGATTCGGCTGTGTAATATTTCTCCCAGGCGCATGCGCTTGGGTTGCGTTTTGCTGCACGGAAAAGTCTCTTTTTTTTTGTTCTCGAGTGTCTTCAAGAGCTTTGAAAACCATGGTTTGTTGTGACTTGCACGAAATGTGATGGTGGGAATAAACTTCGCGGTGAGTTCGGCAATTTTAGTTTTGAAAGTGAGCCAATTATCCTCCAGGGATCGATCATCGAAACCCGTCTCAAAGTTTGGAAAAAACGCCGTCAGGTGATTATTAATTTCTTCGTAATTCCCTCTGTCATAGAGGCGAATTGTATTGTGGAAAGTTTGACGCGATTCAGGGGTGACGGTGAAAGTAGCGTGTAAAACTTTGTGGTCACTTATTTCGCGGAGGTAAGTAAGCGATGATAAACTTTCTGGGTGACTAGTTAGAATAAGATCCAAGATGTTGGAGGATTCATGTGTGACTCGTGTGGGTTCAGTTACTAACTGGGTGAGATTGAAATTCAAACAAACGTCAACGAAGTTAGTTATTTCGGTGTTGCCTGTTGGTGTTAGGTTCAGCCAGTCAATGGAGGGGTAAATAAAATCACCAAAAAGAATAATGCGCGCGTTGGGATATTTGCCAGTTATTTGATTCAGACTATCGTTTAACTGCGAAGAAAAGATTGCATTACTGGAGGGGGGTCTGTAGCAGATGCCTAGTATGGCGATTTGTGGTATAGAACGACAGATTACCCATAGTATTTCAAGCTCCGATTGGATGTTAATAACAGAACAAGGCAACAGCTGGTTAGTGGCAATAAGAACACCTCCTCCTCGTGAGCTCTTGCGGTCCTTGCGAAAAACGTTAAATTGCGGCAAATCAGCCAAAACTTCCGGATTGGTGACGTCGTCTGTTAGCCACGGTTCTGTTAGTACGAGTATATTGCTGGCAGATGAAGAAACAAGATTACAGATGTGTTCACGCTTTGGGAGGAACCTACGTATGTTGGTAAAGATAATAGAAAAAGAAAGATTTGGCAGTTTACCGCGAAGGCTTTTACAAGGAAGATTAGTAGTGCGGCGATAAGTCGTATGCTATGAGATTTCATGTACAGATTGTGATGACTCGTCGAATGCATAACGTTTAGTACCGATACACAAGGTTTTATAGCGCAAGAAAAATTTAGTGTTAGTAGCTTTGGCAAACTTTACAAGGTGCTTTCGCGCTTCTCGGACAGGGCGTGAAAAGTCCTCGCCTATGCTGTAATTGGTACCCTTTAACTTACGGCCATTTGAAAGAAACAGCTCCTTGGTTTTATAAAATGTAAATTTGACTATCATGGGTCGCATGCGATTAGCAGAATGGCGCCCGAGACGGTGAGCCCTTTCAATTTCTTTGGGGTCAATGGATAAGTTTAAGTGATCACGGCACAGGCGGAGGACTGTTTCTTCAGATTCGGGGTATGTTTCGGATGCATTCTCATCTTTAATGTTGTAAAAAATTAAATTGTTACGTCGTGAGCGATTTTCGGCATCATCCAAACGGGCTTCTATACCTCGGATTTCTTTACTTGTTTGGGTGGTGTTAGCGCAAATGGTGTTTATGTCGGTGCGTAGGGTTACAACATCTTGATAATTAGTTTCCAGGGCGGATAACCTGTTACTCAGATCAGAAATAGCTTGTACCGTAGTAGTAACTTGATTTCTAAGTCCTTGGACCTTGGCGACTAAATGTGACTGTCCATCAGACAGTTTCTTCAGTTGTTCTAGCACCTTTTCGGGGCCTGGGTTTGATTCAACGTCGCCAGCCAAGAGTACGCTACGTGAAACAAATATTTATTACCCAGCATCTAGAACTGCTTCTGACATTAATAAAAAACTAGCGCAAAAAAGGGACACAGACATAGAAGACGACAGGACGAGCGCTAGCCAACTAGCCCAGCTTTCTGCCTTGATTGCTTCTGACACTCGCGCACTCCACAGACAGTCTATAGACCTCTCTACAAGCGTTATTCACAGTGTACGTTACGCTGTTATTACTGACCCAAACTATTTTATTAGTGGGCGAAAATCTCGTCCAACAAACCAGGTAAAGCAACTGCCACCTACATGGATCTGTCAGCCTCGGCAGCTTTGTGAAACGTGGTCATACCATCGGCATTTGAAGCGTCGGTGTGGGTATGGGATGTACAGCCTTAGTCGAGTCTTTACATACCCATCCTCGATTATGTTAGGCAGTTCACTTGTACAAAAAGTAAGTATCAGATGTACTGTTGGAATTTCTTACCCGACTTTATCTTTATTCTATGCAGGTGTAAGACCTTCTTGTCCTTCAAACCCGCTAAGAGCTCTTCCCTCAAGTTCAAAAGGTAATCTCGTCTGCTATCATAGATTTGCATGTATTCAGCCATCGATGTAGTGTCACAGGGATTTAAGCATCACCAAATATCACCAAATTTGAAACAATTTAGAACGCAGCTCTAAGACATCCGTTCTTGCGCTGATCGTCGGCGTGACTCGTCCTCACTCGGCGTAACCGAGCGAACGAGCACAGCTAACGATGAAAGAACGAACGGAGAAAGTAGTGACGGATGAAATACGGCGAGAAAAAAGGGAGCGCAAAGAGGAAAGTGGGGACGAGAAGTGGAGCGGAAGCCGGAGTAGGAAAGCCGAGGAAGCAGCCTTGAAACATCACGAGATAGAGCTCACGTTGACGCTAGATATCTGCTCAGCGGTCGATTTAAGCTCCTTCGCTTAGTAGAAACACTTGGGTTCACCGAGAACTAGGGAAAGTAAAACATTTCGGCAGTAAAGATTAGTGCGAGCCGATTGGAAGTTTGGGGGAAGAAAAGTAGGGAGACGGCAAACAACGGAGGCGTACAAAGATAAGGTTCCCAATAGTAGTTGAGAAAGTTTGGCGATCGGAATACGCGTTTTTTTTTCATGATAGGTAGGACAATAGGCTAAATAATGGCAATAGTTTGGTGGCGCAAACCACTGCCCTCTTCCAAACGTGACGCTCAAAGCATCCATCGATCCACCTGTGGCAGTGGCGGAACCGGGAGTGCAGGAGAAGAAAGAAAGAGAAACTGAAAGCTCGCATTCGCGCAACAACCGATCAGAATATTAAGAATCAATATGGCAGCTTTGCTCTGAAGTGTTTTTCTAACACGGATAGCATGTTTACACGAAATACAAGGATTTTTCTTCCATGTAAAATGCTATGCCTCTCATAGCTAAATACTACGGGATTGTTAATTGTTTAGCAAAGCTTCATAGACAATTTCGTCTGTTGAATTTGCAGACATTTTTTACGCAAAATTTATGGAGAGACGAGGCGCATATATGCATTGTAGAACCTGTAGACTTCTTGAACGCTACATAGCTTGCGATATACAAGCAACAAAATTTTGCCTACTCAAGCTTTATTGAAGAAGGAACTGTGGATATGGCATGGCAACAGAAAGAAGCGAACATATCAATCAATAAGTACGGCTCAATACACGAAAGGAACGAGCGCGCGTGGCAGCCGAGCGAGCCGGAGCGAGCGGTGTCCGGGCCGGGACGCCACTCGCGAGAGAGCCCCACTCCAATTTCTCGCCACTGACAGGAAGGCTACAGGCCCATTGTCGTGTTGTAGCGATTTTTTTTACGCGAGCGTGCGCCTGCACAGTTTGGTATCACATCGCGCAATCTGCACCCGCCGCGTTCTCGTGAGGCCGTTAAGGAAAGTGCGGCTCGTGCCTTGTACACCGCGGAAGCGACGCCCCGCAAACTTGATCGGAACAACAGAGTTTCTCAAGCGAGCTGTGCCGGTAGTGTGCGCACATGCCATGCGCAGCCCAGCTGCACGCATGCTCTATAGGCCAGTACACTCTCAGTTCGCGATAGCAACGCCCTTACAGATGTCGTTGCAGAAAGTACGTTTGTCTTTCTATTCTGGTTGTAAATGGGCTGCTGCGGAAAGAATAAGACCACATGCCTCGGAAAGCACAGCTCGCGATGCGAAAAGAATAAATTGTAATAAAATAAATAGAAAGAAAAATAATCTAAGAAAGATGTGCCGTGACGCAGTGTTCAAGGCATCTGTCCATATGTCGCTAAAAGAATTATGTATACTCTTGAAAGTCCTTACATTTGATAAGGTTGTTTTATTTCGAACAATTTGTCGGGCAAGGTGCTAATGTGTTCCTTCATCCACCTGTGTTTGATTCTTACGGCTGTTTTCGTCACGATCGTATTGCTGGCACGGACCGTCAGTTTCCGTCATATCGTACATGTTATCAGGGCAAAGCGATTTGAGGGCATTATAGCACTCAGTGTTAGTGCTAACCTCGCTTCCGGATAATCCCCAAAGCAGACACTTTTGCTGTCCTGAAAGCAACAGTAAACGATTCTCAAAAAGATAAGAAACTTCAATGGCCGCTGAGAGAAGGACACAGGTCTACGAAATAAACCGCGGACATGTTTTATGGTCTATCTACACGAAAAACCAATCGAAGTCGTTGATTTTATTATTAGACATGTGTGGTCTTCTACATTTGCACTTTATTGAAACTGCTTATATTGGCGGCAAAATCCGGGACATATCAAAAATAAATCCATGCAGCCAAGCCAAGTAGCAAGACATAGAGCTATAGCCTCCATAAAAAGTGGTATGAAGCGTGGAATTCCTATCGCTTATAAATAACGGTTTCCTTTTGAACAAATTTTGCCCTTTCAAAAGTTGCAATATACAACGAGGAACAAATCACACAGGCATGAAGCTATATTACAGAAAAATATTTTTGTTGCTGGTACGTTGCTACACGGACATTCGGCACGTAACAAAAGCCGCTGCCGGTGAGAAACTATTGAAGTAGTTAAACAGGGCATTTTGGCAGCGATAAGACTGCTACACATATAAAATCATACGCCGAAGCAATTTCTCTGTTTTTATAGAGAAACAAAGTCCTTTCTTTTGAAACGCACCTCGACTTTATGCCAATGCTAAGCCCATGCTTTCCAAAGTATGAGTAACATATATCACAACACTACCAGATTGTTTGTGCATTAAAAAGCATTTACAAAGCTCAGTATATTAGACTTTCTAGTGTCATCATCATCAGCAGCAGCAGCAGCCTTTTTATGTCCACTGGAAGACGAAGGCCTCTCCCAGCGATCTCACGGTATAATGGATCTTCTTGTAGCTTTAGATATGTAAAAATGTCAGTATGAATGCGACTTCATGAAAGAGCCATATTTTACAAAGGAGGACATTATCAAAAAGTTTCACAGAGCTTTCTACAAAAACATTCTGTCATTGTTTTCGACAACATTGTCATTTTTTATGAATTGTTCTTGCAAATGTAGTTGACAATTTTTACAAAAATATTCGTTCTCATTGAGTGCGCCTTTACTGGTTAACACTCTTAGAACACTTGCGCTGTGGCCTCATAGAATATGGTTCACGGGTTCGCAGCTAAGTGGTTTGTGCTCGCGTTTCATAAAACAAAACGCAACCCCATGAAATGTGTGAAGGATATTGCTGACAATAACAAATGTTCGGAATGACAGTTGCGACTTGCAGTATCACAATATAGGGGGCTAGACAGGGGCACAGCGTGAACAAAGATATGTTGCGGCTGTCATTTGCAATGCACGACAAGCACACAACTGCTAATGGGTGCCAGTCACCTTGAAGAAAATTCCTATTCTGTTTGTCCTATAAAGTGGCTGATCGCTTAAAAATATCGTAAATTTTCTTGAGTTATGGCGCACCATTTGTTGTTGGTCTGAAACTGTGCGTTTCGTTAGGTACAACTTTGCACCACTTTACCTAGGTATTATTAGAGGTATCTACACAGCCATACAGAGATTTCATCAATTGCGTGACCTACATCCTCAAATAAACGGGGTTGGCCACGAAAGTAGCCTAAAGGTTGGATAATGATGCTACTTATTAGAAAAATGCCTACATATTAGAAAAAACGTCGAGCCGATGGCGACGAGCACTTGAAACACAAAGCTTTGTGAATTCAACCTCTGGTGTCCGGTGGTATCGTACGCCGTCTTCCAAAAATGTGCGGCGGAGTATCTCACCGACACCGTCCCCAGTGTAAATATTCGTGAGCCACCGCCAAATGAATGTGATTGTCGTGAAGCAAATACTGTGTTGGTAATCAGAAGCTTCTAGTTCTTTCAAGAATCACGAATACATGTTTCCACAACTAATATTATCTGAAGGCCTGAAAGATTGCACGAGCTACCAGGCCTGTGAAAGCCTACGATCAGCTCTCTGTTCATCGCTGTCGAGTACGATGCACAACTGTTAATAGGACATCATCCCAGCACATAGGAGCAACCGTTGGCAGGTGAGCTACAGTTTAGGAATTATTCGTGTGCTCTGCGTAGTTCTGTTTTTCCGTCAAATCCGCTCTACTCAGTGTTTGTTGCCGTTGTGGAAAGGCAGTCTATTGGAGCCCACGTTTGGCTAGAGCCTATCTGCCTCGTGGGTGGGAACCTCCCTGCTTCACTAGCGTACTGCAGGAAGGACACGGGGGAGTGGAACTTGTGGCCTCAATAAATGCGTGTCTGATGATGGCAACCACTCTCTCCAAATCTCTTGTTATTGCAATTTGAGTTCCCGCCAAGAGCACAATAATGTTCCACGCGGAAAAGACGTTACGGCAAACGCAGTAGCAACATATGGGTACCGCCGTCCAAAACACACTAAGATGGAGGCCGTTCCACGAGATAATACATCTTCTGCGTGATTTCTGGCCCGCCAAAGATTCACTACGACTGTGCTTGTACGATACGCAAAACTCTTACCATCACTTGAGTGACCATATGTGACAAGCAGACAATCCTTAGCAACCTTCCCCACAACGTAGGAGTGAGGAAACTCTTCTGGTGCATTTTCCGTTGGCTGAACTACCAATAAAATGGAATAAAATATTTGTTAGAGTCCACAAGAATCTTCAATTTGTACAGACTAACACCATCTGCATGAATTGGGTAGTTTCAGCACGTATAATATTTACTACTTGATAGGGCAGCAGGTCTCCAGTAATCTGTATTTGTCTAAAACGCTATTTTAAAACAACACACGCGACACCGTATGGTGAGCATGCAAGGTTCTTTAATTCTCCTATGAGAAATATTCTGCACACGTTTCACTGCCATATGCTAAGGATGTGCGCCAAAGTTTGTTCTGCTTTGAGTCATTGTCTTCATAGTAACATGTGCCAAACAAAACAGTTTTCGCGAAAAACCAGTGGTTAACAGATAAAATTACAGTTTTTACTGCGATTTTACTGGCTCTCTGATTTCTACAAAGAAGATTCAGGTTTTCTGCCACTCTCTGACAAACGGTTTTGCTGCTGCATGTGAATGTTGTTTATAGCGGCATGTATCAAATGTATTGAACGATGACAAAAAACTCATCTTCCTGCTCCCAAGCAGCCTGACAATTATACTATAGTGGGAGTCCTTATAGAGTTACTGTGAGTTGGGCAAGTTTCTATACATTCATTGCAACTAATTGTTTTTTTTCTGCTTGGCTTATTGTACTCTTTGTGTATTAGTTACAATGCCCTAATGGAGTTCCTCGGCATATGCGCAAGAACTTCTAGCTTATCTTCAACTCTGTGCTTCAGTGTAATTGGTGTAATTCAGTGTAATTGTAATTGTTGTGGGCTCGCCATGAATTGCTATATTTTGGTATCAGCACGGGGTTCGGCAAACATAAATAAATAAGCGTGAACACTCTCAATGCACGTTCTAACCAGGACAAGACATAAGCGGTACGAACTTTCACAATTTTACGAGTGGCATAGATTTGCTAAAATAATAATATTTTGACCAAACAAACAATTGCACCACATTCTAATATAAAGAAGTGATGCGCATCGAAGCAAATTTTGCAGGAGAAAGCAATGTGTAACCGTTTTCGCCACATGTCATCTCAAAACTTTATTATGTTGATCGCCAATTCCGAGCAGTACGCATAGAAAATTCTATCACGAGCTTTCTGCCACCAATGTGGTCAGCATAAATATATTTGCTGTCATAAACATTCCCCAGGTTCCATTTCATCTTACATTGCTTAAAACGTCCTTGGAAGTTCTATTTTGAGAAGCGCTTCAGCAGTAATGTCGTTTCCTTTTCAATATTAGCCACAAAACTAATGTGACGAACCGAGAGCGCCAGTTGGGAAGAAAAAAAGTGATTCTGACTAAATTAAGGTAGCGCCGGAAGTAATTCGCTGCAGAACCGTCATGAAATTGCGTGCGAAAAATTCATGCAAAATCAAGTAAAGTACACAGCGTCAGTAAAATGATGTAGAATCCAGCAGCCCTCATTCGATGAATTTGGTCCCACGAGGTGCACACAATCTTTCTGATGCTTCCGCACCTGAATGTTTCAAGCCTGAACAAAAGCTTCATTTACAGGTACGATTTCGTGAGGGACGATTTCACAACAAGATCTGCATCACTTGCACAACTGTTTCGTTCTCCCGCAAAATGTTTAACCTTTTCTCTACTTCATTTTCGCACTCCTTCCCTTGCGATTTGAGCTCGATGGCTAATTCGTAAATCTAAGCGTCGTGGCTGGCAATGACCGTACGCAAAAACTCATAGTTGGACCCTCAAGCTTTCTCTCAATGCAGCATTGTCTCTGTCGAAATTTTTACTCAGAAGACATGAGTTCTGGCACAATAATGGCTCAAGCCTTTTGCATTTTCAATAATTCCGTCAGAACACGGCGTGAACAGAGGACACTTTTGAACCATGTTCTAGGTATATCATTCTAACAGTCTTTTGGCAGTCCCTGGGAGCAGCAGAACGCACACGAAAATTGTATACTAAAAAATATGCATGAAAATTATGCTGAATATTCGCACGAAGATTAGGATTTCTTACTTCCTACTATGGTCTTCAGATCGACACTCGTAAACCCCTTCACCTCAGTAGCTCGAAAGTCAACCCAGCCTTCTCTGGAACAAAAACCAAGGCATTTAAAGGTAAACCACAGCTGTGTGTGTTTTATTAGGCACTGTTGAAGTTACGCTTCCTTCATAGCAATGCATTACGTGCAGATTTGGAAACCACGAAGTCAAAGATCGACAATGCAACTCTTAACATATTTATGTCTCGATATATATGTAACAAATATATATATATATATATATATATATATATATATATATATTATGTTTCAAGTGCCTGCAAATGCTGAGGCGTTTTAGAGGAGAGTGTGCTTATTTTTTAAAGCATTTCAAAAGTCGAAAAATATTAGCTGTTACTATAGTTTAAAACACAATAGAATATTGCAAAAAATTTAAAAACATGCAGCCGTATGGAAGATGCGTACATACATTATAAGTGTAGCGAACGTGCGCCACAAGAACAGGTGCACATTATTCATAAAGAAGGAAAGAAATTTAAGCGTCATTACCATCAACCAAAAACAAAACACTGTTACAGGAAAGTACACCGTTGGTTGTCGAACTAATAGAACGCTGAAGGTGGTTTCACTAGTTACTTGTGAGGGTCTTCGTGTAAAACAGGAGGTATTAATACGACACGCGCAATTGCTTGATACTTGCCGGTGTTGCGACAGAAAAAATGACGTTGCACACATAAACTTCCATCTTTCCGTGTTTTCATAGCTTTGCCGATAATAAAACCCTAAGTCAATGAAAAAATAAATTTTTGGGTTTTACGTGCCATACCCACGACAACATTATGAGGAAGCCGAAGTGGTGGAATCCGGACCACCCGGGTTTCTTTACCGTGCGTCTATATCTAAGCACGTGGCTGTTCTCGCATTTCGCCCTCTTCACAGCCGCCGTGGCCGGGATTCAATCCCGCGACCTCGGGTTTAGCAGTCCAACACCGTAGCTTTTAAAGAACCACGGCGATTTCTATAAGCCAATTACACTGCAGTCTAGAAATGCAAGCAACAGCTCACTTGCGTTAGTCCACGATCTTCCCAACCGAGCGGCTACTGTACAGTGTGATCCTGACATGGTTTGCCTCTATTCTCCGTACGGAAATGGTGCGATGGTATTCCTAACAACTGCCACTGCTAGGCGCTAACATTGCATTGGCTTTCTTCCTTTGAACACAATAGCAAGCCACGTACAAATAGTGGGCTGCTCTGGGTATTCTTGGCGCCAATCATATCCAGCTTTTGTGGGCAAGTACCGAGTAGCGTCCCAAGCGGCCTCGGCGCCAAGGTAGCCGGTTTCAATAGAACGAGCGGATTTTTAGCGAATAATTAAAGCTGCGGGTCAATTATTGGAAAAAGTAGGTGACGTGTTCTAGAACACAATCCCCACGAGTCAAATGCACTGACCACTCTGTAGAAATCTTGAATTTTGTTCCTGGAGCAGTTAAAGATTCAGCAATGGAAGCCTATGGAAACCACGAAAATTTGCACTTAATTTTCGAGACATAAACTGTAGCTGTCATAAAACTACGGCTACTCAGCTTACGATTCATATCTACCTTTTACTCTCTACGTATGGCATAACACTGTTCCTAAAAGCCATTCTTGAAACACAGTCGTCCAAATTCGCGTGTTATCTATAAAAGCCCGGGATTATCACTCGCGAACACGTTGGAAGCCGTGGCCGAGAAGTTTAATCGCTCACATATAAAGGTCCGTGTCATGTTGGCAGCGGGTCTCCCACCAGGTGGACGAAGCACGAAAGAAAAGATTTAGTTTGTAGTTTCAGGAGGGCTCTTCCCATATTACATTTTTTTTCTATTTTTACTTCGTAAAACGTAGCGATCGGTTGCTTATTTGTCAATATATCGACGTTCTTATTAAATTTTATTATTCAAACAAGATAACAACAAGCATGTACATGTCTGTACAAAATAAAAAAAATATCCTGCTTTCTAGCTTGTACGTTCTCAGAAATTCTGGACACGTACCTTCATCATCCTATGGAACTTTAGGGCAATCAATGCGCATGCGTAACTAAATGGCCAAAATTTTAGAGAATTTTATTTCAATATATCGGCTTGTTATCAATAAGTTTCAATTGACTGCACTGAGAGGGTAGTCTTTCTAAAAACATATCCATTTGTGGCCCTTAGTCAGAATATTCGTGGTGTGTTAAAGCCGTGTTTTCCTTAGGAATGGGCGGGTATGTCACAAGAAAGGAGCAAATAGTATTACGCTCTCTCTGCAGAGGGCATATTAACTTGAAGAAGCGCTAAATTTATACCGTAAAGCGATTTATGAGAGCTGGCGTTGGAACGGTAACTGCAAAGCGAGTATCATTCAGTCTGCTTGCACGCGCGTATTTTTCTGAGGCAGCATGGAAGAAGAGGGAGTCTGTATACGTGTGCACGCCTTGAGCGTGCGTGCGCGTGTACTTTTGCATAGGCACGCTCGTTTGTGTCTCCGTATTTGAATATGCAGGCGCATGAGTGCGTGTATGCGTGCGCGAGCATACGCGTGTTAGTGTGTGCGCGTGGGAGCAGGCGTGCCTGTGTGACTGAGCGAGCAAGCGAGCATTTGCCTCCTTACTCCTAATCACGGAAATGAATTGGAAATTGTGTTTATTTAAACAAATAGTTCAATTATTAACAAGAACGAATGGCACGCCCATTTCGAGCATAATCTCTTTCTCAAAGCGAAATCCATACAAAATTGTCCAGCAATTACGCTTCTAGGTAATACAATCTTCGAGCGCAGCTGCTGCCTTATTTCTACAACAGACAACCACATGCAGAACACTTAGTGCCGGATGGAGGCGGTTGTGCGTTTCGGATTGGGGAGCACACACCGCAATCCGCCGCCGCTATCGTACCGATGCTCTGGCGACGCGTCATCGCACAATTTTATAGTGGGTATATATCTGATACGGATCCCTTTATCTGGCTCGAATATTACAGCTCCCGCCATGTATCGGCCGAAATGAGGCCGACAGTGTGAGTGAGTATATTTGTCAGAACTCAGATTATGAGCGTGGAGTGTTATGCATCGAAGGCAGACAACAGCAGAATAGCCAGTTTGACATCACTGCTGTCCAGCGCTGAAGCTAGCTCTACACAGATTGCTCAGGGTGTGTCACATTCTCCCGAATAACAGGACACCCGTTCCCGCATTGGCAATCACATCAACCGTGGACGGGACCTCATGTTGACTCCTAGCTTTTTATCTTCGGACGCGTAAAAATTACGCCTTCTGCAGGGACGCGTCCAATCAAGCAACCTGGTGGTACTAATTTTTTAACTGTTTCCTTTTGTCTCCGTGCTCGTGGGGGCATTCAGCAATGAGGTGCTTCGTGCTTCAATGCAGAAAACAATGGATGGTCAGGTCGAAGGTATAGAAAATTCGTGCGCGTCGCGAAACCCCCACTAGGTACTCGGTGATTCTGTAGGGTTTGGCCTGACAGAACCACGATGTCGTTATGTGGCATAAAACCACTTCTAGCCTTCGAAAATCTACAGGCACTTCACAGCTTCTTCTCATAGGCATGCCTTTGGTTGGTCCGTGACTAGGCCTATGTTTAGAACGCTCATGCGCTCAACACTGTTGCTAAACTAGATAATCTTGATGGCAGTGCCACCGCTCGACAGAAATGGTCACTGCGTTTTATTCACATTGCCCAGATATCCTTGAGAAGTTTAGTGTCGTCTTCGGTCAGGAGGCGCCGCAGTGTTCAATTAGCGTTTGTGAATACGTTGGATGAAGTTCTAGAAGCCGCTTAATGGACGCAACGTCAGGTACTTCTACATATCCACATAGCTGTGCAAGTGCGCGGCAAAGGCCTTCGCAATATTTACTTTCCATTTCGTGGGTAACATTATATTGAGGAGCAATTTCAGTCGGTGAAGGTGAGTGACCTGCAAAGCTGTAGAACATGAGGCAGGCTCACACAAGGGTACATTTATATATTTTCGTCAATTAGTAATGGTACTGACATAGCTTCAGTTAAAACGTTTGGCGAAATGTTGGCTGAAGGTATGCCACTTGCTGTGAGCAGCTGTCCGCGGAACCAACCTGTGGGGCTATATACCGCCCGAGTCATTCAGAATTCGTCTATCTGCCACAATGACTAGCAAGACATTGCTCATACAGCAGCACAGATGGGCGAGGACCTCTATGCCGAGAATCACATAGAAAGCACAATGAGCAGCCAACAAGGATCACAAAATGCATTTGCTCGTAGAGTGGTACAGCGGTGCCTCCTCGCTCACCTCCGTGTTTCCGCTTGTTGTCTCGGTCAATCCAACCCTGAATTCGGGAAATGAGTTTAGCGCTGGCTCCTACTGGTCAACCCACTTGATCTGGGTGAACGAAGGACGTTGGCATTTCGAGGCCCATGCCCGCATCTCTTACTTTAAAATGTGCGCCAAAACTGTGCAGGTATGCCAGTGACTTTTCAATATTTCTAAGCAATCATAGTCATATAACGCGGTTCCTGGTCCTGTCGAAAATATATTTTTTTGGATGTTCTTATCCTTTGTACTGCATTGTTCACACTGGCCAAATTTTCTGCATTAATTGGATGTCATAGCTTCTACTATTATATACACTGCCTTTTAAAACACAATTTTACCCGCCGTGGTTGCTCAGTGGCTATGGTGTTGGGCTGCTGAGCCCGAGGTCGCAGGATCGAATCCCGGCCACGGCGGCCGCATTTCGATTGGGGCGAAATGCGAAAACACCGGTGTGCTTAGATTTAGGTGAACGTTAAAGAACCCCAGGTGGTGAAAATTTCCGGAGTCCTCCACTACGGCGTGCCTCATAATCAGAAAGTGGTTTTGGCACGTAAAACCCCAAATATTATTATTGTTAATAAAAGACAATTTCCTTTGTAAAAATTTGGAGAACGCTAAAGCTTCGCCTTTAAGAGTGGAACGCGAAAGCATTAAATGATTCCTGACTGCTTCTCACGCTTATGCGTATGCAACCGTTATGTTTACCGCGGACCGTATCCACGAAGGCGAGATTTGTGGTGGAACCACGGCATCTTGCGGTGGGCCGCGATTCGGCGGAGGCGAGCGCCAGCTGGAGTTAATGGAAGGAACCGGGCATGCCGCTCCCTGGCCAAATGGCGGACGCCGCGACTGGTCTGAGAACGCTGCGGCGCGTTTATGATTGTTTGTGCGTGAGGGCGTTGCTTTGAGTTTTCGCATAACAGAATTGTGTTTTCTCGAACAGTCAAATTACAAACCAAGAGCTACCATGTATGTAGGTGGTGCGCAAGTCGTAGGTAACGATTTTTCTGTGTAATTTAGCTTGAGAAATTCAATTAGTTCAGTCAATTTCTTGCATCATATGGAAGGCCTGGGTATACGTGGTTCGAAAACCTTTTCGCCGATGCGATGTCCGACACCGGCTTTTCTGCGACACAGTTTCCTTAATGCTCTCGCGTTAACCAATTACTTCTTTTACGCATCGGGTACAGTCGCGATCAACTTGAAGGTGATCGCTCGAGCTGCGACCGGCGGGCCTTCCAAGCAGCATAGCGGCGGATGTCGGAACTGCGAAGATAAAAATTGCGCTGTCTTCTTCCCCTTTTACGCTCGTACAGGCCGCAATCGTCCCCCCCCCCCCCCTAGACTATCTCGCCACATTTTTGTGCGTTACTGTTTCATGGCAATAATGCGTGCGCGTCCCTGCCTCATGCGTACATTGTCTAACAATAACATCTCTGTGCAATAGCTGATAAGGCAATCGAAATGAATTCGCAGGTTATCTCGTGAAGGTTGACGAAAAGCTGCGAGTTGCCAGACGGTGGTGACACCTGCTCAGGGAACAGCAAAAGAGAGAGGGGCAGCTATCTGATGTTTCCCTCTTGACTGAAGGTGATGATGTAATGTGGCGCTGCTCCTATTTTCGGTCGCAGCTCGAGCGATCACCTTCAAATTGATCCTGACTGTACGTGTGTTTCTAGCATATTTTATGCGCCCTTGCCGGAGATAGTAGAGCTTAAGAATGTTCAACAATAGCGAAGCTCATGCAGCTTTGCGGTTTTCTTCAAGACAAGTCCTATGCTTCTGCTATTGTTGTCACCCAAGGTGTGACGTCAGAGATGGCCATACGGAGTGACTCCACCCTCAGGAGCTGTACATCGCCCCCTTGCCGGGGAAATGTCTTTACATACGAGAACGACATAAAATGAGACCAGTGCTGACCCACGCTCTTTTCGTCTTCACACTGCCACGCCACGCCTGAAAAATTGCTAACACAAGTGATGAATGCACTATAAAAATGTTGAAATGTGATTCAATCTCTGCTTGCCGTCGATGAAACGTTGACATTCCGGCGCGGCTCTTACAACAGTTCACATGATTCATGCATCACGTTTCCCCCTTCAACTCGCTCACGAAGACATGATTTTTTATTGGCTTAAGCTAGACGTTGCGTTGCATTCCAATTGTTTACCTTTAGAGCGGAGGGGAAAGAACATTGAAAAAGTAAAGACATTACGTACTCTCTTACCACCATCTCTCTCATTCTGAAAGATGCAAAATATTACATTTTAATAATGCGTTTTTATTAGCAGGCCACCACAAATTTGGGAAGAAACAAACCATGCCTCGTATTTCAATTCAGATACAAAGCGTAGAAAATCCAAACAAACATGCAGTAACTGTCTACCAATCAGCTCTACGAGACAAGAAAACTGTAAGAAAAATAATTAGTGACACATGCGTAGATTACATCAAACATGAAATTTTAACGGACGGAGCGCACATTGTACGTTCACTCACAGAAAGAAAAAGTAGCCTATTGTCTGTAGTTCCCAGTGGCAGACAATAAGAAAACGGCGCTAAGAAACGTATCTACGCTAAAAGGCGGCACTTGGATGATTTTATGCGCGTTGTTTATTGCGCATAGGTGTCAATTTTGAATCAATTTGGAATATATCCACACTTTGATATTTTCCCAAGGTTCTCTAACGGGGACTGTTTTACGCATGTGTCCGACAGTGGTCTTTGCCTTTCCAGTCCTTGACCAGCTGTCTGGGCTACTAAACAGGATCATCTGATCACTACTCAGACGACACACGATCGGCACCATTGCTTTCTACGAAGGACTTGACATCGTTTAGGAGGACACTAATATAAGCTATTTTATTATGACTTATAAATTGCTTTAGTTTATGGTCATATTAGTGTTATTTGACGTATGATTTATCTTCACTAGTGTGTCAAATAAATTAACTGTGAATGCCTGCAAGCGTAGAATTGAATTCGATGCAGCTTTACTTCAAAGATTACAGATAGATGAGCGACACCTAGCCAATCTGTTGTACTGCGATAGCAATTGCTTGGACACTTGAGGAAAATTCTTGCAATCTGCTTCGACACCGCGATGATGTTTTGGATATATCTAAGTATATACACGTTTCAATAAACTAACATTATACTTATTTTAACGACAAGATTCGAACAAAGAACGTCTAGCCCCGAAGCCCGGTAGCCTTATTATTCGGCAACGCGCTCATTAATTTTTCTGTATTGCATGGATGAAAGGTTAGTAATGTGGCGAGACCGTTATTTAAAACACATTCATAAACACACGGGAAAGCAAATACAGACGATGCTATGCATTTCAACGAAAGTTTGAAATGGACCCGTAGAATAAAGCTTGACTGCTGTCTTAGTAAGCGATAACTTTCTAAGCGTCCATCGTCATATTATGTTATATAGTAAGGCACAGAAACACAGATATATACTTAAGTATTACGTATTTACGTGGGTACATTTAGATGTTATGCCAATATATTTTTTAAATGTCCATACCTTCTTTTTGCGGCTCTTTCTGCCATATGATATTATGCTGATGCCTCTTGAATTCGACTCTGTTGATATTGCCGCTCTTACTACTGACACACCATGTTATAAGTCCCGAAATTCGTATCTATCTAGATGGTTGAAGTGTTTGCGACGCGTACCATGATGCGTTGTAACGCTGTCTCATAACTACTTTTATTGCGATAGCAATTAAATGGACACTCCAGGCGCACTTCTGCTGTCGCCATCACCGTATCACTCCGTATGGTGCAAGCGTTGGAGCGTGAGCCGGCAAACGCGGTTCGATCTCGCATGCTTGGGCGTGGGATACAGCGTGGATCCGGGCACTCTCCTATCGCACCCGATGCGGAGGGGGCGGGGGGGAGTCAGTCGAGGGTCGAGGAGCTTTCTCTACGGCGGCTGCTAGGGGGCCTCAATAGAGAGTTTTAGCCCAGCGGGTTTACGGCCAGCGGAGCAGAGCGGGCGAGCGGAGACACGACTGCGCATGCGCACAACGCTGAGGCGGCCAGCGGTTTTACGGAGCAGCGTTTACGCCCGCTGGAAAGCACTCCCCAGCGGAGGGTATACGCAGCGCGCGAGCGTGCCTAAGCGCGCGCGGGCGTGTATGGGAAATGCAAGATGGCAGCCGCGAACATGAACGCCGGCAGTTCTGCATCGACGACGGCAACTGCGGCGCTGACCCGTACATTAGTACTCAGTATATTATTAACAAATAATGTACTGAGAACATGTAATATATCTTTATTCAACATTTCTTGCATTATAAAAGCAAGCGTAATTCAAATTCACTTCTCAGTAACTCCTATTCAGACCACTAGATGGTGAAGCAGAGCGCCCCGCTCTCTCCGCTCGAGCGGGTGAGTGATCCGCCGGGCTAAAATTCTTTTTTCGCGAACCGCTCCGCTGGCGCAACGGCGGAGACCGCGAGCGGAGCGAAACGTAAACCCGCTGAGCTAAAACTCTCTAATGTTCTCCTCGCTAAATCCCCTTAAACTTCGTAAAGTAGCGGCACACTTTGAAGTATGCCGCCTCCTTCTCGCGCGCTCTGGCCGAGGCGGACGCCGCGTCGCTATTGGCCCAATAGCATCACTTAGGCCCTGGCACTGTGCATCAGCGCCATTTTTGCTCAAGAAACGTATACGGAGTGCCGAGGAGTGCATGTTGGCGCTGTTGCTACGCTTGAGCAGTGTAGATGGCGCCACGTTCGAGGAGGGAGCGTGAAAGACAGGAGAAACGAGGTGCAGTGAAGGCGGAGGAGGGGAGTGTCGCTACTTTAGGAAGTTTAATGGGCTTTATTCCTCGCCCCCCGCATCAGCACAGAGCGCAGAAAATCGCGGCGGGTACTATGACGTTGGCCACGCGCATTGCGGAGGCTGTAGTAGACGCGTTTGGCGGACGCCAAGGGGCGCCTTGCCGGCGCTCGTGTGTCTGAAAAGCAATCGGCGACGTGGGCAAATGCTTCAAATGGTCCGTGGGACGAACGCGCGGTGGAAGAAGAACAATAACAGAGTGGGGCTTTGCACTGATGAATGAACGAGAAAGGAAGCGTGCCTCCCTTTCTTTCAAGAAGCTTGACCTCAAAAAACAAAGTGCTGGCTGACACCGAGATACAGGTGTCCCTCAGTGAAACCGAAATAAACGATTTAAAGCAGTGAAACGCCACACTGAGGCGTTGTGCACGGGCCTAGAATACGTCAGGAAAGTTGAGGCTGACCAACCAGCTGCTGAGAAAGAATCTCACTTGTGATAATGATCGGGCTTCATGCCAGTGAACCTGTTATCAGTTGATCGAAATGGATCCCATCCCCGTCATTCACGCCTTCCACATATTTGGACCAATCCTTTGCCTTTTCTGTGCAGTGGTGGCAAAGAACAGAGCACTCGTGCATGTAGTGCATGAATAGAATACTTGTGAATTGTAATTAGAGCAGGAGATTTTACCCTTCTTAGGAAGAAACGTAACATTACTTGCTTCACATTATTCAAATATTCAGTTACTCTGTCAGCATAAAATGCTCAAAGAATTATTATTTTGCTTTCAGCGGAGTCTCAAGCGGAGTCTCATGCGGCATCTGTGTTTCACACATGTATTGACAGTCAATCATCATTCGTGACTGAAGCGGATATTCGAAAATAATTGTTTCTGGATGCATCTTCTTTTTATTCGTATTTGATAATGTTCAGCTCAATTTTCAATGAGGTAGATTGTTTTTTTCAACTGTATTTCATTCGCTGTGCATTTTAGTAACCCCTTTCTTCTGATTTCTTCTTGAGTAAAATAAATGCTGCTTCTTAATATTCAAGCTAGACTAAGCTATCTTTTTATTTTTTTAGCATGCTTACTAGAAATTGACAGCATCGGGCAACATGGGGTCAGCTTATTTTGACATAAAACGAGGTTCTGCGTGACTCAGGGAATTTAGCAAAGGTGCTCGGGGAGAACCTGGAAAACTCAGTGAATTTGGAAATGTCAACTTGGTAGACACCCTGTATACTGCGGACGTGTGGAGCCGTCCCTGAAAGTAGCCGTGTGGGCGTGTAAGCAATGGCTACATGACTTAAAGGCTATGCAACATAACGAAATGTTCATTCAACTTCAACGTTCAAAAATAAAATCCTAAACAAGCAAAAAATCACATATGCATAGCATCGGGCCACTCAGCATTTCTTTGGTTCGTTGTGTGGTCGTCGACTTTGAATTTTGACTTTGATTCAGTTTGCGTTGAACCATCGCGTTCAACCGTCTGTCTTTAAGAAAGGGGCTTTGATATTTTCGCGCGATATATTGCGCAAAGGAATAAACTACGAAAGCACACTACGTGCGTATTGCACGTATAGGCTTCTATAGCGGCTGTATCGTCACCAATTCGGCGCATGACACTGGATGTTATCTTAAATTGCGCTCTTATCTTAACCTTGTGCCTGATTTATCTCGGACGTAGCCTTGTGTTTTTTTTTCTTTTTGAGCGTGACCGGATTTTGCTTCTACTCGTTTTGCTTTCATCTCTTTTGGTATTCTACAAATGCTCTAGATCAATGCAAGTGGCGGTAAAGCCTAATGTAATCATTTTTGTTCTCATTTTTTGTATAAGCTCTATTCCTTTGTATTGTGTAGGCCAGGTGTATCTTGCCTCGAGATACATCTAAATTGTGTTTTGTTTATGTGCGCTATGCTTAGTTATGTGTGTAATGCACAATATCGTGCATTCACATTGAGGATTCATGCGCATTTTGACTTCCTTTATTTCATATTCTTTTTTGTAAGCAATTGTACTGTTGCTTTGACCCACCTCTGACTTGGCTGCTGAAAGGGCAGCTTGCAGTATTATGTGGATGAATAAATAAACATATGCGCTGAGATAGCATGTGACGTAATTGCGGATACGCAGTCACACAGAAGCAGAAAAAGCAGGCGACAAAATGTTTGATTTAAAGCAAATTAGCTATAATACCTCTGTACTATTTTATTACGAGCCTCGCTTGCGTAATAGAAATATTGCGCTGATCTATATTGTGAACTGGTTGCCGCTTTCTTTACTAATTCCCAGTTTAGTAAGTGTTCTATGGTGAGATTCTCACATTGATATAATTGCCAGTCAAACCCATGACCACTCAACGAAGATTATTGTGCTTGATATGCGAAAGACTATAACATGACCACAGACAAAGCAACGTCAAATCTGTGAATAAAAGAAATGTCTTCTTCATAGCGGGATATAGACATTTTTCTTATTCCTAGCAAAAAAAAAATAGCACTGCTCTAAAAGCGAAGTAGTTTTGCATTTACTTACTGCACGTTGCAATCATTTTCGGCATTGCTGAAAAAAATAGAATTGTTGCATTGGCGTTGTTTGGCTGCGGTATAACTGCAGAGCAAACAAACAACAGAGGATCCAAGTTGTTGACAAAGAAGTGCTTACCTAAATATATATTCATTACAGGAAACGATTATATATATATATATATATGTATATATATATATATATATATATATATATATATATATATATATATATATATATATATATATATATATATATACCCTAGCGAACTGCAATGAGCGTGTGCATTTTTCAGTATATGTCAGCAATATCAAAACATCCTATACTATTCAAAATGGTGAGTTCCTGTCACTGATTACAGCAGATGGCTCACAACAGCTAATGCCGCCATAGCTACCAATCCTGCTTCCACAGCAACCGAATATGGTTTCCGATGCAGTTCATGCAGAAGACACCAGCCATGTATGTATAGCAGAATGATTGCATAACCCGTACTTTGGGATTGATAAGTTACAGAATGTATGGCAAGCGGCATTTCGCTCATTGATTTGCTCACCCTTTGTAACAAGTAAAAAAACCAAGTCCATTTTTTACGATTCCCGCATTTGTAATGTTACATATGAAGTTGCGAGATAAGATATGACTACAGAGATTAGCAAAAGTTGGCCTGAAAAATGAGCTAATAGTGTTGATAGCTCATAACAGGGTTGCATGTCCTCAGAACTGCGTAGTCACCATCCATAATGGCGTTGATAGCGACCACTGTTTCATTCGCAGTGGTTGTAGCATGCAGTAGGTTTGTTTGGTTCAGTCCAGCGCGCGCGCAATGTCACAAGCGCATGTGAAGCGGTCAGTGATGAAGGGTCATTCTACTGCTGTCTGCACGCTGACATCCAACCTTCCAGCTACATTATAATGGACACACTATAAGTTTTCTGTCAGCTCACTTGCAAAAATTACGCAGGAATGTGCACGCTGTAATGAAGCATCTCTCAGATGAAGGTGTGACTGTTTTGCACTGTGGACGCAGCGCGAAGGAAGTCATGAGGTACTCTCTGCTGCAAGGGCTAATTCTTCACGAAATGGCAGTATCTGCATCTTCCACACTTCATTTGTGCAAAATTAATACAGGCTTGTGGATTCCTTTAGTAATTAAAATTGTGTTGGTATAGCAAGCGTCTCTTTATTGTTCCATTGATAATCAGGCAATCAAATATTGTGAATGCTAGCATTACTAGATGGGACAGATGGTTCTGTGTAGCATACCGTGAACGTGCAGTGTTAACACAATTTTTGTTTTGCTGAATCTATGTCGTAAATGCATTCCATCTTAATTTATATCCTCATTAAAGAACAGCAGATGCCCTGAATTAAAACGGAGTCCCCTAATATGGTGTGTTTCGGTATCAGATGGTGCTTTAGGCATTTAAAATTTGAGCAATTTCTTTTGTATTTCGGCTTACCAAACAGGTGTTTTGCAGTTTAATTAAAACTGTAGGTTCCAATAGCAACTATTAAAGAACTGCATGAATCTCGCGTGAGGAACATCTTTCAATAACCCGCTGTAGTTGCTTAGTGGCAATTGTGTTCGGCTGCTAAGCACGAGGTCGCGAAATCGAATCCCGGCCACGGCGGCCGCATTTCGATGGGGGCGAAATGCGAAAACACCCGTGTACTTAGATTTAAGTGCGCGTTAAAGAACCCCCAGGAGGTCGAAATTTCCGGAGTCCCCCACTACGGCGTGCCTCATAATCAGAAACTGGTTTTGGCACATAAAACCCCACAATGTTTACCATCTTTCATTGTGCAAATCTGACATGAATTTAGTATTTTACTAGAACTGAGGTTCATGCGAGGGTTGACGATGGACAAGCAGAGGCGTAGCCAGGGGGGGGGGGGTGCTTATGGGGCTTCAGCCCCTGCCAATAAATTTCTTCGTGCTGTCATGCGCCGCCGACAAAAACAGGCCACTCGCCGGAAATCATGCTACATTTTTTCTAGAACGTTGTTTTCACGCTCCAAAAGACATTTCAGCACGAACAATGGCAAATCGCGCTTCGCAATGTTCCTATCCACTGTATTCATGTATCGTAACGCAAGGAGCCTCATCCGAGCATAAAGTTTCAAAGTCGTTTTGATGGCGAGCGGGCTCGTCGCGACATATCGTGGAGGCCGTGGCATCTACAGAGTGCATGGCTTTCAATTTGAAACGTTATGGGTATAAAGTTCTCATAAATGTTTGATGCAAACGGTGCATTCACATTTCAAAGTCGTGCTTTAGATATTGAATTCCTGAACTTTGTGGGTTTAATGTTGTTATAAACAGTTGACGCCAAAGGTGCAGAGACTTTTCTGTAGTCTTACATCGGATAATAAAGCAAGACAAGCCAAATGAACACACTTTCAGACAAGTTGACCAAGCACGCAGCGAGGTGCGATGAGACGAAGCTTTGTAATGGTTCATCTGTGCCGTCATGTCGCAGAAATGAATATGAACATGTTCTTTTCAGCTGTGCCAAAGAATCCATGGGAAGACGCAAAAGCCAGAAATGGTAAATATGTTCTTATTTCTTTTTTCGACTTTGATTTTTATTCGTGAGCACACGTTGAGTCCCTTCATTTTCTTTCGTTCTTGCTACCCGCGGGCTGCCAAACCTACCAGAGCGCATGCACTTTTATCTTTTCTTTTTCTATGGCCTTTTTCTTTTATCTGGCCGAGTGGATTTTCACCTGGCAGAATTTTGGACGCTTTCTGGCTAGCAGACGAGAAAAAGAAACAACGCATGGTCGCTCACCGCTATCAATGGAGGGACTCGATGTATTGCAACGCGTTCGCTTGAGCGCAACCTCTCCGAAAAATTTTGTTTCGCCGGTGTAGGACACCAAGCAGTAGTGTACGTATGGTTCTGTGTGGACCAAGTGTGTCACGTTGTCTTCGATATTCCTTCCGTAGCCACACTAGGGGCCCAAAGTAGGTATTCTATTGTGGCCAACATGCTTCCTATTGCGCTTATTTCATTCCGGGGCACCCCGCCCCAAAAGAGAATAAATGAAAGACATAGTTGCGGAGTTGCAAATTGTCGCACGGTGAAAGTTTGATTTTGTTACTTCTTTTGCGGAAATTAATGGGCCACGGGACGCTTCATTTGCCTGGTGATCTTATTATATAATTGCGATAGCAATTATATGGACACTCCAGGCGCGTTCCAACCGTCTCCATCGCCCTCATGTTCCGTACATATTCCAAGGGCGATAACATCGTGATTGCTTGCCACATGCAGTATGTGCGAGTGAAAGCGTAAAGGGTGGCATGGGTGAGCCGACGATGGTGGTGGTTCAACCTGTGTGCATAAAAAAGAAAAGCCGGGTGGAAGTGCGCCGCCTTCCGTTGCACGCGATACATCAGGGGGAGTTGGAGCGAGTGGGGGGGGGGGGCTGTGGTCTATGAATCTGCGGTTCGGCAACATGTTTATGTGCGTCGTTTGACGCACAATATACAGCGGCTTTTTTTCTTAGATACGTAGATATATTGGAGACTTATACGTATATTTAAATATCTTGTCACGAGGTTTGATGTATACGTGCAGTAAACTTTGTTTCCGTTGACACTTTCTTGCCCTTTTTCAAGCTGTATCTTCGCATTTATAATGTACGAAGGCGAGTCAAATGAAAGTATGCCAACCCATCTCACGCAGTATTGGTTTGGTTCATTATGTGCGAGCACGCGCATAATGAACTACTGATATCACAACGGTTGGGATGCAATATTTTCACTAGGTTATTTCAAAACGATAACAGATTTCTTTATTTTTTTTCAGAAAGACTACGCAAGCACTATGTAGCGATACAGGCTGTTATCAATTATTTCTCTATGAATACTGCAACATACACATAGGCACCTTATTCACTTAATAGAAGTTTGATAAATAGGCCTAAACATTAGTTGTACAAGAAAAGAAAAAGCTCATGATACTATCAACACAAAGTTGGTGCCGTTCATGTAAAGCACTTTCTAAATACTTATTTTCGGTGATATTTATTTAATAGGATAGTTTTTAGAACAATGCATATTTTTTAAATATTAAAGCTATTAATTTGGTCTGAACATTATTCTTCCATTATCTTGGCAAATTAGTCTTTAAGGAGGCGTAGGGGATGTGGATGGCGTAATGCCCAAAATACTGCTTGCTTTACAAGGAAGCCACAAAGCTCCGCTGGCGTTTCCCTAACTTGAGGAATAGGAGCCTCACAGGAGCCGCTTGACGGCGCTTCATCAAGCAGGTTAAGCAGGGGCCACCAAGAAAGGCACTGACACCTGAGAAACTGCAGGCTGTCGTAAGTGAGTATTTTAAACCTAGCATGTTTTCCAATATACTAAATTTGATACATGAGCAATTGACTTAGCTATTTAAAATGTGCCGCACGTTCCTATTTCGCAACAGATGACTTTGTCGCCTACGTCGATAACAAATCGTCGGTAGAGCCAGCAGCAGACCAACCGCAAAAGATGAACCGACTGATACGGAAGGATTTGAACAAATAGTGGTCAGGAGGAAAACATTTACGCCTCGTTTTTTCTTCCACATGGTGCACAGCTGCGAAGCAACTGACCACGGTGGCGGTCTGACCTGTGACGCAGCAGAGTGTGCTAAGAATCCCTGGATCCGGACAGGCCGCCATTGGAATCTGAACCTGGCAACGTTTAACGCTAGAATGTCATCTAGTGAGGCGAGTCTAGCAGTGATATTGGAGGAATTGGAGGGCAGTGAATGGAATATAATAGGGCTCAGTGAAGTTAGGAGGACAAGTGAAGCATATACAGTGCTAAAAAGCGGACACTTCCTGTGCTACCAAGGCTTAGCGAGGAGACGAGAACTAGGAGTCGGATCACTGATTAATAATAATATACCTGGTAAAATACTGGAATTTTATAGCAATAATGAGAGGGTGGCAGCTCTTGTTGTGAAACTTAATAAGAGGTACAAATTAAAGGTACTTTGAATTGACGCCCCTACATCCAGTCTTGATATCAAGAAAGTCGAAAGCTTCTATGAAGATGTGGAATCGGCTATGTATAAAATCAAAACAAAATACACTATATTGATGGGCGACTTCAATGCCAAGGTAGGCAAGAATGAATGAATGTGTGTGGTTTAGTGGCGCAAGGGCCAGATATGGCCAAAGAGCGCCAAGACAGTGTTAGTGACTTCGCGGTGGACTGATGAGTTCTGTGACGAAGATGTAACTTGGCTGTAAAGTGGCCTAAAATAGTCGCTGTAAATTGCGTAGAGTCTACGTGGTATACAATTATGGCGATGACTTGTGACGAATACTATGAAGATTAAAATCCATAGTAGAAGAATGATGCAAAATATAAAATATATAAGAACGTAAAATTACATGGAGCACTGCTGCCTCGCCAGAGCCCTTGAAACACAAGGGCCTAGAGGCATGTGCTATACTAAACAGCTATCGCAGCGGCATCCTCTGAAGAGAGGACCCGCTACGAACATGTGGGGCTAAAACATGCAAGACAACATCTTTCAGAAAACTTAGGACTGCGTTGGTGTCAAATAAAGGTTCTGGGCCGAGTAGCATTACGGGATGTAGGGGGATGTGCTGCCGGTATGCTAGGGAAAAATGTTTCCTTCTTTCAGATTCGGCTGCCCGACACTCCAGGAGGACGTGGAGGACAGTCAGCCTCTCCCCGCATCTACCACAGGTTGGAGGATCATTTCCAGTGAGCAGAAAGTTATGCGTGCCAAACGTGTGTCCTATTCTGAGGCGACAGAATAGGACATCTGTTCGCCGTGATTTTGTTACGGAGGGCCAAGAAACTAAGTGTGGCTTTATTACGTGCAGTTTATTATTTACTTCTGCGTCCCACATACGTTGCCAGTGGTTTCGCAGTTTTCTTCTTAAGAAAGGCTTCAGGTCTGTGACAGGGACCGAAGCAGTAGGACTAACTGCATGCAATGAAATGGATGTGGCCATCTGGTCCGCTAGTACGTTTCCCTCAATGCCCCTATGCCCAGGCACCCAGCATACAATCACATGTTGGTTGGATATATATGCTTTACACAGTACGGAGTAGAGTTCGTTAATTACCGGATTTTTGTGGTTACAGAATGACATCAAGGCCTTCACAACACTAAGGGAGTCCGTATATATAATTGATTTCTGGAGGTTTGATTTCTTTATATGCTTTACAACCGACAAGAGTGCGTAGGCCTCAGCCGTAAAGATACTGGTTTCCGGATGTAGTACGTCGGATTCCGAGAAGGATGGACCGACGGCTGCATAGGACACCCCGTCGCGTGACTTCGATGCATCTGTGTAGAACTCCGTGCAGGAATGTTTGTACTGGAGTTCCCGGAAATGCATTTGGATTTCTATCTCAGGAGCATACTTTGTCACTTGCACAAAAGATATATCGCATTGTATGAGCTGCCACTCCCAAGGAGGTAGCAGCTTCGCTGGATGCATTAGGCGGAGCTCGAGGAGTGGGACATGCATTTGATCACTAAGCTCCCTCACACGCAGCGAGAAAGGCTGTCTTACGGAGGGACGATTATGAAAGAGTGTAGCATATGTCATATCGTTAACGGTATTGAAACATGGATGTTGAGGGTTAGAGTGGACTTTCAGGAAATATGTTTGGCTGATGTATGTTCTCTGCAGATGTAGTGACCACTCATTTGATTCTGCATATAAACTTTCGATGGGACTTGTTCTGAAAGCTCCAGTGGCCAGTCGGATTCCTAGATGGTGGACCGGATCTAGCATCTTTAGCGCGCTCGGGGCTGCAGAATGATAGATCACGGCACCATAGTCCAACCGTGATCGAATGAGGCTCTTGTAAAGGTTCATTAAACATTTCCTGTCGCTGCCCCATGTTGTGTGGGATAGCACTTTAAGTAAGTTCATTGTTTTTAAGCATTTGACCTTGAGGTACTTTATGTGTGGAATAAAGGTTAATTTCGAATCAAGTATGATGCCTAAGAACTTGTGTTCTTTGTTCACAGGAATTTGCTGGCCATACATTACGATACTGGGTTCTGCAGTAAGCCCTCCCTTTCTTGTGAAAAGCACACAAGAACTTTTGTTGGGGTTAACTTTAAATCCGTTTTCTTCTGCCCATTTGGACACTTTGTTCAAGCCCTGTTGAACTTGCCTCTCACATACAGTAAGGTTGCAGGATTTGAAACCTATCTGTATGTCGTCTACGTAAACAGAATAAAAAATGGCTGGCGGTAATGAAGCACGAAGGGTGTTCATTTTCACGATGAAGAGAGTGCAGCTGAGTACACCTCCTTGAGGTACACCAGTTTCCTGTATAAAAGGTCGCGACAATACATTGCCGACTTTCACGCGGAATGTACGGTCGGACAAATAGCTTTCTATTAGCACGAGCATATTGCCACGGATGCCAATTCCCGACAAGTCTCTCAAGATTCCATAGCGCCACGTAGTGTCGTACGCCTTCTCCATATCGAGGAATACGGATAGGAAATATTGTTTATGTAGAAAGGCGTCGCGAATGTTTCCCTCAATGCGCACAAGGTGATCGATTGTGGACCGCCCTTCTCTGAAGCCACACTGAAAGGGATCGAGGATATTGTTGAGTTCAAGGAAATGTACTAGTCTGCGGTTAAGCATTTTTTCAAAAAGCTTACAAAGACAATTTGTAAGAGCTATCGGACGGTAGCTTGCCGCCAAGGAAGGGTCTTTACCGTGCTTAAGAACAGGGACCACGATCGCTTCTTTCCATGTGGATGGGAGGTATCCCGTAGCCCAAATAACGTTGAAGAGCGTGAGTAGTGTAAGTTTGGTGTCAGTGTGTAAGTTTCTGATCATTTCGTACATGACTCTATCAGGTCCCGGTGCAGAGCTTTTGCATGTGGTCAAAGCAGCTCTCAACTCTGCAATACTGAACGGCCGGTTATAAGGTTCATTTTGTCTGGATTTTTGTATTATTGGCTTACATTCTTCTATTTGTTTGTATTTCAAAAATGATTGCGAATAGTGGTTTGAACTCGACACGCTCTCAAAGTGTTCTCCAAGTGTGTCCGCCTGATCTTTCAGTGTTTCACCTTGTGTGTTCACCAAAGGGAGTGAATATGTTTGTCGCCCTTTTATCCTATTGACCCTGTTCCAGACTTTGGTCTCATCTGTATAGGAGTTGATACCAGATAAAAACTTCTGCCAACTCTCTCTTCTGGCTTGTCGGCGGGTTCGCCTGCCTTGGGATTTTACTTTTTTAAAATTGATAAGATTCTCCGCAGTGGGGGAGGCGCGTAGCATCCCCCACGCTTTGTTCTGTTTCCTACGAGCAATCCTACAATCGTCGTTCCACCACGGGACACGCTGTTTGCATGCCAATCCATTTAATTGTGATATACATTTAGTTGCGGCATCTATTATGAAGGCTGTAAAATATTCCACGGCAGCATCAATTCCAAACGAGGACATGTCATCCCATGATATACTGGTTAAGTTTTGGAAATTCTCCCAGTCTGCTGTCTCAGTCTTCCACCTAGGAGCCTGTGGTGGATATTCGTCTTCTTTAAGTGTTCTTAATAGTATGGGGAAGTGGTCGCTTCCGTAGGGATCGCTGGTAACTTCCCATTCTAGTTCAGGCAGTATGGACGGAGAAACTATGCTCAGATCAATTGAAGAAAAGGTATTGTTTGCAAGACAGTAATATGTGGGTTTCTTCTTATTGAGAAGGCACGCACCAGAAGAGAAAAGGAACTGTTCAACGAGACGACCTCGCGAATCTATACGAGAGTCGCCCCACAGAGAGCTGTGCGCATTGAAATCGCCAAGAACAACGTAGGGTTCTGGCAATTGATCAATAAAGGATTGGAATTCGTGCTTCGTTAATTTGTAATGTGGGGGTATGTAAAGAGAGCTAATGGTGATGAGTTTGTTTAGGAGTACAGCTCGAACCGCCACTGCTTCGAGAGGCGTTTGTAGCTGTAAAAGTTGACATGCAATGCTCTTATGGATAGCAATGGCAACACCGCCCGATGATGCGACAGCACCATCGCGATCTTTGCGAAATGTTATATACTGTCGGAGAAAGTTTGTGTGTTTGGGTTTTAAGTTTGTTTCTTGTAAACACAGCACTTTGGGATTGTGTTTGTGGATTAGTTCTTGAACATCATCAAGGTTTCTAAGGAGACCTCTGACGTTCCACTGAATTATCTGTGTATCCATATTGGAGGTCTATAGGTGCTGTGTTTACGGAAACGGAAGAGATGCCTTAGATTACAGAGCCCTTTAGAGGCCCTGTAACAGGGGTTTTGCTCTTTCTGAAGCGTTGGAGCGAGTGTCGACGCTCCTTCGGCGCTAGGTGCGCCTTGAGGATAGGTGTTGTGTCCATTGCCTCTAGTGAGGCGCCGGACACGTGCTCTTGCGAGCGAGAAGTTACCAGGGAAGATCCCGCCTTGGAGGGCAAGACCCCTGTGCCCACCAGCCCGGAGGTCGATGGGGCTCCCTGAGGGATTTGGCTGCGCCGGCTGTGGCCAGCGCTGGAAAGGGCCGGGGAGGTTGGGGCAGCCTCGGCTGCGCCCACCTTCGGGGTCGATGGCCCCGTTTGCTGAGTAGGCGGAGCAGCGCTAGCTGCAACCGCCGCGGGGGCAGATGGCGTAACTGCCGACTCACTGCCTGTGGGTTGGACAGCCACCGGAGGCCGCTGTGACGCTGCCCCCTCACGCGCCACTTCGGCAAAGCTTTTCTTTGGCAGGTACACTACCCGCCTGCGTGCCTCTTTGAAGGATATATTCTCTTTTACTTTGATCGTTACTATTTCTTTTTCCTTCTTCCATGAGGGGCACGACCGCGAGTACGCGGCGTGATCCCCGTCACAGTTTACACAGTGGAAAGCGTTCTCACAAGCTTCAGAGGTGTGTTCTTGGGCACCACATTTAGCACAAGTCTGGCGGCCTCGGCAGCTCTGCGAGCTGTGACCGAAGCGCTGGCATTTGAAACAACGGAGTGGGTTTGGCACGTACGGCCTAACACGGAGCTTGATGTACCCGGCCTCGATTGACTCGGGCAAGATACTTGATCCAAAAGTAATTATTAGGTGCTTCGTCTGGATCTCTTTACAATCCCGCCTCATCTTAATTCTTCTGACGTTGATCACATTTTGTTCGCTGAAACCCTCCAGGAGCTCCGCCTCAGTCAGGTCAATCAAATCATCATCTGACACAACACCACGGGTGGTGTTCATTGTACGGTGTGAGGTTACTGTTATGGGGGTCTCCCCAAATGACACTAGTTTCTGTATATTCTCATATTGTTTCAGAACGCGGAGCTCCAAGAGGAGGTCACCGCTTCCCATTCTCGACACCTTGTAACCTGGACCAAAAACATCAGTCAAGGACTTTGAGACAAGGAATGGGGAAATGTTTCGAACTGCTTTGTTTGACTTTTCAGAGTGGATAACGTGGAAGCGCGGGAAATTCTGGATTTGGTGTCCAAAAAACCTGAAGACATCTTCGGTGCGCCCTCGTTTCCGAGGGCGATCAACAAGGGAGGGGAAAGAAGTTTCCGTGAAAATATGTGTACATTCGGCAACAGCGCCGACCGCCCACCATGGAGCCCAACGAGGGGACGCGGCAGAGCTTGCATACAAGTCTGCACGACGCCAGTCGTACGCCGTCACTATAACCGAATATGGTTTACCCAAGGTTGGATAGCCACACAGGGTTAACCCTTGCTGCCAAGGAGAAAGGAAGTAAATAGAAGAGAGAAGAAGACAGGAAAGATGTAAAGTGAGAGATAAAGACGAAGGTTTGAGAAGAGAGAGACAGGAAAAGGCGACTACCGGTTTCCCCCGGGTGGGTCAGTCCGGGGGTGCCCTCTACGTGAAGCAGAGGCCAAAGAGGTGTGTTGCCGCCGCCGAGGGGCCGTAAAGGTCCAAACACCCGGCATTGGCTCAACCCCCAGGATCCCCTTTTCCCCGGACACGGCTAAGCCACGCACGGCTACACGCGGGAGGGTCCAACCCCCATGTGCTCGGGTACGTGGTGTCGCAACACACCAAACGCCTGCTGACGCAGACGCCCCTGCGGGGGGGGGGGGGTAGGCAAGAAGAAGGCTAGAGAGAAGTCAGTGGGGGAATATGGGATAGGCACTAGTAAGAGCAGGAGTGAGTTATTATTAGACTTTGCAGAACAGAATAATATGCGGATAATGCATACCATCTTCCGCAAGCGGGATAGCCGAAAGTGGACGTGGAGCAGCCCGACTGACAAGACTAGAAATCAAATCGACTTTATACTTTGCGCTAAGCATGACATCATACAAGATGTGGACGTTCTGGGCAAGGTGCGCTGCAGTGACCATACGATGGTAAGAACTGGAATTAGCCTAGACTGGAGGAGGGAATGGAAGAAAGTGGTACATGAGAAGCTGATCAATGAGTTAGCGGCAAGAGTGAAAATGAAGGAATTCCCGATCAAGCTACAGAACAGGTATTCGGCTTTAACTCAGAAAGAGGACCTTTGTGTTGAAACATTGAACGACAATCTTATGGGCATCAATAAGCAGTGTGCAATAGAAATCGTGGTAACTCCATTAGACAGGATAACAGTAGGCTATCGCAGGAGACGAAAGATCTGATTAAGAAACGCCAATGTATGAAAGCCTCTAACCCTAAAGCTAGAATAGAACTGGCAGAACTTTCCAAGTTAATCAATAAGTGCAAGACAGCTGGCATAAGGAAATATAATATGGATAGAATGGAACGTGCTCTCGGGAACGGAGGAAGTCTAAAAGCAGTGAACATGAAACTAGGAATTGGCAGAAATCAGATGTATGCGTTAAGAGACAAAACCGGCAATATCATTACTAATACTGATGGTATAATTCAAGTCGCTGAGAAGATCTGCAGAGATTTATACAGTACCAGTGGCACCCACGACAATAATGGAAGAGAGAATCGGCTACAGGAACTTGAAATCCCACAAGTAACGCTGGAAAAGTAAAGAAAGCCTTAGGAGCTATGCAAAGACAGCTGGGGAGGATCAGGTAACAGCAGATTTGTTGAACGATCGCGGGCAGATTGTTCTAGAAAAACTGGCCACCCTGTACACGCAATGCTCCATGACCTCGAGCCTACCGGAATCTTGGAATAACGATAACATAGTCCTAATCCATAAGAAAGGGGACGCCAAAGACTTGAAAAATTATAGACCGATCAGCTTACTGCTGCCTAAGAAGCATTTACTAAGGCAATCGCAAATATAATCAGGGGCACCTTAGGCTTCTGTCAACCAAAGGACCAGGCAGGATTCCGTAAAGGCTACTCAACAATAGACCATATTCACACAATCAATCAGGTGATAGAGAAGCGGAATATAACAAACCCTTATATATAGCTTTCATCGATTACGAGAAAGCGTGTGGTTCAGTCGAAACCCCAGTAGTCATGGAGGCATTACGGAATCAGGGTGTAGACGAGCCGTATGTATTTAAAAATACTGAAAGATATTAATAGCTGCTCCACAGCCACCGTAGTCCTCCATAAAGAAAGCAACAAGATCTCAATAAAGAAAGGCGTCAGACAAGGAGATACGATCTCTCCAGTGCTATTCACAGCGTGTTTACAGGATATATTAAGGGACTTGGATTGGGACGAACTGGGGATAAGAGTTAATGGAGAATACCTTAGTGATAGAGAAATGTGCCGAATATAACCAACCCTTATATATAGCTTTCACTGATTGCGAGAAAGCGTTTGATTCAGTCGAAACCTCAGCAGTCATGGAGGCATTACGGAATCAGGGTGTAGATGAGCCATATGTAAAGATACTGGAAGATATCTATAGCGGCTCCTCAGCCACCGTAGTCCTCCACAAAGAAAGCAACAAAATCCCCCTAATGAAAGGCGTCAGACAGGGAGATACGATATCTCCAATGCTATTCACAGCATGTTTACAGGAGGTATTCAGAGGCCTGGAGTGGGAAGAATTGGGGATAAAAGTTGATGGAGAATACCTTAGCAACTTGAGATTCGCTGATGATATTGCCTTGCTTACTAACTCAGGAGACCAATTGCAATGCATGCTCACTGACCTGGAGAGGCAAAGCAGAAGGGTGGGTGTGAAAATTAATTTGCAGAAAACTAAAGTATTGTTTAACAGTCTCGAAAGAGAACAGCAGTTTACGATAGGTAGCGAAGCACTGGAAGTGGTAAGGGAATACATCTACTTAGGGCAGGTAGTGACCACAGATTCCGATCATGAGACTGAAATAACCAGAAGAATAAGAATGGGCTGGGGTGCGTTTGGCAGGCATTCTCAAATCATGAGCAGCAGGTTGCCACTATCCCTCAAAAGGAAAGTATATAACAGCTGTGTGTTACCAGTACTCACATATGGGGCAGAAACCTGGAGGCTTACGAAAAGGGTTCTGCTGAAATTGAGGACGACGCAACGAGCTATGGAAAGAAGAATGATGGGTGTGACGTTAAGGGATAAGAAAAGAGCAGATTGGGTGAGGCAACAAACGCGAGTAAACGACATCTTAGTTGAAATCAAGAAAAAGAAATGGGCATGGGCCGGACATGTAATGAGGAGGGAAGATAACCGATGGTCACTAAGGGTTACGGACTGGATTCCAAGGGAAGGGATGCGTAGCAGGGGGCGGCAGAAAGTTAGGTGGGCGGATGAAATTAAGAAGTTTGCAGGGACAACATGGCCACAATTAGTACATGACCGGAGTAGTTGGAGAAGTATGGGAGAGGCCTTTGCCCTGCAGTGGGCGTAACTAGGCTGATGATGATGATGATGACCTTAGTACCTAGCGATTTGCTGACGATATTGCTTTGCCTAGTAACTCAGTGGACCAATTGAAATGCATGCTCACTGACCTGGAGAGGCACAGTAGAAGGGGAGTTCTAAAACTTGATCTGTAGAAAACAAAAGTAATGTTTAACAGTCTCGGAAGAGAACAGCAGATTACGATAGGTAGCGAGGCACTGGAAGTGGTGAGGGAATACATCTACTTAGGGCAGGTAGTGACCGCGGATCCGGATCATGAGACCGAAATCATAGGAAGAATAAGAACTGGCTGGGGTGCGTTTGACAGGCATTCTCAGATCATGAACAGAAGGTTGCCATTATCCTTCAAGAGAAAAGTTTATAAAAGCTGTGTCCTACCATTACTCACGTACGGGGCAGAAACCTGGAGGCTTAGGAAAAGGGCTCTACTTAAATTGAGGACCACGCAACGAGCTTTGGAAAGAAGAATGATGGGTGTAGCGTTAATGAATAAGAAAAGAGAAGATTGGGGGAGGGAACAAACGCGAGGTTATGGCATCTTAGTTGAAATCAAGAAAAAGAAATGGAGGGGGGGCATGGGCAGCACATGTAAGGAGGAGGGAAGATAACCGATGGCCATTAAGGGTTGCGGACTGGATCCCAATAGAAGGGAAGCGTAGCAGGGGGCGGCAGCAAGTTAGGTTAGTGGATGAGATTAATAAGTTTGCAGAGGCGACATGGCCACAATTTGTACATGACCGGGGTAGTTGGAGAAGTATGGGAGAGGCCTTTGCCCTGCAGTGGGTGTAAACAGGCTGATGTGGATGATGATGATGGTGATCATGCTGGTGCACAATTGTTTTTGCACATGTGTATATGTTGTTCTCTACTCATGAAGCATATGATAAGAACACAGATTGCTGTATATTGCACGTTGGCCATAACCCCTCCCCACAAAAAAAACAACCACACTCCCATATTGCTCGTATGCCCCCATACCACCCATATTGCCCCCCATCAATCATATGCCCCCGCATCACCCATATGCCACCATCATCAATATGCCCCCATATAACCCGTATGACACATACCCGACATCCAACAACATCGTATGGCATTATCATCATTAGCCCGTTTTATGTCCACTGCAGGACGAATGCCTCTCCCTGCGATCCTGCGATCTCCGATTACTCCTGTCCTGCGCCTACCGATTCCAACTAGCGCCCGCAAATTTCATAATTTCATCGCTCCACCTTGTCTTCTGTTGTCCTTCACTACGTTTTCCTTCTCTTGGTACCTATTTTATAACCTTAATTGTCTAACGGTTACCAAACCTGCGCCTTACATAACCTGCCCAGTTCATTTTTTTTCTTAATGTACATTAGAATATCGACTATACCTGCTTGGTCGCTCATCCAAACCGCTGTCTTTCTGTCTCCTAATGTTATGCTTAGCATTTTTCGTTCCATCGCTCTTTGCGCGGTCCCTAACTTGGTCTCAATCTTCTTTGTCAATCTGCAAGTCTGAGCCCCATATGTTAGCACCGCTGAAATGCACTGGTTGTACCACTTCGTTTTCAATGATAATGGTAAGCTTACAGTCAGGATCTGAAAATGTCTGCCGTATGTTATCCAACCCATTTTTATTCTTCTACGCATTTTCTTCTCATGATCAGGGCTCCCTGTGATTAATGGACCTAGGCAAACGTACTCTTTCATATACTCTACAGGCTGATTGGCGAACCTGAACAGTTGTGCCTTGCAATTCATCAGTATCTTTGCCTTCTGCACATTAATCTCTCTCTTCTGATACAATCTCTCTCTCTTAATGTCCTCAGTGATTTGTTGTAACTCGTCTGCATTGTTGCTGAATAGAATAATATGATCCGCAAACAAAAGGTTGCAGAGATATTCGACGTCGATCCTTACACCTAAGCCTTGCCAGTTTATTAGCTTGAGTACTTCTTCCAATCACGCAGTGAATTGCATTTGGGAAATTGTGTCTCCCGGTTTGACTCCTTTCTTTTAGTTATCTTCCTGATTTTCTTGCGTAGAAATAAGTTAGCTGTGGATGCTCTGTAGATATTGACTACCCATTGATTACGTAATGCCTCTATGACCGCTGGTATCTCTAATGAATCAAATGCTTTTCGTAATCTACGAAAGCCATATAGAGAGGCTTATTGCACTTGGCGGATTTGTCGGTTATCTAATTGATAAAATGGATGTGATTCATTGTAGTTTGTTGATTCCTGAAGCCAGCCTGTTCCCTTGGTTGACTAAAGTCCAGTGTTGCCCTTATTCTATTCGAGAATATTTTCGTAAATATTTTATATAATACTCGGGGTAAGGTAATCGGCCTATATATTTTCAATTCTTTAACGTCTTCCTTCTTGTGGATTAGTATAATGTTTCCTTCTTTCTGTATTCTGCGACCCTTGCAGTCGACAGACACTTTGCATAAAGAGCCGCCAGTTTTCCAAGCATGATGTCTACTCCATCTTTGATTAAATCGACTATTATTCCATCTTGTCCAGCCGCTCTTCCACGTTTCATGTCTTGCATGGATGTTCTGTTCTCATTGCTTGTTTTAGGAGGAGTTTCCGTATCCTGTCCATTACTGTGTCTAATGGAGGTATCGTGTTTCCTCTGGGTACTGTACAGGTCAGTATAGAATTATTCCGCTGCTTTTACTTTATGTTAGAAATTGCTGATGATATTACCCTGCTTATCGTTTAGTGCATACATTTTGGTTTTTCCTATGTCAAGTTTCTTTCACACTGATTTCAGGCTACGTCCACTTTTCACAGCTTCAGTCTTTCTCACATTATTGTTTCGAATATCACTTATTCTCACTTTGTTGATCAGTTTTGAAAGTTCCGCGAATTCTATCTTATCTCTTGAGTAAAACGTTTTCATTATTTATCGTTTCTTTATTAGGTCCTTTGTTAGTTGCGAGAGCTTACCTACTGGTTCCCTTGGTACCTGGCCTCCCACTTCAACTGCTGCCTCTGATGCCAGCCTAGTTAGGTTTCATTCATTACTACTATGTGATCTTGATGTCTCTGTGTTTAGGCTGCGTATTTGTTGGCAAGTACCAGCCTGAATTTGTGTGTTTTTACCATTACTACATTTAGGTTGGCCAGTTTCTTCTTGACCAGTTTAACTCTTTATTTCTTCAAATTGAGGCAAAAAATTTCAGCGCTGAGTAACCTGTGATCTATGCACTTTACCTTACCTAAAAATAACTCTGCACCTTACATTATGCTGGAATTGGCAGAAAGTGTGAAATCGTTTTCATTTTTTGTTTGACGACTAGAGTTTTTCCAGTTCCACTTTCTGTGGCTACGCTTCCTAGAGAAAGTGTTCATTATTCGCAGCTTATTCCATTCTGCGAATTTTACCAGCAGCTCTCTTCTAGCGTTCCTAGAATCAACACCACAGTTGTCAATGGCTTGTACAGCAGCCTGCTTTTGCCCCACTTTTACTACAATATTACTGTTACTACACCCTTACTGTTACTGTTACCCCGTTACTAAAGTATGCTGAGTTTGCAGTTTTCTCATCACTAATTCAACACCTTCTCAAAGCTGATCTACTTCATCATCATCTTTGGAGCGTAGGCTTGTAGTACTTATAATCTGTACCTCTTATTAAGATTGATTACGACAGTAGCTACCCTCTCAATAATGCGGTATAATTGGTCAATGTTGCCCGCTATGTCCTTATGAATAAGGAATCCTACCCCGTATTGCTTCCTATGCGGGAGACCTCTATAGCGGAGAGCATGGCCGTTATTCAGCAATGTTTAAGCCTCGCCAGTTCTAATCTCACTAGGGCCGATGATAAGCCAAACCGTATCTGATAGTTCCTCAAAGAGTCTTGCCACGCTAGCCTCACCCGTCAGAGTTCGGCAATAAAGATATATACAGCTTATATTTATTGGCATGGCAAGAATGTTGTGAGCGATCAGTTGAAGTTTCCGCAAGTCTTGGCAAAAAAAGATTACACATTTAGGTACACGGCCGCTCCATCGGCATACTCTGCCGTTTCAGGGTCAGGTTTGAGACTTTTGGAACGAAAAATAATGTTAGATTGTACTTACGAGACCTTCACCCACGTGTAGCAGTGCAGCGTCCTCTCACATCCATCTGTATGTCTTGCTTGGAACAAAGATTTCACACATTCACATCTAAGGTTATGCCAATCGTCTAGGTCAATCATTTGTAGATGAATTTCTTGATCAGTTTGAAGAAACTTGGGATAGAGAAATAAACATTGAAGTGAAATGTAGCTTCAAATCATAAATGTGGCCACAGTGCAAGCTATTCACGAGCACGTGTATTTATTTGTACTTAGATATTTGGGAAAATTGAAATCTATTGATATTTTGGATAATTGAAATAAAAAATTAGATGAGCTCGATGTGTTTACGATAACACAGCGGGCACACTTGATGGAACTCCAAAGGAAGTAATTGTCGACGCGTACAGCGAGAATGCACAATAATTGCTCTAATATTGGCCAATAATATGACCATATACTTTCACCTTCACAAGCAGGCAGGAAAGGACCTGCGCAATAAGATGCACGCTATGACGTAACACTCGAAAGCGAATATGCCCAAATAAAGGAAATTCCAAGTATCCTGGAACCATGACATGGTACACTGCACAACGCATGGATGCTTTTCCGCAACGTACTCTTCGTAACATTGCTCAACCGCCGATAGGCGCTCGCGAACGGTAGAACATGCAATTATTTGTTCAAACAGATATGGCGTTGAGGAAAGAATACCGCGTTTTCGCGTAAATAATGCTACCACGAATAGATCACGAGGAGGAACTGTTGTCTCAGAAAAAGAATTAGCACACACACGCACACACGCCTATATATATATATATATATATATATATATATATACATAAAACGAGTATAAAGAAAAGTGATGCCACCGGCAAGGATCAGCAAATTTCCATAGACTGACGTCCGCAGAGCGCTCTATGAATCGTTCCTCTGAACTGTCGTCACCAACTACAATAAGACCAGAATTGAATGCACCATTTAGTCGCAGCCGCTGCTGCCGCTGCTGGCTAGAATGCCGTCATCCTCCGTGACACCGTTTGGAAGTGCTCACACCAGAGTATTGTGATTTGTGGATGTGAAGGTTGTGTTCGCGTTACCAATCCGAATATAACGCGAAGTGCGTTATATTCAGATTCGAGAAATAGAAGCATGCTCGTGCAAATATCGTATTGGTACAAACAAATCTATACTTAAGCACTAAGAACAGACGCTATATAGGGCCCTTTCATTCCGAAGAATATGTTCTCTGTACTGAGCAAAATTAACCATAATTGGGCGTGGATAGGTGCGGCTAATCGGCAGTCGGGTGCTGCTGTAGGAAAAATACATATACGAAGTGTGCGCGCTTGCCTCTGGAAATAAACTTGCAATATTTTGACGCTCACTGCACCAGGGAGCTGAGTTTATTCTATTTCTCATGCTCGCAAATGGTGATATACTCAACAAAATTTACCGGGATGAAAGAATATTGGCGAATACGTACCGGCAAAACGTCTTGTAAAGGTATCCGCGGAAATAAAGATTTTCCGTCAGATTCTTGCTCTGCGGTAGGGTCTTTCTGGTCCTGGTCACCGGCTGCACCACATTATTCCATGCATGAAAGTCACGAGTTCACAGTGAGCTGACATAAACTTTACAGAAATTAATCATTTCATGGAGTTGAGCTAAATCACCAAAAATGTTCGTTATAGGGGCAACGCTCAGTTCTCGCGCACAATTTTGTGTAGGGTTATTTTCTATATTTAAATTACTATCATTATCCGGTGGGGCGTTCCTGCGTCATGAGAGGAAAAATGCCTCTTACACAAATATTTAACCAGCGCTTTTATGCATAAAGTTACTTGAGCCAATGGACCAAATCGGCGGACTCGTCACTCTAAGCAAGTATTTCCCAGCTGAGACTGCCTAACGTAGCAAACATTCGCACTTCGTCGCAGAACGGCAATTTTTTGCGGCTGTTCTGGAAGACCACGGACATAGTATGTTAACACAATACTGTTAGTAAAGGAGCTAGGAGTATTTCAACAAGATGAAGCGCCAACAGTGACGGCACACTAGGAAGGAACAAAGACAGAGCAAGGGGTCATTTCGGATGGCGCCCTGCCCTGTCTTCCAAATGTGACGTCACTGTTGGCGCTTCATTTTGTGAAAGCTATGCACCAACTAGCCACTTGACGTGTTTCAAAGCTAGGAGTAGGCTGAGAGCCCTTCATGATTCATTGGTTTTCATTGATCAGGTAATGCAGGCACGCAGTTCCACGATTCTGTTCGATCCAGAGTGGAATCACATTCCTTAAATGTGAAGAACATCAGTTACATTTAGAGGAGAGGAAAGTAATACATTAACTCTGTGCTAGTGTCATATAAATATCGCAGACTGAGTTACACCTACAAACATGGTTCACCAACCAATATTTGGCACAAAAAATGCAGCCATTGAAATCGGAATTTCACCTCGAGAGATCCTGTCTTTCTGAAGCGCATTCGAGACGTTAGGAAGAAAGGTCATGATTAGATTTTGTGTGAAAGTCACTAGTCTACTCAGAAGGACTTCTAGGATAGACTATTTTTGTTAACGCCTTGCCTAAATGCACTCTGGAAGAGCATCCCATCACCTCTTATAAATAGGTTATTTCGTGATTATTGACCCTCATTGCATTGGCGACAATCGTAGAGAAAAGTGGACCCGAAAAACACACTTCAACGAAGCATAGACTCAAATATATCATGTTTATGACCATGCAAACGGTGGGGAATGAAACTGACATGAAGAGAAACAACAATAGGATTGATTCAGGCACATCCTAAATAGAAGGACGAATGACATATTTCAGGCTACTTTCCCACACTCTCTCTTGTGTTCTTGTTATTGGGAGTATTTACATTGTGCTACAATACCTTTTAGCAAAGGCACAATTCGTTTCCAGCATAACGTACTCCACGGAGAGGAAGGGACGATGAGACGCACTTTACCGGCATGAATTTCTATTGATTTCCAGCACTTTTTATAGCGCAAGAGAGCCAATGCTTGTTTTCTGTTTTTCTTGTGTCACGCCGATTATCCGTCTCTTAGCGGGAAATATCGTTTTGCGCAAGCAGCCCTTTTCTTCTTCTGTTATTCGTATCGAGTGTGTACTGTATTAGTATCGAGGCTATAGCTTCTAAAATTTCGCACCATCAACCTATATTTACATTTTCCTAAAACAGTGATGCTTTAAATTGATCGTTGCTTGGTGCTGGCGATAATGAAAAGTGAGATGCTCAGCGGAGATTCCTTCAAATGATGCTGCATGCTTTCTTGTCTGTGTTAGGAAAAAAAAGTAAAGGAAAGCTCACACGCGTAATTGTAGAAGCCATGCACATTGAAAGAAGCGGGCGATGATGCGTCAGTACACTGCTTACAGTACTAACAGATAAAAGGTAAAGTTCTTTTTGTGCAAAGAAGATATTTCACTCTAAGAAGCAAGTAATTGGCATTATGAGAGAAAAAAATATGACGACAGGATTCGCGGTCTAGTGCTATAAAAATTGTGGGAAAGCAATAGTAAACGTTCAGTTGTTAGTCCAGAGCATGTCGTCCTCCCATTATGTACTTGTGACTACGTTCCGCTGGAAACCATTTGTGGAATGTGCAACCAACCAGCTCATGCAAACACTGTTTTGAAGTAGTAAATGCGTCCGTATTAGTATTACTATTAGTATGGTCGCACATTCATTAGACCACCTCTAATGTAATTGGTAATAGCTAAATGGGCTGAGTGTGTCCACAAAACTTTCTCTTCTGCACTGTACTGCTGCACACTAAAGTAACAGACTAATGAACAAACGCAATGTTTCAACAAATGACCGCGGATGCAGCACAAACAACATTCTGGAGGGTTCGTGTGCCACCACATTCTCAAGTTGCCTTCGGTTTATAGCAAAACTTGGTGCTATCGAATTAAATGTATAATCAACAAACGCCCTTTCCAGGTTTACAATAAATTTACAGACTCAGCAGAGGTGAGACTGTGATTCAGAAGGTGCCGGTGCGGTCTTGTACCCTTGGGACACTCTTCTGCATTTACTTCTCATTGCAATCATTCTTTGAAAAAAAAATAATTTGATGATCTGATTTGATTTCATCGCGGTAAGCAGCACTGCTAGAAATTTACCTCATCACCTGTCCTATGGATCATATAACCGAATGAATCTGCACGCAAGAATTTCTATAGACTGCTCGTTGTTTAAGCCCCTAAGCGATGCGCTCAGTAGCTGTTAGATTGAAATTCTGCGAACAGGAAAACTCATTGCGCAAGCACCAGCCAGGGTTTTTTGGGAAATTGCAAAACCCGAGTAATAAGCAGTTGCTTCAAATATGAACACTTTACAAACGGAAACTAGTAATATAGTTCAATGGCTGCAGCTCCTCAGGTTGAACTACGTCTTCCACTGTGATAAACTGTTCATGTCCGCATAAGATTCCCAAATCTCAAACCCAAGCATCGAGGCACTATGGAGGGCGGCCTCGTTAAAGTCAGAGGTCAAAGAATTGTACATAACGTTTCGGCACATAGCGCTTATTGAATGCATAGCATATTTAAGAATTTTACAAATTGACTTACTCTTTACTGATGCCACCTTATGTGTTGCTGGTTAATAAATTTCGTCACCGACGAAAGCAAAATAATGGCACATATTTGTTTCGGCAGTGTAAGGCGATGTTGAGGCCACATTTAGGCGTTCCTTAGGTAAACGCTAACCAATTTGAATGTTTTACTCCACTAACCAGTCTTGAGACAGGAATAGAGATATGAACATATTATCTTGTTCAAAAGACTCAAAGCGCAAAAAAAAATATCCTGCGAGACCACACTGACTTCTCTGCGTTGTGTTCATACTGCTCTTCTACCAATTTCCCGCAACTGCATAACAATTCAAGTGCAAAAAATTTCGTTACAACGTCACCCTCTGCGCAATCCTTCCACGGCCACTTTCACGCTGTTGCTCGTGCTTCGAAACCTTACAAAAGCAACGCGCACATTGTTACTTGCGCAAGTTTACGAATGACGGCTATTCGTTTATATTGGCCGTATTCATTCACGGAGACGGCATTGGCACGGAATCCCATTTTTGCACGTGCCACATTTAACAAATATTCGCCGGAATTCCTCTCACCATGAGTCTACACGGGAACTCGTTTAGCACGGAATCGATATTGCGTCACAGTGTATTTCCATCGTCGACTTGTGTTACGTATGAGGCGTGCACTGCTACGGCAGTCCCCTTGCGCTCTTCCGTACGAGCACTCTGCGCCATGTAACGTAGCCGCCACCAAGCTTGCTTGTGGCCTCGGACTTTCACGGCGCGCCGGTAGGTGCGAAAACTGAGAAACGCGCCATGTAGCAACCGGGAAGATCTCCCGTACATTTTTCTGAGACATCGCATGGCGTTGCCGAGAAGCCCACGATTAGCCTGTAAGACGAGAAGCGTGATAGACCGGTTCCTCCAAAGGCTGGGAATTGTTGCCTAACTTGCCACGCACCCGGTGGCACATACTTAGTGAGCCAGACAGTCGAGAGCTTCATTGAAGAGCGGCACATACCGTTTATCTATTGCGCATCTCACAAAAACATTGGCGTGAAAGACTTTTATTGAAAATCGACACACATGCAGTGCATTTGTCACGCAGCCCGCTAAAGCATCGAGTTGCCGTCTTTTGGAAACCTTGTGACGTGGGTTTGATTCTGCTGAGCATCGGAGAAATTGAGGGCGTTATTCGTCATTGTAGAGCGACAGATTGCTGATGGCTCATACATAGCTGCGTATGTTGTCATCAAAGACACTCATTGAAGTACGGCACACACCTACTTTCACATACTTAGTGACCGAAGTCGGTATCAAAGCAGTTCATTGAGGAGTACCACAGACCAAAGGCGACATACCGGGTGTTTCGAGCCACCGCAAAAGAGTTTATCTAAAGAGTAGTACGAACGCAGTCCCTAATATGCAGCGACCCATTTGCCGCGACCGAAAGAGGATCATTGGAGAGCGGTACTATGCACACACTGCTACATTCTCGGTCACCCTAGTTGGAATTACGATCGATTTGGAACCCTTCTTCCCTAAACACGGCAGCCTAATGCACTAAAGATTTGACCATGGACGACCCAGTGACCCGGATGTGCCGGCCAAGTGTTAAAAATGCACATATAAAGAGAGATAAATAGACAGTTAGCCCTCCAGAAACCTCGTGAAATACCTATGAATTCTAACGCTATGAACAAACCTATACGAAGTTTTACTATGGTGGTTACGGCTCATTAGCGGCACTTTTTGGTTGCTCACCCATCCCAACTATAGGCTACAACCTTGCCTCAAGGCACACCGCAGAGTGTAAGCCCCAAGCTGCTGAATGTCGTTCTCTCTAGACGTTATTGGTTCGTGATTGTAGGGTGCATGGCCATTTACTTGCAATTTTCTTCAGTTCTGGACTTTATGAGCGGGTTCACTATGTTTTCATTTGGCGATACCAGCAAGTGCTCATGATCCTAATCTGCCTTCGACATAAAATCCACGACACAATGCATGTGGTACATGACGCTTTATGCTTCTCGAACTACAAATCGATTTTTGTAGTTGAGTACGTAGGTGCATAACCCTACTGAAAACCTTGCGTTGCCGTGAAAGTGCGAAAATATGGCACTTTGAATAGTCCGCCCAAATGGCACTTGAGTGGGTAAATTCATGAGCAAGTCGAATAGCAGCAAAATGGCGCTATTGATCCAGCAATGCTTACCTTGTCCACAGCGATAGAGATTTGCAGATGTAATAATATCAAGGACTTCAGCAACAGTATAACGGGTTTTTCTTGCATGAATCCTTGGAAGACACATGAATGTAGGAACACAACTTTCCATTATAGCATTACTATAAAGAAATGGAGTGTCTTCTGTTGCCTGCTACATGGACAAATCCTTGGGAACGTTCCTAATACTCCAAATATTGAAAGAATTCAGTGCCATCCCACTATTTGAAGGAATGGCTCAGAATTCGCCCATCCTAGATTTCGTGATTTAGTTTTTAATAATTCAGTAGCATAATAAATTTTTTTGAAGGATTGAATACCATTTATTTGTGCAGAATGAAAATAATTATATCGTGAAACTTTCCTGCCGATGGATTACAATGCGTGCATTGAATGAGCCTAATGGTTTTTTTTGCAACAGACAAATAAGATTTCTTAATGAGCGAGACCTTCTAATTTTAGTTAATAATTCCTTACTATTCCTATATATAAGCATAAGTAGAACAGTTTTGGTGTATGAGAAAGTTAAGAACAGCCACACTACCAATTCAATCATAAAACATTTCACTTACTTGCCGCGATCTGCAAAATTTCGGATGTAAATAGCACAATTATCAGCCGCAGTGCCATATTACTCCGTCCTTTCTTTCGCCAATATATTCTGGGGAGAAACAATAACGAAGTCCTTCAGTGCATAACTCTACAAAGCGTTCGAAGAACTCAGCAGTTATTTTGTCCTTGTAGGATAACGGTGGAGCAACAACCCTTATATTCACTATTCAGTGGTAATCAATGAAACATTTGTTATGCAAGAAATTTTGGAAAAGTTTTGGAAATTACCTAAATCCAACTGAAGCTTCTTCGTCCTGTGAATGCAAGCAAGGGAAGCAATATACTACGCATGTGTCAATTAAAAGCGAGATCACAGTGGTATTATTATTCAATAAAATACAGCTCGTTTTTTATTTTAAGTCAGTGTGAAGCTAGATGAAATATATGAGCAAATATTTGATATTGCGAGCGGTTAGTTGAATGCATATCCTAGTGTTCTACGTGAATATTATGCTTCTTTTTGTTCATAGATTGCATGTCTCGACGTTGCGCACTATTGCTTTTGAAACACATTTTAGTTAAAGCTGGACAGAACTACCAATTTAGGGAACAAATATGAACGCTAAATGCTTTTATTTATATGTATAAGCATGCGTAAGCGTTTAACATAATAATAATCATATCATGCTTTATTTCTTCAAACTAGTTCGAATTCAAAAACAAGTCACCCAAGCCATGAAGGCTTGTCGGACTGTACCCGCCAGTTAGCGACAGGGAAACACAAAAGAAAGCAAGGTTAGAAAGCTATAAACTGAAGCAAGCCACAAAGCAAAAGCAAACTCCAACACAAAAGAGGGCTACAACACCAAAGTGCCCAAAACAAAAGCGAACTATGACCAAAATGAAGCTACAGAACATACTCACCAATCCAGACCAAACGAAAGTAAAATTATGGCACGGGCTAAACAAAGAATATTTGGTTCTGAGGTAGAGTGTGAGGGCCCTTTTTGATGTGGGCGAGCGCATTTCAGGGGATAAAGAAAAAAACGTTAGGAACATAGTATTTTCTGGTATAACTACCAATACTGGTATATCACCACGGGCTAGTGAAAGTATGATAGTGTCTCAGTGGTCTGACAGGAGACAAAGGAAAAAGAAAATCACTGTTCCAAAACTGTTTTACTACCACAGTTTGAAAAAATAATGCAGTAAATGAAGGCAACTGCAAAAAACAAAATAGAATATTATTAGGTGGAATGGGGGTGGTGTTAATGTATGCAACATTTCGAAGTACAGATTTCAGGATAGAATTCAATTTTGAGCGCCAAGTGAACAAATAGTGATAAAATGTGGTAATTGCATATCTGAGATAGCTGTACACAAGTGCGTGAACAATGACATTCCGGACAGAATACGGGAACAGGTATCTAGAGTTACACAGAAGACAAGATATTGAGACGTGTACTTGTTTATCTTTATCGAATGACCACGTTTCACCGCCTAAGAAATGTTGTCGCACAGTCCAGGACGCGCCTGAATGTATCAGAAGTTTCTGGAATGTTATCGATGGTTCCATCCGCTGTCTGTCACCGAACCTTCTGTAGTCTGATTGCATGTATGCGTGACGCACATAGTGTAGAACTTTGTGGAAGAAGCCACGGGCGTCCCAGCGCTTACTCTGGAACATTCCAGGACTAATAGTAATAATACTAATATTACTTTATTGACGACTTGCGTATAATACAATGGGAGAATCGGGTCTGCCAAAGCCGCAGTGGGCTTGAACGGCCGCACCTGGCAGACAGCGACAGGAGCCATCAGTAACAGTTTATCAGTTTGTAGACAACTGTGAAAAAAAAAACAGGAAAAACACGCGACCGGCTTCCGATCCCGCATTAATGTGTCTAAGAGCCTTTCTGAGACCACATTTCGTCTGCCCGTCTTGTATGTTTTCGGGAAGTAAATTAAGCATTTCGGGGACATAATAATTATGGAGTCTTCGACCGTATCAGGTCGTACAGCGGAGAGTAACATAAGGATTCTGTGGTCTAAGGCAACGAATAGACGCATGAGGTATTTTATAATGGCTTATCCAAAAATGCTTTAAGACAACAGCTTCTAGTAGTAAAGAATTGAAATCAGGTAAGCACAAAGTATGAACACATCAAATTTGGAGGAGACATCATATGCAACATGCTTCAGAATACAACGAAGGACGGAATAGACCCGGTTTACCAAGTGCTGAGCGTCACGATTATATGGAGACACCCCATACCGGATTACACTGTAGCATAAGGCATGTACTACAAGCTTTCGGACAAACAATGACATGGAAAATTTGATATTATACAAAACAAAAGACACTGCGCGAAGTTTTTGACAAATATGTGCGAAATGAGAATTCCAGTATAAACGTCTGTCAGAAAAAACGACAAGATACTTAATTGAACGAACGTATTGGGTGGGGCCCCACCAACAGGGATTGCTATGTGATGTGTGCAAATATATTGGGAACGATAGGGTAACTTGCTTGGCAGGGTGGTGGAAACAGATTAGTTGAGTTTTGGACGCATTGATATTGACTACATTACTCCGAAACCAGTCCATCATTTTTATTGCTGCAATTTGTAAAGAAGAGATGGCGTCATTGTGACATCCATCGTATGAAACAAGGGCCGTGTCATCAGCATTCTGATAAAATTTGACGTTCACAACATTAGATAATTCAATGATATATAAATTAATTAATACTGAACTTTAAGTTGAAGCTTGGGGGACGCCAGCGTTAATTTCGGTCAGGTTGCTACGAAATATTTCAATACACACAAGTTGGTGCCTGTGAGATGAAAAGTTTTTCAGAAGCCTCAAAAATGCACCCCGAAAGCCTAGCAAAGAATGTTTGGTTAGTAATATACTGTGACCTACACTGTCCAACGCTTTGAGGACGTCGAGAAACAGTCCACACGCAATCTGATTAGGCTCAAATACACAGTTTAGTGTATGGAAAAAAAATTTGAAGCAGCAACTGCCTGCCTCGATTCGGAACAAAGTCGTACTGGCTAGGAGATAACACGCAATGCTTGTTTAAAAAGCTGGTCATTGTCTTGAGCAGACGTGTTTCCAATATCTGACCAACACACGAAAGGATTGAAATAGACCCAAGAAATGTTATGTTGTATAAAAGTCTACGCGCTTGACCCGCTGATCACATTTCGACGACCACCGGTCGTGTTCGTCGCTATTACTGTCCTTTGAGTGTAACTTCCTTTTGTGGGCACATGTTCGCCCAATAAATTGCTAGTCTTGCCATTCACCGTGTTGTTTTCTTCACCGACACTACCAAGTGACATCTAGTGGAGGTGCTAGTGCGTTCATGTAACCAACGCCCCCGCTAAGCCATGATCCAAGCTCGAACAACGAAGACAACACCACGGTCGCCAAGGACCAGCGAGCTAGCCGAAGATTTAAAGGACTGACAGCGGAGCACGGACGTTTGTCGGAGACAACCAAGAAGATCGTTACCAAGCCAACGACCATGATGGCAGCACCTGCGTCCCCAATTGCTATTCAACAACCTAGAGAGCTACTCACATTCCGTGGAGTTTCGTCGGGGCATCCGGAAACCTGGTGGAGATTTTTGAAAGGTTCACGGTCTTGAACAACTGGACTTCGGAGGACAAACTGCGCCGCGTGTATTTTTCCTTGGAAGATGCCGCGAGGACGTGGTTCGAGATACGGGAGCCGACCCTTACAATGTGGCAGCTGTTCCGAAGTGACTTCTTACACACCTTCACAAGCATCGCCCGGAAAAAAAGGTTCTATTGGAAGCCGGGGTTCAGCTACCACACGAGAATGGTGGCTGCCTATTCCACCACGCCAACCCAGAAATGTAAGAGGAGAAAAAATATCCGCCTAGTCATGCGTGGTGTAAAGGACGAAATTTTCGCCGAAATGGTACGGAGCCCACCGAAGACCGTAGACGAGTTTCTTCTCGGAGCCACCAGTAAGTCGAGCAAACCTGGTGCTGTGGTTGGTTTTGCTATGTCTACGAACCTCGACGTCGCACACGGGCAACGTTCCGATGGTGGGACCTCATGACGACGACGTGCATATTGCAATGCGTGATATGCGTCGCGCTTGCGACTCGCCTCCATGTCCCGATCATTCTCGGTGGTATTCGGTCGACGGAGGCACTCGCATCAATGTTTTTTGCTCACGTCGGCGCTCGACATGTGTGAGTCACTCTTCTTCGGGAGTAGCTTCGCCAGTGGTCGATGTTGTCGGACTGGGTACAGCCGCAACGGCGGCATAACACGCGGACGCTCATTGTATTCCAGTTGGTCTTCTTCCGATCGAAGAACACGCGTCCTGCCCATGCAGAGTCCAAAGTGCAACTCATAAAGCTAGTAGCGCGATCTCTGCTTCCCAAGGCATTGATAGAAAACAATTTAGAGATGGAGAGAATGGCGTTTTATAATAGCGCGGCTATGGCGATCAAGGCGTGTGCTCTAGTACAGCGCACAGCTTGCCGCTGAAGTGCTTGTGCCGGGCTATCGCACAATGTCGTGAGAGAGACGGCGTTTGTGGCGAGGAGTGCGCACAACTTGGGGAATGGGTGACGATGGCGGAGAGGAGTATAAATTGCTGGTCTCTGTCCACGGAGACTAGATCCACCAGACCTTGGCCATAAGCAGTTTCGCTGCAAAAACGTAGTGCCACGCTAGACGGGCTCAGGGGCGGCGACCGCAACGAGATGGCACCGGAGTAGCGCGCCGTCGTCTTTTTTCCTACGGCACACGGCGAGCGCACCCACCAATACTATATATGCAAAGAAAGCACTGCACGAGTGGAGGCCTATCTGTGGTAGCTGCTGTAAATTGCGCCCCGCGTTGCCCACATGCAGCTTCTCGTCACTGCCTTGCTAATCTCCCGATTAGCCAGGCAGGTATGCCACACTTCTCTCCGTTTGCGATGTGCCACACGGGACAGATTGCTGCGGCCTGCCTATATATCGCGAAATGGAAACACGTATGTAGCTGCGGTCAGATTTCGCATTTTGGAGGATCGTAATCGTCGGTGATTTGTTTTTACTAAATTAGTAGCACAGATTTCGTGAACTACATTCTTGTGAGCTGTTGTTATTAGCCTTTAGATCTAACTTGGTTTGAAGTGTAAACCAATTCTCAGTAATTGCTAGCAACTCCTGTGATTTCCCTAAGGCTTGCGGAACCACATGACCCGGCACACAATTATTTATGAAGTGCATAGAAAGCTAAAGCAACTTTACTAAATATACGGAGTCTTTTCTTGTAAAGATGAAAAAGATGCAGAGTTTCAAACCTTGTCGTGCAAAGACTGGCGTTCCTCAGTGACTCTGTTGCTTCACAACGGTGGTTTGATGGGCGAGTTCAGCATGTATATTGACGTGCGCAGCGCAAAATGACAGAGAAAAAAAGGAAAGAAAGTGCAGGTCCTACGTAGACTATATACTGAGAGCCTCTACTTTTGGTTATAATGACGTCGCTGGCTGTGTTCGCCTACTGATAAGGTTGCCTTCAAACAGCTGCTCTCTTCTTGGGAAATTTTATGGCGTCAAACATTTCTGTTCTACACTCTGACCTCTGAAAACGTTGTGTCTTGATACAACAGCTGGCTTAATAAACGGAATAACACTATCTATATAGCCATGTGGCCGGATTGAATAATTGCTGAGTCCAATTGTTCCAGTTATTACATTAATATCTGTGCTCTAGATTTCATCGACCAAGGTCAGTACCTCGTGCTTGAATGATATAAATGTTATCGTGAGAAAACATGTGTAGCATGGTGATAACAAAGCTAATGTAACTTCATTTTCATTTTTAGAAACATTCATCTAGCTGCTGCCGTCTCAGTGTAATGAATACGAAAAACAGCCACGTACGCTAAGCATCACTAAATATTAGCGTCATGAGGTCAATCATCGGAATCTCTTCAAAAGTCACTACATTCAATTCAGCTTATTTCAATTCATTATTAATTAGCGAACATGTCTTCTATTCAGTAAATATATGAACTCCGGTCTTTAAGCTACGCACCGTATTTTCCACCTACTTTTCTCCAGCGACATCTGTAGAGCCAAACTGGCCTAAGGATTTCTCTACACTTTGGAATGCTATGCTTAGGTGCGCACATGACTGTATCAAAACTGTAAGTAGCAAAAAATGTCTAGGAGTAATCATCTCGAAATTACCTAATCAGACGCATGCTTAACGGTTTAACACAGCAAGTCAATAGAGTAAATTACGTGTTCTGTCATCGCAGAATTTTTCTACATCCAAGTGCTATAGTAATAAATGCCAACCACTTCTTTCTTCACGTATTTATTTCAACAAATTATCTTGACCCACTTCCATTTTTACTGCATCGTTAACACGTACGAAGCACAAAAGGTCCATGACCGATGTTGTATAGAAAGCATTACTAATTGTGAACATACATAGCATGCTTTCCCTGAAAAATAATAAATACACAAAACTCAGTTTTTAAAAGGAATGCTAGTATATATAAAAAAGCATTTATCTATTGATACCGTACCACCTTCAATGTCACGTACACATAGATAAAGCTGCGTCATAGCAATAAAAAATCTTGACCGTTTCCCGTTGTCAGATTTGGCATTTTTTGATACGTGTGGCTAAAATATTATGTTCAGCTAAAATATTTGAAAAGAATATTATTGCACCAGGAATAACATTTCTGTTTTAACCGTCATCCACAAAGCATTTAGGACGCTCGTAGAATTATATATTGAGGGGATTTTCCCGGTACCTCCGCGCACCTTTATGAATTCTGTATTTCAGGGTCCTACTGCATGAGCCACTGCCTGGCCCGCTTAATATTTCGTGTTTTAACGATATGCTCATCTAGTGCACTGTTTTGGAATGCGTCTTTGCGCGTGCATCTATATTAATTTACATATAACTCATGCGTCTCAACTAGTTGCAATCATGCGTAAGTTGTATTACCTAAGCTGTTCCCTCGCCAAGTGTTGTCACGTTTGGTGTTACGTGCGGCTTTTTCCCTGATGTGTAATCAATTCTATAACAATAAAATGAAGCTTAAAGTAAAAATTTATTTTATTTTCATCTTCCAAATAAAGTGCCATCTAGGATTGGCCATAGAAACAAAACTTGAGGCGTAGCATTGCAAGAACGACTTGTAGAATCTTCGATTCAAGAATGAACCGAGTGCAGAAATGGCCTTCCCGCTTCCATCACCTCCATCACTAGTAATGGGTTGTTCATATCGACTGCCTGTGACAATCTTATTACTTAGCGAAATCGTTAATTGAATATCAGAAAAACTGGGAAAGAAAGAAAAATGCAAGAGTTCGGAAAGAGCTTACACATTCCATATGCCTATATGCCAATATTTAGACCCCTTAAAGTTTGCCAAAACAATTGTTGGGTTTCCACCTCTGAGGAGGTAGCTCTACAAGGGGAACCTGACGAAGGGGGGTGGCTGAAAACAAGACAGCAATAAAGGTGCCCAAACAAATTGCTGCAATTGATTCTTCAAGTGCAAGGGTATATGCATGCACAAAAAATTATACTGAGCCTGCGAAAAATAGGCACTGTTCAATGTTCAAAGATGTCCTATGGTACACGCATCCTCATTCGAGCTCGTCCCTTTTTTTCGCCTTCTATTGTGTTATCACTGTATTGTGCATTCATTAATTCACATATTAACTACTGTATAATTACATGGGGTTATACATACGGCACTCATCTTGCGCCACCACAAATCATCCAGAATATAGCAACCAAAACCATAGCTTTTAGCACATACGACACACACGGCCAAACAATCATTACAAGCCAATAGTACCCTTAAAGTATCGGGCATAATTAAATATAATTTAGGTACCTGGTTATATAAAGATATCATCATTCGATTCCCCTTTTCTTCAATTGCAAGTGGCAAATGCAAGTGGACACAGCAACCAAGCCGTGACGATGTTACCTAATGTACCCCTACTTGTGCAGGTTTTCACGGGATGCCTTGCTTTGTCGACCAGCTCTTCGGAGTTTTGCGCGGACCAGATTGAACACCTACGTCCCACCGTTGCTACATCGCTCAAGCTTGGCACGGCCATCGATGGTGGCGATATCTCCAATAATCCGGTATCACCGTTCCTTCATGACGAGCACCACCTCTGCTGAGCACAGCTACGTGGCATGACGACATCATCAATCTACTCCGCCAGCACCACGCCAGTGCCTATAAAATAGACGTCTATTGCTTCTAGCGGCAGTGGACACGTCAACCATGCCGTGACGATGTCACCTAATGCACCCCTAGTTGTGCCGCTTGGTGGCTGGAAATTTTATTATTGTAGTGACGATCTTTGCTTAATTTTGTATGTCCACACAGTAATATAAACTGCATAAGTGACTGTTTTGCGCTGGCAGGTCTGTTGCTTTCATTGTCAGGAGATGTCGAGGTAAACCCTGGATCTATTACGGATTAAATGCTTCAGGAAGTACTAGAAACGAAAAAAAAGCAATTCTGTCTAAAATTTCGCAAGTGCAAGGGATACAGGCCTCATCTGAGTCTACTATGATTCAAGTACAGAACAGAATACTAACCATTGAGAAGAAATTATAGTGCATAGATAAAGTGGCTGACAGGCTGGAAAAACTTGAGATTGCAATTGATATGAGCGATATTGAAGTGAGCGCTCTGTGTAGACAGGTTGACGGTTTAGAAAACAGCTGGAGACGAAATAACATTCTTATTAGAGGAGTAAAAGAAGGCCCCGAGGATGACGACAACCTACTAAAAAAAATAAAGGCCGACATATTTGACCTGATAGTGAAACTATTGAATATTGTTCAAAGCTAGAGGGAACTCGCATTGAGATTAGTCAGGACTACTCTAAACGAGTTACTGAAATATGGAGAAACATATGGATCTCATCACTAGAAGAAAGAAAGGAGTGAAAGTAATACTGGTTTATGACACAGTCCTGATGAAGAATGCTATATACACCTCGGATGAAAATTCCAAGCAAAAGGCCCGGTACAAAGAATGTGCTCAACCCAAACAGCACTGACCTGTAAGACTTGGCCAAAGCAGTTCACCTTAAAATCATAAACTTAAATGCTCGAAGCGGATTGAATAAAAGCCATTTAATTGAAAGTTTACCCTTGAATATAATCCTGACATATTGGCAATCACCGAGACATGGTTGCACAGTGATGTACATGATGTGGAAGTACCTGATGCCATTGAAGCGGTATGGGTTAAGATTCGTATAAATCATCTCCCGTGTACATTGGAGTTATGTACAGATCCCCTGCTGTCCTGTTACGACTTCGACAACTTAAGATGTTTTATGGATTCAAATATGAGCCATAACGACAAAATAATTTTGCTGGGTGATTTCAACTTATCAGGTAATGAGTGTGATTCACATGAAATTACGGGAACCGAAGTAGCACATTGTGAACATGGTTTAGACCTTGCCTTTTGTTTAAACCTATGCCAAATTGTGTCACAATGCACACATGTTTTTAAGGCTGCTTCTCCTATTCTTCACCTTGTATTTCTATCATCGACCCTGGAAGCAAATGTTACAACTTGTAATGTAATTGACGGTATCGCTGATCATAGGATGGCTCACTTTTTCTTAGCTATGGCACCCGTCAAGCTCCATCGTGTTTTCAAAAATGCAGTATTGAATTTTGAGGCTGCCGATGGCTTCTCTGTTTTAGAAATGTTTGAAAACTCCTTGAATATATTTCTTTTCCTGCAAAAATCTAATGCAGGTACGGATAGTCTATGGAATTATTTCTCGCAGGCAGTCACTGATTGCATTCAAATGTTTATTCCAACACACCAAAAAAAGATAGCAAAAAAGATCCTTGAGTAACACGTGAAGTGATCCATGCCAAAAGGCAACTGAAACGCAAACGTAAAGCACACTAAAAGAAAGCTTGCCCTGCGAGGAAGAGAACTATTCACATCATGAGCACGCAATTAAGGCGTCTAGTTAAGAAATCCAAATATAATTTTTATCATGATAAGTTAAAGAAATTCTTACATGAAACGCCAGAAAAATTCTAGAGTTTCGTGAGCCCAAACACACAAACCAGTCTTAGTGCCGATAAAGAAGACCTGCAAGCACGTGCTGAAAGCTTTAATGCTTTTTTTCGTCAGTGTTCACCCACGATGATTGACAAGTGCCGACTTTTAATGAGGCTTCTGACACACCCGCCGTAGAAGAAATAGCGATTGGTGAAGAAGGGGTATTTTAACTTGCTCCTTAAAATCGATAAAAAGAAAAGCGCAGCACCAGTGGTTGCTCTGCCAATGCTTGGAAAGACGCTAGGATCATACCCATACACAAAAGTGGTAGTACTAACGACTGCAAAAATTTCTGTCCCATTTCACATACAAATACTTTTTCCAAGCTACTCAAGCATACAGACTCCAAACATCTTTTGGCATATCTAAATCTTCACAAGATAATATACGCTCAGCAACATGGATTTGTAAAGGGCCATCCACAAATACTCAGCTCCTTGAGCTTGTTCACGATCTCGTCTCTGAAATAAACTCCCGGCTTGCGGTTCACATAATATTTTTGGATTTCGCCAAAGCGTTCGATAGTGTGTCCCATGCTAAAGTGTTGTTAAACACAAATGCTATCTTTAAAAACCCATGCATAACGCAATGGTTTTCCTCCTATTTCTCCAATCGCAAGCAGTACGTTCAAGTCAACACTAAGAAATCTAACTTACTGAAGTTATTTCTGGAGTTCCCCAAGGTTATGTCTTGGGCCCGCTGCAGTTTTTGATTTTAATCAACGATTTACCTAAATATATTTCGGTCCCTATAAGGTTTTTTGCAGATGATTGCGTAATTTAAAACCCAGCTAAATCTCCTTCGGTTCAATCAGAACTAAATATCAACATGCAGAAGATAAATAACTGGTGCGTTTACCTGGCAGATGAATTTAAACGCGGCAAAATCCGTTGCAATGAGCGTTTCCAGGAAAGAAAGCTTCCTAGAATGGTCCTACTCCATGGGCGATCACGAGCTTTCCAGAGTCGAACAACACAAATACTTGGGTTTATTGATAACTTCACATCTGCGATGGAATTTACATATCGATTCCATTTGTGCTAAGGCCAACAAAGCGCTGTGGAGACTTCGGAGAAATCTGCACAATGTCAGCCCAGAAATCAAACGTTTCGCTTAGAAGGCACTAGTACGGCCGATGATGGAGTACGCAAAGGTAGTGTGGGGTCTGTATGCAAAAAGCAATTGCAATGAGCTAGATAGAATACAAAGACTGGCTTCACGTTTCATATTCAACAAATACCAGCGTTTGCACTCGCCAACTCAACTTTGTAAACTAGCTCACCATCAATGCCTAGAACAATGCACCAATTATGAAAGGCTTAAATTACTCTTTCTAATAATTAAACATAAATTAAAGATTTGCAGATCAGAGTACATAGAAATAAAAACTGGGGCAACATTAAGACACCGCAATACCATGTACATTCCTCCTCCGGGACACCACAACGACTGCTTTAAGTATTGTTTTTCCCGCAGGTTATCAATGATTCGAACAGGCTGCCAAATTGCACTGTTTCATCTGAATGTGTACCTTCTCTCGTTAAAAAACCTAATGACTTATTGTGTAAAGATTTACAGTATATTTCTTGCATTGTTTTCTGTGCTTCAGAGTAAAGAGCTTTGGCCATCCTTCGTCAATCATTCATATATGTTTATTTTTGTTTGTGTAAAGAGTGCTTATTTTTGAGTATGTATGCACCTGCCCACCCCTGTTATAGCCCAAATGAGGCAGACAGTATAATAAAATGAAATGAAATGAAAATGAATTCCATCTTGTTTCCTGGACAATACTAAAAGCACTAGATTTGCTCTAATGAAGAATCTCATCTTACCTAAACTTCGCACCAACAATGGCAAGCGATGTGTTCATTTCAGCGCGTTTTTATTATGATTCTCACTACCATTTGTTTTAAAATAATGACACTACATTCATTTATTGCAGAATTCAAAAAGTGCCTTTTGAGACAACCGAGCCTTACACAACATTTTTTGTATGTGCTGCATAATTCTTGCGTTTGCATTTTCATCGGTTAATACTGAAGTTTATATCATGCTAATCATTCACGTATGAGCCTGTTTAAGGCAGCCAATTTTCTGTTAAATTGGTAATATTTCCATATGTTGCTTAATTGATTTAATTAGTGTTCTACTGTTTCTATAATTGCTGTCTTTCTAATTTGTTTTTAAGTTGTATTTATTACTGTCGCTGCATTAACAATGTTTACTTTCCTTTCCTATATCGGTCATTCCACGCCAAATGCCCGAAAGTTTGCGCTCGACCATGAGCGATTCCTTTGAAAAAATTGAGGACCATCAAATTAAAGCACGAAATGTTTCTGTAAAACATTTTTGCGAAAAAAAATTTTCAGCACCGTTACTAACATGTCAAAATATTTTTGAAATTTGGAAAGTATGAGTCGTAAAACACATTGTCCAAAAATTTTCTCTTCTTAAATTAGGCGAGCACACGATTTTCCCTTGAGAATTAAGATGTCTTTTCACTTTGAAAAGGTGTTATGGATCTTTACGTTTCCGTGAGTTTTTTTATACGGCACTAAATATGCGAAATTTGGCGCATATTGGAAATTTCTTTTTGCAGAATGATAACTTTTTTCGAAAGGTTATATAATATAGCAACTAACTTCGAGGAAGTTGTGCTGCGTGTGAAAAATAATTTCGGACGAATATAACGTGAAATGACATGTACAGCTGGCGACAAAGTTGCAAAAATTTAGTTTTAGCCTATGTGTAGTCGTAAATTTAGCATTGAGGCGGTCGGGGTAAAAATACGCTAAATAGTGTATTTATTAGAAACATTCATTGTCTACAAACAGAAAATTAGCACATTATTTTTTGTTTTAAGCAAGAAAAACATTTTTGATTATTTGTTACACCGGTGTCTGTGCTTGCACCTGTTTCCACTTCGTAGGAAAGTGTCCTAGCGGTAAGTAGAACTTGCGCGGATGCAAAATTTCCTGAGTCGATAGAGGAACGTCTAGACACGATAATCAGGTCCTGAAGTTCTTACTTGAGTGTTTTAATAGAAATTATTAGCCGAGCCAATAAAAACGCGAGCCCCAATAGAGCGGATTTAACAAGGTGTCGCAGTACACTGACGGCCTGCATATCGTCGTCACGCGGCATCGGAAGGTTAACCCGGTGAGTACAGAGTGCAGTTAGGTTCACCAAGTTCTAGAAATTGGTGAAAAGGTGAATAAGAAAACAATCTGTTGCTTCATTACGGCAAATATGTAGCAAATATCAGCCAACTAAATCATGTAGTTGTGACCACGTTGGCAGTGAAGTTAGGGAGTGATTTCGACTCGTCTATAAATGTTTTCGCATGCTTGAGTTCAAACTACTGCATTTAAAAAGATAATGGAAAGAAATGAATACGTTTAGTTCCTCGCCCTCTCGGTCTTTCTTGTTGTTAAATGCTCAACTCAGACCGAACGAGGCAGTCCGGTGACCTTTGGGAAGCGCTGGATTGAGTATCCAGTCTGCGATAACTCAAGAAAGAAATGGGCAGGCTCGTTCGAGCTTTCTACCATAAAAAGGCCGCGCCTCGAAGCAGCGGTTCCGTCGCTTATTCATGGCGCGACCTTTAACGTCGACCTTTTTATGGTCATAGCTCGAACGAGCCTGCCCATAGTAAAGTGATGGTGTTAAAGGCCTCGATTGGAAAGAAGTACATACACAGTTCATTTGTGGCGCAGCCTGCAAATTTGTATGGTTGCTTATCTTGAGGAACCATTTAAACGTGGCTTGCACTGTGCTTAACAACGAATAAATTTAAGGGATCGTTTTCGTCATTATCGAGCTCCTCATTCCCAGTGGCAAATACCTATTTAGCCCAGTTGGCGTCAAAGACTCTCATTCTAGATCTACACGTGGGAGAGGCCCGCTTCGCAATAGTAAACTAGCGCGACCTAAAGGACTCGACTAAAGTTTCTCATACCATACCATTCGCTCCTACTGGCATTACACCCAGTGATATAAGTTGGAGGCTAACTGACCAACGTTTGTGCCTTGGTTGGATACGAGCTGCGTTACCGCAGTACAAGCATATTACACTACCCATTCGACCTCGGACTACCTTTTAATGCAAGTAGGCACCAAAACACTTGGACACAAACATAGGTAAAAATTTAAAAGCAAACATGGATACCTCCCGAAACGTGAGCAAAACGTGCGTGGCATATGAAACGCACGCAGGACCGAAGACACCCTTCTGTATCGTACTTATCTCATTAAAAGCCTATTTAACGCTACATAACAAAGAATCAAGGCAAAATAAACCCCAATTAGTCAAACATTCTTATCTAATTGTGATATTTTGAGCCTCAAGCGACGCTAACAAGACCCACGAAGCGAGAACTGTTGTATGGACCTCCTAGTACACTCATCATTGAAACGATCCCTGCTTGGCCAGATCTCACTTTTACTCATTGAGAAATTTATAGGTGGAAGGTCGACCGCTGCAGCCAAGAACATGTGCAGTAATATGTCTACGTAGATATGCTGGTGCCTGGTAATTTATGGCTCGAGGTCCAGGAACCCACATTGATATTGTGGAAAAAACTTTGTTGTGAGTGACCACGTACTCCAACGCGAACCGATATAGGCGGGAAGTGCGCGTGATCAAAAATTTCGCAACCTTTTTGGGGGTGTCAACACGTATGTTGAACAGATCTGTAGACTATTATGTGTGCAAACTCCTTTAACGTATAAAAACGTTAAAGTATAACAAACTCACATTAGCTCTCGTGCGAGTGCATCATGTCTGCTTTCAGGTATGTGCTTTTCAGTTCGTTAATTCCATTATTTCGTAATTTTTGCACAACAACCATCGACAAATGGAAATACTTTGAATAAGCATAAGCCAAAGAGAAGTAGACAACACCGTTTTTCCATTGTTACTGAAAAGGTCGCGCCTCGAATCGGCGGTTCTGTCGCTGATTCGAGGCGCGAGCTTTTTATATTCGATAGCTCGAACGAGCCTGCCCATTTCTTTCTTCAGTTATCGCAGACTGGATACTCAATCCAGCCCTTTCCAAAGGTCACCGTACTGCCTCTTTCGGTCTGAATTGAACATTAAACAGCAAGAAAGACAGAGGGCGAACAACTAAACGTATTCATTTCTTTCCATCGTCTTTTTAAATGCAGTAGTTTGAACTTAAGCATGCCAAAACATTTAATGACGAGTTGACATGACTCCTCTAACATCACTGCCAACATGGTCGCTACAACACGATTGAGTTGGCTGATATTTCTGCATATTTGCCGCAATAAAGCAACAGATTGTTTTGTTGTTCACAAAGTTTTCGCCCATTTCTAAATCTTAGTGAACCTAACTGCACTCTGTACTAACCGGCGTAACATTCTGATGCCGCGCGACCACGCTATGAAGGCCGTCGGTGAACGGCGACGTCCAGTTCGATGCGCTCCATTGGGGCTCGCGTTTTTTATTGGCTAGACTAATAATTTCTAATAAAGTACTCTAGTAAAAACTTTAGAAGCAAGTTATCTTGTCTAAATATTCCTCCATCTGCTGCGGAAATTTTGCGTCCGCGCAATTTCTGCTTACAGCTAGGACACTTTCCTACGAAGGGGAAACACGTGCTAGCATGAGACCGGTATAACAAAAATTCAGAAATGTTTTTCTTGCTTAAAACAAAAAATAAAGTGATAAAGTTTCTGTTCGTAGACAATGAATGTTTCTAATACATACACTATTTAGCGTATTTTTACCCCGACAACCTCAATGCTAAATTTCCGACAGAACATAGGCTAAAACTAAATTTTTGCAACTTTGTCGCCAGCTGTACATGCCATATCACGTTATATTCGTCCGAAATTATTTTTCACTTACAGCACAACTTCCTGGCAATTAGTTGCTTTAATATATACCATTTCGAAAAAAGTTTTTTTTTCTGCAAACAAATTGCCAATATGCACCCAATTTTGCATATTTAGTGCCGTATGAAAAAGTCACGGAGACGTAAAGATCGATAACACCTTTTTTAAGCGAAAAGCCCATCTTCATTCTCAAGGGAAAATAGTTTGCTCGCCTAATTTATGAAAAGAAAATTTTTCACAATGTGTTTCACGACTCATGCTTTCGAGCTCTCTAAAGAAATTAGCATGTTCGTAGCGGTGCTGAAAATTTCTTTCGCAACAATTTTTTCCAATACATTTCTGGCATTAAATATATGGTCCTGAATTTTTTCAATGAAATCTCTGATAGTCGAGCGCAAAGGTTTGGACAGTTGGTGTGGAATGACCCATATATCATATACAGGAGGTCCCAATTCCGTCTCTGACTTCAGGGCCTCCTCCTGAGCATTACATCCTGTAATACCTTGGTATGCAATAACAAAATTTGATTCTGATTTTGATTCTAATGGGAAAACATAAACGTTCATGCTTAACACCAAGAAGTTTCCCTGAGACGTTGTTTTCTTTAATAGTAAAGCATACGACCCACAATATTATGTACCCCACTCACTTAGGGTCACACAGAAAGGCTTCCGTTTACGAGCTGACACTTTTTGTCAAGGAAGACGAAGCAGCTTTGGATACAGTCGAGAGAGCGAGTGAGTGCCGAGAGATTGTTTACGAGAAAGTTTAGTGTATACTAGATACAGTCTCACAAGCGCTAGTGATGTCTTAAACAATACCACGGGAAAAATCTTTGAGGATGCTTAAGCTTCGCCTTGGAGCGGAACGCGACAGCATTTAAAGATCCCTGACTGCTTGTCATGCTTCCCGGCAATCATTGCTTATGTAACCCGAATGTTTACCGCGAAACGCAGGCGGGGAACGCTATGCACGAAGGCGAGCATTCTGGTTCTCTTTTATTCTTTACCCCATGGCGGAGGTAAAGGAACCAAAGTAGCACATTGTGAACATGTTTTAGACCTTGCCTTTTGTTTTAACCTATGCCAAATTGTGCCAGAATGCACACATGTTTTTGAGGCTGCTTCCCCTATTCTTCACCTTGTATTTCTATCATCGACCCTGGAAGCAAACGTTACAACTTGTGATGTAATTGCGGGTATCTGTGATCATAGGATGGCTAACTTTTTCTTAGCTATGTGCATAGTGCAGTGATTGTGCAAGCTGCATAGTGATTACAAAAATGCAGTTTTGAATTTTGAGGCTGCTGATGACTTCTCTGTTTTAGAAATGTTTGAAAACTCCTTCGATACATTAGTTGTCCTGCAAAAATCTAATGCAGGTACGGATAGTCTATGGGATTATTTCTCGCAGGTTGTCACTGAATGCATTCATATGTTTATTCCAACACGCCAAAAAAAGATAGCGAAAAATCCTCGACCAACACGTGAAGTAATCCTTGCCAAAAGGCAGCTGAAACGGAAACGTAAAGCACACTCAAAGAAATCTTGCCCTGTGAGGAAGAGAACTATTCACATCATGAGCACGCACTTGAGGCGTCTTCTTAAGAAATCCAAAGATAATTTTTATAATGATAAGTTTAAAAAATTCTTACACGAAACGCCCGAAAAATTCTGGAGATTTATGAACCCAAATACACAAACCAGTCTTAGTGCCGATAAAGAAGAGCTGCAAGCACGTGCTGAAAGCTTTAATGCTTTTTTTCGTCAGTGTTCACCCACGATGATTGACAAGTGCCGACTTTTAATGAGGCTTCTGACACACCTGCCGTAGAAGAAATAGCGATTGGTGAAGAAGGGGTATTGAACTTGCTCCTTAAAATCAATAAAAAGAAAAGCGCAGCACCTAATGGAATACCAAATGAATTCATATAGGTAGGCTGTTTGGGTTTTGAAGTATTTACAATTCTTTTTCCAGTCCTCAATAACCGGTGGTTGCTTTGCCAATGCCTGGAAAGACGCTAGGATTATACCCATACACAAAGCTGGTAGTACTATCGACTGCAAAAATTTCCGTCCCATTTCACTTACAAACACTTTTTCCAAGCTGCTCAAGCATATTGTCTCCGAACATATTTTGGCATATCTAAATGTTCACAAGATAATATACCCTCAGCAACATGCATTTCGAAAAGGCCCATCCACAAATACTCATCTCCTTGAGCTTGTTCACGATCTCGTATCTGAATTAAACTCCCGGGTTGAGGTTCAAAGAATATTTTTGGATTTCGCCAAAGCGTTCGATAAGGTGTCCCATGCTAAACTGTTGTTAAAAACAAATGCTATCTTTAAAAACCCATACATAACGCAAAGGTTTTCCTCCTATTTCTCCAATCGCAAGCAGTACGCTAAAGTCAACACTAAGAAATCTCATTTACTGAAGTTATTTCCGGAGTTCCCCAAGGTTATGTCTTGGGCCCGCTGTTGTTTTTGATTTTAATCAACGATTTACCTAAATATATTTCGGTCCCTATAAGGTTTTTTGCAGATGATTGCGTAATTTAAAACCCAGTCAAATCTCCTACGTTTCAATCAGAACTAAATCTCAACATCCAGAAGATAAATAACTGGTGCATTTACCTGGCAGATGAATTTAAACACGACAAAATCCGTTGCAATGAGCGTTTCCAGGAAAGAAAGCTTCCTAGAATGGTCGTACTCCTGGGCGATCACGAGCTTGCCAGAGTCGAACAACACAAATACTGGGGTTTATTGATAACTTCACATCTGCGTTGGAATTTACATATCGATTCCATTTGTGCTAAAGCCAACAAAGCGCTGTGGAGACTTCGGAGAAATCTGCACAATGTCAGCCCAGAAATCAAACGTTTCGCTTAGAAGGCACTAGTACGGCCGATGATGGAGTACGCAAAGGTGGTGTGGGGTCTATACAAAAAGTAATTGCAATAAGATAGATAGTGTACAAAGACGGGCTTCACATTTCCTATTTTACAAATACCAGCGTTGGCACTCGCCAACTCAACTTTGTAAACTAGCTCACCATCAATCCCTAGAACAATGGACCGATTATGAAAGGCTTAAATACTCTTTCTAATAATTAAACATAAATTAAAATTTACAGATCAAAGTACATAGAAATAAAAACTGGGTCAACATTAAGACACCGCAATACCATGTACATTCCTCCTCCGGGACACCACAACGATTGCTTTAAGTATTGTTTTTCCCGCAGGTGATCAATGATTCGGACAGGCTGCCAAATTGCACTGTTTCATCTGAATGTGTACCTTCTTTCGTTAAAAAACTAAATGACTTATTGTGTAAAGATGTACAGTATATTTTATGCATTGTTTACAGCGGTTCAGAGTAAAGAGCTTTGGCTATCCTTTGTCAATCATTCATATATGTTTATTTTTGTTTGTATAAAGAGTGCTTATTTTTGAGTATGTATGGTCCTGCCCACCTCTGTTATAGCCCAAATGAGGCAGACAGTATAATGAAATGAAATGAAATGAAATAGAATTGCATCTTCTTTCCTGGACAAAACTAGCAGCACTAGATTTGCTCTTAAGAAAAATCTCATCTTACCTAAACTTCGCACCAACTATGGCAAGCAATCTGTTCATTTCAGCGCGTTTATTATGATACTCACTACCATTTGTTTTAAAATAATGACACTACAATCAGTTATTGCAGAATTCAAAAAGTGCCTTTTGAGCCAACCGAGCCTTACATAACGTTTTTTTATATGCTGCATAATTATTGCGCTCGCATTTTCATGGGTAATACTGAAGTTTATATCATGCTGATTATACACGTATGAACCTTCTTAAGGCAGCCCATTTTCTGTTAAATTGGTAATGTTTCCATATGTTGCTTAATGATTAAATTAGTGTTCTACTGTTTCTATAATTGCTGTCTTTCTAATTTGTTTAAGTTGTATTTATTACTGTCGCTGCATTAACAATGTTTACTTTCCTTTCCTATATCGGTCATTCCACGCCAAATGCCCGAAAGTTTGCGCTCGACCATCAGCGATTTCTTTGAAAAAATTGAGGACCTTCAAATTAAAGCACGAAATGTTTCTGTAAAACATTTTTGCGAAAAAAAATTTTGAGTACCGTTAGGAACATCTCAAAATTTTTTTTGAAATTTGGAAAATATGAGTAGCAAAACACATTGTCCAAAAATTTTCCCTTCTTAAATTAGGCGAGCACGCGATTTTCCCTTGAGAATTAAGATGTCTTTTCACTTTGAAAAGGTGTTATGGATCTTTACGTTTCCATGAGTTTTTTTTATACGGCACTAAATATGCGAAATTTGGCGCATATTGGGAATTTCTTTTTGCAGAATGATAACTTTATTCGAAAGGTTATATAATATAGCAACTAACTGCCAGGAATTTGTGCTGTAAGTGAAAATTAATTTCGGACGAATATAACGTGAAATGACATGACATGTACAGCTGGCGACAAATTTGCAAAAATTTAGTTTTAGCCTATGTGTAGTCGTAAATTTAGCATTGAGGTGGTCGGGGTAAAAATACGCTAAATAATGTATTTATTAGAAACATTCATTGTCTACGAACAGAAGCTTTATCACATTATTTTTTGTTTTAAGCAAGAAAAACATTTTTGAATATTTGTTACACCGGTCTCTGTGCTTGCACGCGTTTCCCCTTCGTAGGAAAGTGTCCTAGCGGTAAGTAGAACTTGCGCGGATGCAAAATTTCCTGAGTCGATAGAGGAGCATCTAGACACGATAATCAGGTCCTCAAGTTTTTACTTGAGTGCTTTATTAGAAATTATTAGCCAAGCCAATAAAAACGCGAGCCCCAATAGAGCGGATTTAACCAGATGTCGCAGTACACTGACGGCCTGCATATCGTCGTCACGCGGCATCGGAAAGTTAATCCGGTGAGTAAAGAGTGCAGTTAGGTGCACTAAGGTCTAGAAATTGGTGAAAAGGTTGTCAATAAGAAAACAATCTGTTGCTTTATTACGGCAAATATGTAGCAAATATCAGCAAACTCAATCATGTAGTTACGACCACGTTGGCAGTGAAGTTAGGGAGTGATTTCGACTCGTCTATAAATGTTTTCGCATGCTTGAGTTCAAACTACTGCATTTAAAAAGATAATGGAAAGAAATGAATACGTTTAGTTCCTCGCCCTCTCGGTCTTTCTTGTTGTTAAATGTTCAACTCAGACCGAACGAGGCAGTCCGGTGACCTTTGGAAAGCGCTGGGTTGAGTATCCAGTCTGCGATAACTGAAGAAAGAAATGGGCAGGCTCGTTCGAGCTTTCTACCATAAAAAGGCCGCGCCTCGAATCAGCGGTTCTGTCGCTTATTCATGGAGCGACCTTTTACGTCGACCTTTTTATGGTCGATAGCTCGAACGAGCATGCCCATAGTAAAGCGATGGGGTTAAAGGCCTTGATTGAAAAGAAGTACATACACAGTTCATTTGTGGCGCAGCCAGCAAATTTGTATGGTTGCTTATCTTGAGGAACCATTTAAACGTGGCTTACACTGTGCTTAACAACGAATAAATTTAAGGGATCGTTTTCGTCATTATCGAGCTCCTCATTCCCAGTGGCAAATACCTATTAATCCCAGTTGGCGTCAAAGACGCTCATTCTAGATCTACACGTGGGAGAGGCCCGTTTCGCAATAGAAAAGTAGCGCTGCCTAAAGGACTCGAATAAAGTTTCTCATACCATACCATTCGCTCCTACTGGCATTACACCCAGTGGTATAAGTTGGATGCTAACTGACCAACGTTTGTGCCTTGGTTGGATACGAGCTGCGTTACCGCAGTACAAGTATAATAGACTACCCATTCGACCGCGGACTACCTTTTAATGCAAGTAGGCACGAAAACACTTGGACTCAAACATAGGTAAAAATTTAAAAACAAACATGGATACCTCCGGAAACGTGCGCAAAACGTGCATGGCATATGAAACGCACGCAGGACCGAAGACACCATTCTGTATCGTACTTATCTCATTATACGCCTATTTAACGCTACATAACAAAGAATCAAGGCAAAATAAACCCCAATTAGTCAAACATTCTTATCTAATTGTGATATTTTCAGCCTCAAGCGACGCTAACAAGACCCACGAAGCGAGAACTGTTGTATGGACCTCCGAGTACACTCATCATTGAAACGATCCCTGCTTGGCCAGATCTGACTTTTACTCATTGAGAAATTTGTAGGTGGAAGGTCGACCGCTGCAGCCAAGATCGTGTGCAGTAATATGTCTACGTAGATATGCTGGTGCCTGGTATTATATGGCTCGAGGTCCAGGAACCCACATTGATATTGTGGTAAAAAATTTGTTGTAAGTGACCACAGCTCCAACGCGGACCGATATAGGCGGGAAGTGCGCGTGATCAAAAATTGCACAACCTTTTTGGGGGGTGTCAACACGTATGTTCAAGCGATCTGTAGACTATTATGTTTGCAAACTCCTTTAACGTATAACAACGTTAAGGTATAACAAACTCACATTAGCTCTCGTGCGAGTGCATCATGTCTGCTTTCAGGTATGTGCTTTGCAGTTTGTTAATTCCATTATTTCGTAATTTTTGCACAACTACCATCGACAAATGGAAATACTTTGAATTGGTATAAGCCAGAGAGAAGTCGACAACACCGTTTTTCCATTGTTACTGAAAAGGTCGCGCCTCCAATCGGCGGTTCTGTCGCTGATTCAAGGCGCGACCTTCTTATGGTCGATAGCTCGAACGAGCCTGCCCATTTCTTTCTTCAGTTATCGCAGACTGGATACTCAATCCAGCGCTTCCCAAAGGTCAGCGGACTGCCTCGTTCGGTCTGAATTGAACATTTAACAACAAGAAAGACAGAGGGCGAACAACTAAACGTATTCATTTCTTTCCATCGTCTTTTTAAATGCAGTAGTTTGAACTTAAGCATGCCAAAACATTTAATGACGAGTCGACATGACTCCTCTAACATCACTGCCAACATGGTTGCTACAACACGATTGAGTTGGCTGATATTTGCTGCATATTTGCCGCAATAAAGCAACAGATTGTTTTGTTATTCACAAAGTTTTCGCCCATTTCTAAATCTTAGTGTACCTAACTGCACTCTGTACTCACCGGCGTAACATTCTGATGCCGCGCGACCACGCTATGAAGGCCGTCGTTGTACGGCGACATCCAGTTAGATGCGCTCTATTGGGGCTCGCGTTTTTTATTGGCGAGACTAATAATTTCTAATAAAGTACCCTAGTAAAAACTTGAGAAGCAAATTATCTTGTCTAAATATTCCTCCATCTGCTGCGGAAATTTTGCGTACACTCAATTTCTACTTACATCTAGGACACCTTCCTACGAAGGGGAAACACGGGCAAGCAAGAGACTGGTATAACAAAAATCCAGAAATGTTTTTCTTGCTTAAAACAAAAAATAATGTGATAAAGTTTCTGATCGCAGACAATGAATGTTTATAATAAATGCACTATTTAGCGTATTTTTACCCCGACAACCTCAATGCTAAATTTACGGCAGAACATAGGCTAAAACTAAATTTTTGCAACTTTGTCGCCAGCTGTACATGCCATATCACGTTATATTCGTCCGAAATTATTTTTCACTTACCGCACAACTTCCTGGCAATTAGTTGCTATAATATATACCCTATCGAAAAAAGTTATCTTTCTGCAAACAAATTGCCAATATGCACCCAATTTTGCATATTTAGTGCCGTATGCAAAAGTCACGGAAACGTGAAGATCGATAGCACCTTTTTTAAGTGAAAAGCCCATCTTCATTCTCAAGGGAAAATAGTTTGCTCACCTAATTTATGAAAAGAAAATTTTTCACAATGTGTTTTACGACTCATACTTTCGAGCTCTCTAAATAAATTAGCATGTTCGTAGCGGTGCTGAAAATTTTTTTTTCGCAAAAATTTTTTCAAGTACATTTCTCGCATTAAATAGATGGTCCTGAATTTTTTCAATGAAATCTCTGATAGTCGAGCGCAAACGTTTGGACAGTTGGTGTGGAATGACCCATATATCATGTACAGGAGGTCCCAATTCCATCTCCGACTCCAGGGCCTCCTCCTGCGCATTACATCCTGTAATACCTTGGTATGCAATAATAAAATTTGATTCTGATTGTGATTCTAATGGGAAAACATAAACGTTCATACTTAACACCAAGAAGTTTCCCTGAGACGTCGTTTTCTTTAATAGTAAAGCGTACGACCCACAATATTATGTACCCCACTCAAATAGGGTCACACAGAAAGGCTTCCGCTTTACGAGCTGACACTTTTCGTCATGGAAGACGAAGCAGCTTTGGATACAGTCGAGAGAGAGAGTGAGTGCCGAGAGATTGTTTACGAGAAAGTTCAATGTGTACTAGATACAGTCTCACAAAGCGCTAGTGATGTCTTAAACAATACCATGGGAAAAATCTTTGAGGATTCTTAAGCTTCGCCTTTAGGAGTGGAATGCGACAGCATTTAAAGTTGCCTGACTGCTTGTCATGCTTCCCGGCAATCACTGCTTATGTAACCCTAATGTTTACCGCGAAACGCGGGCGGGGAACGCTATGCACGAAGGCGAGCATTCTGGTTCTCTTTTATTCTTTACCCCATGGCGGAGGTAAAGGAACCAAAGTAGCACATTGTGAACATGTTTTAGACCTTGCCTTTTGTTTTAACCTATGCCAAATTGTGCCAGAATGCACACATGTTTTAAGGCTGCTTCCCCTATTCTTCACGTTGTATTTCTATCATCGACCCTGGAAGCAAACGTTACAGCTTGTGATGTAATTGCGGGTATCTGTGATCATAGGATGGCTAACTTTTTTTTAGCTATGGCACCCGCCAAGCTGCATAGCGATTACAAAAATGCAGTTTTGAATTTTGAGGCTGCCGATGACTTCTCTGTTTTAGAAATGTTTGAAAACTCCTTCGATATATTTCTTGTCCTGCAAAAATGTAATGCAGGTACGCATAGTCTATGGGATTATTTCTCGCAGGTTGTCACTGAATGCATTCATATGTTTATTCCAACACGCCAAAAAAAGATAGCGAAAAATCCTCGAGCAACACGTGAAGTAATCCTTGCCAAAAGGCAACTGAAACGGAAACGTAAAGCACACTCAAAGAAAACTTGCCCTGTGAGGAAGAGAACTATTCACGTCATGAGCACGCAATTGAGGCGTCTTGTTAAGAAATCCAAAGATAATTTTTATAATGATAAGTTAAAAAAATTCTTACACGAAACGCCCGAAAAATTCTGGAGATTCATGAACCCAAATACACAAACCAGTCTTAGTGCCGATAAAGAAGAGCTGCAAGCACGTGCTGAAAGCTTTAATGCTTTTTTTCGTCAGTGTTCACCCACGATGATTGACAAGTGCCGACATTTAATGAGGCTTCTGACACACCAGCCGTAGAAGAAATAGCGATTGGTGAAGAAGGGGTATTGAACTTGCTCCTTAAAATCAATAAAAAGAAAAGCGCAGCACCTAATGGAATACCAAATGAATTCATATAGGTAGGCTGTTTGGGTTTTGAAGTATTTACAATTATTTTCCAGTCCTCAATAACCTGTGGTTGCTTTGCCAATGCCTGGAAAGACGCTAGGATTATACCCATACACAAAGGTGGTAGTACTAACGACTGCAAAAATTTCCGTCCCATTTCACTTACAAATACTTTTTCCAAGCTGCTCAAGCATATTGTCTCCGAACATATTTTGGCATATCTAAATGTTCACAATATACCCTCAGCAACATGCATTTCGAAAAGGCCCATCCACAAATACTCAGCTCCTTGAGCTTGTTCACGATCTCGTATCTGAATTAAACTCCGGGTTGAGGTTCACAGAATATTTTTGGATTTCGCCAAAGCGTTCGATAAGGTGTCCCATGCTAAACTGTTGTTAAAAACAAATGCTATCTTTAAAAACCCATACATAACGCAATGGTTTTCCTCCTATTTCTCCAATCGCAAGCAGTACGTTAAAGTCAACACTAAGAAATCTAATTTACTGAAGTTATTTTCGGAGTTCCCCAAGGTTATGTCTTGGGCCCGCTGTTGTTTTTGATTTTAATCAACGATTTACCTAAATATATTTCGGTCCCTATAAGGTATTTCGGAGATGATTGCGTAATTTAAAACCCAGTTAAATCTCCTACGGTTCAATCAGAACTAAATCTCAACATCCAGAAGATAAATAACTGGTGCATTTACCTGGCAGATGAATTTAAACGCGGCAAAATCCATTGCAATGAGCGTTTCCAGGAAAGAAAGCTTCCTAGAATGGTCGTACTCCATGGGCGATCACGAGCTTGCCAGAGTCGAACAACACAAATAGTTGGCTTTATTGATAACTTCACATCTGCGATGGAATTTACATATCGATTCCATTTGTGCTAAGGCCAACAAAGTGCTATGGAGTCTTCGGAGAAATCTGCACAATGCCAGCCCAGAAATCAAACGTTACGCTTAGAAGGCACTAGTACGGCCGATGATGGAGTACGCAAAGGTAGTGTGGGGTCTGTATGCAAAAAGTAATTGCAATGAGCTAGATAGAATACAAAGACTGGCTTCACGTTTCATATTTAACAAATACCAGCGTTTGCACTCGCCAACTCCACTTTGTAAACTAGCTCACCATCAATGCCTAGAACAATGCACCGATTATGAAAGGCTTAAATTACTCTTTCTAATAATTAAACATAAATTAAAGATTTACAGATCAAAGTACATAGAAATAAAAACTGGGGCAAAATTAAGGCACCGCAATTCCATGTACATTCCTCCTCCGGGACACCACGACAATTGCTTTAAGTATTGTTTTTCCCGCAGGTGATCAATGATTCGAACAGGCTGCCAAACTGCACTGTTTCATCTGAATGTGTACCTTCTTTCGTTAAAAAACTAAATGACTTATTGTGTAAAGATGTACAGTATATTTTATGCATTGTTTACTGTGCTTCAGAGTAAAGAGCTTTGGTTATCCTTTGTCAATCCTTCATATATGTTTCTTTTTGTTTGTATAAAGAGTGCTTATTTATCAGTATGTATGCTCCTGCCCACCCCTGTTATAGCCCAAATGAGGCAGACAGTATAATAAAATGAAATGAAATTAAAATGAATTCCATCTTCTTTCCTGGACGACACTAACAGCAGTAGATTTGCTCTTATGAAGAAGCTCATCTTACCTAAACTTCGCACCAACTATGGCAAGCAATCTGTTCATTTCAGCGCGTTTTTATTATGATACTCACTACCATTTGTTTTAAAATAATGACACTACATTCATTTATTGCAGAATTCAAAAAGTGCCTTTTGAGCCAACCGAGCCTTACATAAAATTTTTTGCATATGCCGCATAATTCATGCGTTTGCATTTTCATTGGTGAATGCTGAAGTTTATATCGTGCTAATTAATCACGTATGAACCTGTTTAAGGCAGCCCATTTTCTGTTAAATTGGTAATGTTTCCATAGTTTGCTTAATTGATTTAATTAGTGTTCTACTGTTTCTATAAATGCTGTCTTTCTAATTTGTTTAAGTTGTATTTATTACTGTCGCTGCATTAACAATGTTTACTTTCCTTTCCTATATCGGTCATTCCACGCCAAATGCCCGAAAGTTTTCGCTCGACCATCAGCGATTTCTTTGAAAAAATTGAGGACCATCAAATCAAAGCACGAAATGTTTCTGTAAAACATTTTTGCAAAAAAAAATATTTGAGCACCGTTAGGAACATCTCAAAATTTTTTTTGAAATTTGGAAAGTATGAGTCGTAAAACTCATTGTCCAAAAATTTTCTCTTAACTTAGGCGAGCACAAAATTTTCCCTTGAGAATTAAGATGTCTTTTCACTTTGAAAAGGTGTTATGGATCTTTACGTTTCCGTGAGTTTTTTTATACGGCACTAAATATGCGAAATTTGGCGCATATTGGAAATTTCTTTTTGCGGAATGATAACTTTATTCGAAAGGTTATATAATATAGCAACTAACTGCCAGGAATTTGTGCTGTAAGTGAAAATTAATTTCGGACGAATATAACGTGAAATGACATGACATGTACAGCTGCCGACAAATTTGCAAAAATTTAGTTTTAGCCTATGTGTAGTCGTAAATTTAGCATTGAGGTGGTCGGGGTAAAAATACGCTAAATAATGTATTTATTAGAAACATTCATTGTCTACGAACAGAAACTTTATCACATTATTTTTTGTTTTAAGCAAGAAAAACATTTTTGAATATTTGTTACACCGGTCTCTGTGCTTGCACGCGTTTCCCCTTCGTAGGAAAGTGTCCTAGCGGTAAGTAGAACTTGCGCGGATGCAAAATTTCCTGAGTCGATAGAGGAGCATCTAGACACGATAATCAGGTCCTCAAGTTTTTACTTGAGTGCTTTATTAGAAATTATTAGCCAAGCCAATAAAAACGCGAGCCCCAATAGAGCGGATTTAACCAGATGTCGCAGTACACTGACGGCCTGCATATCGTCGTCACGCGGCATCGGAAAGTTAATCCGGTGAGTAAAGAGTGCAGTTAGGTGCACTAAGGTCTATAAATTGGCGAAAAGGTTGTCAATAAGAAAACAATCTGTTGCTTTATTACGGCAAATATGTAGCAAATATCAGCAAACTCAATCATGTAGTTACGACCACGTTGGCAGTGAAGTTAGGGAGTGATTTCGACTCGTCTATAAATGTTTCCGCATGCTTGAGTTCAAACTACTGCATTTAAAAAGATAATGGAAAGAAATGAATACGGTTAGTTCCTCGCCCTCTAGATCATTCTTGTTGTTAAATGTTCAATTCAGACCGGACGAGGCAGTCCGCTGACCTTTGGCAAGCGCTGGATTGAGCATCCAGTCTGCGACAACTGAAGAAAGAAATGGGCAGGCTCGTTCGAGCTTTCCACCATGAAAAGGTCGCCCCTCGAATCAGCGGTTCTGTCGCTAATTCGAGGCGCGACCTTTAACGTCGACATTTTATGGTCGATAGCTCGAACGAGCCTGCCCATACTCCATGAATTACCCTCGAGTGACCCATGAATGACCGCTCAGTGGCACACACTGAGTGACCCTCGCTGGCTAGATGGTAACTAAATAGCAGCACTTGCCGCGTGAATTAGTGGTGCAGCTAGTAAAGTGATGGTGGTAAAGGCCTTGATTGGAAAGGATGACATACACAGTTCATTTGTGGCGCAGCCTGCAAATTTGTATGGTTGCTTATCTTGAGGAACCATCTAAACGCGGCTTACACTGTGCTTAAGAACCAATAAATTAAAGCGATCGTTTTCGTCATTATCGAGCTCCTCATTCCCAGTGGCAAATACCTATTTAGCCCAGTTGGCGTCAAAGACGCTCATTCTAGATCTACGCGTGGGAGAGGCCCGCTTCGCAATAGGAAACTAGCGCGACCTGAAGGACTCGAATAAAGTTTTTCATACCATCCCATTCGCTCCTACTGGCGTTACACCCAGTGATATAAGTTGGATGCTAACTGACCAACGTTTGTGCCTTGGTTGGATACGAGCTGCATTACCGCAGTACTAGCATAATACACTACCCATTCGACCGCGGACTACCTTTTAATTCAAGTAGGCAGCAAAACACTTGGACACAAACATAGGTAAAAATTTAAAGACAAGCATGGATACCTCCCGAAACGTGCGCAAAACGTGCGTGGCATATGAAACGCACGCAGGACCGAAGACACCATTCTGTATCGTACTTATCCATTATACGCCTATTTAACGCTACATAACAAAGAATCAAGGCAAAATTAACCCCAATTAGTCAAACATTCTTATCTAATTGAGATATTTTCAGCCTCAAGCGGCGCTAACAAGACCCACGAAGCGAGAACTGTTGTATGGACCTCCGAGTACACTCATCATTGAAACGATCCCTGCTTGGCCAGATCTCACTTTTACTCATTGAGAAATATATAGGTGGAAGGTCGACCGCTGCAGCCAAGATCATGTGCAGTAATATATCTACGTAGATATGCTGGTGCCTGGTATTATATGGCTCGAAGTCCTGGAACCCGCATTGATATTGTGGGAAAAAAATTGTTGTAAGTGACCAGGTACTCCAACGCGGACCGATATAGGCGGGAAGTGCGCGTGATCAAAAATTTCATAACCTTCTTGGGGGTGTCAACACGTATGTTGAACAGATCTGTAGACTATTATGTGTGCAAACTCCTTTAACGTATAACAACGTTAAAGTATAACAAACTCACATTAGCTCTCGTGCGAATGCATCATGTCTGCTTTCAGGTATGTGCTTTTCAGTTGGTTAATTCCATTATTTCATAATTTTTGCCCAACAACCATCGACAAATGGAAATACTTTGAATTCGCATAAGCCAAAGAGAAGTAGACTACACCGTTTTTCCATAGTTACTGAAAAGGTCGCGCCTCGAATCGGCGGTTATGTCGCTGATTCAAGGCGCGGCCTCTTTATGGTCGATAGCTCGAACGAGCCTGCCCATTTCTTTCTTCAGTTATCGCAGACTGCATACTCAATCCAGCGCTTCCAAAAGGACACCGGACTGCCTCGTTCGGTCTGAATTGAACATTTAACAACAAGAAAGACAGAGGGCGAACAACTAAACCTATTCATTTCTTTCCATCGTCTTTTTAAATGCAGTAGTTTGAACTTAAGCATGCCAAAACATTTAATGACGAGTCGACATGACTCCTCTAACATCACTGCCAACATGGTCGCTACAACACGATTGAGTTGGCTGATATTTGCTGCATATTTGCCGCAATAAAGCAACAGATTGTTTGGTATTCACAAAGTTTTCGCCCATTTCTATATCTTAGTGTACCTAACTGCACTCTGTACTTACCGGCGTAACATTCTGATGGAGCGCGTCCACGCAATGAAGGCCGTCGGTGTACGGCGACATCCAGTTAGATGCGCTCTATTGGGGCTCGCGTTTTTTATTGGCTAGACTAATAATTTCTAATAAAGTACTCTAGTAAAAACTTGCGAAACAATACCACGGGAAAAATCTTTGAGGATGCTTAACCTTCGCCTTTAGGAGTGGAATGCGACAGCATTTAAAGATCCCTGACTTCTTGTCATGCCTCCCGGCAATCACTGCTTATGTAACCCTAATGTTTACCGCGAAACGCAGGCTGGGAGCGCTATGCACGAAGGCGAGCATTCTGGTTCTTTTATTCTTTACCTCATGGCGGAGGTGCCGCTGCCACGGATGCCAGGGGGTGAGCGGCATCTGCATTGTGTTGGAAGAACCGAGCGGTTCGCGCAGCTCTTCCGAGGCAGACCTGAAACGGCACTGATCCTGCACAAAATGGGCCCCGTTCAATGGGAAAATATAAACCCGCCAAGCTTAACACCAAAAACTCTCCTTGAGGAATCGTTTTCTTTAATTGTAAAGCACATGACTCACAATATTATGTACCCCACTCACCTAGGACCATGCAGTAAGGCTTCCGCTCTAAGCATCGACACTTCTCCTTACGGAAAACGCAGCAGGTATAGATACACTCGATACGGGCCTCTTCCATCTCCTGGCGCTGGCAACTGATGGAATGTCGTCGTCATAGAAAAAGGCGTCGCCTCGTTTATTCTCAACAACTTCGTTCGTCGCCACGGCGCAGCTCGTGACCTGTTGAACGATCGGAGTCGTGTATTCCTCGACGACGTCCTGCAGTCATTTCTATTCCTATCTGCATTCAAAATTATTCACCGCACTACAGCCGCTTATCATTCACAGAGCAATGGCTTCACAGAACAATCCAACAGAACTCTTGGTGGCATGCTATCAATGTATGTAGCGTCTGACCACTTCAACTGGTATCTTGTACTTCCATTCGTCACCTGCGCATATAACATTGCCTCTCAAGCCACTACCAGATTAAACAACTCTTGATGACACTCTATCAATGTATGTTATGGCTGACCACTTTAACTGGGAATGTGTACTTCCATTCATCGCATACGAATACAACACTGCCCCTCAAGCCAATACTGGATTCTTACTATTCTTTTTGCTTTACTGCCGCCATCCCTCCAGCATTATTGATACGGTTCTCCCGTACCACCCGGGTACTGCTGAATGCTCCCGTTTCTACGGTCGCTCAGGATGCCAAGAAAAGCTGACAACTAGCCTGTTTTTTCACGTTTGCTCAACAGTGTCGCCAAAAAGAGCGTCATCACCTAAACCCATCCCCTCACCCCGTCTCCATCCACTCACTCGTGTGGCTTTGGGTGCCGCCTTTTCCTGCTCCTGGCCCTGAGTCCAACTCCTCCCAAAGTACCACGCCCCCAACCACGTACTTTCGCAAATATCACCAGTGTTTGAGTTGGTGGAGCTCGTATCGCAGTCTCCCGATAGCCGTCGTCGCGGGCGAGAGAATGTGCACATTGACAAGCTCCAGCCGTATCACGATCCGCTCACCTCTTCACAGAGTACATTACGTAACACGACGTGTCAACGGTCCCGGCAATATCACATGTTAGCTGTTCAGCATTCTCCTCACCCCATCAAATGAGCCTCCCGGGGTTGTTTCTTTCTTTTTTTTTTTGACGAGCGACTCCCATCCACTAAGGGCTCTAGAATATTTTGCCGACTGTAGAACCAAGACTCCATTCAGCATTTGAGTATGCTTGATGAGTTCACTTTAGGAAGTGACATAGGCGCCTTATCAAAACTGCTCTTTGCTCTTGTCAAGAAAAATCTCCAGCAGAAGCATACCGCGAACATTGATGTAGCGCGACGTTTGGTGTGGTAAATGACAGACATGGAGCTCGAACGTGACATGCAGTTTTTGGAAGGCTAAGGCGCCTTTAAAACAGACATCAATTTAGGAACAATTATGAGAAACGTAGACGGCGTAATTTAGTGCACCATACGTAAGACGTAGCACATATCACAAAATCAGTCATCCTATAAGTGAAGCCTCGTAGCTTCCCGTTTAAGAATCATCGAATCAAAAGAAAAAAATGAACACTGTCTGCGCCGTATTTCAGCACAGAAAGCACTTTCCTTCAGTTATGCCAACCACAGTTACAGCACGTGTCCTCACTGTTCCACGGGTCTGAGAGGGTTCTTGCCGAAAGCACGAGGCGCTCTAGGGACTCCGCGCCATGAAGTGCAACTCAATATGTTCAAGTCACGTCTGAGCAGTGTTTGTTTTACTACGCAGCCGTGATTTAACTGGTATTTTCATGCAAAGCGGCTGCTTACGCTTGTCCTCCATATATCTCAAACAGTAACACCGGCAGATAGGAGACGGCGAGAGTAACAATGGAAAAACGGTGTAGTCGACTGCTCTTTGGCTTATTCCAATTCAAAGTATTTCCATTTGTCGATGGTTGTTGTGCAAAAATTACGAAATAATGGAATTTACCAACTGAAAAGCACATACTTGAAAGCAGACATGATGCAGTCGCACGAGAGCTAATGTGAGTTGGTTATACTTTACCGTTGTTATACGTTAAAGGAGTTTGCACACGTAAGAGTCTACACATCTGTTCAACGTACGTGTTGACGCCTCCAAAAATGTTGTGAAATTTTTGACCACGCGCACTTCCCGTCTATATCGGTCCGCGTTGGAGTACGTGGTCACTTACAACGAATTTTTTCCACAATGTCAATGTGGGTTCATGGACCTCGAGCCATATAATACCAGACACCAGCATATCTACGTAGACATATTACTGTTCATGATCTTGTCTGCAGCGGCTGACCTTCCACCTATAAATTTCTCAATAAGTAAAAGTGAGATCTGGCCAAGCAGGGATCGTTTCAATGATGATTGTACTCGGAGGTCCATACAACAGTTCTCGCTTCGTCGGTCTTGTTAGCGTCGCCTGAGGCTGAAAATATCACAATTAGGTAAGAATGTTTGACTAATTGGGGTTTATTTTGACTTGATTCTTTGTTATGTAGCGTTAAATAGGCGTGGAATGAGATAAGTACGATGAAGCATAGTGTCTTCGGTCCTGCTTGCGTGTGATATGCCACGCACGTTTTGCGCACGTTTCGGGAGGTATCCATGTTTGTTTTTAAATTTTTACCTGTGTTTGTGTCCAAGTTTTTTCCTGCCTACTTGTATTAAATGGTAGTCCGCGGTCGAATGCGTAGTGTATTATGCTTGTACTGCGGTAACGCCGCTCGTATCCAACCAAGGCACGTTGGTCAGTTAGCATCCAGCTTATATCACTGGGTATATTGCCAGTAGGAGCGAATGGTATGGTATGAAAAACTTTATTCGAGTCCTTTAGGTCGCGTTAGTTTCCTATTACGAAGCGGGCCACTCCCACGTGTAGATCTAGAATGAGCGTCTTTGACGCCAACTGGGTTAAATAGTTATTTGTCACTGGGAATTAGGAGCTCGATAATGACGAAAACGATCGCTTAAATTTATTCGTTGTTAAGCACAGTGTAAGCCGCGTTTAAATGGTTCCTCAAGATAAGCAACCATACAAATTTGCAGGCTGCGCCACAAATGAACTGTGTATGTAATCCTTTCCAATCTAGGCCTTTACCACCATCACTTTACTAGCTGCACCACTAATTCACGCGGCAAGTGCCGCTATTTAGTTACCATCTAGCCAGCGAGGGTCACTCAGTGTGTGCGACTGAGCGGTCAATCATAGAGAAAGCGAAAGAACTTTATAAATCCTAAATGAAATGGAGCGCGTTAAGCGCCTGATGGGGGTGGCTGCCTCTTCACATGCTCCATAGGCTTCCAGGACCGCCTGTCCCTTGTGGATGAGTCAGAACTGGACATTCAGGGTGGGGATGGATAACAAGATCTCCCATCGCTCGTAAACTGAGGGCATAGTAGGCGGGGTGGCCTTTGGAGAAATTGCACTCTCATATGACGTGTCGGGGTGGTGCTTTGTGCATTGCATTGAGGACATGTGTTCTATTATCTTTCTGGGTGTATTCTATTCTGGAGGCATGGGTGGCGAAAGAATGCTGCCTGGATTTGCATCCATACCGTTGGTTTGGCTGTGGACAAGGAGGGGGGGGGGGACGTCTTCCCACTGTCCCTGCAATACTTGACTATATCTGTGTAACTTGTGACAGCTTACCATCCGCTTGCCTCCTGCACTGTGGCCCGGGAGTTGAGCGATCGGACCTGTTCATGAGCATATTCGTTGCCCTCAATTGAGGGGTGGGCCGGAATCCATACTACTTCGTTTGTTTTGTGAGGAGGCGTAGTTTTTCCGATGATTTTCAGTGCCGCAATGGACACCCAGCCTGATCTGTAGTTCTTGTACGCAGCTTGTATGTCCGTGACGATCTTGGTGATGTTAGGTTTCAGCAGTGCTAAGGCTATCGCCGCTTGTTCTGCTTCCTCCCAAGACGGAGTGTTGAATATTGCGCATGTTAACAGCTCCTCCAGCCCGGTGACCACGACCGTTGCCCTTGGGGAGCGTTTGGGTACAGAGGTGTCGCTGTATAGGACAGTCTCGTCTTATTAAAGGGTCCTAGAAATGGCTCTTGACCGGGCGGCCAGTCGTCATGCGTGCCTACTGGGGTTCATGTTGCACGGTAGTGATTTGCATTCCAGCTTTGCAGTCGACATTTTGGGTCATTGGCCGTGGCGGATGTAGCGTGATAGTTGTCATCCCATCTTGTGCACGACGCTTATGACCGCCTTGGTCTGGCTAAGGCGGACCTTATATAATGGTAACAGCGTGATCGAAACGAAGACGGAATGAAAGGACACAGGAAGAGCGCTGCCCGGTGTCCTTTCATTCGGTCGTCCTTTACATCACGCTGTTAACATTATGAATGTATACCAACTCGCCAAACTTTCCTGCTTAATAAGGCAGACCTCTCTCAGTTGTGTCACCCAGTGTGTGCATTCGCACGTAGTCGCAAGCCATTTATATCGGAGGCCCGCGAAATGATGCAGTGCTCATTGGTAAGCGTAGAAAAATTTTTCTGCTGCAGAACACGTCTCATACATAATTCGTTTCGGCAGTAGCATAACTCATTGTCAGATGGGTTGTGGCGCAGTTTATTTTTCGAAAACATTATATTGACGCGTGAGCCTTTATCGGGCGACACGTTTCACCGCCTAACAAATGTTATCGCACAGCGCAGGACACGCTTGCCTGTGTGGGAAGTTTCTGGAATGTTATCGATGGTTCCATCCCCTGTCTGTGACCGAAACGTGTGTAATCTGATTGCATGTGTGCGCGACGCAAATAATGTAGAACTTTGTGGAAGGCTCGCGTGCCCCAGCGATTAGTCTGGAACATTCGACGATTGAGGTATAAACGCCGACGCGCTTGACCCGTTGATCAGATTTTAAAAGATCGCTGACTGTGTTCGCCGCTCTCGTTGTTCTTTAATTGTAGCCTGTTTTGTGGGCACAGGTTCGCCCAATAAAAGCTAGTTTTGCCTTTCACAGCATTGCTACTGTGTTCTTTGACGTCACTACCACGTGACATCTGGTGGAGGCGCTTTGCGTTCATGTACCGGATGCCCCCACAAAGCGGTGACCGAAGCCATCACGCGGAAGACACTACCAACGTCACCAAGAACCAGCGAGGTAGCCGCAGGCTGCAAAGACCGCCCCCGGAGCACGGACTTTTGCCTGAGACGACCAGGAAGATCGCCACCAAGTCCAACCCAATGGCAGCCCCAGCGTCCCCCGTCGTGCAGCAGCAGCCCAGGGAGCCTCCGACGTTCCGCAGTTCAACGTTCGAGGACCCGGAAAGCTGGCGCGAGACGTATGAGGCAGTCGCTACATCCACCAACTGGAACAGCGACGACAAACTGCTACATGTCTTCTTCGCATTCGAAGACACGGCCAGCACATGGTTTGAGAACTGAGAAGCCACTTTAACGACCTAGGAACTGTTCCGAAGCGGCTTCCTGCAGACATTCGCAAGCGTCGTGCGCCGAGAACGAGCACAAGCACTATTAGACACCCGGGTGCAGCCAGGGGGGGGACACTCCGTATACATCCCATTGGCCGTTTTCGAGCAGACGCTCTTTCGACGCTAGCGCCAAGGTCCCCTTCAGTTACGGCCCTAACCAATGGGCGACGCATTAAGCAAAATGGCGGCGCACATGATTGTTTACGTTGTCATGGCAACAGCAACAGCAGACGCGCGGCACCTCCTCTCCCAAACGTTTTTCTTTCCTTTTTGTTTTTATTATGCCGACCCGCTCCACTCTCTTTCCCCCTTTCCCCCATGCCGCGCGCGCCGATCACTTTTTTTTGTTTTTACCCGTAAGCGGCGCGTTTTTTCTTTTTTATAGCGCGCTTGTTACCGCGCGCCAGCTCGCAAGCAATGCGCGCGCTACGCCGCGCATTGGCATTGCTTGCGAGCTGGCGCGTGGTGCGCCGTGGGCTATGCGTTGGCACGCACGCAGTCTTGCCCATACTTATATTATACCAGCATGTGCCGGGACATAAAAAAAATTCCACTTTCAACACAACAGATGTTTAGTCTCGCTTTATTGACTTCGTTTCCGAAAAGAGATTTTTCTTACAACGTGGTGTGATACACGCTCAAAAAATGAGCAAAAGTGAGAGGTGCATGACATATACAAGAGTACTAAAGACAAGAGTTCACAGATGGTGAAATAACAAAAGAAAGTGCTAGAAAACGCGAAGGCCATTTCATGTACACACATATAAAACAAGATTTTTATATAACGTTCTCAAGACCTAAATGTAGACGAGCTCCTGATATGTGCACTAAGATATTGCACAAAATTGGACGACGTGTATGACATAGTCATGACAACTATAAAAAGGGAAAACTCACTAGTAATGGCAAAAACAATGACACGCAAAATACCTGAAAGATAGAATAAAATGCTAAGATTGTTTGATTGAGAGCCATACCAAAAGAAAGCTTACTTATAAATCTGCACGAAAGTATATGAAATGCTTGACATGTTCATTACTGCTGAACAAATTGAAAAAAACATGGCAGAAAAATACCATTGTACTAAAAACTGAAACACACATTATCACATTATTTTGCACTTGGCCACAACTTGAGTAACGGTGGCAAGGGAACAGAAGATAGTCGGCTTTTGCAGCAGCACATAGAAAACATTCGCAGAAAGGCTTATTCCTCAAAGACCAGGTAAAACAGGCCAACACGACTTTTCTTTCTACCCGAATGCAATGCTTAGCAATAAAATTACGTCACTTAAGGCACTAAGTCGTACCTACTGGGCTCTCCCTTGCATAATAAACACGCACTGCAAAAATCTGCATGTAGGACACTTGCAATTCTCATGCTTTCCAGAGGAAAAAAAAGCGTACCATGCCTACACATGAAGGTTGTTCGCGCGGTTTTCCCATCGGGGGTTACTGAGATATTACACAAACACTAACAGTAATTTTTCAGCTGTTAGTCGGTTTGTAGAACGTGATACACAGAAAAAGCACTGAGGGCGATATGGAAAGCTGGGCAAGTTACTGAAGTTGCAGAATGAGACTTGGCACAGAAAAACACAAGTCACAGACCAGGTGACAATGAGGAGGAACATCTATTTGTCAGCTTTCTCTACCGGGAAGAGGCAAGTGTAGCACAATCAAGGCGCAACGACGTCCGGAGCCTCATGGAGTACACAAATGGACAGGGCTGTATTCGTGTACATGCGCCTTCTGATGTCCTTGGGTCTGAGCGCTCACCTGTTGTCTTTAGGCACCCGGAACAACCTTGCAGGACTTGTTTTTGAGGTATTTGTGCACCACTGCACGATGCACGAGCGGTACGAGTCGTGAAACGGGTGAAACATCGCGGAGCACAAGCACACAGCTACCGAGGACCACAGAACTGACGAAACTAGCCACGTCGGTCAACGCACAGCAGCGCACGCATCTCGATGACAGTAGATAACAAAAATAAAGCGTTACGTAGCGGACTAAGCAGCAGCCGGGCCGGCGGGTAGACAGTCGAAGGAGAGGGAGTTGAGAGGGTATTAGAGAGAGGGCGTAGAGAGAGGAGTTGAGCGTGGGGAAGGGCTTGGCCACCTGGATCGGCGCGCGTGCGCGCGACGATCTACGAGGCCGTGCAAGGGAAACGGATTTTTGCGTCGCCCATTACAGAGATGGCGCCAATTTCCTGTGCCACCGGAACCGGGGAGTGTCCCCCCCCTGGTGCAGCTACCTAATGAGACAACCGCGAACTTCACGGATGAAATGGGCCGTCTATTCCGCCACACCGACACTGAAATGCCCGAGGAGAAGAAAGTCTGCCTACTCATGTGTGGTGTGAAGGAGGAACTTTTTGCCGGAATAGTACGAAGCCTACCGAAGACCGTCGACGAGTTTCTTCGCGAGGCCTCCAGCATCGAGAAGACATTCGATATGCGAAACAGGCAATTCGGCCACCGCACGAACTCGACAAACTACGCCGGAGTTGATTCACTGGCTACCGACGACCTACGCGATGCTATCCGAGCGGTCGTGCGGGAGGAGCTACGGAAGCTGTTCCCAGCATCGCAGCCTCAAGTGGCTTCGATTGCTGACGCCGTACGTGAACAGCTCCAACAACAACTCGGAGTAGCACCAGAGTCGCCGCAGCCTCAGCCGCTTCCGATGACCTACGCCGCCGTCGCCCGCCGTGAAGATCCCCCTCCACGACCACACCAGGGCCCCGTAACGCCGCAATTCCTTCGGCCACCGCCGCCGCCGCCAGCAAGCCCACCCGTCGCCCAGCGCAGCTACCCGAAGAAGACAGACGTTTGGCGCGCTCCTGACCACCGCGCACTCTGCTACCACTGCGGAGAAGCGGGTCACGTCTACCGCCGATGCCCATACCGGGAGATGCGACTGCGAGGTTTCACCGTCAACGTTTCGCGCCCGCAGCAAGGTGAATGTCCTCGCGATATCGCCGACTACCTCGCCGCTACTCAGTGGAGTTCTCGACAACCGTCGCGTTCGCTATCACCAGGCCGCTACCTGCCGCCGCAGCGCCGACCATACACTGGCCCAGCCCGGGGCTGGTAATAAGCCCATATATCCGGTAAACTAAAAGCAGCAACCGATGGAGGTGCGGTTGCTGTTTGTCGAACTGACGAAGATCCTCCGCCGCCGACACAGACACCGAAGAAACTACCTCGACGTCATAACGACACGCCGCCGTCCCGACGGAGTCTGGAAGCAAAGAATACAACGACGAAAGACGACCTGACGACGCGAAGTTCCAGCTTCAGTTCAACATAACGCAGCCGTGATACGACGCTGAGACCTAACTGCAACGCCAGACAAAGAACCACCGACCTCGACGCGCTTCTCGACGGCCACGCAGTGACCACCTTAGTGGACACAGTGGCCGATTACTCCATATTGATTGGACACATCGCCGCCCAGTTGCAGAAAGTTAAAACTGCATCGGAAGGCCCTCCCATTCGAACCGCTGGAGGACACCTCATTACGCCGGCTGCAATCTGCACGGCAAGAATTGCCGTTCATGACCGGACTTACCCTGCCACCTTCGTTATCCTCCAAGAGTGTTCACGAGATGTCATTCTCGGCGTGGACTTCCTGAACCAACACGGCGCAATCATAAACCTGAAGTCAAAATTGATAACGCTGTCGGAAGATCAAGCGATACCGCCGGAGAGCTATCGTAGTCACATCACCTTGAGTGTGCTCGAAGATCAAGTGAGCATCCCGCCTCGCTCGAGCACTGTTATTTCGGTCGGCACAGAAATACCCACTGACGTAGAAGGCTTCATCGAAGGCGACCAACGTCTACTGCTCGACCGTGAAATTTGCGTCGCTAGAGGAATCGCTCGACTCCACGGAGGAAACACGAAAGTGTTGCTGACGAACTTCAGCCAGGAGTTGAAGCACATCAACAAGGCCACGACGATCACATATATCGATGAAATTCTGGAAACCAGCAATGCGTTTGTCCTCTCGGATTCTGCCGCATGTACCCCGAAGGCCGTAGTTCCAGAACCAGACTTTGACATAAATCCAAGTCTCCCCGTGATTAAACAACAACAGCTGAGAAGCTTACTTCGACGATACAAAGAGTGCTTTTGGACGTCGTCAATGATTCGACAAACGCCAGTCGCAAAGCATCGCATATTAACCGAAGAGTGTGCTCAACCACTCCACCAGAGCCCTTATCGAGTTTCTACACGAGAACGTGAAGCTATAAGACAACAAGTCGATGAAATTCTGCGCGACGACATCATCCAGCCGTCGAAAAGCCCGTGTGCATCCCCTGTTGTCCTGGTGAAGAAAAAGGACGGAACCCTACGTTTCTGCGTCGATTATCGTCTTCTGAACAAGATCACGAAGAAGGACGTATACCCCTCCCACGAATAGACGACGCATTGGATCGGCTCTGCAACGCTAAATACCTCTCGTCGATGGACCTCAAGTTTGGTTGTGGCAAATAGAAGTCGACGAAAGAGATCGCGAAAAGACGGCCTTCATCATTCCAGACGGCCTCTACGAGTTCAAGGTTATGCCATTCGGACTGTGCTTGGCGCCTGCAACGTTCCTGCGCGTGATGGACACGGTTTTAGCAGGATTGAACTCGCAGACCTGTCTCGTTTACTTAGATGACGTCATCGTCTTCGCAGGAAATTTCGACGATCACCTCAGGCGGCTTGCGACAGTACTAGAGGCCATCAAGTCATCAAAGCTTACTCTGAAGCAGGAAAAATGCCGCTTCGCTTAAGATGAGCTTCTGTTGCTAGGTCACGTAATCAGCAAATCTGGTGTCCGTCCAGACCCACAAAAGACAGCTATTATCGCACAGTTCCCGCAACCCATCGACATGAAGGCAATGCGTAGATTGCTTGGCATGAGTGCCTACTACAGGCGCTTTGTCAAGGACTTTTCACGCATCGCTTAGCCGTTCACACGTCTAACTAAGTGTGATGTTGAGTTCAAGTGGGAAACGCCGCAGGCAGACGCATTTGAAGAACTCAACGACGCAAGCAGTCGCCGCCGGTACTTGCGCACTTCCACGAGTTCGCCGATACAGAAATCCATACTGACGCCACTAGCCTAGGCCTCGGTGCCATTCTAGTCCAGAGGAGAAACAGAGTCGAACAGCTGCTAGCTTACGCTAGCAGGTCGCTGTCAAAAGCGGAAGGCGACCATTCTACGACCGAGAAGGAATGCCTCGCCATCGTTTGGGCTACAGCTAAATTTCGCCCTTTATGGCAGGCCATCCAAAGTCGTCAGCAACCATCACGCGTTGTGTTGGCTAGCGAATATAAACGATCCTTCAGGACGACTGGGGTGGTGGAGCCTCGGATTACAAGAATACGACATCACTGTAACCTACAAGTCCGGACGAAAACACTCCGATGCCGACTGCCTATGACGCGCCCCTTTTAAGCCGCCGCCGCAAGATGACGAGAATGACGACGCCTTCCTTGGAATGATAAACGCGGAAGACTTCGCTGAACAGAAACGCGCAGACCCGCAGCTAAAAGGCCTCGTCAAGTATTTAGAACGGCACACCGACGTTGTCTCTAGGGCATTTAAGCGCGGATTGTGTTCGTTCAGGCTACAAAACAACCTGCTCGTGAAGAGGAACTTCTCACCAATCCTCGTCTACTACATTCTTGGTTTTCCGTCAGCGCTGCGTCCAGAAGCGCTGCACGCCCTACATGACGATCCAACCAATGGGCACCTCGGATTCTCCCGGACGCTGTCGGGGGCACAGAAAAGGTATTAGTGGCCGCGTCATACCGCTGACGTCGTCTGTTGCGTGAAGACATGCCGAGACTGTCAGCGACCCAAGACACCACCGACAAGGGAAGCAGGATTACTACCGCCGATCGAACCACCTTGCCGGCCATTCCCGCAAATCGGGAGGGATTTCTTAGGTACGTTCTGACAGCAACATGCGGAAATAAGTGGATCGTCGTCGCGATTGACTATCTCTCCCGCATCGCTGAAACTAAAACACTGCCGAAAGATAGCGCAGCCGAAGTGGCGAAATTCTTTGTCCAAAACATCCTGCTGCGACATAGCGCCCCCGAAATCCTCGTCACCGACAGTCTGCAATACAGTCAGACAAGGCACAGGAGGACAACGGCCTACCACCCACGGACGAATGGTCTTACGGAGCACCTGAATAATATCTCACCGACATGCTAGCAATGTACGTCGACGTCCAACACAAGACCTGGGATGCCGTCCTGCCGCACTTAACCTTCACTTACAACACGGCGGTGCAAGAAACAACACACATCACGCCATTTAAGCTGGTTTACGGCAGGAAACCAACGACGACGCTCGACGCCATGCTGCCGCACGTCACTGAGGAGTAGAATCTTGACGTCGCTACCTATCTCCAGCGCGCCGAAGAAGCCCGACAGCTCGCCTGCCTACGGATCAAGAACCAGCAGCGTACCGACTGCCGACACTATAACCTTGGACGACGCTTCGTCGAGTACCAGCCCGGTGACCGTGTTTGGGTTAGGAGCCCAATACGTCAACGAGGACAGAGTGAGAAACTATTGCGACGTTATTTCGGACCCTACAAGATCATCCGACATGTTGGCGAACTGGACTATGAGGTCGTGTCAGACGGCATTTTGCAATCACAGCGGCGCCGGGCACGATCTGAATTGGTCCATGTAGTGCTTCTGAAGCTCTCTAACTCACGCTGACGAACTTCCTTATTTTTGCTTTCTTTTCTACGAGTGCTTTTCTTTATTAATTTAGTTTGTTTACAGCATCGGGTCGATGCTTTTTATGAGGCGGGCATTGACACGTGTGCTTATCTTTATCGGGCGACACGTTTCACCACCTAACAAATGTTATCGCACAGCACAGGACGCGCTTGCATGTGTGGGAAGTTTCTGGAATGTTACCGATGGTTCCATCCACTGTCTGTGACGGACACTTTTGTAATCTCATTGCACGTGTGCGCGACGCGAATAATGTAGTACGTTGTGAAAGGCGCGCGGGTCCCAGCGATTAGTCTGGAACAATGGTCGATTAATGTATAAAAGCCGACGCGCTTGATCCGTTGATCCGATTTTCGACGATCGCAGACTGTGTTCGCCGCTCTCGTTGTGCTTTAAGTGTAGCCTGTTTTCTGGGCACACGTTCACCCAATAAAAGCTAGTTTTGCCCTTCACAGTATTGCTACTGTGTTCTTTGACGTCACTACCACGTTACAATATCTAAAATCATCGGTTCGCAGACATCATGTCTATATAGGTTTTAGAAATTTTCCTAGATATCCTTAATAGCCTTACCCTCCAAGTCGTGTTCATCTGCGCTGAAACCGTCGACATGAAGCATGGAATTCTGAATTTAGTTTGCTAGATAAGATAAAATGCCGAGAAACCTTCGTTCATGTGTGCTGGTCAAAAAAACACATGTATCATAATTTCTAAGATTTTGTATCGGATTTCGAGCTTACTCATGCAGTAATCTAACAACTTCAACTCAGATTATGTGACACAGCGAAATAGCTCTTCGTATTGTCACGCCTTTCACCTACTTCATTATAAATTTTATATCGGAGAGCGCACAGCATATAGGTTACGCTGTCCGCCCTCCTCGCTTGTTTTGCCTCTTGCCGTTGGCTTGCAGCTATGACAGATCATTCCATGTCTGCCCCTGCCACGCGCAGGGTTACATTGAAAAAGTGAAAATCATTTTCATATGATTTCGACCAAATAACTGCTGATAATGCTACGCACTACACGCAGATTGCTAATACAGTAACTATTTTTGCGCGTCATTATGGTGCTTGAATCCATGGCGCCGAAGATCTGCCGTAATAATCTTTCCCTAACATTAGCCGTACCATCTAGTCATCCACACGCGATTAAGCCTTAAAGAGAAACTGAAGAGTCTTTCGAATTCAATGAGCCGCTCATATACGGATTCGGGAACCTTATAAACCATGCAGGTAAAATTTTGGGGCGGATTTGTCACTTAGGAGAAACGTAATCGTGGGTTAAAATTGCGCTCTCGCTCCGCCCCGCCCGTCGAGCGCCACGCGCTGCTGCTGACGCTGACGATGGGAGCGGAGACCGGAAACCACGGCGTAGTGACGTCAGCACTGGTGTTCCGCTCCTTCGCAGTCTCCGCGACCATGCTTTACCGTGCTTGTTGCTTCGTGCGTGCCGTCATAATCTCCTTCGCTCGACCTTCAATTCCTTTGTTCGTGTGTATGCAGAGTGGTAGTTGAAGTTTGCAGCATCAATTGAAGTGGTGGGCCGATCATGCCGGCGTTCTGTGCAGCCTACGGTAGCACGAACACCAGTGGCCGCAACGACGTTCCGGTGTTCCATTACTTCACACAAGACAAGAAGCTTTCAGCTAAGTGGGAGCTGCTGTGAATTGAAATAATTTCAAGCGCTTAAGAACTACAGTGTTGTGCTCTAACCACTTTGGTGACGACTATTACTGCCAGAGTTTATCAATTATGCGCGAATGAGTGAAAGTACGACTTGCTGCTAGCATGCTTTCTCAACGCAGCGCGAAAAGGTCGGGGCAACGAACACATAAAGACGGGGAGGGTGCGGGCGGACGGATGGTAACTGGTCTTGGAAGGCCTTATGAATACACAAACCCGTCCAAACCTGGATTTTGATTTACTGCTAGCTCCTTCGTGTTTGCACGCTGAACGGAAGGTGCATGTTTATACCGCAGCCTTGACGCAGGTTTCGCCGCAAACAGCCGTTAATTTTATATTTGCACATGTGTTGTAAAAGAGCCTACATGCAGCTACCACAACCTAGTGCAAGTGTAGAATTTGCATATGTTTGAAAGCCAGCGCACGCCAGGACGCAGCGCTCCCCCTTCTCTCGCGCACAGGGAGAAATCGGTCTTCCCACGCAGACGACGGAATTCGCCGTCTTTACGGCCCCGGTCACAATTAGCGTACCGATGGAGCGCTGATGAAGGTCACTACACGTGCTGCAAGAGCCGGAAAACTTTTCGCCCATCTGAACCGTCTGCCTAGATTGCTGAGCACTTTGGGGCAGTGCTCAAATTCCGGCGATCACATCCCCGCTTATGTTCCACGAGGAGGCATGTAGGAACATAACTACAGTTGTTTGCCCGGAAACGAACTCACTGGATCGCTGAATGCAGCTTTGCAAAAAACATACTCACCAAAGAACATTTCTAAGACGAGGAGATACTAACACTTCGCTTTCGTTCCCGTCGAAACCACTGCTTGCTACCAGCATCTTTTGCTTCTTCGAGAAGCCGTCTCTTCGCAAACGGCTCGTACATGTAGGGAGCAACGCCGAACGCCTCAGAGAAACGCAAGCTCTCTCAATTTTCCATTACCGTCTCAGCAAAACAACAACGCCAAATCACCTTGCACCGTGCTTCATGCGTAGCGGCCGCTGTCGGTCCGGACAAACACCGTTGTTGACGTCACGAGGTGCCCGACCAATCACAGGCGCAAACGAGGCCCCGAGTCAGCTGCTAAACTTTTCGTCGAAATGAAGACTGCGCTTTCTTTCGCTCAACTTCGATGCAATAGTCGAATTCGGAGGGTTGAAAACCATTACGTACAACTCTTTACTCATTTTTTCTGGAAAACTTTTCTCCCTCCTTTTAATTGTCTACTATATTGTTTATACTGCTTGATGCCTCAGAACGAATCCGCATATTGAGCTTACGCTGCTGCGTTTCTTGTCTTGATGTCTGCCGTAAAATTTGTGCGTTAGAACTTTACTGAGAAAGATGTTGTGTACGCCCTTTTATTGCTAGATGAACAATTTGCACTTCAAAATATCGTCGCGGCTACAATATTTAGCACTGGTTGTCGCAGTTTGCAGTCATGTTGGCTTAATATGAAAGCATTACATTGGTTTGAAGAAGTTATATATGTATATTCTGACATTTGTTCCCTGCTTTCTGTGTATTCCTTCTCATGGATGACGTGTGAACTTTGTTATTAAAGGTGAGATCATTATATTTCAACTAGTTGTTCTGAGAGATATTTATATCAGTAACCTTTGCTTTCTCTATAATAGCATATGACAGCAGGGGCACGAAAAGATGTCAGTGAGTTCTTAGACTGACACTTCCAAAACATTTTTTATGCGAAAGTGTGGCCCTAGCTTAACAATGAAGGTACCATTTCTAATACAATAACGTTAGTGAGACGTTTAACGCAACATCATCGTACACAAAAAGGACGTGCTACTATCGCTCCTTCCCGAAATAATCTTTGTTAATTATGTCACCATTGTTCAGGACAGCTGTTCCTGGGCTGTATAACAACGCAAGTAAAATATGTGCGCATATACGGCAACAGAAAGAAAATAAAACTCAGTGCCCTTCCACTCTGTGAAGAAAGATGACCAGCGAAGATGTGTATGTGGGCCTGCAAAGGGCCCCTCACCAGGTCCCATAGCAAATTTCGGTTATACGGTGGAAGGTGTTAGGTGTCCTCTAGGGAGCGTTCTGCCGCAACAGTTTTTAAGATTCGCTCATGAATAGCTGAGAAAAGCAAACGTGGCCTATCATTTCGCCGCATTGGCCTTCTGTTTGATCCGCTAAACGCCACGTCGACCTTTCTTATCACGGAAAGGCCCATGACATGTAATCTCGCGATGGGTAAGCGTGAAAAAAAGTCAAAACCGTGCATATTGAGCCGCTAAAACTTCGCTAAAATGATCTGTTCAATTCAAGTAGCAGTGTAACCTGCGTGAAGACGCAAACGAATGTGTTGAATCTTGACGCGTAACAAAATCACACCGCATGTACCATTAGACGCCTTGGTTAACTCCTATGTTCATCCTCAAAAACATTCTTTTTTCTGTCCTACTCATGTTACCTGACGTGAATGTCTAAAGAAATATCTAGTTATACTCACCCGCATTTCTTCTTTTCGCACCACGCTCTTACATTTTCTGGTCTGTCATTGTTGAAATGCCGTATAAGTAAAACGGAAAGATTAGACATTTTCTTTGCCATCTCTTAGTTTTAACGGAAATTGAGAATTGAATAAAGTTTGTGACGTCCGTCTACGTTAGAAAACAAAGCAAGGGAAATTCACTTGCTGTCTGAGCCGTCTTTTGCACAAACACCAACTAGTACGCTCAAACATTGCTCTCCACACATCGAATCTCTGGCGCTAACCGCAGAGTCTCCCGTCCTCTCTGGTTTGCTTAGATCGAAATCCTGCGCTGGTGTCGTGGCTCGTTGAGCAGCCTCAAGCATGGTAGATTAAAGTGCTGGATGGATGGATGGATGTGTGTTGTTTAGTGGCGCAAGGGCCAGGTATGGCCAAAGAGCGCCATGACTGATAATGTTGTCTTAAACGCTGACTTTTGAGTGGCGATGGTGGGATGTAACATGGCTGTAAAGTGGCCTAAAATCAGTGTCATGGAAGCGTAAAATAGTATATAGCCTAAAATTATGATTGTGATACATGTAGTGGTCTGTGAATATAGTACGCGTGATAAGTGATCATGGAGTTAAATGCAAGAATATGTAAATAGTACTTGTGCCTCCGGAGGGCCTTTGAGCCCAAAGGCTGGGAGGCAGGTGCTTTATTGCACCTACCGCATCAGAAACCTCTGTTAGAGGTTGTGCTACGGATTTCCTGGGGCTATAATTTGAAAACTATGTACATCTTTAAATATCGAAACAGGGATTCATGTTTAAACAGAGGTTCTATACCTATAATCATTTGAGGATGGAGTGGAATTAGCTGTCGATGTGGTAATGGAAAATGCTTTTTCCTATTAGCGTCTAATTGAGTGCATTGCAGCAGGATGTGAAGCACGGTAAGTGGCTCACCACATTTATCACACGTGGGTGGATCGCCACCGGACAAGATGTATGCGTGTGTGCTGTATGTGTGTCCTATCCTGAGTCTGCAAAGTGTTACTTCTGTGTGGCGATTTTTTGATACCGGCGGCCAGTTGCCAAGATACGGCTTGATAACATGTAATTTATTTTCTGTCTCTTTATCCCACAAGCGCTGCCAGAAAGCCCTTAGTGTTTTTCTTATTGAGGGCTTGAGGTCCATTACAGGGACAGTCGTGCAAGTGTTGGAAGCGTTCGCGTGGACAAATGTGGCTAGCTGGTCAGCCAACACGTTTCCCTCTATCTCTCGGTGCCCCGGCACCCAGCACACGACGATATGCTGCTTGGACTCATAGGTTGTGCATAATGCTGTGTAAAGAGATAGAATTACAGGGTTTTGATATTTCCTGACAGTTTTCAAAGTATTTACGACACTCAAAGAGTCTGTGTATATAACTGCCTTTGGGATATTAAATTCATTAATGTGTTTGACAGCAGCCAATATCGCGTAGGCCTCTGCTGTGAAAATACTTGGGTTAGGGTGCAGAACACCGGCATCTGAAAGCGATGGACCGACCGCTGCGTAGGATACGCCAGAATTACACTTTGATGCGTCTGTAAAGAATTCAGGAGAGGAGTATTTGTGCTGTAATTCGAGGAAGTACATTCATTTATGCGCGACAGGCGCGTGCTTTGTAACAGCTACGAAAGATGTATCCCAGTCTATTGGTTGTCACTGCCACGGCGGGGGCCGTATAGCAGGGTACATAAGGTGGTATTCAAGCAGTGGAACCCTTGTTTTTTCAGCCATGTCTCTAACACGCATGGAGAAAGGCTGTGCCACTGTGGGCCGGTTGCGGAAAAGTTGACAACTGGAGAAATCGTTTATGGTGTAATACGCGGGATGCTGACTGTTTCCGTTAACTCTAAGAAAATACATGAAAGACGAATATGTTCTCTGCAGATGCAGTGAGCACTCATCCGATTCAACGTACAGGCTTTCCACTGGGCTTGTTCTAAAGGCGCCTGTGGACAGGCGAATTCCTAAGTGGTGGACAGGGTCTAGCATCTTTAGAGCAGTTGGAGTAGCCGACTGGTAAACTATGGCTCCATAGTCTAGTCGTGTGCGTATGAGGCTTTTGTACAAGTTCATGAGACATTTTCTATCACTGCCCCAGGTTGTGCGATATTTTATGTCTTGTATAAAGGTTAATTTCGCGTCTAAGATTATGCCTAAGAATTTATGTTCCCTGTTTACGGGAAGACGCTCACCATGCAACAGAATTTCAGGATCAGCGTGCAGGCCTCTTTTTCTAGAGAAAACAACACAGGTGCTTTTTTGTGGGTTCAGTCTGAACCCGTTCTCTTCAGCCCATTTGGAGACCTTGTTAAGACCAAGCTGGACCTGTCGCTCACAGATTGCGAGAGAACTTGATTGAAATCCTATCTGCGCATCGTCAACATATGTTGAATAAAAGATGTTATGTGGTATGTGTAGACGGAGAGAATTCATTTTTACTATAAAGAGCATGCAGCTGAGCACCCCGCCCTGCGGCACTCCAGTCTCCTGTACAAATTTCGGTGACAAAACATTGCCCACTCGAACACGGAATGTCCGATTTGACAGATAACTTTCAATAACATTGAACATATTTTCGTGTATACCTAAGTGTGAGAGGTCTCTCAATATCCCGAACCGCCATGTAGTATCATAAGCTTTCTCCATATCAAGGAATACAGATAAGAAAAACTGCTTATGGACAAAAGCTTCACGGATACGTGCCTCTATGCGTATAAGATGGCCACTGGTAGATCGACCCTTCGCCACTGGTAGATCAAACCCGCACTGGTATGGATCGAGCAAATTGTTTGATTCAAGGAAGTGTAGTAGGCGACAGTTAATCATTTTTTTGAAAACTTTGCAGATGCAACTTGTTAATGCTATGGGTCTGTAGCTTGATACAGAGGAAGGATCCTTTCCTTGCTTTAGAATTGGGATTACAATAGCCTCCTTCCAAACAGAGGGGATCTCACCGGAAAATCATATATTGTTGTAAAGGTAAAGGAGGGTTTTTTTTGTGTTTCGGGGGGTAGTTGTTTCAACATCTGATATATTATGCGGTCTGAACCTGGGGCGGATGTATTACAACAGTTCAGTGCTGCCTGCGGTTCTGCTATGGAGAATGGTTCGTTGTACGCCACACTTTTAGCACATTTTCTTTGTAACTTTTGCTGTTCTATTCGCGTTTTGTTCTTTAGGAAGGTTTCGGAGTAGTGCGAGGAGCTCGATATGTATTCAAATTGTGCACCAAGAGAGTTGGCTTGATCTTCCAGGCTTTCTCCGTGGCTGTTTACTAAAGGTAAGGAATACGTTTGTTGCCCGTTAACTTTCTTCACTCTATTCCAGACTTTTCTCTCATCTGTGTAGGAGTTAATGCATGAGATAAACTTTGCCCAACTCTCTCGTCTTGCTTGTCGGCGCGTTCTCCTCGCCTGTGATTTTACATGCTTAAAGTTTTCCAGGTTTTCTGCAGTTGGCGAATCGCGAAGCAGCGCCCATGCTTTGTTCTGCTTCCTCCGCGCTTGCCTACATGCATCGTTCCATCAGGGAACACGCCGCTTAGAACCAGTGCCGCTCACTTGAGTAATACACTTAGAGGCGGCATCTAGTATAAAAACTGTAAAATATGTGACAGCATCGTCTATGGCTATACCGGACATCTCAGTCCACGTCACATGAGTAAGAGCTCAGTAGCGTTCCCAATCGGCTGATTCAACCTTCCACCGGGGGACCTGCGGGAGAAGTTGATCTTGTTCCGTCGTACTTAAGATTATTGGAAAGTGGTCGCTGCCATACGGGTTATTAAGCACACTCCATTTAAAATACGGTAAAAGTGTCGGCGATAAAATGCTAAGATCTATGGCAGAGTATGACTTGTTAGACAGGTTAAAATACGTAGGCTCCTTTGTATTCAAGAGACATGCTCCAGAAGAAAAAAGCAGCTGTTCAATGACGCGACCTCGCGCATCACAGCGTGAATCGCCCCACAAACAATTGTGTGCATTAAAATCACCAAGAATCAAATAGGGCTCCGGGAGCTCATCTATTAATGATTCTATGTCTCGTCTGTGAAGGTGATAATGTGGTGGTATATACAAGGAGCAGGAGGTTATGAGTTTATTTGAAAGTACGGCTCGAACAGCCACTGCCTCAAGGGCCGTTTGGAGCTTTAAATGCTGACATGCTACAGTTCTGTCAGCAATAATGGCTACACCGCCAGATGATGCGACAGCATCCTCGCGGTCTTTGCAAAACGTAACATACTTTGGGAGAAAGTTTGTGTGTATAGATTTTAAGTGTGTTTCCTGTAAACACAGCACTTTTGGATTGTGTTTGTGCATCAGTTCTTGCACATCATCAAGGTTTCTGAGAAGACCTCTGACGTTCCATTGAATTATTTGTGTATCCATATTGGAAGTTAATAAGTTCTGTGTGTACAGAAACAGAAGTAGTGATTATGGAGATTACAGAGATTAAATTACAGAGCCCTTTCGAGGCCCTGTAACGGGAGTTCTGCCCTTTCTGGAGCGTTCGAGGGAGCCTCGCCGCTCCTTAGGCGTTTGGTGCGCCTTACGGACAGGTGTAGTGTCCGTTGCCTCTTGTGAGGCGCCGGACACGTGCTCTTGCGAGCGAGAAGTTACAAGAGAGAGTCCTGCCTTGGAGGGCAAGACCCCTGCGCCCACCAGCCCAGAGGTCGAAGGGGCACCCTACGGGATTTGGCTGCGCCGGCTGTTGCCAGCGCTGGAAGGGGCCGGAGCGGTTGGGGCAGCCTCGGCTGCGCCCACCTTCGGGGTCGATGGTCCCCCTTGCTGCGTTGACGGAGCAGCGCTAGCTGCAACCGCCGCGGGGGCAGATGGCGTAACTGCCGACCCACTGCCTGTGGGTCGGACAGCCGCCGGAGGCCGTTGTGACGCTGCCCCCTTACGCGCCACATCGGCAAAGCTGCTCTTAGACAGGTATGACACCCGCCTACGTGCCTCTTTGAAAGATATGTTTTCTTTGACTTTGATTGTCACAATCTGCTTTTCTTTTTTCCATGACGGGCAGGACCGCGAGTTTACGGCATGCTCGCCATCACAGTTGACACAATGTGGAGTGTTCTGGCATGTTTCGGAACAATGTTCAGTGTCACTACACTTGGCACATGTCAGCCGGCCTCGGCAGTTCTGTGAACTGTCGCCGAACCTTTGGCACTTAAAGCATCTGAGAGGATTGGGCACGTATGGCCTAACACGAAGTTTGATATAACCGGCCTCGATGGACTCGGGGAGAACACTTGAGCCGAAAGTGAGTATCAGGTGTTTTGTTTGGATTTCTTTTCCATCTCGCCTCATCTTAATTCTTTTGACATTTATAACATTCTGTTCGCTGAAGCCCTCCAAGAGCTCAGCCTCAGTGAGCTCCAGCAAATCATCGTCCGAGACAACGCCGCGGGAGGTATTCATCGTGCGGTGCGGGGTTACTACTACTTGGGCTTCCCCAAATGATACTAGCTGTGGCAGCTTCTCAAATTGCTTCTGGTCGCGGAGCTCCAGGAGGAGGTCACCGCTAGCCATCCTCGACACCTTATATCCTGGACCAAAAACTTCGGTAAGGGACTTGGATACTAGAAATGGGGAGATTGTTCGTACTTGTTTAGCTGGTTTTTCTGCGTGGATTACATGAAAACGAGGAAAATTGTGGACTTGGCGTCCGAAAAACTGAAAGACTTCTTCGGTGCGCCCTCGTTTCTGAGGGCGATCAGGGAGTTTAGGAAAAGCGTTTTCCTTAAGTACAGTTGGGCTTTCGGCCGTGATGCCGACCACCCACCACGGAGCCCAACAGGGGGACGTGACAGGAGCTCCTGCTATAGAAACTCTGCCAACGCCAGCCGCACATCGCTGCTATCACCAAATACAGCATAACCAAGGCTGGCTAGCTACACAAGGTTAACCCTTGCCGCCGAGAAACTAGGAAGTGAGGAGAAGTGATGAGAAGACAGGAAAGATGAAAAAGGCGAGAGAGAAAGACGAAGATTGGAGAGGAGGACAGGAAAAGGCGACTACCGATTTCCCCCGGGTGGGTCAGTCCGGGGGTGCCGTCTACGTGAAGCCGAGGCCAAAGGGTTGTGTTGCCGCCGCCGAGGGGCCGTAAAGGTCCAAACACCCGGCATTGGCTCAACCCCCAGGATCCCCTTTTCCCCGGACACGGCTAAGCCACGCATGGCTACACGCGGGAGGGTCCAACCCCCATGTGCTCGGGTACGTGGTGTCGCAACACACCAAACGCCTGCTGACGCAGACGCCCCTGCGGGGAATGGCTTAAGGAGGTGACATCGTTCGACGAATGGGTCCGACAGTTAGGCAGTGTACGCGTCATTGTTGCTTATTGGTTATGGCATTGTGCTTCTAAGCACGAGGTCAGGGGGTGAAATCCTCGCAACTCCGGCTGTAGCGAGAGGTGGGTGAAATGCAAAAAAAAGACATTTTATTGGCTGCAGGTTAAAGAACGTCAAGTAGTCAAAATTATCCGATGCCCACATCTACAGCGTTGCTCCTGATCAGCTGCTGGTTTGGATTAGTAAATTCAAGAATTCTTTGTTAATGGGGCTAGCGCCAAGAAGACAATTATCTCGCTATAGCGCTTTGCTTACGAAGCTTCCATATTGCGAAAGCTTCTCTCCCGCTTACTCACCTATTCACGCAAACAGAGAGCGTCCATTTCGCTAAATTATTATCTCTCTGTCAGAATTTCAACATAGTCACTACGTTTTTTTTTAGATTAAGTATCTGTGTGCACTCAGCAATGAGATGTTTTGACAGGTGTGTTCTCATAACTTTCTTGCGCTGCTTATTTGGCCTTACAAATAATTCCAAAATATGAGCTGTGTATGACGAGGCTCCCTATTTCCCGTGGTTCTGACGCTCCTTAGTTCCCTTTCACATTTCGAAACCATTAGACGTATATTCGGCTCGTGGTACACCCGCATGTCGATGTTGAATAAATCGATTCTGTTCCGACAACTACGTTATAGTGAAAACGTGCTTGCCTGTGGAATATTTGAAAAATATTTATGGCTTACTCGTAATATTTATAACAAGCAAATCCTACAACTTGCCAAAAGGTAGACAGGAAACTAACTAGCTTTGCCACCACCTGCTCAGCTTTGATTGACCATCAACAGGCAGCGTACGCTGCCACTTCAAATCGCACGTTACCTCTCGTCGGTCATCCCACTGATATACGGTGTTTGTAATTGTCTACTATAAAGTACCAAGATTAGTTTTTGACAAAAGCAAATATTTTAAAATATTTGCCTCACAAATTACAAGGCAGAGAACAATTTATGCGGGCAAATATATATATATATATATATATATATATATATATATATATATATATATATATATATATATATATATATATATATATATATTTGCCCAAACCAAATGGCAGGTAAAATACCGTGTCCTGGTTCAAAATACAAGTTTAGAGAGCGCACCATTTCTTTATAGAGCACCAATGCTAGCAACAGTGCCCCTGAAATTTAGTGGTGAAGTTTGTTTACGTCTCCACGTGGGGTAACTGCTCGTGTATCGTTAAAAATTTAATGTAAGGCGGAAGGTTTCACAATCAAAGGGTCAAAACGTTTTTAGACACACACTTCCACCTATGGGCAACACGCTATAACCTTGGACATGTAGAATACGCGGCCAAGAGCAAACGGAAAGTCGTATCATTTTACGTTTTTCGTGCTTTTCACCGTGAATACTGTGTGTTAAAAAAACTATTGCTAGATGAAATACAGCGGGATGAAACGCCCTCTTAGAGAGTCTAGCTTTTCGCCAGAACCGCATAGTGGACGATATTTAGTTGTTCTTCGTGAAAAGTGAATACAGACTTTGGAACAAAAGTCTCCTTTAGATTATGAATAAAATACTGAAACGCTGTCATCCGTAATAGCTCTCATAACATTACTTGGCGTAGGGACAATTCGGAGGAAGATGAGATCCATAAAGTTAAACCTTCTGTGGCATTGCCCTAGAACAATATATAACAAGCCCAGGAAAGAACATCTGCCTTCGGAGTACCAATATCGTAAAGATAAATAGCCAGTAAGGACAGATATATATATATATACATATATATATATATATATATATATATATATATATATATATATATATATATATATATATATATATATAAACAGGTCGCTGTGAATTGGATACCCTTGGGTGACCCTGGCGAAAAGCGATTCCGGGCTAAAGTTTAAGAAATGGTTTACCAACAAGGCGTAGTACCTTTGGTCCGAAAATGCACTAGAGGACGCTATCTTATACAGTCCTTAAGTAACCTATACTTTGGAAAATAAGTACCTACAGTTACCAAACCGTTTCTACGACATCCTGTAGCGCTGGAAGCAACCGAATTTCGAGAAGTGATGCAAAAAAGGCATTATAATTTACATAGCTACAAACGTGAAACAAATCGGCTTCAAACGTGTATCCTGAAAACACACCATTCACAACCTCCGTATACGAAGCCAAAATGCAATTGTTGACAAGACTGGTCCGTTGACATCTTGAGAGCAAATAGCGCACTTTCGCAAACTTTCAATGAACATGTCTTTGTCAATACGTTCTGTATATTTTGTGAAAACTTCGAGTAAACTGTTTTATGCACCGAGGTCATGGTCGTCTTCGCGCGATAGAATTTGAAGGTCCTAATGGAGGTCCACAGTGTAGCACCAAGACGACTGTTGTGCTCCCTTCAATGTAAAACAGTGACTGCGCATCCATAATTTGGAGGTAATTCGCGACTTTATGGCGGCTAGAAATACTTATTATGAATTTACAATTGGTGATGACTCGCATGCTATGACGTAATGCGTATAGAACATTCTGATCAATGTTGCTTCCTTTCAGTGGCACGCGTTGGTTTCTCCTCGGGCGCATTTGCTCCAAGAGAGCGTTGGCCAACGGCTAAGGTGCGGTGGCGACTATTTTCTTCAAACTCCTGAGTGGTATTAATATTTCGGCGATGCATGGAGACAGAAAGCTCACCGGACGAGGTATTGACACCTTGCATTAGGTGTGTGCTGTATAAGGGGCTACTTTTTCGTGCTTCCCTTTGGACACGCCGCGTAATCTAGTGGCAACGTAGTAATAGCTACGCAGTGCTAGTTATTCATCAAGCGGCCGTTATCGGCGAAAAACGGGGTAGATAGGAATTCGTATGTCAATTTCTATATACCCATTATGACAGCTTAGGAAATCCGATGAAGGGGAATGCCAATGAATGGGCGCCTAACATTATCACACACAAAGAGTGAAGCTGTCTGTTATAGCACATATCTGCTCAGAATGGCTGAAGCGATGACATATCTAGTTCCGGAAGCTAGCAGATTGGCCCCTGGTTATATAAAAGATGTTAGTATAAAAAAAAACATCCTGCAAATGGAGTGAAATTCGCCAAGAATTCTAATCACTTCCCGAGACTGTATGAAATTCTATGACACAAGTTAAGCTAACTTCAGTCTTTAACAAGACAACAGCATTGTCCATGTATACCAGAATTTCGCCTTTACAAATACCGGCATGAGTGCGTTGACAAGCGTCTTCCATTGCAGTTTTGTTTCAAAAGGCAAAATCAGTGTCAAAGTTAGTGATGCGTGCTAAACGTTTGGGAACACAGGATAAAATACTAGAAAGCAGATATCATACGTACTTTATTTATTCACAACGTATGAAACTGTGCAGGTTCTTTAGCCTTAGGGGCCACGCAAATTTCTACGTTAAAAAATTATACGAATTCAACGGCCAGTAAAAATCCCGGAAAGCAAAACATCTCGACGCGTATAGATGCACTGCCGGTATCGAGACGCTATACCACGGCAGATCAGTGAAGGTTATGGATGTATGTACCGAAAAGTAAGAATCATGGTGATTAAGTTTAGGAAGTCCCCATTTTGCAAATACGTGATAAGTTATAAGTCAGAATCAAGCCATAGTTCCTGTCTTTTAGGTTGGCATTGACCTTTTCAAACCGCAATTGTTACATAGAAATCATCGGTACAAAGCAAGGCAGCATCATCATCAGCCTGGTTACGCCCACTGCAGGGCAAAGGGCTCTCCAATAGTTCTCCAACCACCCCGGTCATGTACTAATTCTGGCCATGTTGTCCCTGCAAACTTCTTACTCTCATCCGCCCGCCTAACTTTCAACTGCCCCCTGCTACGCTTCCCTTCCCTTGGGATCCAGTCCGTAATCCTTAATTACCATTGGTTATCTTCCCTCCTCATTACATGTCTTGCCCATGCCCATTTCTTTTTCTTCATTTCAACTAAGATGTCATTAAATCGCGATTATTCCCTCACCCAATCTGCTCTTTTCTTAACCCTTAACGTTACAGCTATCATTCTTCTTTCCATAGCTCGTTGTGTCGCTCTATTTAAGCAGAACCCTTTTCGTAAGCCTCCAGGTTTCTGCTCCGTATGCGAGTAGTGGTAAGACACAGTTGTTATACGCTTTTCTCTTGAAGGATAATGGCAACCTGCTATTCATGATCTGAGAATGCCTGGCAAGCGCAACCCAGCCCATTCTTATTATTCTCATTATTTCAGTCTCATGATCCGCATCCGCAGTCACTCCCTGTCCTAAGTATATGCAATCCTTTACTACTTCCAGTGCCTCGCTACCAATCGTAAACTGCTGTTCTCTTCGGAGACTGTGAAACATTACTTTAGTTTCCTGCAGATAAATTTTTAGGCCCACACTTCTGCTTTGCCTCTCCAGGTCAGTGAGCATGCATTGCAGTTGGTCCCCTGAAATACTAAGGCAGGCAATATCATCAGCGAATCGCAAGTTACTAAGGTATACTCCATTAACTCTTATCCCCAATTCTTCCCAATCCAGGTCTCTCAATAACTCCTGTAATAAAAACGGCCATGGCTTAGCTTGGTTAAGCCTGGTGATTGCGAAGCAATAGTGACCGTAGCGCCCCTGGTGAGAGGAGCGGGAGTTAGGCCGCCGTTGGTGGCTACTGCATCGCCTCGCGACGGCGTGAGATGGGGCCCCGTTTTTAGACAGCTGGTGTGACGTCACACCGACCGTAGCGCCCCTGGTGAGAGGAGCGGGAGTTAGGCCGCGGCTGGTGGCTACCGCCTCGCCTCGCGACGGCGTGAGATGGGGCCCCGTTTTTACACAGCTGATGTGACGCCACTCTAGGTCACGTGGTGTGACGTCACGCAGCGAGGTCACGCTAAAGGTCAATGGTGCCTACCACCGCCTCGCCACGGAACGGGCTGAAGTGCGACCTAAAGTAGTGTTGCTTCGCAATAAAAACGCTGTGAATAGCATTGGAGAGATCGTATCTCCCTGCCTGACGCCTTTCTTTATTGGAATTTTGTTGCTTTCTTTATGGAGGACTACTGTGGCTGTGGAGCTGCTATAGATATCTTTCGGTATTTTTACATACGGCTTGTCTACACCGTGATTTCTTAATGCCTCGAGGACTGCTGAGTTTTCTACTGAATCAAACGTTTTTCGTAATCAATGAAAGCTATATATCAGGGTTGCTTATATGCTGCACATTTCTCTATCCCCAGATTGATAGTGTGAATATGCTCTATTGATGAGTAGCCTTTATGGAATCCTGCCCGGCTTTTTTCGTTGACGGAAGCTTAAGGTGTTGCTGATTCTATTTGCAATTACCTTAGTGAATACTTTTTAGGCAACAGACAGTAAGCTAATCGGTCTATAATTTGTGATGTCTTTGGCGTCCCATTTCTTATGGATTAGGATTACGTTAGCGTTCTTCCAAGATTTCTGTACGCTCAAAGTCATGAGGCATTGCGTATACAGGGCGGCCAGTTTTTCTAGAACAATCTTCCCACCATACTTCAACAAATATACTGTTACTTGATCCTCCCCAGCTGCCTTCCCCTTTGCATAACTCCCAAGGCTTTCTTTACTTCTTCTGGCGTTACTTCTAGAAATTCAAATTCCTCTAGACTATTATCTGTTCCATTGTCGGCGTGGGTGCCACTGGTGCTGCATAAATCTTACAGAACTCAGTGACTTGAATGATCTTACTCATACTAATAATGATATTGCCGGCTTTGTTTCTTAACGAATACATCTAATTCTTGCCTATTCCTACTTTCTTCTTCACTGCTTCTAGGCTTCCTCCGTTCCTGAGAGCATGTTCAATTGTATTCATACTATACTTCCTTATGTCAGCTGTCTTACGCTTTTGATTAACATGGAAAGTTCTGCCAGTTCTGTTCTAGCTGTAGGGTTAGAGAATTTTATACACTGGCGTTTCCTGATTAGGTCTTTCGTTTCCTGCGATAGCTTACTGGCATCCTGTTGAACGGAGTTACGCCCAACTTATATTGCACATTCCTTAACGAGGCCCATAAGATTCTCGTTCATATCTTCAACACTAAGGTCCTCTTCCTGAGCTTAGGCCGAATACTTGTTCTGTAGCTTCATCAGGAATTCCTCTATTTTCTCTTATACCGCTAACTCAATGATCGACTTCTTATGTACCAGTTTCTTGCGTTCCCTCCTCCAGTCTAGGCTAATTCGAGTTCTTACCATCCTATGGTCTCTGCAGCGCACCTTGCCGAGCACGTTCACATCTTGTATGATGCCAGAGATAACGCAGCGTATAAAGTCAATTTCATTTCTAGCTTCGCCATTCGGGCTCCTCCACGTCCACTTTCGCTTATCCCGCTTGCGGAGGAAGGTATTGATTATCCACATATCATTCTGTTCTGCAAACTCTGCCAATATCTCTCTCCTGCTATTCCTAGAACCTATGCCATATTCCCCGACTGACTTGTTTCCAGCTTGCTTCTTGCCTACCCTGGCTTTGAAGTCGCTCATCAGTATAGTGTATTTTGTTTTGACTTTATCCATTGCCGATACCACGTCTTCATTCCACGATTACAATCTTCCACGTCTTTGAAGCAAGGCAATTGACTATAAATTGCTCCCAACGAACGACAGCAATTGCAACCCGCCTTGTTCCATCCGTGTTTTGTGCAGAAAGCGCCACTACGTCTGTTCCGCGAGATACAAACTTCAAACAAGGAGATAGTGGCGAATAAACTACGAAGTGAGGTCGGGCTTTCTAGAAAAAAAAGCAACACTTGCTAGGGCAATTATTGTACACTTTTGTCAGATGAATGTAGCACGTTAGCACGTTTGCTTCGATGTGCTACAGCAGGGACTTAGGTTACTATTACACTGTAGCCTAGACGAGCCCACTTTGTGCGGTGAGACACGACACGGCAGAACGGGCTGCCCATAAGAAATGCGCCTGAGGCTCAAATTTGGCCGGCAGAGTCGAAAGGAGTAGTGCTTTTATTTTATGGCAGCAAAAAATTTTAAAAGTTTATTTTAAGATGTTACTGATATTTTCGTTTTTAATCTTTATACCAGTTCATTCGCAGTGTGGAAGGCCGAATACTTTGTTCAAAAGTTGTGTGAAGAGCATTGGGAATGTGGTGTCGTCCTTCCACACACCCTAACTTTAAAAAAATATTTTTGTATATTCTAATGAATTAACGCCGCTGTAATATTCTCGCAGATATTTTTATAGTAAGAAACAGCTGGGTCGATGTATTTAGAAAATGGTTCGGTCATAATGACACATAAAACACGCCATTCATGCAACCTACTTTATCACTTGCATCCTGGGCTGTTTTTCATACCAGGTTATCTCTGTACAAAGAGAAAGCCACCGCCTCTTCAAATATTCATCGCGAAATCAGCGTTTTTACTATAAATCTGAGAAAGACGATGCATTTTCTTGTGATAGGTTGGCGCATTCATGCTGAATTCTACTTTTTTCATGGCGTCGGGCGCTACGCAACGGCAACTCACGGATGCTTTCTTTTTGTTTGCCAAGACCCAACAAATTGTCGACAATAACAACGGAAGATCGGTTTGGGAAATGAGTTGCCCAATGTAAGCTTCGATAAAGTTCTGCCGTCATCGGAAAATGTATCTGGAATAAAGTTTTAGGCACTTTTTTAGCCTTTATGTTGAAAAGCATTGAAAACAACGGGTATTTAATATGAATCAGGTACCACAAAGAAAAAGATATGTATGAATATGAAGAAAATTAAGGCAGGATGCAATAACAAAGCGAAAATTAGTATTGTATTGCGCAAAAGCATTTCTCAATACTTTTCCGTTCAAAGCCTAACTTCTCCCATAGCAAAATATCAATGAAATAATAAACATGATTGCCACACTTTTCAAAATTTATTGTTACTGGTCGTTGCCATACAATACTGAAGCAGTGTTGAGCTGGTTGCTGGCACTCGCCCTAATGAGGTGCCAGATTATGCCCGAAGACAGGCGTATTATTTCTGGAGCAATTTCGTCATGCGCAGATCATACATATGGCTGCGCTCGTAAGCACTGGGAGTAAAAAAAAGAAGTAAAAGAAGAGCGCCGAAAAAAAGCGCTTGCCTGCTATCAATATCGTACCCCAACATTTCAATTCGACAGTCTAGCATGCTGCGATGCTGAAAAATGAAGAAGAATTCACTATTTTTCCTGTCACAGCTTCTTTATATTCACCTTCTTGTCTTTTCGTTCTGTGGCAGCAGGAATCTGCCCTATGCACTGCGTGCGACAAGCAGAATAAAGCTATTTTGTCTGCTTCTCAGTTGTCAAAAAAATTAAATAATCCCTCTGGTGAGTTTACCTGCCGATATACATGTAACATTATTAATAAAGTAACAAATAAAACAATGTGTAAATACAGGTTGCGGGCAACTCGGCAAGTTTTATTAAGTTCAATATAATAAACAAGCCTATTATCGAACTGTGCATAAGCATTGATGGTATTCTTCAGGTACCAATATGTAGGTTCATCATAATTGGCGCATCATCAGATCTATATCTACCATAAGAAATTGATGACGTGGTACCTTGATGAACCTACGAAGGGGTACGCAAGTGTTAGAGATAAGAAATGTAAGAGTCTATGTTCAAACAAAACTGCCCCCAGTCCTCAAGATCTAAGGCAGTAGTGTCAAGAGAAAAGGATGAATTTTAGAACGCCTCCCACAAGCTGAATAATATGTTTAGGTGGGAAAACAATCAAGACAGGTATTGCAAGTTACGTCAAGAACTCACGATATTTAAATGGTCAAAACCAAATACACACTCTTCCCTCCACCCCAACCCTCAGCGGCGGCAAAACTTAGGACAACCGGCACTGCCTCTACTGACCTCACTGTGTGGCCTCGTAACTGAAAATCTGGTGTTCAGTTATCTAAACCTTTCCTACTAGTGCACTGCACGGGTCCAGGCCAGACTCGCCCAGGCTCAATAAGTGGCCTAAGTCCGGCCTTACAACACGTGCGAACGTTATACCCTGCATCGTCCAAGGCATTCTGTGCCAAGCTTAATTGACACGTCGTCGTCTTGCATTCGTTGTCGCGATGCAGTCGTCACCGTCGTCGCAGTCGTTGTACTCGTCTTGATGCCGTCCTCGTCTTTGCGGTGTCGTCATTACAGCCTCGTCACGTAAATGTTGTCATGCTGTCATTATCACATCTTCGTCGTCGTACAGACGTCGTCACGCAACTGTTGTCACTTCAGAGCTTCGTAATAGCAAGCGGGTGACGCTGTCATCGTCAGGCCGTAGCCATCAGTCATACTTTTATCGCCACTCCGTTGTCTTCATGGTCATCGTCATGACATCGGCGACATGCGGTACTATTTTATCAAAGTCACTCCTTCGTCACTTCGTAGTAACGAAGCTGTGGTCTTTCACTCGTGAATGCGACGCAATCCACTTACGTTTTCGCCATACAGTCCTCATCACAAAATCATTTTCATGTCATTATTAACGAACCGTTGGAGTCGCACCATCATTTTTCTGTTTCATTAGTTCGTTCTTGTCTTATTGTCATCGCCGCGCCATTCTCGTAACGTCATTGTCGTCACGCTATCGTCGTCACACAGTTGTTGTCTTACAAATAATCGTCAAGTCATCGTAGTCATACGCTCCCGGCCATCTCATTATCCTAAGCTAACGACGCTACGCTGTCGTCGTGATACTACAGTCATCAACTCAAAGTGTTATTTTATTGTCTTCATGTCATCCTTGTCATACTGCATTCAGCTGCGAAAGTGTATGCTAAGGAATCCTGAGAGCTCTGAAGCATCAGAGAGGAGCCCAGTAGTTTTAGCAACAACACTTTAAAACATCTTTTACACTTATATTTCAAGACGGAAGCCGTACCTACCGACCACCTAAAGTGATTCGGCGAGCTCAAGACGGGCGGCAAGAACGCCTAGTCTTGTAAATATTGTAACCCCCTGTGATCGCTTTGTTATTATTAGCTTAGCCGTAATTAAATCAGTATAATCTAGGAGAAAATCGAACGTGAACATGAGTGAAAACATTTTTTTCAGTTCGCCAGAATTATTTTAATAGCAATGCGAGGTAATTGATTAGTATATTTCACGTACGTAACACATTGTATCGTATACCTGTGCTCATTTTAATGTCAAGCCGTGATAGCTGTGGAAACTGCCCAAGTAGCTAAGGCATTGAGCTCTGGTGTCACCCAAAATTGTTTTCAATCTTGAACACTATTTACAGAATCGCTACTTCATATAATAAGCTTCCCCATGTTATCATTAGGTTACATTCTATAACTTCGGTGTACATAATTGTTTTTCTGGTCTGCGACGTACTATTCCTTTAATGTTAGTCCTGGTAATGCGGCGCAGTGTCGGGTTGCAGGAACGGGTCAATCAGCTTCTTTGCGGGCAAATAAGTTCGGACCTTTGGCAGCTTCCGTGCAAGTATTGCCCGAATATTTTTAACATGAAAGTACAAGCCTCGAGAACATTTGATAAAACCTGGGCTATACACAATCATAATATTATCATTCTTTCATCAGTGATGAAGTATTTTTGTCGGGAACGAAAGCATTGATAGAAGTATACTCAGCCTTAGCTGCGTTGCTTTCTATTGAAGCGGTATTACATCTTTACCATCTCTGACACTGGGAACTTACAAAGCTGTCGAGTATTATTCCGCTTTTTCCGCCTGTAAGTATCTCATAGCAGCATTTCTTCGAGGGAGAACCAAATCACTAACCTTAGCAGCTGTAACCTTCAGTTCTTTCTCGCTTTTTCCTAGCGTTGCCATTCATTCGGAGCTGCTTACGCGGCTTGTGTTCCCGGCCAATTTGGTCTGCTATTGAACACAGTCCTACTCGTTCAGCATTCTTTGTACAAGCTGTTGGCTGAAATATCAGAATACGCGACGAATCACATCATATCCATAGCTAGCAGGCAGAGTAGTATTGCTATCTTGCTGTAAGTAGGCTGCGGGTACACTGACAAGGTTCTTTTATTTTCGAAAATTTGTTAGACACGGCGCTAAAGTGTTTCTTCCTCCTGCTGTGCTTTCTTGTTAAGTCTGTCTTCGGTATGATCGTATTGCTCGCACGGACCTTCAGTTTCCGTCAAATCGTACAAGTCTTCAGGGCAATACAAGGAGAGAGCCTCATAGCACTCAGTGTCATTGCTAACATTATTTCTGGATAATCCCCAAAGCAAGCACTTTAGCCGTCCTGAAAACAGCAGTAAACGATACTCATAAAAATGGGAAACTTCAATAGCAGCTAAGCGAGAGAATCAGGCCCACGACATAAACTGCGGAGAGGTTCTTATGGAGGGTTCATATGAAAACCAACTTCAGTCGCTGATTTACTCAGACCTGCGTGGTGTTTTAAATTAACACTGCTTACATTACCAAAAAATCCAGGATATATAAAAGCTAAAGCTGTGGCGCCAAACAAATATAAGAATATGATGTACTATAGCCTTTAATAAAAACTCGTATGAGGCGTAAAATGACAATACCCTAAAAATAGGTCTTTTTTAAACAAATTTCGCCCTGTAGCAGCAATGAAATAGAAGGAAAAACCACACAGTGCGTGTAGCCAAATTACTAAAAGCCGATTTTTCTCGGTACGTTGGTACACGGGCATTCTGAACATAACGAAAGCCGCTACACGGTGTCCTTACACGGTGCTTTTTTGCAGTGATAACACTGTTCGACATTGAAAATCATACGCCGAAGCAACTTCGATGTTGGGATATGGAGACTAAGTCCTGTATTTTGAAATGCATCTTTAACTCGATCCTAGACTACATCTAAATGATGTCTACAATGAACGGATCAAAGGAGCTCAACGCATTTCTTTCAGCCTGTTCTCGACAAGCGTCATTTAAATCATGTCCATCGTGGGCTTCAATTTCAGTTGCAGTTCGGAATACGAAGCTAAGACTCCAGAAACCAGCAATTACCAGTTTTTGGTAAATACAAGAACAGGAAAAAACAGCAGATATGTTATAACAACATGGGGTGGCACTGTGGTGTAACGCAGTTTTACCATAACCATCGCTACGAGCAAGGGGCGATTTTCTAGTGCCACACCTGATTTCAAAGCTACCGACGCTCTTATTCAATTGCAGCTCAATCTGTATCGTACTCCGGAAGGGACACGTTTGTTCAGTGATTCTTTTTCAAGTGGAGGCTATTTAACCAAGCGCTTAGTAATGCGCACCCAGTGATCGCAAAGATGACAGGCACTTGGGTAACTGAGTTTTTGTGGGAAAGACTTCAATCCCACTGCTTTGCTGCGTTTTTGCGCAATAAATTGGGTGCTACTGGCGGCGCCGACTCTAATGATGATGGGTAGTTGATGGGATTTGAACTTAGCGCAGTACAGATCCTCGAATTCAGCCCAGAGAGGCATCAACTGTTTATATCTACTCAAGTTTGTTTTCTTTCAATTCACAAATAACGTACTTCTAACACCGCCCAAGGCATTGAACGAATGCTGCTCTATTATTTATCTTATATTCAGTACCTTTTTCATTATGGCAGGCATTATGTTCAGCTGGTAGACATAAGTGGAAAATTACACCTTAGTTTTCGCACTCGTTTGAGAATACGGCAGTTTGCATTCGACAAAAAAAAACAAGCTTAGTCGCACTTAACATAAACATAAACACCGAAAACTTTATGGAACGTAGGCAATGGCAGCGTTTTGCGAATTACAGAATAAGCTTCTAATTTTATTTTTGTCCTTGCCACTGTGACATTGTATAAATTATATGTTGTTCTGAGCAGCATTTGTTGCAAAGGATTGATCACACATATGACAATACTACACCGTGACTTGTACATTTCAAACATATTTTAGAAAGCATGTTATAATAAACTTTCTAACGGTATCGTGGATCTTATGGGGTAGCCATAAAAATATATCAAGAAGTCTATATTAGTGTTACTTTGTAAGAGGTCAATATTTTGCTAGGGAGGGTCGCACTAGAAGCTTCCGCAGAGTTTTCTACAAAAAGATTCATGGATTCTTTGCTTCAGCCCTGTCAATTTGGGTGAATTGTTTTTGCAGATGTTGATAACGTTTTTGGAAATAGTATTCATTCTCACGAAGTGTTATTCACTTGATTAACTGTCTCAGAGCACTGGAGCAGTGTCCAAATAGCACTTCGTTGAGAGCTTCATAGCTTAGATTGCTTTGTGTTAGCGTTACACAGAGCTAGGCGAGACGCTACGAAATGTGGGAATGTTTTTGCTGACAATAACAAATGCTTGAAACCAGAGTTGCGACTTGCATTCTTGCAACATAGGGGGCGAGAGAGGGACACAGGGTCAACAAGGTTCTGATGCAGGTGTCATTTTCAATACATAACCAACACACCATTACAACTAGGTACAAGCCACCTTGAAGAAAATTTCTATTCTGTTTGTCGTATAAAATTGTTGATAGTGTCAGAAATATTGTGGGAATTTATAAGCTATTCTTTGTTCTCTGTACATGATCATCATCATGTGGGGTTCATATGGGGTTCTTCTTCATCATCGCTTGTGGAGCTGGCTCTCGAGTGTGATCCGTGCTGTGGGCGTGGTCGGTTCGCCCAGTCTTTGACGCGGAATAAACGTCGTGATAACTGCTGCGTCACAAGTGGTGGAGTGTGCTCTTCGGTCCTCCGTCCTCTGACTCCCCGCTCAACCTCCTGGAGCTTCTATCGGGTCGCCGATTGTGCCAGCTGTCCGCCAGCATGTCGCAGGACGAGCCAACAGGCACTTCTACTTCAACCATCTCGGCATCGGCTACCCCAGCCTCTCCGTATTGGGTTGTCAGTGGGCACCAGCGCGATCCCCTTCTGTTTGCTGGACTTCGCGGTGAAGACGTCGAGGATTTGCTGGACGACTATGACCGTGTGAGTTCAGCTAACCGTTGGGACGATGCGTCCAAGCTACGTCACGTCGCCTTTTATCTGACAGGAGTAGCGAAGGCTTGGTTTTTCAACCATGAGGTTGATTTCACGAACTGGGGCGCTTTCAAACAACAGCTCCGCCAAATCTTCGGCACACCGGCTGTTCGTTCTGCCCTCGCAAAAAAAGACGCTCGACACTCGCAAGCAACAACCCGGTGAATCTTATACGTCGTACATCGAGGATGTGCTTGCTCTTTGTCGACGCGTGAACACGGCCATGACCGAATCAGACATGGTTCGCCACATCATCAAAGGCATCGGAGCTATTGCTTTCAATGCTTTAGCCATCCAGAACCCTGTTACCGTCGCTGATATCATCGCTACTTGCCAGCGCCTTGACGAATTCGAATCAGTACGGTTGGAGCCAGACACCACTGCAAACACAACCGCCGACGACCCTACATTACGAGCAATGATACGTGCAATAATTCGAGAAGAGCTCCAGTATCTTGGCTTAGCCGCAGGGCCCACGCCTTCTCATACCTCCGATACCAATTTGCGAGATGTCATCAAGGAGGAATTGGCGTCCATGGCTGGTGCAGCGTACACGGACCCTCTAACCCCTAGGGCCCCATCAACGTGCGCACAAGTAGCCGCAGGTACTCCAGTCATCGTTCCACCGATGCCTCCTAAACCAACACCGGCCCACATCGCTTCCATGACTACCAGCGCACCTACCCAAGCCAACAATCCGCAGTGGCGTCCTCCTCGTCCCATCTGCTACTACTGCGGCTATCGTGGCCACATAGCACGTTTTTGCCGCAAGCGCCAGCAAGACGAGCTTCGCGGATATGACGTATACGAAGGCGATGACTTTTCGCCCGGAGCTACTTTCCAACGTCTAGGGAGCTTCCAAGACCAACGTCGTCCTTATGGTCCGCTGCGCGGACGCTCTCAATCGCCTACTGTAACATCCGAGACGGCTCAGACGCACCATGCTGCAAGACGCCGCTCGCCGTCACCCCTTCGCCGCTCTACGTCCCCACTGAGACCTGCTTCTCAATTCACCAAGCGTCGTCCGGAAAACTAAACTATGCAGCTTTTGGAGGAAAAGCTGCATCGAACGACAGGACAGAAATTCCTCCATCGCGTCCGTGCAATGTGATATTGGCTGTAGTAGAAAGTGTACAATTAGAAGCTTTAATAGACACTGGTGCTAGTGTTTCAGTCATCCACCGTGAATTGTGTTCGCGACTTCGGAAAGTTACGACCCCCTATGATGGACCTACGCTACTTGCTGCTCAAGGGGCCTCCATTCGACCTATCGCCATGTGCACTGCTCGTATTTCCATCGATGGACTTCTGCATTACGTACAATTTGCAGTGCTAAGTTCGTGTGCCCAGCAGCTCATATTGGGATGGGATTTTCTTTCTACGGCCTCCGCCTCCATCTGCTGTGGGCAACGCGTTCTCCACATGACCGACACGACCTATTCACTTCGTGCGAATTGACGCACCGCTTCACTTGCTTGCTGCAGAAGATACCGCGCTACCTCCTCGCCATCAAAGCATCGTTACCATCACGTCTGACATCATTGACTGCGGCGACGTGCTCGTATTACCATCTGCACGCTGTCTCGCAAGAGGGATAGCCTTTGCATCAGGGCTCGTTAGGTTTGATCATGGCTCTGCACTTCTCTACGCTACAAACCCGACATCCGAAAAGATTCTCATCCCTAAAAGCACTACATTGGCTTGCGCCACTCAATCGGAGTCTATATCTGCTGTTTCCATTAAACCAGCTTCCTCTGAAGTTCCTTGTATCGGACGGGCCGCATCTTCTTCAGCTCTTGCAGCTGCCATCAGTTCCGATCTCACACCTTCGCAGTCACAACAATTGCTTGCTTTGCTCCAAAAACATGAAGCTTCCTTTGATGCGCATTCAGCTTCGTTGGGAAGGACTTCGATAACGACGCATCGGATTGAGACAGATGGCACATCCATCGTGCGCCGTAGACCGTATCGCGTATCGCTAGCCGAGAGGAAAGTCATTGACGAGAACGTCACCGGCATGCTCCAACGAAACATAATACGCCCCTCTGCTAGCCCTTGGTCTTCCCCCGTTGTTTTGGTTCGGAAAAAAGACGGCTCTGTTCGATTTTGTGTCGACTACCGAGCACTTAACAAGATCACACGCAAGGATGTGTACCCTATGCCGCGAATAGACAACGCCTTGGCCTTGGATTCCCTGCAGGGTGCCGAGTACTTCTCCAGCACCGATCTGCGTTCCGGCTACTGGGAGAAACCTATGCATGAGGACGATAAGGAGAAGACAGCGTTTTCAACACCAGATGGGCTCTACGAGTTTAATGTCATGCCATTCGGCCTCTGCAATGCGCCCGCAACGTTCGAGCGCATGATTGACACCGTTCTTCGTGGCCTGAAGTGGGAGACTTGCCTGTGCTACCTGGACGATATTGTTGTTTTCTCATCAACCTTCTCTCAGCACCTGCAACGTCTGGATGAAGTTCTCACGTGCCTTGCCAACGCCGGACTTCAGCTAAACACCAAGAAATGCCATTTTGCGAGCAAGGCGATCAAAGTACTAGGTCACATTGTGAGCAAAGATGGCATTCGTCTTGATCCTGACAAGGTTTCGGCAGTTCAGCACTTCCCTCGTCACGAAAAGACCAAAGATTTGCGTAGTTTTCTAGGCCTGGCTTCCTATTTTCGCCGATTCATACGAGGCTTCGCCTCAATAGCGTCACCTCTGCACAAATTACTGGGTTCTAATGTTCCCTTTGTGTGGTCTCCCGAATGTGAATCTGCGTTCGCCCATCTGAAGCGCGCTCTCACATCTGAACCAGTACTACGCCATTTTGAAGAAGCTGCTCCTACCCTCCTGCATACGGATGTTATTGGTCACGGAATTGGTGGCATTCTCCTACAGCGAGACGACACTCTAGGTGAGAGGGTCGTTGCATACGCAAGTCGCGTTCTGACAAAGGCCGAAAAGAATTACACCATCACGGAGCAGGAATGCCTAGCTATCATTTGGTCTGTGCAGAAGTTTCGACCTTATCTTCACGGCCGCCACTTTACGATCGTTACAGACCATCATGCATTATGCTGGCTTTCAACGCTGAAGAACTTGTCTAGACGACTTGGTCGGTGGATTCTTCGTCTGCAAGAATACGACTTCACTATTACCTACAAGTGCGGAAAAAAACACCAAGATGCAGACGCGCTTTCTCGCTGTCCGCTTCCTACGACACCATGCAATGGACCTCCAACTGCCGTCCGTGACAAGCTTTCGCACGATACCTCTTCACATGCTTTCTTGTTGGCCACTGTCGACGAAATGCCTCCACACGACAACAAATCCTTCCAATTTCATCAACTTGCCGACTCTTACTGTCGGCGCATCATAGACCACCTTCAAGGGGCTTCGCACCCGCCTAACGCCCGCCTTCGTCTGCAGCTGACGCAACTTAAGACAGACAACCGCGTCCTGTACCGTCATGTCTATCACCTTGACGGTCAACGCTGGGTTCCTGTCCTGCCACGCTCTCTACGTGCTCGTGTCCTGCAGGCTTCTCATGATGACATGACTGCTGGTCACCTCGGTTTTCAGAAAACCTATGACCGCATCAAAGGTCGCTTCTACTGGCCTGGATTGTCCACCAGTGTAGCGAGATATGTCGCTTCCTGCGCCCTATCTCATCGTCGAAAGCTCCTTACATCAGCTCCAAGCGGACAACTGCAACCGGTTCCTTGTCCGTCGCAACCATTTGAGGTCGTTGGCGTTGACCTGTATGGTCCTCTTCCTGTGACTCTCACCGGTAAACGATGGATTGTGACAGCCGTTGATCACTTGACACGCTACGCCGAAACAACTTGTGTGAGTTCTGCCTCAGCCTCTGAAGTTGCTGCATTGATACTTCAATCCTTAATACTGCGTCACGGTGCTCCTCGCGTCCTCCTGAGCGACCGTGGAAAAGCATTCCTCTCGCAACTACTAGACGAAGTACTCAGAGCCTCCGGAACCACCCACAAGACCACCTCCAGTTACCATCCGCAAACCAACGGCCTCACAGAGCGATTTCATCGCACGCTGTCAGACATGCTTGCCATGTACATCAACCCGGATCACAGAAACTGGGACGCAATTTTGCCATTCGTGACTTTTGCATATAATACCGCCGTTCAACGCACGACCGGTTACTCGCCATTTTACCTTGTCTATGGTCGTTCGCCCTCTTCCTATCTTGAGGTCTCTTTCTTCGCGCCAACTGTCCATCAATGTCCTTCCTCCTGCGAAGAATATGTGTCCCGCATTTTGCGTTGTCGCCAGCTCGCCCGCATCAACACCGAAGCACGGCAACAGGACCACAAGCAGCATTACGACGCCTCTCATCGCGTCGTGTGCTTCCGCGCTAGCAAGGAAGTGCTACTCCGGACACCAGTTCGTACTCCTGGCTTGTGTGACAAGGTTCAGCTTCGGTTCATCGGCCCATACAAAATCTTGGAGCAGACTTCTCCGGTTAACTATCGCGTGGAACCAGTTATTGTTCCAAATGACCGCCGCTGCCGCGCCGCTGAGATTGTCCACGTTTCCCGTATGAAGCCTTTTACGAGACGTTCACCGCCCTTTTGAATTGCGGCCAGGATGGCCGCTCTCGCGCAAGGGGACATTAGTGGGGGAATTTATAAGCTATTCTTTGTCATCTGTACATGATCATCATCATGTGGGGTCCATATGGGGTTCTTCTTCATCATCGCTTGTGGGGCTGGCTCTCGAGTGTGATCCGTGCTGTGGGCGTGGTCGGTTCGCCCAGTCTTTGACGCGGAATAAACGTCCTGATAACTGGTGCGTCACAATATTGTTATTTTTCTTCAATCGTCGCGCATCGTTTCTTTTCTGCGTCTGAAACTGCGTTTTCTTAAGTACTTGTTTTCATCACTATATCTACATATTATTAAAGGTATCTACAAAGCCAAAGAAAGAACTCATCAATCACGAAAACTGCATCCTCAAAGCAGTGAGCTTTGAGATAACAAAAGTGACCTAAATGTTAAACAATCTCCCGTGCGGTTGCGCACACGCTGAAGCATCAAGTGAAAAAATAGACTGTGCTGCTGGTAGAGACCGGTTGTTACATACGCATTTATTTTTTCTGTAAAGCTCTTGTTTTGTTGTTGACAAAGCTTGTGCAAGAGGGGGTATGCGCACACATCCTACAAACCTTAGAAGCAGGAAAAGGCACTAGCTCTGATCGTTTCACTGTTGAAGCATGTTTGCAACCTAAAACGACGATTTTTTATACGTTGCACTCCGTAAACGTATAAGAACTTCCGTGACACCCTGATTAAAGGCGTGAAGAATTAGTTCAGTTCACTGGAACGCTGTAGCATTGCAGTCAAGGAACGGAGTGCGGTAACGACTGTTTGCCTCAGCTCGCAAGATGGCATGCGTGAGTGCCATGTGAATAGTGAAAAAGGGGGGGGGGGTGTATTCAGAAAGCTTGTCGTTGGTCAAGCATATTGGGCATCGGCTTGCCGCATTTCATAACACGGTATTGAGCATAAGGATTGGCTGTAAGTTGCCATTACCAACAGTTCTAGCATTGGCGCTTTTTGTGAACAACCATAACAGTCTTCATCGCTGGCAACGAGTCTATAGGCTGATTCCGAGCGAGTGCGTTGCCAGTATGTCGAGGGTGTACTATTACAAGATGCCAGAAAGAAAGCGAAGCGCAGTAATTCATTCGCGAAATGGAAGAAACATGTCCGTATTCACAAGCTCTTACGTTATAACTGTTCGTGAGAACAAATTTCTTGCTATTGTAATGCTGGACATAATATGAGAAAAGGTGTTCCGCCAATCGCGACAACCATTAGAAAAAAAATCTGTGTGACTTCAATCCATTGTGTCCAATGGTCTCGTATGCAGTCACCCACAAAAGTGGAGCGGAGTTTCTTAGCGAAATGGTCACCACTGTAAATATTATTCAGCAAGGGCCAAGTCAATATGATCGTCTTAAAGCAAATACTGTGAACAGAACGACAACAATGTGAAAGCAGGAGCCAATGTTTCAACAAGGCGACTTGTCTTCTTGAAGGTATTGTAGACGACAAGTCCACTCTTCGAAACGTTGGCTCCGGCTTTTACCTTTTACTCATTTTGCTCATTATCTAGAATCTTCATCTTCCGCCTTCCCCGTGTTTTCCCTTGAAGCAAATACTTTGTCTAATACAAACTCCTAGACCTTTCAAGAACAACGAAGACATATATCCACACGTAATGTTATCTGAACTCCAGAAAAATTGCCGAAACTGCCAGGTCTGTCAAAGCATACAGTCAGCTCTTCATTTAGCGCTGTCGAGGACAATGCACGAGTGTTATGCGGATCTCATCCCAGCACAAAGAACAAGCGTCGGAAGCTGAGTAACAGTTTATGAATTAATAGTGCGCTCTGCTTATGCTCCACCAGAACCACTCTTCTCAGTGCTTGTTGCTCCTGTGGAAAACGCAGCCTATAGGAGCACCTGTTTCGGCTAGATACTATCTGCCTCGTGAGGGCACACCTCCCTGCTCGACTAACGCACTGCAGAAATGACGAGGTGGAGTCGAAATTGTGGTTTAGCTAAATGAGTGTCTCAGAATACCAACCACTCCCTCCACTTACCTCTTAAATGCAGATGAAGTTCCCGCCGGGATTACAATAATGTTTCACGCGATAAAAATGTCAAGTTAAATGAAGGAGCAAAATATCGGTCACGCCATCCAATAAGCACTAAGATGGCGCTCGTTCCATTAGATAATACACTTACAGGGGGATTTGTGGCCTATCAAAGATTCACTACGACTGTGCTTATGTGATGCGCAAAACACTTACCATCAGTTGATTCACCATATGTGACAAGTAGACAATCCTTAGCAACCTTCAACACAACGTAAGTGTAAGGAAACTCTTCTGGTGTATTTTCTGTTGGCGAAACTAGCAATAAAATGCAATAAATTGTTTGTTAGAGTCCAAAAGTGCCTTCATTTTGTACAGAATTAACCATCTGTTTAAATTGTACATCTGCCGCTCGTATCAAACGCCACAGCGTAGTAATGCGACAAGTCCCTTGTAAGCCGCATTTGACTTGTGGGACCTAAACCCAACTGACACGCCATATTAAAATGATGTGCCCCTCACAGTCTTGTAAACCTGTAGTTTTTCATTATCCCATGAGAAATATTCTGCAGAAGTTTTGGTGCCTTCTTTGAAAGATGTGTGCCAAAGTTTGTTCTACCATTATGTTCTCAGTGGCACATGCCGAATAAAAGAGTTTTTACCAAGATACAATGCTTAAGGTATGGAACGTACAGTTTTTAGTAAGATTTGAATTGCTGTCCTTCAGGTTTTCCGCCACTCTCTAAGAAACGCTTTTTGCTGCTGTATGTGAACGTTGTTTACCGCGGCACCTATCAAATATCTCCAATGATGACAAAAAATTAATGTTTCTTCTCCGAAACAGCCTGACAATAATATATAGTGGGTGTACAAATAGAAATACTGGGAGTTGACCAAGTTTCTATGCATTTGTCGCAACTTATCTCTGTTACTTTTGTTCTCAGCTCATCGTCCTCTTCGCTCATGATTTACAATGGCCTAATGGATCGCAAGAACGTCTAATGCGTCTTGAAACTCCATACTTAAATCTGATGTATTGCTGTGGGCTCGTTATGAAGTGGCATATTATAGAAACAGCACGTGGTTCGGCAGACTTAAATAGCCGTGAATACTCTCAAGGCACGTTATACCCACAGCAAGAAAGAAGCAACATGAACATTCAACATTTTTTGAAGTGGCGTACGTACCTTTGATAAAAATAATGCTTTTTCGCCAAACTAACACTTGCATAAAACTGTAATACAACAAAGTCATGTGCATTGGCGTAAATTTGGGGACAAGATCTAATTTATGCGCCGCATGCGATCTCGGTCTAAAAAAATTATGTCGATGTTGACTTCTGTGCAGTACGCCTACAAAATTCTGTCACAAACTTCCTGACATCAATGTGGTCAGCAGAAATATATTCCCTATTAGACACATTCCTCAGGTTGCATTCCGTCTTCCATTGCAGAAAACATCCTTGGAAGTCCTATTTTCTGAAGCGCTTCAGCAGTGAGGTCGTTTCCTTTTCAATTTTAGGCACATCTCCAATGTTACGAACCGAGAGCATCAGTTTGCAGTTAGGAAAGAAAGAAGATTTTTTGGCTAAATTATGCTAGCAGTGAAGGTAGCTTGCTGAAGAACGGTCATGAACTTGAGTGCGAAAAACTTAAGTAGGATGCGCATCGTCATTATAGTGAAAAAAAAAATCAGCAGCCCTCATTCGACAAAATTGGTGCCAGGTGGGGCACACAATCTTTCAGACACTTCCAGGCCTCAATGCGGAAAGGTAGATAAAGTTTGACTTGAAGGTATGATTTCCAGGTCAACGATTCCATAGAATGATCAACATCACTTAGATTGTTGCTTTGTTTTCCGCAAATTTTTTGGCATTTGCTCTACGTCGTTTAGCGCATTGGTAAATTTCAACGTCGCCGCTGCTTAGAACCCTCTGCAGAAATTAATAGCTGTAACCTCACGTTTTCCTCTCAAAGGAACAATTCCTTTGTCGAAATGTTCGCTCAGGAGTCAAGATTTCTGACACCATCATGGCGCAAGCAATTTGTATTTCCGAAATTTGCGTCACAACATGGGGCGAGCAGAAGACATTTTTAAACCTTGTTTTCCTTATAACATTGTACCACTCATCTGGTGGGAGATGAGAGCACTAGATTCCGCCCGACTGATGTTTTCACCTACGCACAACCAGAAAATGGGGGAGGGGTGAGGCGTCTTGTTTTTGCATCGTCCTTGAAGTCTTCTTTTGTGTGTTAGGCTTGCTGCGAGATAGTGAAGCAGGCATCGTACTTTTCAAACTCTGTTGCAAATATTATCCCTGTGGTGCAGTATTGTCAATTTACGTCCTGTTTTATTTGGCAGAGGTTTATCAGGTGATAAAAAATTCAATTGAGCGAAGTCTCAAATCTGCTGTGCACAAATAAAGTTTATTCCTCCTCCTTGACCGAATCTATCACTACACGAAAATGAACTGCATTGAGTGGTACTATTATTATACACGGCGCTCTTCAATATGGATTTTACAGTTAGTTAATAAATGATGCATTGTTTTTAAGTTTTAGAAGTTAGCCAAATAAAGCAAATTCACATATATTCTGTGCTATTCAATACAACTGCAAGCTTCATGCCATTGGCTTCAGTGATCAACAAAGTATGAAAATTCTTAAATATTGTGATGATGTATGGGGCTTTATGGCGCAGGGGCCAGGAATGGCCAAAGAGCGCCATGTCTGTGGTAGTGGGTGTGCATTGTAACTATGATTACTATGAAATTGGTGTGACGTGGCTGTAAAGGGGCCTTAAAATATACGCTCTACAGTGCGTAAAATCTGTGTAACAAAATTATGGCGGTGACATATGACCTGTACTATGAACATTTCGATGCATTTAAAAAGAATGATACAATAGGTAAAATATATCAGATTATAATAAATGCTAGAGCACTACTGCCTCCTTAGAGCCCTTGAAACGCAAGGGTCTGGAGGCATGTGCTATACCGTACAACTATCCCAGCGGCATCCTCTAAAGAGAGGAAGCGCTAGGAGTGCATGGGGCTAATATCATGTAGGACCACATCTCTCAGAAAACCTAGGACTGTGTCTGTGTTAAAAAGCGGTTCTGGGCCGAGGAACATTACTGGATGAAGAGGGATGTGCTGTCTGTAAGCTAAGGAAAAATGTTTCATCGCGCCGAACAGAATAGGACATCTGTTCGGCGCGATTTTGTAGTAGAGGGCCAGAATGCTAACTGTGGTTTTATCAGGTGGAGCTTATTATTCGTTTCCGCGTCCCACATGCGTTGCCAGTGGTCCCGCAATCTCCTTCGCAAGAAAGGCCTCAGATCTGTGACAGGCACCGCAGCGGTAGGGTTAACAGTTTGCGATGCGATTGACGTGGCCATCTCGTCCGCCAGAACGTTACCCTCAATGCTCCTGTGGCCAGGCACCCAGCATATAATGATACGCTGGTTAGATATGTACGCTTTACACAAGACGGTGTAGAGTTCACTAAGTACTGGATTTTTGTGTGTATAGACTGACATCAAGGCCTTCAGGACGCTTAGGGAGTCTGTATAGATCGCTGCTTTTGGAAGTTTTGATTTTCTTATATGCTTCACAGCAGAGAGTAATGCGTAGGCATCAGCCGTAAATATGCTTGTTTCCGGATGCAGTACGTCGGATTCCGAGAAGGATGGGCCGACGGCTGCATAGGATACCCCGGCATTTGACTTCGAAGCGTCTGTACTCTGCACAGGAATGCTTGTGCTGGAGTTCTAGGAAATGCATTCTGATTTCGGCCTCAGGAGCGTGCTTTGTAACTTTTATAAAGGATATGTCACATTGTATCACCTTCCACTCCCAAGGAGGTAAGAGCTTGATTGTGTGCATTAAGCGATGCTCGAGGAGTGGGACATGCATTTCATTGCTAAGCTCCTTCACACGCAGCGAAAAAGGCTGTCTTATGAAGGGACGGTTGCTGAAAAGTGTAGCCCACGTCATATCGGTAACGGTATCAAAACATGGATGTTCAGGATTAGAGCGTACTTTAAGGAAATATGTAAAGCTGTTGTATGATCTCTGTAGGTGGAGAGACCATTCATTCGATTCGGCATATAAGCTTTCAATTGGGTTTGTTCTGAAAGCGCCCGTGGCTAAACGGATGCCTAGATGGTGAACCGGGTCTAGCATCTTTAGCGCGCTTGGGGCGGCAGAGTTATATACCACGGCACCATAATCTAATCGTGACCGGATGAGGCTCTTATACAGATTCATTAGGCACTTCCTGTCACTACCCCACGTAGTCTGGGATAGAAGTTTCATTAGGTTCATTGTTTTCAGACACTTTTTTTGAGTTGTTTAATGTGTGGGACGAAAGTGAGTCTATTGTCGAGTATAATACCTAGAAATTTGTGCTCTTTGTTTACAGGAATCTGTTGTCCACACATTTGTAAGCAAGGATCCGGAACTAGGTCTCTCTTCCTTGTAAACAGCACACAAGAACTTTTTTGAGGATTGATTTTAAAACCATTTTTCTCTGCCCACCCTGACACCTTGTTCAAGCCATGCTGTACCTGTCTCTCGCATACTGCGAGATTACAGGATTTCAAACCTATTTGAATGTCGTCCACATAGACGGAATACAATATGGCTGGTGGTAAGGACGCACGAAGCGTTGTCATTTTAACAATAAAAAGTGTGCAACTGAGCACGCCTCCCTGGGGTACACCAGTTTCTTGTGTAAAAGGACGTAACAGCACATTGCCGACTTTCACCCGGAAGGTACGACTGGACAAGTAGCTTTTTATTACGTTTAGCATATTACCATGAATGCTCATTTCTGACAAATCTCTCAAGATTCCGTAGCGCCAGGTCGTATCGTACGCCTTCTCCATATCGAGGAATATCGATACGAAGAACTGTTTGTGTACAAGCGCGTCACGAATATGTCCTTCAATACGTACAAGATGGTCGGTTGTGCAGCGCCCTTCTCGGAAGCCACACTGAAAGGGATCAAGCATTTTGTTTTGTTCAAGAAAATAGATGAGTCGCCGATTTATCATTTTTTCAAATACCTTACACATGCAGCTTGTGAGGGCTATCGGGCGGTAACTTGACACTGAAGAAGGGTCTTTCCCTTCTTTCAAAACAGGGACCACAATGGCTTCTTTCCATGCCGTTGGAAGGTACCCTGCGTCCCAGATAGGGTTGAAAAGTGTAAGTAGTGTTACTTGCGTGTCATTGTGTAAGTTTTTGAGCATTTCATACATGATTCTATCGGATCCCGGTGCAGAGCTCTTGCATGCGCTCAAGGCAGCTTTCAACTCGGCAGCACTAAAAGGGCAATTGTACGGTTCATTCTGTCGGCATTTATTGACGAGTGGCTTGCATTCTTCTATTTGTTTATATTTTAGGAAGGATTGCGAATAATGTTTTGAGCTTGATACACTCTCAAAGTGCTCCCCAAGTGAGTCGGCCTGATGTTTCAGTGTACCGCCCTGTGTATTTACTAGAGGGAGTGAATAAGTTCGTCGTCCTTTTATCCTGTTAACCCTGTTCCAGACTTTCCCCTCCTCAGTATAAGAGTTGATACCCGATAAAAACTTCTGCCAGCTCTCTCTTCTGGCCTGTCGGCGCGTTCTCCTACCTTCAGATTTTGCTTTTTTAAAGTTAATAAGATTCTCCGCAGTGGGAGAGGCGCGTAGCAACCCCCACGCTTTGTTTTGATTCTTACGGGCGGTCCTACACTCGTCGTTCCACCACGGGACGCGCCGTTTGCATGCGAAACCACTTACTTCAGATATACATTTAGACGCGGCATCTATAATGAAGGCTGTAAAATACTGAACGGCAGCATCAATTTCTAAAGAGGGCATGCCATCCGATGAGATCCTGGTGAGAGTTCGGAATTTCTCCCAGTCGGCTGTATCGATTTTCCACCTGGGAGCCTGTGGTAGACATTCGTGTTCTTTATATGTTCTTAGTAGTATAGGGAAGTGGTCGCTTCCGTAAGGATTGTCGTTTACTTCCCATTCGAGTTCAGACAGTAGTGACGGGGAGACTAGGCTAAGATCTCTTGAAGAAAATGTTTTGTTTGCGAGAGAATAGTGTGTCGCTTCCTTCTTATTCAGAAGACAAGCACCAGAAGAGAAAAGGAACTGTTCAACGAGACGACCTCGCGCGTCTGTACGAGAGTCGCCCCACAGGGAGCAGTGCGCATTGAAATCGCCGAGAACAACATAAGGTTCTGGCAATTGATCTATATAGGACTGAAATTCTTGTTTCGTTAATTTGTGATGTGGGGGTATGTAAAGAGAGCTAATGGTGATGAGTTTGTTTAGGAGAACAGCTTGAACCGCCACTGCTTCGAGAGGCGTTTGTAGGGGGAAAAGTTGACACGCAATGCTCTTATGGATAACAATGGCGACACCGCCCGATGATGCGACAGCATCATCGCGATCTTTACGAAACGTTATGTACTGTCGGAGAAAGTTTGTGTGTTTGGATTTTAAGTGTGTTTCCTGTAAACACAGCACTTTTGGATTGTGTTGGTAGATGAGTTCTTGTAGATCATCGAGATTCCTAAGAAGACCTCTGACATTCCATTGAATTATTTGTGTATCCATATTAAAGAAAAAATTGGTGCTGTGTTTACGGAAACGGTGGTGATGTCTTAGGTTACAGAGCTCTTTCGAGGCCCTGTAACGGGAGTTCTGCCCTTTTTGAAGCGTTCGAGGGAGCCTCGCCGCTCCTTAGGCGCTTGGTGCGCCTTGAGGATAGGTGTTGTGTCCATTGCCTCTTGTGAGGCGCCGGACACGTGCTCTTGCGAGCGAGAAGTTACAAGAGAGAGTCCTGCCTTGGAGGGCAAGACCCCTGCGCCCACCAGCCCAGAGGTCGATGGGGCACCCTGCGGGATTTGGCTGCGCCGGCTGTTGCCAGCGCTGGAAGGGGCCGGGGAGGTTCGGACAGCCTCGGCGGCGGCCACCTTCGGAGTCGATGGTCCCTCATTCTGGGTCGACGGAGCAGCGCTAGCTGCAACCGCCGCGGGGGCAGATGGCGTAACTGCCGACTCACTGCCTGTGGGTCGGAAAGTTGCCGGAGACCGTTGTGGCGCTGCCCCCTGACGCGCCACTTCGGCAAAGGTTTTCTTGGGCAGGTACGATACCCGCCTGCATGCCTCCTTGAAACTTATATTTTCCTTTACTTTACCTGTTACAATTTTCTTTTTTCCAGGATGGGCACGCACGCGAGTACGCGGCGTGCTCCCCATCACAGTTTACACAGTGGAGAGCATTCTCACAAGCTTCAGGTGTGTGTTCGTGGGCACTGCATTTTGCACATGTTTGGCGGCCGCGGCAGCTCTGCGAACTGTGGCCGAAGCGCTGGCATTTGAAACATCGCAGTGGATTTGGCACGTACGGCCTGACACGGAGCTTGATGTACCCGGCCTCGATTGACTCGGGCAGGACACTTGAATTGAAGGTGAGTATTATGTGTTCGGTCGCAATCTCTTTACCGTCGCGCCTCATCTTTATTCTTTTCACATTGACAATATTTTGCTCACTAAAGCCCTCCAAGAGCTCTGCGTCTGTTAGCTGAAGCAAATCATCGTCTGAGACAACGCCGCGGGTAGTGTTCATAGTGCGGTGCGGAGTCACTGTCACTTGAACGTCCCCAAATGACACGAGGCTGGGTAGCTTTTCAAATTGTTTCAGATTCTGGAGGTCCAAGAGGAGATCTCCACTTGCCATCCTTGTTGCCTTGTAACCTTGACCAAGAGCCTCAGTTAAAGACTTCAAACTAGAAATGGGGAGATTGTGCGTACTTGTGTGTCTGACTTTTCGGAGTGAATCACGTGAAATCGTGGGAAGTTGGGTGTTTCACGACCAAAGAACTTGAATACATCTTCGGTGCGCCCTCTTTTCTGAGGGCGATCAAGGAGGGGTGACAAGGAATTTGCCATAGGAGAACTTAATTTTCGGCAATAACGCCAGCCACCCACCGTGGAGCCCTACAGGGGGACGCTACAGGTACTGTAAAAAGAGGTCCTGTAAACGCCAGCTGTACGTTATTACTATAACCAAATATGAGATAACCTAGGTTGGCTATTCACACAAGGTTAACCCTCGCTGCCTGGAAAAATTGGAAGTAAACGGAAGCTAGGAGAAGACAGGAAAGATGAAAAAGTAAGAGAAAGACGAAGGCTGGAGGGAGAGAGAGACAGGAAAAGGCAACTACCGATTTCCCCCGGGTGGGTCAGTCCGGGGGTGCCGTCTATGTGAAGCAGAGGCCAAAGGGGTGTGTTAACTCCGCCGGGGGGCCTTAAAGGTCCAAACACCCAGCATCAGCTCAACCCCCAGGATCCCCCTTTCCCCAGACACGGCTAAGCCGCGCGCGGCTACACGCGGGAGGGTCCAACCCTCGTGTGCTCGGGTACGTGGTGTCGCAACACACCAAACGCCTGCTGACGCAGACGCCCCTGCGGTGATCTTAAATATTGTGAGTGCGCGCTTAATATTTAAATGTCTTATAGAAAGACTCCGCGAGACATTTCACACCGCACATATGTTTCATCACTATTCTTATTTGCAATTGAAAAAGCAAAACAGCAGTAAATTTAATGATATCTTACTGGGTTCTATAGTCTTGATATCGACAGTCGTTAGCCCATTCACCTCAGTCACTTTGAAGTCAACCCTGTCTTCCCTGAGAAAAAAGAGAAGATTCAACGCTTTGAAAGATAAACCATAGCTGTCTGCATTTCACTAGGCACTATTGAAAGAACGGTTCATTCATGGCAATGCATTACTTAGAAAGATACAAATGGAAATTCAAGAATATCACAGTGTAGCTTTTTTACTTCCTTATATATTTCGAATACCGGCAAACGCCGAATCTTTAAAGAGGAGAGTTGGGTCAGTATGAGAAAAGAGTTTTCAATTTCGGAAGAGGCGTCATTCTAGAGCTCTTAAAAAGCAAGAACACATAAAAATACCCATAAACGCAACAAAGATTGAAAATGACGTGAAAGTGTACTTCAATAGCGGCTACTTCAAATACAGTAAATAATGCAAAAATTTAAAAGCATATAGGGGTATGCAATATCCGTACATACATTGTATAGGCAGCAAACGTGCACCGCGTGAAAGATGTACATAATTAATAGAAAATGAAAAAAAATCAAGTGTGCTAACCATTAAGAAAAAAATAGAATAAACATTTGTGGAAAAGTACACCGTTCGTGACAGAAGTTATAGGTGGCTGTCGGTGGTTTCAGTAGTTTGTGCGCGTCTTGAACTAAAAACAGTAGGCCTTACAACAGGCGTGATTGCTTGATAGTTTCTTCGGGGTTGCGGCAGAAAAACGACACTCCACACATAAACAGCAATCGTTCAATGTTTTCATAGCTTTGCCAGCGCTCACACAAAAAACAAGCCAATTCCATTGCACTGTAGAAACACATTATGCCACTCACATGCCTGAGCCCATAGTCCCCAAAACCGATCAGCTACTGTGCAGTGTGAGCCTGACACGAATCGCCTGTATTCAACATACGGAAATGGTGCGACTGCATTCCTCACACCCTCTTTGCGCTAGCAGTGCATTTGCTTCCTTTGTGCTGGTACAATTGCGAGTCGCATACAATGGTGGGCTGCTGTGGGTGTAGGCAGTGCGATAACCTATGCAACCTTTTGGGATGGCAAATCTTGAGGCTCAAAATCGATTTTCGGGATCGAATTTTATGTCAACGGTAAGCGACAGCTGCCTAGGCCTATCTGAAACTTGAGCCAAAGGAAACTTTTCTAGGACACTAGTTCACACTGTTTAATAAAGCGTTAGCAATATTAAGGCGATTAAACAATAATAAGGCTAATATTAGGGTACCCAAGGGATTAAATACTATGCACAAGTGCGTAAGAGGTTTTGAATTGTGCGACCAAACATAAAAGTTGTAGTGCGTAGCATCGCGTTATTGTGTTAATTCTTCCGACTTTATTTCTTTTTCTGCTTTTCTTTCACCATTTATTCCCTTTATCCCTTTCCCCAGCACAGGGTAGCCAGCGGTTACACTGGCTAAGTTTCCTGTCTTTTCTTCCCTTTTGTCTCTTTTGGGTCCTGACTCTATAGACTGCTCTGACACGGTTCCTTTTACCGGACGCGAGTATGAAAGCTTTCACAACTACTTATCGAAATCAGGCCGACTGTGTGAGCAAGTATATTTGTCAGAGCGCAGACTATCAGCGAGGCGCCTTCTGCATTGCATGCAGACAACAGCAGAAACGCCAGGTTTGCCATCGCCGCTGCCCAGTGCTGAAGCTAGAGACAGCCTACTCAGCTGGCGCCACATTCTACGAGGAACCGTGACACACACGCCTGTACTGGCAATCACGTCAACCACAGGTTTTCCGTGACCTCATGCTGTAAGTCTACGTCAAAAAAATTCCTAGCTTGCAAAGTCCCGGGAGATGACTGTTGTAGTCTAAATATGGCTGGCTATCTGTAGGCTTCCAGCAATATTTAGACTACAGCAGTCATCACCCGCGACATTTCAAGCAAAGAATTTTTGTCGGACAAGTGAAACGTACAAGAAGAATCTGCAGCGAAGACCACGATTATGTCCACCACCTAAACGACCTTAAAACAACGCTAGAAGAAAGCAACTATCCACAACTTGCTCTCGATCTTATGATGCCGCGTCAAGATTGGAGAGCCGGTCAGAATTGGCGAAGAGACAGCCCAAACTAGTATCTGACACACCGCCGGCCTTTATGGCAAAATATTCTAATGCACTCCCAAACATAAACAACATCCTAATAAAATACCACCCAATATTATCAAGTAACGAGCGTCTGCGAAAAGCATTCCCGGATGTACCTAGGGTTACATATCGCCGAAACAGGAATTTTAAAGACATGTTAGTGCACGCAATAGTCAGCCAACAGCATTCCCCCGTAATAAAAGCATGTTGTCGCCCTAGGTGCAAAACCTGCAGGCACCTTCGCAGTGACATTAAAATCAAAAGCACCGCAAATAGTTATACAGATGAAGTCAAATCTAGGTTCACTTGTACAAGTTCGAATGTGATTTATATGCTTGAATGTTTCTTTTGTAAGAAACAATATATCGGTGAAACAGGACAATCAATGCACGTCAGATTAAACAAACATCGCGCGGACACAGCTAAAAAGCTTCCGAAAGCCGTCGCCGAGCATTTCAACCAACCAGGTTATAACGTTGATGAACGTAAACTCTACATCTTACAGTAAAATTTCCGTTCTCAACGAGAAAGAAAATTCAGAGAATCATACCTTATCCATAAGTTCAAGACATTGCAACCAATAGGCATAAACATTTCATAGGGAACTTTAGAATCTATTCACTATGCAAAATTCAAGCTGTAGGCAACAACACTTTGTTTGATTTCTTGGCGTACCCCTCCTTTTTCCCCTTTCCTTTCCTCTTCTTTTTTCAGCCGGCGCATCAGACGTCTTTGACACGTCCTTGACACGCGTGCGTTGACAGACCGGGGGGGGGGGGTTGACCCTGGCCTTGGCCTTGTGCACAAAATTCCTTTACTCTTAATTCCACACGCTAACACACGTTCGCTCGTTCCCGCACTCTCCCGCCTTACACCTTCTCCCCTTTGGAAGAACCCCACCTAGATACACTGTGGCGAGGAAAGCATACGCCGCCTTGAAGAAGACAAGTCCAATTGCCGAAACGTTGGCTCAGGGATGTTAGGAGTATAGATAGAATATATTTGCAAAGTATGTACATATTTATACAAGCAACGTCAGTGGGGTCAGGATAACTGACAACCAACAACACGCCGGCCCCAGCGAGCGTCTCGCGATCTTTTTATTCTTTCTCTTCTTTTATCCTCAAGTAACAATATTGTCTTGGGCGGAGTGCTTGAACACTTGCGCCTACTTCACCGCAGGAAGCCCTGGTATTGCAATACCTCCGGGCTCGGTTGAAATTTTTGCCCACAGATTACGAGAAAATCATTGGGGGTAGAGGAGGGGATAACTTCGCCCTAACACGACCATCATCATCATCATCATCATCATCATCATCTTGACTACGCCCACTGCAGGGCAAAGGCCTCTCCCATACTTCTCCAACTACCCCGGTTATGTACTAATTGTGGCCATGTTTATCTGCAAACGTCTTAATCTCATCCGCCCACCTAACTTTCTGCCGCCCTTTGCTAGGCTTCCCTTCCCTTGGAATCCATTCCGTAATTCTTAATGACCATCGGTTATCTTCCCTCCTCATTACGTGTCCTGCCCATGCCCATTTCTCTTTTTGATTTCAACCAAGATATCATTAACTCGCGTTTGTTCCCTCACCCAATCAGCTCTTTTCTTATCCCTTAACGTTACACCTATCATTGTTCTTTCCATGGCGTGTTGCGTCATCCTCAATTTAAGTAGAACCCTTTTCGTGAGCTTCCAGGTTTCCGCCCCGTACGTGAGTACTGGTAAGACACAGCTGTTATAAACTTTTCTCTAGAGGGATAATTGCAACCTGCTGTTCATGACCTGAGAATGCCTGCCAAACGCACCCCAGCCCACTCTCATGATCCGGATCCGCAGTCACTACGTGTCCCTAGTAGATGTATTCCCTTACCACTTCCAGTGCCTCACTACCTATCGTAAACTGCTGTTCTCCTCCGAGACTGTTAAACATTAGTTTTCTGCAGAATAATTTTAAAGCCACCCTTCTGCTTTGCCTCTCTAGGTCAGTGAGCATGCATTGCGATTGGTCCCCTGAGTTACTAAGCAAGGCTAAGACCACCCTAAGAAGACCATCTGTGGTATTTCAACTAGAAAAGTTTTAGTTCATCGAGCACGGCTGAGTTTCTCGTGGCCTAGTACCGATGTTGCTCGCCTGTGAGCACGCGTCGTCAGATGCGTCACCCGTTCGGACACTAGCGCAAGCACGACGGCCTCATGTGTTCCTTTTGCAAACTCATATGGTGCCAGCTAACGTCTGCCTTAATCCATACTGTGAGCTTCACCATCTTATCAAAATTTCTTGAATGATCCCTCAAAGACTATCATGTATAGCCTCACTCTCATATGAACGCTCTCGTGTGTAAAGTCGCCAATATGAATTCGCACACGCGCGGCAGCGCCGCTTTTTAGAATGGAGATTTCCAGCTGAATCTTCAGGGCACGACAATGTTCCATTTCTAACTAAAGTTCGGTGCATTTGTTGCCTTGGGACAATCCTTCCTTGACAATTTTGGCATTTTGCTTTCCTCTACGTCAATATCGGCAAGGTGTTTGTCTGACGCCGAACTGTCAGCGTCGCTGCTGCTTTTGCGGGTCATTCCATTCTGCCATGACGGTGCCAGGTTTATCTGGGTTTAGGTACCCAAACCTAGTTCTCATCTATCGAGGTCTGCTCAATCGACATTGTGTGGAAGTGTTTTTCGAAAAAACGGCTTTTACTCGAAGCTTCTTTGATGATGGTATAACCGCGTCCAAATAGGCACCGGACACTTTCCAGCTTCGTTGATCAAGCAGTAAAGCTTTGCTGATGCGCTGACTCTCTCTCTTCTCGCTTCTCTCCTCGGAGCCCTTAATTACTGTGCTTGCTCTCGGGGATTCCTCGTGGTTTGCCAGGTACCGTTGTACCGCTCTACCGGCCATGGAGCTTTGTGACTTTCGAACGCTGCTCATTCCGTTTTGTATGCGGTTTTCGGCTGGGTGGTCCTCAACCCTCCCTTTTGCTCTAGTAGCAATGCCTAGCCAGTCATTATGGCGTATAGGCGGATTCTGTGTGCAGTATCTATCCACACAGCTTTGTTTCACCATCTACTGCTCACAGCAAATGCGAGATCTTCGATAAAGAGGCTGTTCTTTGGTGAAATCATAGTTTTTACAACAATTTATACAGCATTTCACTCAACATTTAAGCCCCCCGTGGTAGTTGCCGCGCGGACGCGTCGGCGTACACTCTTCCTCTCTCAGTCAACACAAGCCTCAAATCTGCAAACGAGTTTGGCGGTGGCTCCTATTCAACACGCTTGAGCTGGGCGTACCAAGGACGTTGGCTTTTCAAGGCGCATTCCCGTGTCTCTTATTTAGAAATCTGCCGCCAAACTGAACAGGCATGACGTGGGCTGTTAACTATTTCTGACCAATTATAGTTTGTGAAATCGGTCAAGAAGAAATAGACCAACATAGACGCAGTTAGGGTAAAAGCAGGCCAAATGAGATTTTGTGGACGCAGTTTTACACAAATCTGGCCATGGAGATAAAGCTTAGGTTCTATTAGCACTTTGACAAGAGTTTAGCGAGTCTAGCCGGATCTCTCAGCTATTCTCTGGGATTTCATTGGCCTTAGTGAGGGTAGAGGAACTGGTGAGGCTTATACAGTGCTCAATAACGGGCCCATACTGTGCTATAGAAGACTCCCAGATAAGAAGCAATATGGGGTAGCATTCCAAATCTATAAGGACATAGCGGGCAATATTGACGAATTTAAAGCAATGAGAAGGTAGCAGTGGACGTACTAAAGCTAAATGAGAGGTATATAATAAAGCTATTACAAGCCTACGCTCCAACTTCTAGCCAAGATAATGATGACAAAGAACAGGTTTATGAAGATATTGAATTAGCGATAAGAAAAGTGCAAACTCAGTGTACTGTAGTCACGGGTGACTTTAATGCAAAAGTGGGAGAAATGCAGGCCGTGAACGAGCGGTTGGTAGCTATGGAATCAATTCTACGAACGCTTGAGAGATATTGGTAGAATTTGGGGAAAACAATAAGCTCTGAAAAACGAACACCTTCTAAAGGAAGCGTAGAAACAGAAAATGGACCTGAAAAATCTCTAATGTGAAAACAACAAAAATATATTTCATACTTTCTCCCGATTGAACCATTATGCAGGTGGCAGAAGTGTTATAGTAAAGTGCAGTGATCTTAGGTTAGTAGGGTTTAGGATTTAGCTCAATATGAAAAGAAAAAGAGTAAAAGTGGTCAAGAAGAAACAGGCCAGCATACAGGAGCTGAGGGTAAAAGCAAACCAATCAAGACTGGTACTTGCAAACAAATATACAGTTTTAGAATAGAAAGATGAAGACATAGATGCAACGAATGAAACCGTAGAAAGGCCGGCTTCATAAGCAGAAATTGAAGTGGAAGGTACAGCACCAAGGCAAACAGCAGGTAAGCTGTCCAAAGTAACAAAGAACATAATAAAGAAATGAGGAAGAACTAATGTATCGAATTCAAGAAATCAGATAGAATTCACGGAACTGTCAAAACTAATCAAGAAAGTGAAAATATAGGATATTCGAAATTATAACGTAAGAAAGACCGAAGAAGCAGTAAAAAATGGAGGCCCCATGAAATCAGACAGAAGAAAAATTGGCATTGGACTAACCTAGGTCTGAATGACCAGCAGGGTATTGTACATAGAGTAAAAACAGCGGAAGAATTCTGTACTGACCTGTACATGAGCCAGAGCACCCATGATACCCCGATTCGAAGTAGTAATAAAGAGACTACCGAGGGTCCTTCTGAAACTAGCGATGAAGCTAGAGGCGCCTTGCAAGACATAAAATTGGGAAAAGCGGTGAATTTGGAATAACATTCAAATTATTCAAAGGTAGAGCCGACATAATGCTTCAAAAAGGCACGACCCTTTATACGTACACTCTATCGACTTGAATGTTACCAGAGAATGGGAAGAATGACAACAATATGGTAAACCACAAGAAAGACGGTAAAGAATAAAAAAAAATTGTAGGTACTTTTGCTTACTTCTAGTAGTGTAGAAAATATTCAACAAGATAATTTCCCCCAAAAAATAACCTGAACGCTGGACTTCAGTCAGTCAAGGAAACAGGCTGGTTTCAGCAAGGGAAACTGTACAGTGGATCACATCCATGTCATCAACCAGATAATCAGGGAATCAGCAGACTACAATCAGCCTCTCTATACGGCTTTTATAAATTACGAAAAGGAAATAATTTGGTAGAACTGTCCGCAGTCACAGAGCCATTAAGTAATCAAGCAATAAAGGAGGCTCACATAAAAAACTTGAAAGTTGTCTACAGAGATTCCATAACCACCTCTACTCTCCACAAGAAAAGTAGAAAGATACCTGAAACGCAAGGGGCCAGACAAGAAAGCACAATCAATACAATGCAATTCCGTACGTGCGTCGAAGAAGTATTGAAGTTTTTAAACTGGGAATGTATAGTAGCGAGTATCAACCGGGAATATCTCAGCAACCTTCGGTTTGCAGATGACATTATCCTGTTCAGCAACATTGGGGACAAGTTACACAATTATTGAGGGCTTTACCAGAGAGAGTGTAAGAGGGGGGTTGAAGATCAATTTGCAGAAGACCAAGATTGTGATCGATAGTCGGGCAACGGAACAAAAGTTCAACATCGCCAGTCAGCCTCTAGAGTCTTTCAAGGAGTACCCATACCAAGGTTAATTACTCACAGGCGACCCTGATCATGAGAATGAAATTTAGAGAATGATAAAATAAGCTTGAGTGCATACGACATACATGGTCAGATTCTCAAAGGAAGCTTAGCATTATAATTCAAAAAAATATTCAATCAGTGCATTCTACCAGTGCTAGCATAAGGGGAAGAAACTTGGAGACTTACAAAGAAGCTCGAAAACAAGTTAAGGACCGCGCAAGGAGCGATGGACCGAAGAATGCTAGGCGTAATTTTGAGACACAGGGTGAAAGCCGTGTGGATAAGAGAGCAAACGGTCATAGACGATGTTCCAATTGACATTAAGAGAAAATGAAGCAAAGCTAGGCCGGTCATGTATTGCGTAGCTTAGATAATCGGTAGATCACTAGGGTTACGGAACGGGTGCCTGTAGTAGGTAAGTGCATTTGAGGACGGCAGAAGGCTAGGTGGGGTGATGAAATTAGGATATTTGTAAGCGCCTGTTGGAATAGGGTGGGGCAGGACGAGTATTGGAGATCGCAGGTCCTGCTTTCTTCCGTCAGTGAACATAACACAGGCTGAAAATGATGACAGAGATATCATGCGGATTTCAGTCATGTCAACAAGATATTTATTAGATGTTCTTAGCCTTTCTTCTGATTCGTTGACACAGCCAAATTTCTTTACGCATTCTTGATTATATCATAACTTTAACATGTATGCCGATTGTTTTAACGGCAATTTCTTTTGTAGCGAATGAACCGTAATTTTACGTATCGGGTACGTGTGTTTCAAGCGTCTTGCATGTGCCCTTCCCGGAGACATTTCATTTAAAAATGTGGGACAATTGCGTAAATTGTACAGTTCTAAGTCCGATACTGCTGCTACTATTGTCATCCAAGGAATGAAGTCAGAGATTGTGATGCGCAGTAACTCCACCTTCAGCCCATTGAGGAGCTATACATCGCCCTCGCACCGCGGAAATGCCATTACATTGGAGAGCGGGATGAATTGAGACCAGCGCTGACACGCACTCGTTTGGTCTTCAGATTGCCATGCCACGCGTGAAGAAATTGCGAGCGGAACTGCTGAATACAGTATAAAAATGCTGAAAGGTGATTCAGCCTCCAGTGAACATCGATGAAACGCTTACATTCGGGCGCGGCTCTCAATAATTTACATACGTCATGCCTCACGTTTTCCCCTCAACTCACCCAGGAAGACATCATTTTTATCGAGGTAAAATAAACGTAGCTTTGCCTTTCAACTATGTATATATATATATATATATATATATATATATATATATATATATATATATATATATATATATATATATATACTTTCCAGTCGAGTAGGTAAGAATCGTCAAAAAACAGATGCATTACGTACGTTCTTATCATCTTGTCTTTTCCGATCCTGAAAGGTGCAAGATATGGCATTTTAATGGTTTTTACTATGAGCACACCATCAAAATTTAGAGAGGGAAGAAACCTAACCCACGTATTTTATTTCGGAGAGAAATTGTAAGAAATTCAAAGAAATATGCAGAAATCGTTTACAAATCAGCTGTATGAGTCAAGCGAAATTTCCCAAAATGATTTGTGACATGTGCGTAGATCCTATCAAACGTCTCACCTTAAATGGCAGAGCTTACATTGTAGGTCCATTCAAACAGAGAAAACGTGGCACATTATTGCCTTTATTTCTTGGTAGTGGAAGACTAGAAAAAACTGAGTCAAAAAACGTCTCTACCCTTCAAGGCACTCTGAAAGGCATTTACGCGGGTTTGAACCATGCGGTCCTAGCAGATAGGCGTCAATTTCGAATCAATTTTCAATCAACCCACGCTTTGAGGTTTTCCCAAGGTTCTCTAACGGGGAGTGTTTGCGTATGTGGCCAACAGTGGTATTTCCTCATTCAGTCTTAGGTCAATGTCCGGGCTACTAAACAGGATCGCCTGATCACCCCCCGGATTACGCACCATCTGCACAAGTGATTTCTACGAATAACTTCAGAACGTTTGGGACGTCAAATTTGTGCCATTTGGCGCAGGATTCATCTCCACTAGTATGCGAAATAAAGTAACCAGGAATGCCCGAACAAGTATGCTTGAAGTGTATGCGGCTGTACTTCCGAAATTTCGGAAAAACGAATAGACTTTGGGAACCTGTTGTATTATATTGCGATATAAATCTCATGGACTCCTAAGGGAAATTATCGCCACCGGCGTTGGCGCCACGATGACCTTCTGGATATATCTAAGTTTACACAAATTTCAATAAATAAACATAAGCAGCAGTGTTAAACAAGAAAATTCGAACAAAAAACGTCTAGCACCGAAGTGCGCTACTCTTATTATTTCGCAACGCACTTATTTTGTTGTGTATTGCATGGTAATATTGTCAGTAACGGGTATACAACATTATTTAAAACACATTTGTAGATGCACGGGAAGGAAAAATAGATACCATGCAATAAAGTTCAAGGAAAGTTCAAAGTGGGCCTGTATAACCAAGCGCGAATTCCTCTTTAGTGAGCTTTAGCTTGGTAAGCCTCACTCACCATGTCACCTTATAAAGGAAGGTACTCGAACGGAAATATATACCTATGCATTATGTATTTACATCAGTACCTGTAAACGTTTTGACAATAAATTTTCGTAAATGTCCTTACCTTGCTTTCCTTCTGTTTCTGCAGTATGATATTATTCTGACAACTCTTCAATCCGACTTTGTTGTTATTGCCGTTCTTCTTCCAACTAACACGCGTATCTATCTCGTTGTTAGAAGTGTTTGTGTGGTGTACCATGATGCGTTGGAACGCCAACTGATAACATTTTTTTTTACTCTATCGTCAGCCGTAAGTTGCGCGCTATCCACTTTCTACAACGCAATTTTTGCTAGGTGACGCCCCCAATGCTTCTTCTAGTAGTTGTAGCACAATTAGTAGAATGCTCATCTACCAATCTTCTTTTGTATTCTGAGACCTTCATCAGAAAGGGATGAAGTTCCAAAGCACGTCGTACGTTTTTTTTTTTTGCCTGTAGAAGCTTTTGTAATGGCTGTATCGTCAGAAGTTTGGTGCACGACTTTTGATTTTATTTTATATTGCGCGCTCTTACTTCATCCTTGTACCTCATTTCCCTCGGACCTAGCTTTGCGTCTTTTTTATGCGTGACGGGATCTTGCATCGTCAAGTTTTTATGACTTTTTTCTTGCATTTCACAAGTGCCGTAGACGAATGCCAGTTGCGGTAAAGATAAATGTACTCATTTTTGTTGTCTCACTTATGTGTACTGGTTGTGTTTGTTTGTTGTGTGTGTATTTATTTTTTGCTTGTGTACGATTTCGTTAGTTGTGTGTGCAATGCACCATAATTTGTATTGAACTTTGGCTTTAATGCGCATTGTGACTTTCTTCATTTCATGCTCGTTTTCGAAAGTAATTGCACTTTTCTTGTGGTCCTCGCCTGCCTTGGCTGCCAAACGGGTGACCGAATCAATCAATCAATAAATAAATATATCCACCGAGGTAGCACGCGACGCAATTGCGGATAGGCAGCCAACCAAGTCAGAAAAAGTCGGCGAATTAATGTTTTGGTTATAGCATATAAGGGATAATAGCTATTTTTTATTTTATTACCAGGGTATCTTATCAGTGCACAAATGGTGTACTGATTTATATCGCGGAGTGCTCGCTGGTTTCCTTATTATGCACTGCTTAGTAGACGTTGAATGGTAAGGGTCTCACATTACTGGAATTTCCAGTCTAACCCATGATAACTCGATGAAGATTGTTAAGCTTTATGTGCGAACGACTAACGTATCAATAAGCAAGGAAACATCAACTTTCTGCTTAAGAGAAATGTCCTCTTCACAGCGGGCTATAGACATTTTTAATGCCTAGTTAAATGGAACAGTGCTGCACCAAGGCGGAGATAGCTTTAAATTTACTTACAGCACTTTGATTGTATCAGGGGCATAGCTGAAAAATAGAAGAAGACCATTTTAGTATTGGTTCTGTTTGACTATTGTAAAGCTGTCGTGCAAACAAACAAAGAAGGATTACGTTGTTTACAAACAAGTTCTGACATGTGGCACAATTTCGTGCTATATTATTTAAGGACTAGCCAGTCTGTAGAGCGCTGTATGAAGAATGTTAAGCTAGACTAACATTCTTTAATACAACGTCGTTACTACTCGCTTAATACGTACATTTATTAAATTTGAGCCTTACTCATGCAGTGAAATTTGCAACATTCACTACGCAGACATTTGTTCAACTTCACTGCTATGCACCAGCCTAAATTATTTGGTAGCATTCTCAAATATGATATTCCGCCAAAGTCTCTAAAATTACAACAACTTTAGCTTATTAACGTTGCGGGAATGTACGCTTATAATAACGTATTCGCAACTTGTCTTCTCCGTTATATCAATGTTCGAATCCAGACATAAATTCTTCTCCAATGCATGAAAGAGGTCAAAACTAAGTACACTAAATACGCTTAGTATATAAGGTTGCATTCCCTCAAAGTTGATATCTTAAAGTTCCTCAAATTTGGGTTGGCTTTCTTATAACCACGTTGTAGAAACGTAGCCTACTGAGTTACGCTGGAGCGCTGCCGTGGAGTGTGGCACATAGTGGAACAGGAAATTCCGAAATTTATTGGACAAGCGCAAATTTGAGAGCATTCACTTGATGCACCATTTGAAAAAGTGAAGAATTATTACAATTCAGGTTGCGCAAAGTGCTATGGGTTGTTGCGAAACTACAACGAAAGTATGCAGATTATATGCAGTCGTACTTGCATGGAACAACAAAGCTGTTTCTAGTTAGGTGAAACACTTCTCCCAAGGCGTCAAATGAATTAAAACCAACATACTGACAAAAACTGGCAAGACATGTACGGATCTGTGTGTATTCGTGTTCACGCTGTGTTCGTCTTGTAAGAATATGGGCAGCTTATCAATGTATGTCATGGACTAATGACCGAAGGTGCGCTGGAGAAATAAGCATTGGTAGCCGGAAGTAAAGACGGCGACGACGTGTAAATAGTTCCAGTGGTCTCGTGCGCACCAGAAACAGGAGTGCCACGTGGTCGGGCGGCAGTGGCAGCTTAAGTATGTGGTGCAGTGACAGGCAACTTTAGAAGGACAGGTGTTAGTGCTTGAGTGACTTGGGTCTGGGCGTACGCCACCAGCTCAGTTGCGTGACCGAAAAGAGAAAGTTCACTTGCAACATCCTTGTGCATAAATTGTTTTATTCGTAAGAATAAAACTGTAAGGTTAGTGGTGTCGTCTTTTCGTCGACTGTTCGTGTCGTTGTTGCAGCGGTAAGAAAAAAAACTCCCTATACATGGGTAGATACCGCAGATAGTGCAGTGCGGGGCCCACCAGCGGCGGAAGTGAAGCAGGCGTTCAGCACTCTGCATACGTGGGCCGATCCCGATGACAGCGCAATGCCGGCCCTACCCATGGCGGAGTTGCAGTTCGCCATTAAGGGGTCCACATGCACAGCTTCTTGGGTGATCCTTCTTCAGAGTAGATTGGCACTGATTTTTTTGGACAGGTAATCATTATTCTGACAAGGCTAAATCAAGTGGATGGCCATCTAGGCGCTTCTAACAACTCAGTGAAACGTGTGGTCAGATATTTCTCTCATTGCGTGCTTTATTTTGTCCTACGCTTCGACAAAAGATTAGGTTGGGCGCGTTTCCAAAAACAGAGCAAATTTATGATACAGTTAGTAGAACCCTCAACCTTGCGGCGGGTTCGAGTTGTTCGGCTGCTCAAGTACTACACCACGCGAAGCCGGTGCATGGTGGGATGGCTGAGGAGCTGTCACGGTTGAAGGAAAGCCGACTTGGAAATGCGGTCGGCCTCTAAATTTCTGAACGAGAAGTTAGGCAGGGCAATCAGGTGAAACTAGACATTGGTGAGCTTAACGTGGTCGTCCGGCTTATGTTAAACACTTACTTGACCGTACTCGGCCATCCAATCTTCCACATAGTTGCAGCGTGAACTGATAAATATAGCGTTGTCGAGCTGCCACGATACGCCAGTACAGACGCTGGTGCGGAGTATGGGAGCCGCATGCAATGAGCTGGCATCTATGATGGTGAAAGCGGATAGTAGCGCCTAGCTCTGGAGTGCCAGTATCATGAAAAACAACCCAGCACGTCCACTAAGTACAAATAATGTGTTGGTGTGCTGTAAATTTTCAATGCTATCTTGCAGCAGATTTCATTAACGGCAGTAGGTGTGATAGTGCGCCTCCAAAGACCATGTATCGTGGCCTTGATTTTTCACCAGCCAGATGTCGGTTGTCTTCAGTAAAATGCTCAATACTTAACGCTTCTTTACAGGAGTTTATTGTAAAAGTTGACCCCACCTCAGTGGTACAGTTTCTAATAGTGGTATAATTGTAGAACTATGTTCACATACAACTCAAGAGAAGACTGTATAACAGCTGTGCCTTACCAGTACTCACATACGGGGCAGAAAGCGGGAGGCTTACGAAAAGGGTTCTAATTAAATTGAGGACGACGCAATGAGCTATGGAAAGAAGAATGATGGGTGTAACGTCAAGGGATAAGAAAAGACCGGACCGCGTGAGGGAACAAACGCGAGTTAATGACTTCTTAGTTGAAATCAAGAAAAATAAAAGGCCATGGGCAGGACATGTAATGAGGAGGGAAGATAACAGATGGTCATTAAGGGTTAGAGAATGGATTCCAAGGGAAGGGAAGCGTGGCAGGGGAAAGCAGAAAGTTCGGTGAGCGGATGAGATTAAGAAGTTTGCAGTGCCAACATGGCCACAATTATTACGTGACCGGGGTAGTTAAAGAAGTATGGGAGAGGCATTTTGCCCTGCAGTGGGCGCAACCAGGCTGATGAAGAAGAAGAAGATGATGATGATGGATCACGCACACGCGGCAATGTTTGTGCCTTCTAAGCACTAGTGCCGTAAGAATATGCCTAGTAGGAATCCTAAAATTTAAAAAAAAATATATGTTATGGTGTTTTACGTGCCAAAGCCACTTTGTGATGATGAGGCACACCCTAGTGGAGGAATCCGGAAATTTCGACCACCAGGGGTTCTTTAACGTGCACCTAAAGCTAAGTATACGGGTGTTTTCGCATTTCGCCCCCATCGAAATGCGGCCGCAGTGGCCGGGATTCTATCCCGCGACTTCGTGCTCAGCAGCCCACCAACATTGCCACTGAGCAACCATGGTGGGTTAGTGGGAATTGTCTCTTTCCTTTTCCTGCGAAACAGCGCCTTTTTGCTCTGTTTACGAGGTATAGTCATTAATGGTGGAAAGGCGTCCTGTTGCCAAAGAGTGCCGTGTCTTTTGGTAATGAATTGTGTAATATGTAGAAAGGGTTCAAATTGAGTTGCAAATTTGGATGTGATGTGGCGGTAAGGAAGCCTGAAGACGGCTTGCTGTAAACGTTAGAAAACATATAAACATCAAAATAAAGACAATGAAGCATGGAAATAAGGCATAAAGGTTTCGGTATGAAGAATCGATATAAAAGAATGAATGCAAGCACGGCTACCTCCACAGGGCTCGTGATGAAAAGCACGGGCTAAGAGGCACGTGCTGTAAAATATTGTCAGTTTCAGTTATAGCCCGAAAGGCGAAGATATGCTACACACCAACCGGACAAAGGATTTCTAAGATGCGAAGGTCTTTAAAAAGCTAAAACTTGTTCATATTAATAAGCATCATTCTCGTCAGGAGCTTCATTGCCTTTTATGCCACTGTGGTCAGGGGACCAGCAAAGGATATCTTATTTACCCCTACAAGCAGAGCATAGTAATACAGATAGTTCATTAAAAACTCATTCTTCCACTCTGTGAAGAAGGATGACCAGCGAATCTCTGTATGTGGGTGCCTAATGCGGAACCGCACCTCCGCTGCTGGTCGGCTCGGCATTGGGCTACCTTTCGGATCAGCTCACGTATGGGAAGTGCTTAACGCCTGCTCCAGCTCCGCCGCGGGTCGGGCTGGTATGGCACTATCTTCCGGATCGGCCCCCTAATGGGGAGTGCTTAACGCATGCTCCAGCTCCGCCGCGGGACAGGCCGGTATGGCACTATCTTCGGGATGGACCGACGTATGGCGGCGCTTAAGGCCTGCTCCAGACCCGCCGCGGGTCGGGCCGGGCCGGTATGACACTATCATCGAGATCGGCTCGCGTATGGGGGTGCTTATCGCCTCCTTCACCTCGGCCGCGGGTCGGCCCGGCATTTTACCATCTCCGGGATCGGCCCACGTATTTTTTTGTTTACCATGCTAAAAATGGCACGAAAGTTTCTCTGAATGGTAGAGGTATACAGCATCGCTGTAAAAACATTGTTCTTACATTTCCAATAACCCATTAGGCCTCGAAATACACTCAAATAGTGCGCAAACACAATAGCGCTTGTGAGATTTCTTTGCTTAATGTGTTTAACTACAGGGATGATCGCGTGTGCTTCTGCCGTAATATAAAGTGCGTAACGATGCGTATACACTTGCATATAGATTCAGTGTACTATATGCTAAAAATGATGGTCCTTGAGCAGCGTAGGCAACTATAGGAGGAAACTTCGAAGCATCTGTATAAGATTGAGCAGCGGCATACTTTTCCTTAATTTAAGGAAATGCGAACGTATATGGGTATCAGTGGCCCGTTGTGATATTCCTAAGAGATGCCACATTCGATGGTCTGCTACCCCTTAGGTTGGGGAAGCCTAGTAGGGACCACCCGGAAATTCTCAACAGGGGGGATGCCTGTTTCTTCTGACAGTGCTTACAACCGGATGGACAGAGGAGGCCAATGGCTGGGTGGGGACGGAAAAGCCTGACCATGGACAGGTCATGAATAATAAATGACATGGATGATCTACATCTGGTTTTACCTTCAGGAAGTAAGAAAATCTTAAATATGTCCTTCGGAAGTATAGAGACCATTCGTTAGATTCAACGTTCAAGCTTTTCACAGGACTACGCCTGCAGACGCTTTGGAATGGTGGATGTCTAATTGGCGGATAAGATCTAACGCTTTCATTGCAGTAGGCGTAGAATTGTATATCATAACGCCGTAGTCAACACGTGGTAACAATACACTTTTCTAGAAACATTTATCGCACTCCCTGGCGCTCCCCCCGGATGTGCATGACAAGAGCTTCAGGAGACTCATAGTCCGGAGGAACTTTTTCTTTACATACTTCATATGCGGGAAAAAAGTGAGTTTGCTGTCTTTAAGACTGCCTATTAGGCAACCTTAACATTTATATACATGGCTCTCAAATAGCCTTTCTCCATTGACGCGTAACATGGGGTCCGGCCGTATACCTGTCTTGTTAGATAACAAGATGCACGTGCCCTTTTCGATTATATAAATTCAAAGTGTTATTGTGTGCCCCCTTAGGCGATATATTTGAGGAAACCTGTATTCGTCCCTCGTAGACAATTGAATTGCATGATTTGTACCTATCTGGATGTCATTAGGATATTTACGCGGTATACAATATAGAGAAAGGTCAATCTGACAATAAAAAGACTACAGCTCCGCACACGCACTTGTGAAACACTCTTTCACAAAATCACGAAACAATACGTTACGAACACTAACACGGAACGTGCGGTGGGAGAGGTTCTGAAACTATGGCTATAATACAAGATCTGTATGGAAGAAGCAGCTCTCTTTATACATGCGTTACCGCATGAAGCGAGGCAAATAAGTTTATTGGTTGCACATAGGTTGTATATAATTGTGAAAGGGCGCTTCGTCATTTGTCTCTCTTTCATAGGTGGAAAGAAAGTGCGTTTCGTTTTTGTGGACGTTGATTGCTTGGAAGTTTTAGATTGTCACTGACTATAAAGTGTTTTCTGCCTATAAGAAAATTGCAAACATGCTCCATTATTTTTTCTATTGTATGTACAACACAGGCTTCCCTAGATACTCTTGAATACACTGTTTGAGACTCTTCGATAGCTTCTCGTATATGTGTAGTGCATGTTTATGTGGGTGTTTCGGCCTTTTGAGCTACTGCTTCTTACATGCGTTTGCATTTGGTGCAGGAGTCGACAACAAACTTTTTATTTTCCTTAACAAAGGGCTCCACGCTCTTCTCGAGTCCACGTGATGTTCTTACTGCATCCGTGTTGTCCCACTCAGACATAGCTAAAGAGAATCAAGCTAGGTCACGGAGAATCAAAGGTTGTAGTATCTGACACTTGTACAGCGTGCCAGCCACTCAACGCCTTCGCCTACATTTCATGCGGACGAGCGTTGGTCCACACAGCACTGAACATGTCCAAGTTACCTTGACCTTTGCGCACGCACAACTGGGAATGGCGTGCCTCTATCACAGTACTAAAACATGGCGAAGCGGTTGCCAAGAGATTGGCAAGACGGCGCCTCCGATGAAGTTCTGGCCATTGCGAGCACCTGGAACGTTGTGTTGTACCACGCGCATCCAACACGATGTTACACCCATGAGAGGGGTGTTTTGAAATGCCACCTAGAGGTAGCCTCCACGTCGGTCGCCGAGCGCTCAACGGTATTGAGCTAGCCAGCCGAAACCTCCTCTACCTTTTCCCTTCCCGTTTTTACATTCCGCACATCGTGTCGTGGCGTAAAATCGAAACGCCCAAAGTACTGGCCCACTTCGATTGCGATAACTGAGTAATTTAGAAGGCTGCTAATTTTCTAAATTCAGGCACCCCTTGCACAGCGCAAAACACATGAGCACTGAAGTCATCAATCACAAATATTTTCCTCGTGTTTTAACCTTGACATGTCAAATGGTAAAGTTGTACGCATAAGGCAGATATGCCTACATATAGCACAAATGTTATAGTATTTCTGGAAATTGCAGCCATATTAGTGTCAATCCGATTGAAGATTACACTACACTAGGAGGGCGCAATTATCTGGCTTCAAAATAATTATTGAATACCCTTCTTTTCTAATTTTGAAGCGGTATACTAGGCTGCTTCTTACTTTTCCCTGTCTCCTCGGTGAGATGTCGGAAGCAGGAAGCTTATATTTGTTGAAATTTGAAGCATGTTGTCAGGGATCAGTTTAGGTTAATAGCACCCTAGGCAAAACCGCCTTTCACACTTAAATCTTTGCATAATACACGGCATCTACATGGGAATATATTGCCTTCTCAGATTTTGGCCTGACAGGATGGAAACGAAATGATGGACATTGTACTTACGAGACCTTCACATATTTGTAGCACTCCACTGTCCTCTTACATCCTTTAGAATGGGTAGCTTGGAACCTAGACTTCACACATTCGCATTTACTTTTAATCCAGTCGTCTTCGTCAATCATTTGCAGATGAATTTCCTGTTGAGTATGAAGAAACTTGGGAAAAGAAAATAAACATTGAAGTGGAATGTAGCTACACACAATAAATCGGGGAACAGGCAAAACTATTCTTAAGCGCATGCAAATTATTGGTGCTTAGAAATTCGTGGTATTTATTATTTTAGTCGGTGTGGATGGCACAAATTAGATGGGCACGATGCGTTTGCGATCACAAAACGATTACATAGTTGGGACTCCAAAAGGAACATATTGTCCGCACGCACGGCGAGAATGCCGAATAATGCATCTAATATTGGCCAATATTATGACCATATAGGTTCACTCTCATGAACAGGCAGGCCAGGAACTACGCAATGAGATACACGCTGATATGCCTACATACGTGGGATTCTTTCTGGCCTTGTGTTTTTACAGATGCTGACCAATTTATTAGGTGCCGAAAATACAACGTAGATGCCGCTCCTTCAAGCAATCTTCTTCATTCTAAAGGAGAACCCGTGTATGTAGGGGATGACGGCAGCCTTTCTTTTGTTCATGTCAGTGCTCGACACGGCCTTGTGGCCTTGTGTAAAAACACAAGGCCAGCAAGAATCCCACGTACCGCATGCGAAAAGGAACATGAGAACAAATTGATTGATTGCATCGCCGGCGTGGTATAACGTATTACTCTCGGCTGTGGACAATCCTACATCAGTCAAACAGGCAGATGCATAAATTACAGTCTACGAGAACACAGAAACAAAGTTAACAACGTGGCCGCTGACGGCTTTCTTGCCATCCATTGCCAGAGATGCAAGTGCAAACCAAGTTTTAAAGAAACAGTCATCATGAGTAGAAGCAGGTGTGAAATGATGCGCTTGATAATAGAAGCCAGACACATATGAACATTCGGCGAAGCATGCGCCAGTAAAACTGCCATTTCATTATCTTCAAAAGAGTTGAATCATCTTTGTTCGCGTTGAACGTGTACATGTCTGTGAATATGTGAGTCAAGAAATTGCCTAGGTGTGGTTCCCAGTTTATATATTTTGTTTAATTTTCCAAAAGCGTTGCACGTGTTGTATGATGGGTCAAAGGTGTATATATAGCGACGAGAACTAAACATAAATCTATTGTTGAAAGTAGCGCTGTGTTTATCAGATGAGCCTTCTGTTGCCCGTGTCAAGCTTGCGCTATAACAAAATAAGATATGCCGTACCAACAAGCCCCTATTGCTATCCTCGTCGACAATGTAGTTCACAGGCGATGTCTTCGCGACATCACGGTAGGTTCCTTGATATTTGGACACAAGCTTGGATGAGAGTGCAGCAGGAACGGCGCGAACCCAAAGCCACACAAAGGTGTCCGGAAGAAAGTGACACTGCCGCTGATCATCGTCAAGTCTAGGTTTTTGTGTCCATTGGTCGACGCCTGTAAGGGAACGGGCGAGCTGACGGCATTCCTCTGCTCGACGGGCAGCTTCAGAGAGGGGCGTACATTCGGATGAGTTGGGTCTGTACGGAAGAATGGTATCGAGGATAGTCGAAGGTTCGCGGCCATACAAGAGGAAGAATGGGGAGAAGTTTCAGATCGCCTGTGGCGCAGTGCTGTAGGCGAACGTGATGAATGACAAAATGAGGTTCGAATCAGTGTGATTAGAGGCGACGTATTTGGCGAGCATGTCGCCAAGGGTGCGGTTAAACCTTTCCGTCAGCCCATTAGTTTGAGGATGGTAGGCGGTGGTGGTAGCGATGAGCGATGCTGCATTCAGGAAGGAGCGCTTTTACGACTTCGGAGAGGAAGACGCGTCCTAGATCACTTAAACGTTCGCGAGGCGCAACAGATGCTATATCGCGAGTGGTGGCATCAGACAGAGCGGCTGTTTCTGCGTATCGCGTCAAATGGTCGATGGCGATGTCTATCCAGTGGTTCCCGGAAGCCGTTCTCGGGAGGGGTCCATACAGATCAGCGCCAATGCGATCGAAGGGCCTGAAAGGGCACGGGATTGGTTGCAGTGAATTGGGTGCATGCTGAGCAGGAACCTTGCGGCGTCGGCACTGAGGGCACGACCAAATGTACTTGCACACAAAGGTGTACATGCCACGCCAAAAAAAAAAAAAAACTGCAGCGAAGCCAGGTGCGCGTCTTGAAGACACCCGCATGTGCACAATGCGGCTCAGTGTGGAAGGCAGCACATATTTTACCACGAAGATGTCGAGGTATCACCAGCAACCACTTGCGGGCGTCAGAGACGTAATTCCGGCGATAGAGGAGTTCATCCTGAATTTCGAAGTAAGATGCTTGATGGCGCAAAGCTCGAGAAGGTGAAAGAACAGTCGGCGGGTTTTAAAAGAAGCGGATAAGAGTGCTAATCCAGGCATCTTTGCGTTGCTCCGAAACTATGCCGCAGCCTGCTGGGAACGAAAGTACTTGGTCAACGGCGAGAGGCAGGCATCGCTTTTGGTTGAGACGGGCGAACGGGAAAGTGCGTCGGCATAGGTGTGGCGGCGGCCAGATCTGTAGATAACGCGCACGTTGAAATCTTGCAACCGCAAAGCCCAGCGAGCTAATCGACTAGAGGAGTCCTTCAACGTGGACAGCCAACAAAGTGCGTGGTGGTCTGTAATCACTTCGAAGGGGCGGCCATAGTGGTAGGGTCGAAATTTCGCAAGTGTCCAGATTATGGCCAAACATTCCTTCTCCGTAATGGAATAATTCTACTCAGCTTTGGTGTGGGTGCGGCTTGCGTGTGCAATGACGTACTCGTCGAATACAGATTTGTGCTGCGCGAGCACAGCGCCGAGCCCAATACCGCTGGCGTCGGTGTGTACTTCGGTCGGAGCGGTCGGGTCGAAGTGACGCAGTATAGACGGCAAGTTTAGTAGATGACGCAACTCGGGACGCATCGTCACAAGTGGCCGACTAGGCGTAGTCATTCAAGTCGCTCCATAGAAGCTAATTTAAGGGAGCGGTAATGGACGCAAAATTCCGAATGAAGCGGCCAAAGTAAGAACACAGGCCAAGTAAGCTGCGAAATTTTCTTACGGAGGAAGGTTTGGGAAAATCAGAAACTGCACGGAACTCGACGGCGTCAGGAAGAATACCGTGTTTAGATATTACATGGCCAAGGATGGTGAGTTGACTTGCGCCAAAGTGGCATTTCTTCAGGTTGAGCTGGAGGCCGGCGGCAGTTAGGCACTGCAACACGTCCTCCAGCCTACAGAGATGGGTGGGAAAATCGGGCGAAAACATAATCCCATCATCTAAGTAGCACAGGCGCGTTTTCCACTTGAGACCACGCAAAAGATTGTCCATCATACTCTCAAATGTTTCGGGAGCATTGCAAAGCCTGAAAGCATGACACGAAAATCATATAGGCCATCTGGTGTTACAAAGGCCGTTTTAGGTTTGTCTTCGAGTGCCATGGGGACTTGTCAATAGCCGCTGCGTAAGTCGATAGAAGAGAAGAACTCCGGGCCTTGGAGATAGTCAAGGGCGTCGTCAATTCTCGGAAGAGGGTAAACATCTTTACGAATTATTTTGTTAAAACGACGGTAATCGACACAGAATGGTATCGATCCATCCTTCATCTTAACGAGAACAATGGGAGATGCCCAGGGGCTCTCCGAAGGCTCAATGACGCCGCGCTTGAGCATGTCAGCTACTTGGTCATCGATAACACGGCGCTCTGTCACGGATACGCGATATGATCTTTGTCGCACTGGCGCACTCGTACCCGTGTCGATGCGATGAGAAACAGTTGACGTGTGGCCCAAGGGAACATGCTGGCAGTCGTAAGACGAACGGAACTTGTCGAGAAGGCGTAGAAGCTGGGCGCGTTGAGAAACAGTAAACGTGTCGGCGATGGAGCTATATAAAACATCGGGCGATGTCGGCTCCTGCGCTGCGTTACAGGTCACTCCGGCGACCTCATGAATGGCGATGGGACCCGTTGGCAGGTCAATGACTGCAGTAGGGTAGACACACTGGACGCGACCAACGCACTCCCCACGAAGCAAAGTGAGAGGACAGGATAATCGGTTCGCGACGAGCAATCTGCTGGCGCCGGCATAAACGTCGAAAAGAGCGAAAAGTAGCGGGGAACATTTGCGACGAGCGAGAATTGCAGATGACATAAAAAGTGTGCTGGCATCAGCAACGATGTTGCATAACACTGTGGAAAGGGCAGATGAGTGCGGTGGAATTGTAACGTCTTCGGCAACAAATACTTTATCTTCAGGTGCATGAGCGTCAAGGAGCGAGGCATTACACAGCGTTTTAAATCCCCCTTCAGCAGGAGAACACTCAATGACGGCCTTATAAGCGGAAAGGAAGTCCTACCCCAAAATAAGGTCGTGGGAACAAGAACACAGAACCGAAACTTCGACGATGTACAGGAGGCCGTTGATCACAACGCGTGCAGTACACGCAGCTGCAGGCGTGATGCGGTCCGCGCTGGCAGCACCTAGTAACACGTTGTACAGTGGCGTCGTGACTTTTCTGAGTGAACGGCAACGTTTGGCACCGATAACTGAAACTGCAGGGCCAGTGTCAACGAGGGTGAGTGCAGCGACGCCGTCCACATATACGTCAATAACATTAGTCGGAGAAGGGAGAGGCCTCGGTGTGTTCGTGGGTGACGCAGTCTTCCCTCTGGAATTGCGACGATTAGTTTTCCCGTTGCGGCGAAGAAGGACGATGGCGCATCGGCGAAAGCGAGCGGCGTCGAGGCGGTGGCGAACGGTGGTCAACAAGAGGGCGGTGGTCCGAGCAGGAAGACATCTGGCCGCGGTTCTGAGATGTGGATGATGACGAGTATGGGAACCGTATGGTGCGGCGTCAAAGCTACGGCGGTAGGACGTTGCGCGGCGACGACAAAACCGTGCAACGTGGCCAGGTACACCGCATGCAAAACATATTGACCGGTTGTCAGGAGGGCGCCATTGTCTACTGCTGTACGGCGGTTGAACGAAGTGAGGAGCTGTTTGCTGGGATCGGCTTCGTAGGCGTTGTTCAGCGCGAAGCTGGCGCACGCCAGGCGGCGGAAAACTTCTGCGATGCCGCTTTTGAAGCTAGCCCAAGTGCGGAGAACGGCTTGGTGGTTTTTGAGCCACAGCTTGGCGACGCCCAATAAATAGAAGATCGCGTTGGCGAGCTTTAGGGGATCAAGCTATTTGTTGGTGTTGCTGGCGCGGTCATAGGATTCCAGCCAATCTTCGATGTCTTTCTCATCGGTGCTGGTGAAGATATCAGGATCCCGCAGACGCTCGGCACCGACACATACGATGGCTGGAGTAACCGTTGGGGACGTCGGGCTGGGGTCTTCAGGCATGACGGATGGCAGAGGTTGGGTGCGTAATTCCAGGTTGGGGATAACCGTAGCAGCTCCACTAGAATCTTATATGAATACACACAAGAGAGCAGCAGGAAGCGTGCCTCCACCAGAGCAGCACCGGCAATCTCGAGCGCGCGCCTGCCGGGCGACTGGCGAGTGGCTGTGGCGCCTGGAATTTCTCTTCCCAACAATATATATAAGAGCTCTATAGAGACTTATACAACGCGAGTGGTACACACGAAGATAATGGAAGAAAGAATGAGCTAAAGGAATTCGAAATCCCACAGGTAACGCCGGAAGAAGCAAAGAAAGCCTTGGGAGCTATGCATAGGGGGAAATCAGCTGGGGAGGATCAGGTAACAGCAGATTTGTTGAAGGGTGGTGGACAGATTGTTCTAGAGAAACTGGCCACCCTGTATACGCAATGCCTCATGACTTCGAGCGTACCAGAATGTTGGAAAAACGCTAACATAATCCTAATCCATAAGAAAGGGGACGCCGAAGACTTGAAAAATTATAGACCAATCAGCTTACTGTCCGTTGCCTACAAAGTATTTACTAAGGTAATTGCAAATAGAATCAGGAACACCTTAGACTTCCGTCAACCAAAGGACCAGGCAGGATTCTGTAAAGGCTGCTCAACAATAGACCAAATTCACACTGTCAATCAGGTGATAGAAAAATGTGCAGAATATAATCAACCCTTATATATAACTTTCATTGATTACGAGAAAGCGTTTGATTCAGTTGAAACCTCAGCAGTTACGGAGGCATTGCGTAATCAGGGTGTAGACGAGCCTTATGTAAAAATACTGAAAGATATCTATAGCGGCTCCGCAGCCACCGTAGTCCTCCATAAAGAAAGCAACAAAATTCCAATAAAGAAAGCTGTCAAGCACGGAGATATGGTCTCTCCAATGCTATTCACAGTGTGTTTACAGGAGGTATTCAGAGACCTGGATTGGGAAGAATTGGGGATAAGAGTTAATGGAGAATACCCTAGTAATTTGCGATTCGCTGATGATATTGCCTTGCTTATTAACTCAGTGGACAAACTGCAATGCATTCTCACTGACCTGGAGAGGCAAGTATGAAAGGCGGGTCTCAAAATTAATCTGCAGAAAACTAAAGTAATGTTTAACAGTCTCGGAAGAGAACGGCAGTTTTCGATAGGTAGTGAGGCACTGGAAATGGTAAGGGAATACATCTACTTAGGACAGGTAGTGACTGGGGATCCGGATCATGAGACAGAAATAATCAGAAGAAGAAGAAGGGGCTGGGGTGCGTTTGGCAGGAATTCTCAGATCATGAACAGCAGGTTGTCATTATCCCTCAAAAGAACAGCTTATAACAGCTGTGTCTTACCAGTACTCACGTACGGAGCAGAAACCTGGAGGCTTACGAAAAGGGTTATACTTAAACTGAGGACGACGCAACGAGCTATGGAAAGAAGAATGATAGCTATAACGTTGAGAGATAAGAAAAGAGCAGATTGGGTGAGGGAACAAACGCGAGTAAATGATATCTTAGTTGAAATCAAGAAAAAGATATGGGGGCATGGGCAGGACACGTAATGAGGAGGCAAGATAACCGATCGTCATTAAGAGTCACAGAATAGATTCCAAGATAAGGGAAGCGTAGCAGAGGGCGGCAGAAGGTTAGGTGGGCGTATGAGATTAAGAAGTTTGCGGGCACAACATGGCCACAATTAGTACATGACCGGGGTACTTGGAGAAGTATGGGAGAGGCCTTTGCCCTGCAGTGGGCGTAACCAGGCTGATGATATATATATATATATATATATATATATATATATATATATATATATATATATATATATATATATAACGAGTGTAAAGTGAAGTGACGCCACCACCGGGAAACATGAAATATTCAATAAAGAAGGGCTTCCGCAGTGGGCTCGATTAGTCGTTTCTGCGAACTGTCGTCACAAAACGTAGTATGAGCTCGAATGCAGCTTGTACATAATAGTAATTACGGTGGTAGCTAATGACTAATCTCGTTGCGGTTTCAATGTCGAGAGACAATGAAGGTAAAGAAATCGTAATGTTTATGTTACCAACCCGAATATAAAGCGAGGGGTGTTTTCTTTCGATGGGAAAAGTTGGAAAAGAAATTCAGGTATGTTTGTGCAACTATAGTATTGCAGCAAATAAAATGATAATGAAGGGTTAAGTCCTCATGTCATATTAAGCCCCGGCACTCGGAAGAAAGTGTTCTTCATCTGAAGAAAAATGAAGCACAATTTGGCGTTGGCATCAACGGTTAATAGTGTCGCAACAATACATATATGAAGCGTGTGCACTTGTCCCTGGAGACAAACAAGTAGTATTGTCGTATCCCTTTTTGCTGTGCGCTAATTTTCGGACATTTATTGTGCTTCCAAATGGTGATACATTCAGCAGAATTTATCAGAAGGAAAAATATTGGCGAATACGTACCTGTAAAATGTCTTGTAAAGATACGACTGGAAGTGAAGGGGGTTCCTGGTTCTGGTTACCGTCTGCAGCCCATTATTCCATGTAATAAAGTAATTAACATACAGTTAGCTAAGACAAATTTTGCATAAATATAATCATTTGAAGGAATTGATTTGAATCGCTTAAATGTTCGGTAAAAGGACATCAGTGAGAACTTTCTGCACAGAACTTAAATTGGGGTTCTCTACATCCTGATTATTATCATTATCCAGTAAAACGTTCTTGTGTCACGAGATGAAAAATGTCTTTTTCGCAAATATCTAACTAAGGTTTCCATGCTTAAAGTCACATAAGCCAACAATCCAAATTCGAGTACCCCATCCCTCTATGTAGGTATATGCCAGCAATCATTCGCGCATCTCAACGGAACAATTCTTTTCTGCTGTTCCGGTTGGCCGCTGACATAATATGTGGACAAAATATAGCTGATAAGGTGGCTATGAGTAGGTTAAGAACCCCTCATGTTTCGTTGCTTATCATTACATCACGTAATGCGGACGCGCAGGTCCACGATTTTATTCGATCCAGAGCGCAAACCTATACCTTTCGTGTGAACACCACCACTTATATGTAGAATAGAGGAATCTATGTTAACTTGCTGTAGGTAGTATCGTATAAATATTGCAGACTGAGTTATCACTACAAACACTGTGCACGAACAAATATTTGGTGGATTAAATGTAGCCGCAGAAATTTGAATTTCTTCTGAAGAAATCAAGTCTTTCTGAAGTAGATTTGTCACTTATACAAAGAAAGGTTATATTTAGCATACCAGCGAAAGGCACTGGTCTCTTCACGAAGCCAACCATGAAACATCATTTTTGTGAAGGCGTTGTCGAAGTGCACTCTGGCACAGCATCCCATACCTCTTCTAAATATGTTATTTCTTTATTGCCGACGGTCATAGCATTAGTGACAGTCATCGAGAAAAATATACTGGAATCAAACACTAGAAGAAAGGAGATCATATCATGTTTGCGAACATGCAAGCGGCGGTGATGAAACTGATATCAAGAGCAATAGTTATTGGATTGATGAAGGCATATGCTGAATTTTTAGACGAATCACATGTTTAAGGCAACTTTCAGACGGTATTTCTTTTGCAGCTTAGTATCGTGAATACTTATGCACTGCGAGAATAAACTTAGGATAGGAATAAATTTAATAAAATGCCAGCAACCGACAGTCTAACGGTCACGACGTTGGCCAAGCATCGACCCATGGCTATGCCTTACTCTACAATACCCAGTTCAGCCCGTTTGTTGTGGGTCGTGAGGCTTGTGATTTTCGAGTGCACCTCGGGCCTGCTGGGTGGGCCATAGCTGAGTGTCCTTGTATGTAGACTGCACTTCACTTCAAAGTTCGGCCGGGTATGTCCTGGAAGTAGCTTCGGTCGCGAACCTGGCACAGTCTTCCATGATGTGGCATTGGTGCGCCGTACCCACTGCTCAAACACCGCATACACTTCTATGATAGAGTTCTGAGTGAAGCACGTGTAGCATTGCCGGGGCGAGGAGTGACCCGGTCTGTATCTGCCTTAGCAAGACGGCCTCTTCCCGACTGAGTGCCGGGTGGGGATGTGGCATTTTGCGTGGAGATAACTGGCAACATTTGGTAATTTCACCATAACTGGTCACTCTATCCTTGGTTTGGAACCATCACGCGGAATCGTCACTCTCAGAAAGTAAGGGCTCGCGCCGCGGAATGGGCCCTCTGGTTCTGGTTCAGTGAAGGTGGACATTCGCCGGCATGTGCCTGGAACCACTTGATACAGATAGTGCTTGGAGGTGCTTGGAGGTGGAGCTTGCGGATGATGGCGGCCGCCGGCGCGGCTGCTCACTCCTGGCCAAAGTTGTGCACGGCGTTCCTCGAGTCGTTAAGCACGGTGCGACACTGGGCCTTGGAGATCGCCAGAGCGAGGGCAACCTCCTCGGTGTCGGTGGCGTCCGAGCACCGCACGCTCGCTGCCGTCGCATTGGTGCCGGTAGCCGCCGCAAAGACCACTGGGCCGAAGCCTTCCCTCGTGTATTCCCCGCGTCCGCGTACCGAGCGTGCAGGTCTTTCTCGTATGGTTCGCTGAATGTAGCGATATGGGTTTGTTGGTCGGTCATCATTGATAGGTATAACGCAAAAAAACAAGGACACAAGAAGAAACGGAGACAAGCGCTTGGCTTCGCCTTCCTTCGTTTCTTCTTGTGTCGTTGTTTTGTTGCGCTATACAGACACCTTTCAACGTTTGGTGGGGGCCCTGACCCACGCCTGCCGCGGTTCTTGGTTGTACTCGGGGTGCATATTCTTCGGGATATGGTCCAAGTAGATATGAACCCGCAGCTCCTGGTTTATCTCCTACGGTTTCCGGCTGGGAGTTTGGGGGTTGTAACCCAGGGACATCAGTATACTGCAGCCCGTCTTGGTCGTAGAGAGGCGCGCCATTTGCCTGTTTAGCTGCGCCTTGGCAATTTTTTCTAGGGTGTTATCCAAGCTGATCTGCAGGAGCCGAGCCGTACTCGTAGTCTCCATTAAGTCCGGCGCCGTCTTGTAATCCCGTCTGATCCACGTGTTGGCCTTGGTGGTGTCAGAGACCTGCGCGTTGAGTTGGGCCGCAACGTAGGTGATGTGACTGATCGCGAACGACTGGACAAGGCGCACGAGACTGTCTTTATGCATGCCTGCCAGTCGTCTCGAGACTCGGTGTATGAGACGGATAGCGTCCATTGCCTTGGTGGTAAGCTTGCTGATGGTCTCGTCGTTGCATCCGCTCTTGTTTAGCAGCAGGCCCGGGATCCTGGTCGTGGGAACTTCGGTGATGCGTTGCCCCGATGCAGTCACGATCTTGCTGCGATCGCACTCCCGAGGGGGAGCGCATTTTCGTCCAGGTTGTAGCGGTGCGAGGACGAACAGCTCGGATATGGCTGGCGAGCACATGAGGCCGGTGCCGTCAAGGCGCTTCTCGATAGCGGTAACCGCTGCTTGTAGCTGTTGCTCGGTGCTGGCGTCGGTACCGCCGGCAGCCCAGAGGGTAATGTCGTCGGCGTAGATCGTAAGCCGGAAGCCCATCCTTGTTACCGCCCTCGGTGCCCCAGTCATGATGAGGTAATGACAATAACCTTCAGCAAAGACAATGGCAATGGCGAAATTCGTCGAGCGTCCCCACAACACTTCCCCATCTGCAATCGGCTGCTTCGGGCGAAAGCAACAGACTAATGAATGGACGCAATGTTTTGCGCAATGTCAAAAAATCAATTCAACAAATAACAGGTCATGCAGCACATATATTATACCGTATTGTTTGTGTGCTTTATAGCGACACTTGGCGCTATAGATGTCAATGCATAATCAACAGGCACCATCTGCCGTTTTACAATAAAGTCACAGACTCAGCATACGGTCAATTATTGCGGTAAGCAGGACTGCTAAAGATTTACCCTATCCCATGGCCTACCCACCTACACTAGCGAGCGAATCTGCAGGAAAACATTTCTGAAGACTGCCTGTTGTATAAGCGCCTGCGCAAAGCGCTCAGTAATGGTTGTTACACTGAAATTCCGCGAACGGGAAACTTATTGCGCAAGAAAGAAAATTATCAATCACTGCGAAATTTCAGTCATAAGCAGCAGCTGCAAATATGTACACTTTACCAACGGAACATAGGAAGATAGTTTGGCGGCTGCATCTTCTTGCGTGGGTCTGTGGCTTTAACTGTTGTACACTGTATATGTCCACTTAAGATGCCCAAATCTCGAAGGCAAGCATCAATACACGACGGAAGGCGGCCTGATAACTCTCATAATTCACAGAATGGAATATAACGTTCTGGCACCTCCTGTTTTCTGGCGTGGCATATTTAGTTATTAAACAAACTTGTGTGTCATCTTTTGATACCACTTTATGTAGGAGTGGCTAAATGAATTTCTTGACCGACAAAAGTAAGATACCGCCGCATAAGTCTTTCAGCAGTGTTGTGTTAGGATCACAGTGATGCGTTCCTTAGTTAAAAACTAACCAAAGTAAAGCTTTAACTGCGTCAACCAGTATTGAGAAAGAAATCCCGACATGAATGTATTATCACGTCCAAAGACTTCAAAAGGCAAAAAAAATCATTCACGCGATTTACCGAGACTAAACCGAATTGTCCAACCAGCCTTCATATGGGTCTTTTATCAATTTCCCGCGATCGCATTTCATGTGCAGCGCAAGAAATTGTCTTCCAACCTCACTTTCTGAGCAATCCTTCCACGGCCTCTGCTACGTTGGGGTTCGCGCTTCATGAGCCTTCACAAACACCGTGTACATTGTTACTTGCTCAGGTTTGCGAATGAATTTTACTCATTTATTACACATGCCGACGCACTGCACGAGCACAGGATCCCGTACTTCATTTTTCCACGTGTATTGGCCGTGGCATGCTTAAACGACCATTTTCCAGAACTCATCTCTCCAGGAGACTCCACGGTATCGGGTTCAGCATTCAATCGATATGGAGACACAATCTATTTCTATCGTCGAATCGTGTTATGTATGAGGGGTGTACCCCAGCGGGAGTCCTCTTTCACTCTTTCCTGCGAACACTCGGCGCCACCGTGGGTTGCCGCCAACAAGCTTGCACGTGGTCTCGGACATTCACTGCGCACCGCTACGCGTGAACGCTGAGAAACGCGTCGAGTGGTAACCCGGCTCCTCGCTCGTACATTTATGTGCTACATCACATGGCGTTGCCTAGATGCCAACACTTGACTTCTGAAACGAGAAGCGTGGCGGACCGGTTCCTCCTAACGCGAAGAATTCCTCCCTCGCTTGCCATGTACCCAGTGGCACATATTCACTGTGTCAAGTAGGCGAGAGCTTCATTGGAGAGCGGCACATACCCTGTTCATTCAATGCGCATCTCGCTAATGCATAAGCCCAAAAGGCATTCGTTGCGAAGCGGCACACACCGAGTGCATTTGGCGCGTAGCATCCTAAAGCGTCGAGTTGTAGTCTTTAAGAAACCCTTGTGATGTGGGTTTGATTCCCCTGAGCATCAGAGGAAGGTAGAGCTTTATTCGTCATTATAGAGTGACAAAGTACCAGTGGCACATACCTGTCTACATGGGTTCTCATCTTAGACGCTCTTTTAAGTACTGCCCACACCTACTGGCACATACCCAGTGCCCCAAGTTGGCAGCAAAGCAGTTCATTCAAGATCCCCACAGACCGCGTGCCACATACCCAGTGCTGCTAGTCATTGCAAAAGGGTTTATGCAAATTGTGGTGCCAGTGCAGTCTCACATATACAGCGAGCCATTTTTACCCCAAAGAGGTTCGTTAACAGCGCCAAATATGCACACATTTCTAAATATATAGTCACCTTAGTTGGTCTGATGGTTGGCTTTGAACCCCTCTAACCATTCGAACATGGATGACCCAGCGACGGAGGTATGGAGGCAAGTGGTTACATTGAAACACGTATATAACATAAATAGATAGATAAATAGATAGCGCAGTGAGAAACGCGTCAAATAACTATGTATTCTCATCCTATAAAAGATGTTATCGAAAGTTTTAATATGGTGGTTGCCATACAATAGCTGCACTTTTCGATTGCTCCACCATCCCTACAATAGGCCACAATGCTGCCTCAAATCACTCCGCAGAGCGCGTGTACAATATGCTCAATGTCGCTCTCTATAGACTTTATTCGTTCATGTAGCACGGCACTCGCCCTTCACAAATATGATCAATTGTGGAATTCGTGAACGGGTTCGCTGAGTTTTCATCGTGTAATTCCAGCGAGTCCTCGTAAGCCTAATCAATCTTGGACACAAAATCCTCATCAACTTGTTTGTGATTCGTGGTGCTTTTTTTACACTCTTCCGAGACATCAAAATGTCGCAAGAGTTCACGCCACATTCCTTATGTTCCGTATGAGTTCACACCATTTTCCGTTTGGTGCCTTCATACACTTTCGTGCGTATGCAGGCACCATGTCGTCTAGACAGCCCAGCAGTGACGGCCCTCTTATGGTTCTCAAGAGCTCTTAGCAGATTTTATTACCTTCCATTTAGCAACGGTTGGAAGGACACCGTTTACATTGATTTGTTTTTAGTCGCTGCTAACTGCAGTGATCACTACTAAATCCTACTAAATCAACAGCCATTGAATCAGCAGCCAGTCGTGCATACGGAGCGCCTACGTAGCGACACTTCTTGGAGCGGCACGCTCTGCGGAATCTTCTGCAGAATGATGCCAGAGTGTAAAAAATACTTGCTCTTTAAGAGTGATGCTATCTCTTAAATCTATCTTTTTCTTATCCATGAGAAAACAACGTGGTGGTTGGTGCTTAGGCTTTGTTCAGTACTGATGTTTTGAAGGTTGTTATATATATAAATTTTTTAACCGTGTGATGGCTTCTTGCTGTAAGTCGTTTTCGTGGCTAAAATTATTGTGTAGCAACCGTCCCTCACTTGGCTGTCCCCACTCCTCGGAAATTCATTTTGTCTCACCGTGAACATCATTGCCTGTTGCTCTGGAAATCCAGTTTACCTCGTCGTGCATAGCCGTGGCGGTCATTGCGCCGTGCTTCCCTGACTGGGGCGCCACCTCCACTACTCAGAAAGGCTGCCTATAGTTTTTATTAAAGGCAGTGAACTCTCCATTCTAAAGCTGTCAAAACCTGTATTCCTTGCCTCCATTAAACCGAGCTGCCAACAATTGCATACACCATGACTAAAAATGAACAGATTTGTTTCTACGGTTGCATGGAAATCCGCTTCATTTACATAAGGATCAATGAAAAGTTGGACATGTGTGACAAAGAAGATTGGCAGGCTGAAAAGCCCTATTGCCATCGCGTGGCTTGTACCCAGTTCGTTAGCTGGCTGCGCCCTACCTGCTGTTGCCGCGTTGGTCGCTGCTTCTCTACGACCCGAGTAAACCCCCTTTACAATTGGTGGAGCTGCTGTGTACAACCGGAATTCTGGAACCTCGCAACCGGACACTGCAGCCTGTCTTCAGTATGCCGGAAGAAGGACCACTGTAAGCACAACCCGCTGTCCCGGTGACTACCGTGGTCTGCCCCGGCCCGTTGCGTCAACGGGACCCACCCACCTTCAGTGGTACCGAAGCCCATGACGTAGAAGACTGGCTCGGTGACTACGACCGGGTGAGCATCCACAACCACTGGGACGACACCAAAAAACTGAATTACGTATCGTTTTATTTGAGCGGTGTCGCCAGCGTGTGGCACCGAAACCATGAACATGATCTCACGACGTGGACCGCCTTCAAAACTAACTTGACGGAGGTATTCGGGTGCCCCGCCGTTCGCAAGCTTCGCGCCGAGCAACGTTTGCGCAGTCGTGCGCAACAGTGCAGGGATACATTTACAAGATATATACATGATGTTGTCGACCTCTGCAACCGCGTTGACGTCACAATGGCTGATGCCGAGAAGATCCGCCATATCTTAAAATGCATTGAAGACGACGCCTTCCAGATGGTGTTGGTGAAAAATCCGGCGACAATCTCTGAACTCTTCAGTCTCTGCCAAAGCTTCGACGAACTCCGCAAACAACGCATAGCCACCCGCCAATCTCCTCCTCAGGCGACTTCAATGTCGAGCTGGGCTGTTCACCCGGATAACACGTCGCTACTGCTACAGATCAAGGAGTTCGTCCGTGAAGAGGTGGCTCGTCAGCTTTCTCTGATTCCCCTTACACACGGCCAGTCGAATTCTCCGTTGGCGCCCGTTCTCCAATCTGTCATCAAGGAGCAGGTAGCCGACCACATTCCACCTTCTCTCCAGCAGGCTCCGGTTGCCGCTCCCCTGACGTATGCCGAAGTCGCTTCGAGGCCTGCTCCACAGACCTACGGTCCCTTTTGCCCGCCTTTGCGCCCGCCCGTATCCGCTCCAGTCGGGCCACTGGTGCAGTATGCACGACCTCAAGATCATTCGCGCACGGAAGACGATCGCCCGATTTGTTTTTATTGTGGCCGCGCTGGACACGCAGCACGTCACTGTCGCCTCTTTACACTGAACGTCCCCAACAATGTGCGTCCATATGCGCCACGTTTCCAACAACACCGCAACTATTCGAACACCTTTGAATCTCCTCCTGTTGTCGACACCGCATTCTCCGTCGCTCGCCGTTCACCTTCTCCTCGCCGCCGCTCGCTTTCCCCCATGCACCGGCATCGGAGCCCTTTGCGCCAAGAAAACTAAATATCGCAGTTCAGGAGGCTAGAACTGCGGTGCCAGCGAAATGTATAAGGCCTCACACTTCCCCGAAGAACGTTATTCAAGTCGCAATAAGGAACATTGATGCTAGCACTTGTCGACACCAGCGCTGCACTTTCAGCGATAGATGCTAGTATTTGCCGCAAGATACGAAAAGTGACAACGCCGCTTTCTGGACTGTCTCTTCGAACTGCCAACGCGGAGCACATCGAGCCGTCTGGTGCCTGCACTGCTCGTGTCGTAATTCCGGAGGTCCTCTGTATCATAGAATTCATCGTGTTGCCATCATGTTCACACGACGTCACATCAGGTTAGGATTTCTCTCCACTCATCATGCGATCATTGACTGCGCCCGCGCCGAAAACGAGCGGTTTCAGTTTTCGACCGATATTATCACCTACCATAAGGACCATTGTCGCAAAATCTTTGTTTCTGAAGACACCGTTATACCTGCCTTATGGATTTAGGTGCATGTTAAAGATCCCCAGGTGGTCTAAATTTCCTGAGTCCCCCACTACGGCGTGCCTCATAATCAGAAAGTGGTTTTGGCACGTAAAACCCCATAATTAAACATTAAATTATTCTCCCTTGCGCAAACAAGACTGATCCACGATCGTCAGCTCAACCATGCCACTCCCACCCCCTAAAATTTTCACTCGCACATACAGCATGCGGTGCGCGGTCACGATATTATCGCTCTTGGACTTTATACGGAACACGACGGCGACGGCGACAGCAGGAATGCGCCTAGAGTGTCCTTATAGTTGCTATCGCAAAAATATAATAACCTTATCCGGCAACGGAAGCATCCCATGGTCCATTACTTTCCGCAAAATAAAAAGTAACAACATTGAAATTTCACCATGCGACAATTAGCTGCGCCGCAACAATCTGTTGTTTCTTTTCTTCCGTGGGGGTGGGGGGCCGGGAAATAAAAAAAAAGCTCAGGGAAAGCATGTTGTTCATAATCGAGTGCCTATTTTGGGCACCTCATTTGGCTATTGAAGGCATATTGAAGGAAACGTGAGACGCTTGGTCCACAGAGAGCCATAGGCATATTGCTCGGTATTCTACACCCACGAGAAAAAATTTTGCTGAGGGTGCGCTCAAGCGAACGTGTCGCAATCCGTCGATTCCGCGCAGTGATGCCGGGAAGTGACAGTGTAGTGTTTCTTTTTCTGGTCTGCTAGCCAGAAAGCGGCCAAAAATCTGCCAGGCGAAAATCCACTCTGCCAGAAAAAAAAAAACGAACGCGCACCGAAGTACGCCCAGTGGTGGTCGGGGCAACACGAGCAAAACGCGTGCGCTCTATCTGGTTCCGGGAGCATGAGGGTGGTGTGAGAACAAAAAGTATGTAGAAGATCAATGCGTCCACGCGAATAAAAGTCAAAGTAGAAGAATAAATAAGACCTGAGTTCCCTTTGCTTGTTTTAGTGTCTTGGCATGAATGCTTTGGCGCAGGTGAAAATAAATGCTGGTATTCTTTTCTGTGACACACCGGCACAACTGAACCATCACAACGTTTTGTCTCATCGGACCTCGCTGCGTGCTTTTACAACTTGCCAGATACTGTGTTGATTTACCTTGTATCGTTGTATGATCCGATGCGTGACTTTAGGAAAGTCAATGCAGCTTTCGCGCCATTGCAGCTTTCGCGCCATTGCAATGCAGCTTTCGAGTGGGAATGGAAGCACTGCAGCCGCCAACATGCTTCAAACACATTTTCGTTTTTGGATGCAGATATTCATCGGATTCGCTACGTGGGAAAACCTGATCGACGTCGCCCATGCGCATGTGCTGGCTATTCCGGCAGCAAAGGTTGGAGGTACCAGCTCGCCCGACCGGTCGACTGAGGACCCGTTCCACTGTGAGGCCACTGAAGCCTTCCTTCATGCCAGCGAACCATGCCTCACCGAAGCGCTGTCATTTCCGGCTGCCAAATCGACAGACGCATCAACGCCGGCACGCTTTAAAAGTAGCTGGAATGGCTGGCGCCACTTCAGTGGGAATGGAAGCACTGCAGCCGCCAACATGCTTCAAACACATTTTCGTTTTTGGATGCAGGTGAGAACAGCACCTCAACTTTTCTGTAAAAAGTCAAACAATGTTTGGCTGCTAGTGCTTCCAGGCCCACAAGTATTGTTCCAATTAGCATGTGAATGTGTTCTTGTTTCCAAGTTGTTATTTATGTCCGGCAACGTAGAGCTAAACTCTGGGCCCCCTAAAGAAGACCCTAGCCTGTTTAACAAGGAGTTGCTACAGCTAGTTAAATCTCTACACGACAAAATTGATTCTAAACACGAAGAAGTAATGACTGCCTTGAGTTAAGTCAAAGAGGCTCAATATTCAATGGAGCAACGAATAGCCGATATCGACAACAGGCTCTCGGCTGTTGAACAATGCATTCGAACATCTGAAGGCCAACAGGGTGAAAGCCTCGTGCCGCAAGTGGTCGTATTGAACCAACGGCTCAACGAGTTTGAAGACCGTTCACGTCGCGAAAACTTAATATTTCATTGGGTAGCAGATAGCGCTGCGGAAACTTGGGCGCAGTCAGAAGAAAAAATTTGCTCGGTTTTAAATTCAGCATTAGGCATGAACCTAAATAAAGGTGATGACCGCATTTCCAGAGCACACAGACTTGGCCGTTTTATCCCCAACAAGTCCAGGCCAATTATTGTCAGATTTTTATCATCTAAGCTAAGGGAAACGATTCTTTCTTCTAAAAGTTAGCTAAAGACAACTGGTGTTTCCGTAAGTGAAGATTTTTGTAAGGCAACTAGAGCGGTCAGAACTAAACTGTACGACTTTGGCAAAGAAAGCGGTCAATTTTTCACGGTGAAATACAACAAACTATATATCAACAAAAAATGTTATATTTACTCTCCTGATAACGACAGTGTCTGTGAACTTCAATTGGGCAATGTTCCCTGCACTGTTGAATTATCATCCACTGCTACTAATCACCATTCTGACGCGTCTTTTTCTTAACAGACATTAGGCACCGGCCACGCAGCCAACCTTGTCGTGATTTCTCTTTTTTATTATCGAATGTGCGAAGTGCAGTTAATAAACGTGACACTCTAGCATCTATTTTCGATTCATGTGCCGCTGACGTGGTTGTATTGACGGAGACTTGGTTGACCGATAAAATTCTTAGCGAAGAGCTGTTCCACTGTGACAAGAATTACGTTGTTCACCGTCATGACCGCAACTTAAAATCAGGCGGTGGTGTTTTAATTGCCGTCGCCGACAATATAGTGTCTTATAGGATTCCACTTGCGTCGTCTTTAGAATTGGTTTGTGTGCGTATTGTCATAAACCACCAAAACACATTGCTTTGTGCGTGTTATCGGCCGCCAAGCGCACCATCTACTTTTTGCGATGAACTGCATGACACTTTGAATTTTCTTGTCTCAAAATTTCCACATTCACCGTTATTCCTTTTAGGCGATTTTAATTTCCCCAGAATAAGGTGGACTTCGGTATCGCCATATGTTGTCGGTACGTCCACAGAAAGTCAATCTTTCCTTAACTTGTGCCTGAACTTTAATCTTACGCAACTTGTTTCTACGCCAACTAGAGCTGGCACTACTTCATCTAACACTCTAGACTTGATCCTTGTCACTGAACCAAACTTAGTACATTCTTTAACTTGTGTCCCAGGACTAAGCGATCACTGTTTTTTGCATTTTTTTTGTAACAGGCCCCGTTAGATGCGAGAAGAACAATGCAAAATTTATTAGAGATTATGCGAGCGGGGATTACACTGCAATTAATAATGAGCTTGCAGCATTCATTGATGGCTGTATACCAGAATTTTTCAGCCGTACCGTGGAAGAAAACTGGAACTTGTTTAAAAACAAAGCCACGTCCCTTGTCGCTAAATATGTGCCATTGCGCAGACTTTCTGGAAAGAAACGCTCTCCCTGGTTTTCCACGAAACTAACAAGACTGTCAAACAAGAAAAAACGCCTTTTCTGTATTGCAAAACGCTGTCGAACATCTACTCGTTGGAGTGATTATTCTAGTGCACTGCATGCTTATCGTACCGCATTAAAAGAAGCGAAGGATGTTTTTTTAATACCTATCTACCTTCACTCCTTTCTACAAATCCCTCACAATTTTGGAGCACTGTTAAAATAAACAAGAAAAATATCATATCTCTTACAGATACGAATGGTAACACCATGAGCAATGCAGAATGTTGCAATGTCCTAAATGACACTTTCGCGAAATCTTTTTCCATTTGCTGTGTTGATACAGTGCCGCACATGCGCAAAGATTTTTTTCCCATGGATCCACTTGTTGTCAATTTTGCGGGGATTTTGAAGTTAATTGAAGATTTAAAACTATCGTCTTCCTGTGGTGCCGACGAAATTAATTCTAAATTTTTGAGGAATACTGCTGTCTACTCCTCTATATTTTTTATGTATCTTTTCACCCAATCTATCGAGTGCTCAGCTTTGCCCGCAGACTGGAAGGTGGGGAAGGTGGTCCCTCTGTTTAAATCAGGTAACCCGCATTCTCCTCTCAATTACAGACCCATTTCACTTACCAGCGTGCCTTGCAAAATCCTTGAACACGTAATATTTTCCAATCTTGTCTCATTTCTTGAATCCAACTCTTTCATCACTTCATCTCAGCATGGCTTTCGCAAAAACTACTCCAGCGAAACACAACTAGTATCGTTTATACATAACATTTCTTCCTCTTTAGACAAAGGCCAAGTCATTGACTGTATCTTTCTAGATTTTGCGAAAGCGTTTTACAAGGTGTGTCATCACTTACTGCTTCTTAAACTTAGTACTCTTAATATTTACCCTAATATTCTGAAATGGATAGAATGTTTTCTCAACAACCGTACCCAGTTTGTAACAGCTAACAATTCCAAATCCCCGCGCTGCGCCGTGAAGTCAGGTGTTCCTCAAGGCTCCGTCTTGGGACCGTTATTATTCCTAATTTATATAAACAACTTACCTGCCGAAGTTAATAGTTCTATTAAACTTTTTGCCGACGATTGCGTTCTATACCGTGAAATAACTAATCAGCATGATAACTTTATGCTTCAGAAAGATCTAGATAACATTTCAAGGTGGTGCTCACAATGGCTAATGTTCTTAAATACGACTAAATGCAAAATTATGTCTGTCTCACGTCGCTCGAACTCACCAACTCCTTTCGGCTATATTATCAATGAAACCAACCTTGAGCACGTGACTTCGTATAAATATCTTGGAATCCAGCTAAATAGTAATCTTTCATGGCATGCGCACATCGAACATATCACGAACAATGCAAACAGATCTCTTGGCTACATTCGCAGGAATTTCTCAAAAGCCCCACCCCATTTGAAGTTACTGCTCTATAAAACACTAATTAGACCGAAGCTAGAATACGCGTCATCTGTCTGGGACCCTGGTCAAAAAACACTAGCAGATACCATTGAGTCAGTTCAGAACTGGTCAGCACGATTCATCCTTTCTAATTATTCCCGCACATCTAGCGTTTCTTTAATGAAGTCGAACCTTGGCCTTATTAACTTGCACATTCGAAGAAAAATTTCCCGTCTCTGCCTTTTTCAAAAAATCTTTTACCAAAACAGCTCGCTTAAACAAGACTTAATTTCAGAGCCTTCGTACATGTCGTCGCGTCTTGATCATCGGTTTAAAGTGTTCATTCCTTTCTGTCGCACAAATGTTTTCTGACTCATTTCTGCCGAAAACCAGTGCCCAGTGGAACCGCCTTCCCCCCTCCATCGCCTGCATCGAGGAGGCATCATCTTTCAAGACTGCAATAACTGATTATCTTTGGAATTTATCACCTTAATACTAATAATTGTTTGAGCATGTATTTTTTATTATTATTGTACCCACCCCCCTCTGTAACGCCCTTTTGGGCCCTGAGGGTACTGTAAATAAATAAATAAATAAGTTTACGGAAACATTAAACTCAGAATGTTCCGGAGTTGAAAATCTAAAACAGGACTTCGGAAATGTCAATGCACCTTTCGCATGAGAAGTCTATGAGAACTTTGTACCCGTAATGTTTCGGAATTAAAATCCATACGCTCCGTCTATACCGCGGCCTTCGCGAGATGCCGCGACGAACCCGCTCGCCATGGAAGCGCCCTTGAAACTTCGTGCTCAGATGGGCTCTTTGCGTTATGATATGTGACTCCCGATGCACAGACGGCGCGAAATCCATCCCAATTTCGCAATGTCCACACTGAGGACATTCTAGACAAAATCCAGCATGAGTTCCGGCACCGGCGGCGCACTACAGCAAAAAAAAAAAGTTTCGGTGGGGGGGGGGCTGAAGCCACATAAGCCCCCCCCCCCCTGGCTACGCCCTTGATCGAGCACCTTCTCCTTGGCTTTGGCTTGGGAAACAATTTCAGCAAGAGTCCTAGGCGGGTAGCGTTTCAATCCGGGGAAGCGCTCCTGCTTTACCCAACGCATGAGGAACCGATTCTTTTTCTCCTCGGGCATGTCCGGTGAAGATCTTTTCGGTGAAGATCGCAAAGTTCTCGTTCTGAAGTTGTACTCAGGCTTCTAGTATAGCTTCGGTGCTGTCCTTGCAAACGACACTCTTAAAAGTCCGCAGGATGCCGCTTCAGAACGCATCATATGTTGTCAGGTTCGGCTTACGGCTCTCAACCAATGGTCTGGCGGCGTCTTCTAAGCGAAGTATACATGCCACACCTGGTCGTCGAAGTCCCAGTTGTTAGAAGTCGCCATTCGTGCGTAGGTCTCCAGCCAGGTTTTCGGGTCTTCAGACAATGATCCATGAAAGGATGGTGGCTCCCGAGTTTGTTGCAGCAGAATGGGGGACGCTACGGCAGCCATGGGGGTTGCTGACTTCGGCTTCATTCTTCAAGTCTTTTCGGGAAGAGGTCCATATTCCGATAGCAGCGCTTGCTGCATACGAATCGCTCGCTGGTCATTGGCGACGTTGGTATTGTCCGGAGATTTCGGGCTTGGGTAGCGGCTTTGCGGGGGCGTTCGGTAGATCAACGCACTAGCACCTCCATCAGATGTCACGTAGTAGTGCCGGTGAAGAAAGCAGCAAATCTGGGAATGACAAAACTAGCCTTTTCTTGGGCGAATCTAGGGCCTCAAATATAGGCTACGCTCAATGAATGGTGATAGAAGCGCGCGCAGTAGGCGATTGTCGAAAATCTGGTCTGTTGGTCAAGCGCGTCTTCTTTTATACATGAGTCATCGAAGGTTCTAGAGTAATCGGTGGTACGCGCGTGTCTTCCAGGAAGTTCTACACAATTCGCATCACACATGCATTCGGATTGCACATGCTTCGGGGCCAACAGAACCATTGATAACATTCGAGAAACATCCGTTACATGCGAGCACGTTCCGTGCTGAGCGATAACATTTCTCAGACGGTGAAAAGTCCGCACTAAAAACAATGCATCGTAGTCTATGAGCTGTCAATGCCACGCGGAAATGACTTTGCTGTGGCCATAAGACTATGCTTTAGTATTTTAACACCCAATTCCTAACGAATATTGTTTACACGAAGAGAGAATCGTCCTCTAGGTGCAGGTCCGTTATGAAACATTATTGCACATGTCACGTAATTTAAGGCTAACTTTGACGGATGTGCTTGGTGTGCATTTACTTTAAGGAAATACGTAAAACTGAAGTAGGACTTCTGATGTCGAGTGACAGCTCACTAGCTTCTACAGGGAGAGTCTCTACAGGACTTGTCCTGAAGGCACCGGTCGCCAGGCAGATACCTAGGTAATGGATAGCGTACAGCACATTTAAGGCACTAGAAGTAGCCGCTGATGTACTATGGCCCCATTATTTAAGCGCATTCATATAAAGCGTTTATGAAGGTTCACGCGCCATATTTATATATTTATTTATTTACCATAGCTTGAATGCCCGTCGAAGGGCGCCTAGTAGGAGGTAATGGACTCTAAAGAACAGAGAAAACCACGCATTGAATAAACGGCTACAAAAGAACGATTGCTACCTCTCGATACCCAATGCTGCGGGCTAAAATATTTTTAAAATGTTCACTGCTTTAAGGCATTATTCCTGAGGTACCTGAGGTGTGAAAAAGTGTTAACAAAGAATAAATGAATTGTTATATACACAAAACAACTTTAGCATACATCCTAGGTTGAGAAACTCAAAACAATGCCGTCATTTCTTACATCACAATGGTTGGGAGTCTCGTGGTACTGCAAAATGGACAAAAAGCAAAGGCAATGCTCTACGTTCTTGTATTCTTGAATAACATGTGACCAAACCAACAGCACTAATAACCATGAACCCAATTTTACGTCTCACTACAGTGTGCATACTAAAACCCAGTAAAGTATAAATATACATTCTTGTACACATTTCATTTATAACTTAGTGTGCCATTTATAACTTATAAAGTGTGCTACTGCACAAGCAAGTATTTACTAAAGAACGTTACAAAAAAGTATAATGCGCAAAGCAAGAAAAGTAGAAATAAACACGACACAGCAGTTCATTCTGAAAATGCCCTGACGTAATGGACAGAATGCAAAAAAGCATAATACGCACATCAACGGAAACAAAAGCGCCAAAACGGCATCATTCATTTATCATTGTTCAATTTTAACACGGTTTGGGAACTTTTTTAGGCCTCCAAACAGGAGGATAATTTTACAACTAATGTTTTGCATACATTATTAACAAGGAGCAATCCGCCAGTCATTACAGTACATCAAGAAATAGAAACACGAAAAAAATGGCAGCCTGTCACCTAATCGACAGTAGATGTAAGCATGAAATGGCTCCTCGCAAAGCAAAATGGTTGGGGGTGATTCTAGCTGCAATCTTCAAATCGTTGTAGTGTATGTTCGTAATAGCACACCCCACCACACGTCTTCATGTCGCGTAGAAGTGGTCGGCTACAAATCTGCGCTCTTAGGTAGGTGTCCGCAGCACGCCGAACGTTGCCGGCTTGGTCACGCAGCGTGACGCCAGCTCTCAAGGGGGAGCAAAACCCGCACCGCGGAACTCACGGACCGATGACGTTGAAAAGGGGACATGCGACTGCCTCAGCGCCAAAATATGACAGTCAAGTCTATGGTGCCCTGTATCTCCCTTGTAAACTTCGCTATTGGAAATGACAAATAATACTTCAGCACACAAGAAATAACACCTTCAGCGATTTCCTGAACACACAGAAAGAAGAAATTGGTAGCTATATTTTTTGTAACTAGTTAACTTGTTATTTGTGCAACTTATAGCGTATATAATGATGTCCTGTACAGAGTCGGAGGCCAGAAACCACATTTTGTGAAGTTTCCACTGGCTGTCAGAATGATTCGGTTTGCATCTCGCTACGATGTAGGGATGCTCTTGCTCGGTTCTTGTCTTGAGTGCCTGGATAATGGCTCTGCCTTTTCACTCAGGGTCACATGAAGGAGTTAACCGGAGTTAAAAGCATTTCTTGTTGCTAACAGCAGAGTCCTTACTGTTATAGCGAAACAAGGAAAGCAATGCGTAGTGGCAGTCAAAATACGCACTAAACTACAACCCACTTCAACAATTTAAACATGCGTTTACCGGAATACACATTGTGTTGCAAAGGTGAAGAAAGAACTCACCATTGGCTACACGTAGCCTTAGAAAAAATACAGAGGAGTCCTCAAATACCTTAAAAACTAAATTATCGGTTTTAACGTGCCGAAACCACTATCTGATTATGGGGCACGCCGTAGTGGAGGAGTCCGGAAATTTCGACCACTTGGGGTTCTTTAACCTGCACCTACATCTAAGCACACGGGTGTTTTAGCATTTCGCCGCCATCGCAATGCGGCCGCCATGGGTGGGATTCGTTCCCACGACCTCGTGCTCAGCAGCCCACCACCATAGCCACTCAGCAACCACGGCGGGTCAGTCCTCAAATAACATGACTATAAAATATTGTCACAGTCAAAGTATTAGCCTAAATTGCAAAGGACGCGAAATGTAAAAAAAAAGATGTAGATTATTTGAACGCAGAATGGTTTCCGTGAAGTTTTGAATTCTTCCTTTTAAAGAAAAAGAACTCAGAAGAAACAAATAAGCAAGAAACATGGTGACTGTAAATACATAAATACTGTACAAAATACAACGGATTTGATCTCTAAAACTTTAGTTCAGCATCTAACATATTTTCAGGAGCAGCACATGGACCAACATGACTATTTGAAATGGCCTCTAGACGCTAAAATTCAGTCATGTCACTGGTGTCCAGATGGTCTGTTTTCTTGCGATATCAGCTGTCCAATAGAATTTTGCGTAGCTTCAGTGAGCTGGCTTGAAACAGCACTCATTGCATATATGGGATGGTCTTGGAAGAACCAAGCGCGTTTTACTTACCCGGGGATAGTCCAGCCAGTTTATAATTTGGAGCCCCATTTGGAGCAGCAAAAATGTCGTTCCGGAGCAATTTAAGAGCAACCACATCATCATTCTTGACGCAGTTTTGAAGCAGAAAGATTATTTCTTTAGGAACATCTTATGCACTACTGCGGTAATCTGCAGCCATTTGACGAAGGATGTTATTGCTGTGCAATCAATAATTGCAGCTCAAGAGTGAAGCAAAAGTAAAAGCCAACAGCGGCCAAATAAGCTTGCCTTCCTACGGACGGTGCACTTTATGTTGCGAGTAATTTTACTCAGGCGTCACGAAATAAAAACTTGAATGTTTAATATCGATTTGTGTGTTTGAGTACGTAGTGGCATATGCCTACTAGAAACATTGCATTCCCATGAGAACGCGAAAATACGGCACTTTTGGATAGTTGGTACAAAATGGAGCTTGAGTGGGTGCGTTCAGAAGGAGGTAAGTCAAATAGCAGCAAAATGGCGCAATTGGGCCACCACTGCTTACCTAGTCAACTGTCATCGGTATTTGCAGACGTAAATGTATCAAGGACTCCAGCAACAATACAGCGGAAGTTTTTTTTGCATGGATCTTTGGCAAGCACATGAATGTAAAAAAAAACATGATTTTTCATTAAAATAGTATAATGAAATGAAGTGTCTTCTGTTGCCTGCTAAATGGAGAAATCGTTGGGAATGTTCCTAATGCTCGCCATATTGAAAAAAAGATTCCGTGCCATTACACTCTCTCAAGGATGCTTCTCAATTTATGCTTCTTTAATATATTTAATTTAGTACTTTACTAAATTTATTCGAAGAATTTATTATGATATATGTGCGCAGTACTGAAACGATTGTATGACGAAACGTCCTCGACGATGGATAAAAAGGTATGCATTGAATGGGCGTAATGTCTTTTTGTTTGCAACGTACAAATAGGCCTTTTAGTAAGTGAGTCCTAATTTTAGTTATTCATTCCTTCCTATATATGAGCATAAGTACAATAGTGTGGTCTAAAAACAACTTAAGGAGCCGTGCATAACAATTCAGTCATAGAACATTTCACTTACATGCCGTGTTCAGCGAAATTTTTGATGTATATAGCACAATCATCAGCAGCAGTGCCATATTAGTTCTTTGTTTCACCAAAATATTGTGAAGAGAAAGAATAACAAAGGCCTTCAGTGTATAACTCTGTGGGGTGTTCGGAAAAGAAGCAATTATTTAGTCGAGGTAGATTAACATTGGAGCGAGAACTTTAACATTGACTGTTCAAATGTAATCAATGAAATATTTGTCAGCAAGAAAATGCGATGTCTTGAAGCTCTTAACTAAAGGCCGAGCCAAATGCGGTCTTTGATAGCTATGGTTATTTCTGTTCATAGATCACTTAACTCTAACTTGCACGGTGTTGCTTTTTGAAGCACGTTTAAGTTAAACCTGAGTGGCACTGCCAATTTAGGCAAAGCGTGTATACACTCAATGCTTTTATTTGTACGTTTAAGGATGCTTATGCAGTTGTCGACAAGCAAGTGAAGGCATTTTTTATATTTTTTCGGAGAAACTTCTGTTATATTCGCAAACTTTATTCATCAGCCTACCTTCATATATAGTTTCCTAATCCTCGGCATGTGACATCACACTGCTCCTGTATTGGCTTGCTGATTCCGAATTGTGCTGGAAAATTTCCTGATCTCATCACCCCACCTAATTTCATGTCGTCATCGACTGCTTTATCGTTCCTTTCTCACCGTTTCTGTAGCTATCTTCCGTACAAGTTACATGGCCTGACCAGCCGACAATTTCGACAATCTGTGTGTCAAGATAACCGACACTCTCGACACAGAGTGTTGCGTGAAATAAAATTTCCTGCGACAATATAGGCTCGGGAAGTTCATAGATACGGGCGTGAAATTCTATGAATGAAGAAACGAGATCGGAGAATTCATCGAAGGGCTTGCGCAGACTGCGTGTTCAAGTGCAATACTGATCGCTGATGATTTGAAAGAAGATTGTTTAACTGGTTAATTGTTAGATAGGATGAAATTGTGAAACTTGCCTAGGTGACAGGCGTGGCGCAAAGGTGGATTAGAGTTAGGTCACCACTGAAAGGTCGGATTCGCTTGCGATGCAAAAGACGCGGCTTTCAGTTGTTTTTTGGGCCTTCATTTGACAGTTTTCTGTCCAGAGAAATTTCCAATTGTTCGTTTTCTTAAGACCCAAGACTTCAGAAAAGAGAGCTTTGTTTTAAAGTGTTAAATGTTCATTAACGAAGAAAGGATTCTCTTTTGCTGTTGAGAGGCCAATATCACTCAGGCAGAGTCTGGCTTTCCATGCTTTTGCGACGAGCTCAGCTTCGTTCTCGAGCAGAAGCGGGCGATGATATTTTTATGTTCTCTTTTTATAGGAACACGATGAACAACTTCGAAGTCAGTGGCTCTTACCGGGCAGCCAATTTCGTTGCCAATAGTTTGTATGACTGTCGCACAGTCCTCTTCTTGTGTGCAAGGAATTCCCTTAATCTCGACGTTGTTTAGTCGAGAATATTTCTCCAGTTCGCCAACTTTCTTTATGAGAGTGTTGTTGTTTGCCTGTAAAGCTTTGTTTTCGGCTTTTAGCTCTTTGTTTTCGGCACTCAGCTTTTCGACGAGTTTGTTTAGAAATTCCACGCTAGTTTCCAAACTATCCGTTCTTTTCGTAAGTTCTACGACGTCTATGCCCGAACTGCTTGCCCTCAGCAGAAATTTCCCAAAAATGTCATCAAGAGAATTTTCGCTTACGTTTCCAAGCTTGGATTCAATGTCATTGATTCGTTTGGCCAGCTCCGAATTTGTAGGCATTGTTCACCGACCAGACACGGAAGGCCGCCCGAGACGACGCAAGCTTGGCAGTACAAGTTAACAAAAGTTCAGCAGCAATGTTCGGCAGCCGCTGCAGCAATATTAGAATCACAAATGACAACGACACATACGCATATCACTAACCTGCGGATGCAAAGAACGTTGGTCAGTGTGCGTTCCTGTTGCCACAAGCGCTGCCAGAATAAGGTGCCTGTACCACTGCGCCTCCTTTTATAATCTTCTCCCGGCGGCCTGGTGGCGCAAGCCCAACGCTGGCTCCGATAGGACCGAAGATTCTTGAACGGCGCAGCTGCTGTAGGCCGGTACACACGTGGAAGCAGATAACGGGACGTTGGTCAGGGGGAGTGGAAGACGATGACACAAGCCTGCGGATGCAAAGACCACAGATTATATTTGTGCAAACATTACTTGAACCACTAATTGTGCAAATTCGCGAGGTACTTCATGATAATACGCATTCAAATTACCCAAAGATCAGGTTCGATGACATTTTCCCAAACCACACGAAACTACTCCCTAACGGCCTCTTAAACGCCATGTTGCAAGACCACCTAAGCAGCCTAGAAACAAACGTTATCATTGCAACAGATGCCTCACAGTGCGAGGAAAAAGCTGGCATTGGAATATTTTGTCCTGCACTCGACTGCTGTTTTTCTTTAAGGTTGCCTGATTTTGTGCCTATTTTTCTGGCCGGGTTGTTAGCAGTAATCCTAGCTTTACGTAAATTAGACATTATGATTACAACGGCTGCCATTCAGACTGACTCCCTTTCAGTATGCTCTTGCCTTACCGCTTCTAATGAGTCACCCATGCTAAAACTCTTCCACTTACTAGTTCCAGCCCATGTGCAATGTGTTCATTTGATTTGGGTGCCAGGGCATAAAGGTTTGTTTTTTAATGAAACTGCTGATTCACTGGCAAATGCATCACTATCCGGCCCGGTTCTTCCTATTCTACCAGTGACAGCACAGATCACGGCGGCAAGATTTCGGATGCGATCAATAAGATTAGCCTTATCAAACCCACGTTTGAGTGCTTCTCCAGAGCATAAGCACTTGGCATTTCCCTGGCATAGCGAATCCTGTGACACAAAGATGCTTGAGGGCTGCCTGACCAAATTACGCTGCCGAATACCCTCGCTGAATTTCCATTTGCACAGGTCGGGTTTGGTTCCCTCCCCCCTCTGTTCTTTTTGCAATGAGGAAGAGACGATACACCACTTTCTTCTATCTTGTCGCCGCTTCACTACGGTTAGAAAAAGATGTTTGGGAATACCTTTTCGAAGAATTGGCCTGGACTTGACACAACCTGCAATTATTTTGTTCGGAGCGTCCACGTTGCGATTCAGTCACAGGGATGCGTGCTTCGCTGTCCGAACATTCCTTACGGAATCTAAACGAATGCCCTGCTAAATTCCTTTCTTTTTGTTTTTACTTTTAAGATAGTTATTACCCATTCAATATGACCTTCCTGATTTTATTTAAGAGGTAATTCTGCGCTATTCAGGGCTATTTCAATACCTATTAGGAAATTTATGCTCCATCATAATTTCGAATAATCCACCCATTTCTTGGCCAATCCCCCATCGTGGGTAGGAGCCACACTCATCACAGGCTACAACAACAACGAACGATGGTCAGTGTGTGTTACTGTAGCCACAACCGCTGCCAGAATAAGGTGCCGGTACCGCTGCGCCTTCTTTTATCCTCTTCTCACGGCAAGCTCGTGGCGCAAGCGCAACGCTGGCTCCGATAGCACCGAAGATTCTTGAACGGCGCAACTGCTGTAGGCCAGGACACATGCGGAAACAGATAGCGGGACGTTGGTGACGGGCAGTGGAAGACGACGACACAAGCCTGCGGATGGAACGAACGTTGGTCACTGTGTGTTCCTGTTGCCACAACCGCTGCCGATGAATGGTCCGATGAATCGCGGTTTGAAATTGTCACGCAAACCAAGAGTTCGATGCGGTGTCAATAGGAATACGACGATGCAGATGGTTTGACAGGGTAATAGAATAAAGAAACCTTGAGAAGTGAAGTGGGCGACCATCCGTAAGCGAGGTAATATGGCGAGTAGCCGGTGGTGCGCTGAACAGCCGTGGTGTACGTGAAAGTGACGAATGACAGAAGCTTGTCCCAATATTTTGGTCTGGTAGAATATATGCGGCGATGTTATCGGTAAGTGTGTCTCCGAATCCGTTAGCCAGCCGGTGGTAGCTCGAAGCTGTTTTGTGGGTGGTACCAGAGGTTTGCAGGACTTCGTTTAGTCGTTGCGAGAAAAATGCCTTTCCATGGTCTATAAGCAGTAACAGAGGAGAACCATGGTGGAGATGAATGTTTGATGGATGAAGTCGCCAAATTCCCCAGCTGGGCCAGTGATTACTGACATTGTCTGAGCTTAGTACGTCTGGTAGTTGATGGCGGTCGCGATCCAAAGATTGCCATTTGCATGCGAATATCGAGTATGAATTTCTCAAAATTCAGCAAGGATTCAAGCAAGGATGTAGCCTATTTTTATACGGGCTGACGCTGTACAATAAAGGCATAGAAAGACGACTCCAAGACAGTTAAGGTTCTTTACCCTACATGCATAATGAAGAAAGAGGTAATAAAAGGTCCCAGGGGTAATGTATGCAGATGACATAGTGCAATCAGTGAACTTACAATGACTTGCGAATGTGTGGCAATGAAGGGATACATCGAAGACTTAGTGTAGCACCTAGAAACCGGCAATTATAAGCTTTCATGAACGGACGAGTAATAAAATGCTGTCAATTCAACAGCAAGTCATACCTGTAGTCAAAACGTATGATAGTACTCGTTTCAGGCTAGATGCACTCGGCGTTTTATATGAATGCACAGAAGGAGACAACGGCTGAGCGGGGCGAGCGCGACCGACAACAACCGTCTTCTGCCTCTTCTCCTTCTGCTGGCGCCCGTATTTCGCACTACCTCACTCACTGACGAAATAGGAGCCTTCAATGCGACTTATGGAACAGGCAGCACTGGTAGGTCGTAGTGCGGCTTCGTCGGTTGACATTGACCGTTTCGCGTCCGCGACGCCATTGGTCAGTAGGTGGCTTAATAGGCTCAATGACATAGTTCACCGGGGACGTCTGTTGTAGAACCCTGTAAGGGCGGTCATACTTTGAGCTGAACTTTGTAGAAAGGCCAGTAGTAGAGGAACTAACACGGGGCCATACCAGCGTTCCAGTTGAATATGATGCAAAAGTCAAGCTTGCGTAGAGATCGATGCCGATACGGTCGAAACGCCGCGAGGGGCAAGGCAATTATTGGAGCGGTCCTGTTATCTTGTAAGGTGCCCTCTTGCGGCATTGCCACTTGGAGCAGGAGTGGACGTACTTCCGAGCGAAGCGGTACATTTCTCGCCTGTAGTATCGAAACCGTAGGTGTGCGTACAGCTTTAGTACACCGGCATCAGTGCATTGCGGATCCACATGAAAAGAGGCACAGACATTGGAACGTAAATGGCGAGTGTCACTAGCAACCATTTAAGGCCACTAGGTAGGTAGTTGCGGCGGTACAGGAGCTCTTCGCTGATGGCGAAGTGGCGAACAGTGCGACGAAGGAAGCGGTCAGTGGTGCGAGATAAATGTTGAGATAAATACTATAGAAGAGAGGCTACCCAAAGATCCCTGCGCTGCTCTCCTGGCATGTTGGCGAATGGAAGAAACGAAAAATTGTAGCTGGAGACACGAGTACTATGCTCATCAGACAATGGTGAGCACGAAAGAGCATCGGCATCCGAATGCTCACTGCCTTACCGGTAGAAAACGGGGATGTTATAGTCCTGTAGACGATGCGCCCAGCGAGCTAGGCGGCCCAGATGGGTCTTTTAATGACGACAACCAGCACAGGGCCTGGTGATCGGTCACGACGCCAAAGGGACGGTCATATACGTAAGGCCGGAATTTGTCCGGGGTGCACCAAAGATTAGTTGACAGCGGTGCGGGATGGCGGAAACGTGGCGGGTTCGGACAGACAGGTACACGCCCAGCGTAGAAGTCATTCGCAGGTCGACCAGGATTCCTACCTAGCGGCATTGCTGGTGACTGCCTGCGTGCGACTTCAGCATAGGCCAGAGGAGCCGAAACAGGCGAATGCTGGTAGGAAGCTGGCAGTGCCTCAGAAATTTGCTCCTCTATGGCTTGTAGCGCGGGAGCAAGCGCCTGTGCGAAGTCCTGGACGTGGGGAAAAGGGGACAATTGTCTTGCCACTACTTGTTGGACAATCTGTTGAATTTGTTGCAATAACATTGAGGTACCAATAGCAGCAGGAGCACCGACAGTTAATTCTGACATGTTGGTCGTCTGAAAGCTCTGCAGGCGTGTAGAAGTACGCCGTTTCCGCATCTCGTCGTAGCTCTGGCAGTACTGAACGACGCCTGTGAGAGTTTCGGGATTTTCGGCAATGAGCATCTGGAAGGCGTCGTACTCGATCCATTCATGATGTGCCGGATTTTTTCAGATTTCGACGTAGCAGGGTTGATGCAACGGCAGAAGTGGACAATATCTTCAATGTAGAGCGGAAAGTTCTCGCTGGATTGCTGGGAGTGACCGCGCAGGCACTGTTCTGCGAGGAGCTTGTGAACAGCGGGTCGGCCGAAGGCTTGCGCGAAGCTCATTTAAAGGACGACCAGTTGGCAATATCAGCATCCTGGGCGGAGAACCACAGCTGTGCCGGGCCCGACAGGTAAAACTTTACGTTGCTGAGTTTATCGCAGCCATCCCATTTATTGTGGGCGCCCGCTCACTCATACGAAGCGAGCCACTCCTCCATGTCGTGCTCGTCGGTGCCGTTGAAAATTACAGGCTCTCGCTGTCTTGGTACTCAAGAGCAGGCGACCACATGTAAATAAATAATCAGGCGAAATAAAAAGAACAGAGAAAACAGGAAATGAATTTGATGCGAAGAATGTAAATAAATTTAGACCATGGGGATTTCCATGAACGGGAAGCACGTAATTAGAAGGCGAAATCAGTATGGTAATCGAAAGGGCAGTGCCTTCCTATTTGAAACTCATGCCGGTTGACTATAAAAATTCATGCCGGAGAAAATACTCAAAACAATATGAGGCATGTGCATATTGCAGCAAAAATTGGAAGACCACACGGCACTTTCTATGGAATGTATAGGCAGGTTAGGTAGGTAACGTGCACCTACCAGAAGCCTGTGAAATTAAATTTAAGGAAAGTATGGGGTGGTCAGCAGTAGAGATAAATTATGAGTCCTTTGGGAGGGTTGGTAGAAATAAAATTACGGAATTATTGACTAGACACCACCTGGTACAGGCATAGGTAGTGGTACAACGTACATAGAGGAGTCCCGAGGAAGAGAATAAAAGGGTAAGGAGATATGTACAAAAAATGATTGAATGAGAAGAATGTATGCATACCTGGTTAGCCCAGGCAGGCTAGGTAACTATTTCTCCCGACCCTATTTCGAAGCGGATACCAACAAATAACCATCATTATCACCGTAGCAGGAAAACGAAGCTCAACTTAAGCACGCGCCTCATACATAATGCTTTGCGATTGTGGCAATGTATTGTGTCGCTATAGTGATTCTTTGCTGAACGTATTTCCGTCAACACTCATTGTCAACCATGTTCTGCAGCAATTTTATTTGGTGAGTTAGCTTTCGACATCGCACAAAATTTAAACATTTCAACCACCTTACGAATATCGGTAAATATGGAGCGTCAAGGAGCAGTGGCTTATGCAATGTTGGACTGTTCGTTTCAACGAGTCACTTGCGAAACCGGAAAATCGAAGAAAACATATGAGGAGTTGGTCAATATTGAAGAGAGACCGTAGAAGAACCAGATTCCCTGTAGTAATGCTGATTGATCTAGCTCTCATCTAAGACTGTTTCGTTTCAAGTAGTTCTTCCATCAAATTTTGAATTTGCGCGCCCTTACATACACATAAAGAGCAAGCGCTTGATGTTTGCATTTTGTTACCGACAGTGCAGTGCTACGCCCTGGAGTTCTGATGAAGTATACGCTTGTCTGGGGCAATATTATAGGTTTTGCTTTAGAAGTGTAGAAGTGAAAAAAGTTTGTGTGGATAAATCGTGGGAAGCTGTTCAAGCAGGAGAAATGGAGAGGGGATGGGATAGCTTACGAGGGTCTAAATGTGTGCATATATTGTTACGGAACAATTGATACACAAATGGACACGAGGTTACCGCAGTGCCATTCGAGACTCTCCTTCCATCGGCTCCTCACTAGCCTACTGAACACGCGAGTCACGTGGTTGGTCGAGCCGTTGCAGCTCGTCATCTCATTCTGGACCAACTCGGTGCTTCAAAAGACTCCCATATGTCCTGTTACGGCAGCCGACATAGAATTGTGCACGTCATACCTGTCTCTCTGGTCCTCTTATGGTCGCCAGACCTCCACGTTGGCCTATAAGAGAAGCTCCTCCCACGTTGCACTGGGCTCTATGAGGTACTGCGTCAACTTGGTGACATCAATTAAGAGGTTGTAGCCCTGGGCCTTGCTTCTTTGACCTCGTCGCTACCAACTGATGTTCACCCATTCGAGGATGGCCAAGCAATTGATGGTATTATCTCTCTCTCTCTCTCTCTCTCTCTCTATATATATATATATATATATATATATATATATATATATATATATATATATATAGAGAGAGAGAGAGAGAGAGAGAGAGAGAGAGAGAGAGAATACCCTTCGTTCATCGAATAGGCAGGACGTCGTACGAGTGAACTGCTGTACAACACTTTGAACTGTGGTGAACGCATTATACATTGTGAATCCGGGACGTCATAGAAAGTCGACGAAATTATGCCGCATTTCCCAGCAATTATTTCTTAATCACCGGTACTTTTGTCAGGTAAATTGCATTCTGTCCAATACTTCTTATTAGCAATATCAATTTTCTGACAATAGCTGGGTCTGTTGATAATCTTTAAAGGCACACTAAAGGTTACCAGAAGGTCAAGTTAAAGTGGTAGAGCAATGTTCTCGAACGTCTAAGGCGTCAATCTAATCGCGAACAGAGCTTTAGTAACCGGGAAATCGAGGTAAATGCATGACACGATTTGAGACCCCCCAGCGACATTCCGGTACTAGCCCGATGACGAAAGCACACCTCATAATTTGTGTTACTAATACTCAACTACTCGTATTAAAATATGATATTAAAATATGATTTTATTTGATTATAAGACGGAAGAAAATGCTACTTGTCTACATCTATTCGATTCTAAGAAAAAATAACATTTTGACGTTACCCTTCAGTAGTATGGGTGTTCGAAAGGTTTTGTTTTCGCTGGACTCTGCGCGCTCGACTCTGCGCCGCGCACGCTTTGGAGTTTCAGTAGTTTCGTTATCGCGTCGTGCTGTGCGGGTTCCGCTGTCTCGCGAAACTTTCATTTCGAACAAGCAGTGAGAATGCCACGTCCTTGTGATGCCGTGGGAAGCCCTCGTTGCTTTCCCGCTCCGGAGAGCCGGTGTCGTGGCCGCCGTCGTAGTACGCAACGACCCCGGCCGCGCGAGCCCTCAGCAGCAGGTCGCGCTCGTCAGTGCTCAAATCGCTGAAGTTGAGCCCAGCATCGCGAGCCAATCTGTCGTTGTCAGGGTCCATTGTGACGAGCGTCGAAGTTTGCGTCATAGAATAAAGTACCAGCTTATGGTCGCGCGTTTCTCCTTCCGCTAGCCACCATACTCCCGCTTTCGATCTGCTGTCGGCTCTGTCTTGGCTCTGTTTCTGGCCGCGCGTTTGCGTTTTGCGCAGAAAAGCCGTAGCGCCGTCTGCGGACGCCGTTCTACTCACCGATGGCGCAACCTCACTATGAGACCATGATGTCAGTACTCCTCGATCGGAGGGCGGGCGGTTTGAACTGCGCTAGAGGTACGCGGACACTTCAGAACGCATTTTCTCTTAAAATAAGTCTCTCCTTGGCACGAAACAAGCGTGTCGAGGTTTCTGGGATGGTATTTCAACAGTCTACGTTCACTTAATATTAGCCTTTAATGTCCCTTTAAAGGAATTTCTCATTCGCTTTGTTCACCATTTAGTCACGTCTCTTCTCCATTTAGTTTGAGACTGTTCCTTCTGAATCGGCTAAATAATTTCATTGTTGGTTATTTCTGTTGAATAAGTTTCGCAATGCCACTAGAATATTCAAGCTGAAGGGTAGCTTTGAAAAGACACCCTGCAAATAAAACATCCCGATAGTATTTTTCGAACGATTATAGTGATATCGACTTGCTATCTTTTTCAGATGCCTCATAAGCCACACCCCTATACAGTCGTAATGATACGTTCTTCAAAATTTAGCATATTTCAGTCAACGCTAATTATGTTTGTAGCCTCAGTAGACAAGCAAATGGTATTCGTAACCGGCACTGACCCGATATTAGCAAATTTCGTAAGACGACACAACCATACTCATATACACTCATATGTACACAAGAGTTACACAAGCGTACTCCTATAAGGAATTGTAATTAGCATGTTCTACACGGTATGATGACTGGGGAGTGCTTCATGTGATTGCAGCTCACAGTTTTGATGTTCAAATCCTTCGTAATTTCGTCACATATTACTAAATTGTAAGGTGGAAAATTTTGTTAGCCATTTCGCTCATATTCCACGATTCTGTTTGCAAATGCACTCGGCAAGAACTTTTTTGTTCGCTTGCTCTTTCTCTCTCGCTCTCTCATGTGCGACTTTCTCATTCGTTTGTTCGTTCAGGCCTAATCGGCAATCATTATTTCTACAGAATTTTTCTTCTATTACACTCGTTACAATACCCCTATACAAGCTCCTTGGCTTAGTGGAACATAACGCTTTAAACCGCAAAGATCAGGCACCCGTTCTTGCGTTTCGCGGCGGTGTCGTCACTCGGTGTAGCTGAGAGAAGAAGCACAGCGGAGGCTGACATAGCGAACTGGGAGCGTAGCGGGGAATGAAAGACGGCGATAGTGAAGCGAGCGGATGGGGGAAAGCGTAGACGGGCGGTGCAGCGGAACCATGTGGTGTAAAGCGGAGGAGGAGAGTATGGCGAAAGCGTGAGTAGAAAATTCAGAACCCTTTCACACTGTGAAGAGGGAAGTGCAGCAAAGCTGGCGCTATGGTTGTTTTGCTATGTCTCCGAACCTCGACCTCGCACACGGGAAACGTTTCGATGGTGGGATCTCACGGCGACGACGTGCGTTTTGCACTGCGCGATATGCAGGTATTGGCATGCATCGTGCTTGAATCTGGCCTCCCTGTCCCGATCATCGTTGGCGGTATTCGGTCGATGGCGCCGCTCGCCCCAAAGCTTCGCCAGCATTCGATGTTGTCGGACTAGGTGCAGCGGAAAGGGCGACCTCACGCTCCGACGCTCATTGTATTCTGCTTGGTGTTGTTCCGATCAAACAACACGCGTCTCGCCCATGCAGAGGGAAAAGTGCAACGGATAAAGGCAGTGGCGCGATCTCTGCGTACAAAGACAATGATACAAAACAATTTGTGGATAGAGACAATCGTGTTTTATATAGTGCGGCTACGCCGATCACGGCGTGTGCTCTAGGACGCCGCACAGCTTGCGGCCGAAGAGCGTCTGCCACGGTATTGAGCAATATCATGAGAGACACGTGGCTGTTAGCGATGAGTAGACACAAGTTAGGAAAGGGGCATCCGTGGTGGAGAGGATTGTAAATTGTTGTTCTATGTCCATGGAGACGAGACCTGCAAGGCCGTAGCCACAAACAGTTTGGCTGTAAAAAGATAGTGCCGCGCAAGACGGGCTCAGCTGCAGTGACCGCAAGGAAATGGCGCTAGAGTAGGGCGCCGTCGTCTGTTATCCGACGGCACGGGGCGACCGCATCCACCAATACTATATATGGAAACAAAGCGCTGCATGAGCGGAGGTCTGTCTGTGGCGGCTGCTGTAAAATGCGCCCTCGCCTTACCAACGCGCTGCCTCTCGCGATCTCCCGATTAGCAAGGCAGTCGCGACACACTTTTCCCTTTTTCTCATGTGTCACACGAGACAGATTGCTGGCGCTTGCCAATATATCGCGATCTGTAAACACATTATATAATGGCGGTGAAATTTCGCATTTTGGATCATCCTAAACAAAGGCGTTTTTCTCGTTTACTAAGTTAGCAGCGCATATTTCGTCAACTAGATTTCTGTAAGCTGGCATTATTTACCTTAACATATAACTTGGTTTGAATTGTAAACCAATCCTCAGTAATTCCTAGCAACACCCGTGATTTCCCTGAGCCTTGCAACACCACCTACACCACACACAATTATTAAATGAAGTGCGTTGAAAGTTAAAAGCTACTTTACCAAATATACGGAGTCTTCTTGTAAAGAAGAGAAAGATGTAGAGACTCAAATGTTTTCGTGCAACGACTGGCGTCCCTCAGTGTCTCTGCTGCTTCACAACCGTGGTTTGCTGGAAGCGCTCAGTATGTATATTGACGTGGGCAATGCGAAACAACAGATAAAGAAGAACAGAAAGTGCAGATCCTACGCAGACTATCAACTGAGGACCTCTCCTTTTTGTTATAATAATGACGTCCTTGGCTGCATTTGCCAAGTTATAAGGTTGCCTTCAAACAGCTGCGCTCTGCTTGGGAACTTCTATCGCGTCAAACATTTGTGTCCTACACTCAGACTTCTCAAAACGTTTTGTCTTGATACAACAGGTGGCTTAATAAACGAAATAACAATACCAATATAGCCACGTGGCTACCTTTATTAACTGCCGAATCCAGATATCGCAGTTACAATAATAATTTGTGCTCTACATCTACCGCGAACATAGATGTAGCACGACTCTTGGCGTGCTAAATGGCGGCCATCGGGCACCAACATGACATTCAATTTGTGGAAGGCTGAAGCACCTTTACAACCGACTGCAATTTAGGAACAATTATAGGAAACATACATGGCGTACTTTACTGCAACATACGTACAACGTAGCACAGGTTACAAAATCAGTAACAGTATTATTGAAGCCTCGTAGCTTGCCGTTCAAGAATAACGGAATCGAGACAAAAAAAAAAAGAACACTGCCTGGCGCCATATTTTTGCACCGAAGACGCTTTTCTGGCGGTTATGCCAACCGTAGGCACAGCGCGCGTCCTCACTGTTCCGCGGCTCTCAGAGAGCTCTCGCCGAAAGCACAAGGTGCTTCCAGTCTTGTCTGAGCAGTGTTTGTTTTTTTACGCAGCCGTGATTCAATTTGTATTGTCATGCAAAGCGGCTTTTTACGCTTCTCCCCCACATTTCACAAAGAGAAACACCATCAGATAGAATACAGTGAGAGGGACAATGAAAAACAGTGTTCTTGACTTCTTTTTTGTTTATGTAAATTTAAAGTGTTTCCATTTGTCGATGGTTGTTGCGAAAAACTCCCGAAAGAATGGAATTTAAAGATAGAAAAGTGCATAATTAAAAGCAGACATGATGCGGTGGCACGAGAGCTAATATGAGTTTCTTATATTTTAATGTTGTTATATGTTAAACTTTAATGGTTATACATGAAAGTTCTTCAGCTCTGCTAATGAGATAGGCAGGTCATGATGTCACGATGGGCCATTATAAGTTGTATCTATTTAAAATCCTATTTAATCAAAAAAAAAACATTTAGTTGGAAGTAGCGCCTTGTCCATCGTACATGTTCCTCTTTTCGTCCGCGTTTTCGTAGCGCTCTTTTCTTCAAGTATATTAAAGGAGTTTGCACATGTAAGGGTCTACAGATCTGTTCAACGTACGCGTTGACACCATCAATAGGGTTGGGAAACTTTTGATCACGGACTCTTCCCTCCTGTTTCGGTCCGCGTTGGCGTAGGTGGCAAGTCAGTGACAACGAATTTCCTCCCACAATGTCAATGCGGCTTCATGGACCATGCGCCATATCATACCAGAAAGCTGCATAGCTAAGTAGACATCTAACTACACAGGATTTCGGCTGCAGCGGTTGAACTTCCACCTATAATTTTCCCAGTGAGCAAAAGTGAGAGCTGCCCAAGCATGATCGTTTCAACGATAAGTGATATTCCGAAGTCCATATATCAGTTCTCGCTTCGTCGGTCGTGTTAGTGTCGCTTGCGGCTGCAATCCACAATTAGATAATAAATTCTGACTACTTTGGGTGTATTTTGACTTGATTCTTTTTTATCTAATATTAAAAAGGTGTGGACCGAGATAAGTAACCACAGAGCGTGTCTTCTGTGGTGTGTGTTTTGGTCATGTCACGAAGGTTTCAGGAGCTATCCATGTTCGTTTTTGAAATTTTATATATGTTTGTATGTAAACGTTTTCATGCCTATCTGAAATAAAGGGTAGTTGGGGTCAGAAGGGTAGTACATTGTGCTTATATTGCGGTAACGCAGTTCCTAGCCAACCAAGGCACAAGCTTCGGTCACTGAGCATGCGACAATTCGTACAAACGTGCCCCTTTTCAACGAACATCTTTGACGTTTACATGTGTCTGTAAAAGCGTGACTCGGTAGGCACCGCTGCTCGATGAAGCTGATGCCAATGTGTGACACTGGGTATCGGACACTGTATCTGTGCTGGTCTTTGACAAAACTCGTTGATACCAACCTATGCCACTGGGTAAATGCCAGTAGGAGTGCATGATATGGTATAAGAAACTGTAGTCGAGTCCTTCTGGTCACGCTAGCTGCTTAGCCCGAAGCGAACCGCTCCCACGTGTAGATCTTGAATGAAAGTATTTGACACAATCTGGGGTAATTAGGCATTTGCCACTGGGAATGTGAAGCTCTATAATGGCGAAAACGATCCATTCAATTTAGTCGTTGTTAAGCAGAAAGTGCGCCTCGTTTAAAGGGTTCATCAAGGTAAGCAACCAGACAAATTTGCAGGCTGCGCCACAAATGAACTGTGTATGTACCACTTTTCGATGCCTTTAACGTCTACACTTTACTGCACCAAGAATTCACTGGGCATGTGCCGCCATTTATTGACCATCTCGACAACGTGGACACTCAGTGTGTGCCAGTGAGTGTGTCACTCTGAGAAAGAGCAACAACTTTATTGATTCATAATGAAATGCAGCGCGTTAAGCGCCTGATGGGGTGGCTCCCTGTTCACGGGTTCCATATGCTTCCAGGGCCGCCTGGACCGTGTGGATCAGTCGGAGCTGGTCTTCCGGAGCGAGGCCGAATCGCAAGATCTCCCATCGCTCGTACAAGGTGCGGATAGTAGGGGTGATTATTGGTATACGTGGGGGGCGGTTGTTGAGGAAATTTCACTCTCCTATGACGTACTGGTGGGTTCCTAGTGCATTGCATTGAGGACATGTGTTCTAGTATATATTGGGTATAGTCTGTTCTGGACGCAGGGGTGGGTAAGGGATCCTGCTTGGATTTGCCTGTATATTGTTTGTTCGGCTCTGGTCAAAGAGTTGGGGGGTCTGGGCATGTCTTCTTGCCGTACTTGCAACACTTGACCATATCTGTGTAACTGGTGATGGGTTGTTATCCTCTTGCGTCCTGCTCAGTGGCCCGGGAGTTGAGCGCTCGGGCCTGTTGATGAGCATATTCGTTGCCCTCGAGTGAGGAGTGGGCCAGGACCCTAACTTTTTCGTTTGTTTTCTAAGGAGGCATAGTTTTCCCGATGATTTTCAGTGCCGCAAGGGACACCTAGCCAGATTTGTAGTTCTTGTACACAGCTTGAGTCCATGACGATCTTGGTGACGTTAGATTGCAGGAGTGCCATGACTATCGCCGCTTCTTCTACTTCCTCCGAAGACGGAGTGTACATTACTGCGCACGTGACTAGCTTGTCCAGTCCGGTGACTGGTACTATTGCCCTCGTGGAGCGTTTGGGAAGAGAGGCGTCTCTGTATAGGATAAGTGTCGTCTTCCTCTGGTATCGAGGAGATGGCTCTTGCCCGGGCGTCGCGTCGTCCGGCGTGCCTTCTGGGTTTCATTCTGGCGCGGTGGTGGCAACTTCTCAGTCCACTTTTCGGGCCATTGGCCGCGGCGGATGTAGTGTAAATCTTGCCATTTGATCTTGCGGACGACGCTTCTGCCCGCCTTGGTGTGGCTAAGGCGGACCTTATATAATGGTAACAGCGCCATCAAAACGACGACGGAGTGAAATGACAAAGGACGAGTGCTGCGATGTGTCATTTCACCCTGTGGTCGATTTGATTATATTGTTACCATTATGAAGGTGTAGCAACGCGCCCAGCTTTCCACTTAAATAGGGCGGAACCGAAGCCGTCGACATCAAGCACGGAATTCTGAATTTTGTTTGCTAGATCAACTAAAACGACAGAGAAACGTTCGCTCATGTATGCTGATTAAAAAAAAAACAGATGCATCATAGCTTCTAAGATTTTGTATCGGCTTTTCAGCTAACTTATGCAATACTCTAATAGCTTCAAATGACATATATATCGCGGCAAAATATCTCTTTGCATTTTTACTATTTTACTTACTTTATTATACATCTTATATCGAAGAACGCACCGTAAATGTGCTGAGATGTCCTTCCTCCTGGCCAGTTCTACTTCTTGCCGTTGGCTTGCAGATACGACAGATCAGTTCAAATCTGACGATGCAACACGCAGGGTGAGATGGAAGAAGTGAAAATCATTTTACATGAATTGTATCAAATAAGTACTTATAAAGTTACGCACTACACGCAGATTGCTAATACAGTAACTATTTTGCGCGGTATTTGGTGCTTGAAGACATGTCACTGAAGTTGTGCCGCAATATTGTCTCGCTGACACTAGCCGTTCCATCTACTAATGTAGACGCCATTAAGCCTTAACTGACAATTAAGTTGTTTATACTGCTTGATGCCTCAGAACAAGTCCGCATATTCAGCTTACGATGCTGCGATTACTGTCCTGATGTCTTTCCTAGAATATATGCATTAGAACATTATTCAGAAAGATGTTGTGTATGGAGGGGGGGGCCCCTTTATTACTAGATGAACAATTGACATTTCGAAAGGTCGTCGCGGTTAGAATATTTAGCATTGGTGTCGAGTTTTGCAGTCCTGTTGGCTTCATATGAAAGCATTACATTGGTTTGAATGAAATATATACAGGGTGTCCCTGCTAACTTGGAACAAGATTTTGAAAAACCTATGCGTTCTTCAGAACAGAAATTGAGTGGATGTTTGTTGCGTTTATCTAAACCTATGGTACAGATTTATTGCTCGTCGTTTTTTTGAGTAATTAGCCGAGATAAATTAATTACCTCTTTATATATAGCTCGAAACGTAAAGGCGTCAATAGGAAAGATGTGGAGCTTCACAAATATTGCCCAACCCAGGTACTTCCAACGAAATAGACAGCGTGGCCGTTTTTATTCGGGAAAAATGATAGCCGATGAAGTTTAAAAAATAACAAGTGACAGCACGCTCTGTGGGCCCGAATGCGCCGCGATTACAGCGCTCTCATGAGTTATTTGTAGAAGCATCGCCAGCGCTGCCTTCTCTTCACTTATAAGAAAGGGCTTCAACCTTCGCTCACCTCTGACATTACCGGCAGCAGCTGACGATGGCGCTCCGAAAAAGTCCATCGTCAGGAGCCGCTCACGCCCGTCGCCGGAGAACGCGCCTTTATCAACCGTTTATTCTAATATGAGGAGAAGAGCAAGGTTTTTTCCAGCGTTCAAGTCAATGCGGAACAGAAAAAATACACCCAAAACATATATACACCCAAACATCATATATCAGAAACCTGTGCGAGAGAGAGCATCATTTGTAACAACGCCGCTTTTCTTCCAAGCTATGCCAGCGGCTAGATGCATGTGAGCTCGACTGTCTATTACTGTCGTGCAGCGCAACCGTTTTGAAGAATTTGTTTGCAGTCACTAAAGCATGCTGTACTCAAGCGAGCAGAAGGCGAACATGGTCATAGCCTTGGGAGCGCCACGGGGCGACAAGAGGAAAGCTGCGAAGGTATACCGAAATGGGCAATGAGGGGGTAGACCTAGAGCGAACACAATTATGAGGAGTTACTTGACGCTGAAAGAAACAGGTAGCTTCAAGAAGATACGGCACAGAAAAGGATACCATCAGTGAAGAGGCGGAACGAGACATTTTGACTTTCATAACTGCAAACACTCATTCCAGCCTGCTTGATGTTAGGGGTCAGATTGGCATTTCAATGTATTCAGTGTCAAGTGTTCTTAGGAAGGCTTAAATGCACCCGTATCAGCGCGCAACTGCATCAAAAGCTGCGAGAAAGACCTTCAATGGCTGCTTGATTTCTCTCACTGCTCACTGCTCAGTGTTACGTGATCGACATCTTGGAAGGCTCACTGGAAGATTTTCGCTGTGATCTGCCTGTTGCATTTTTTAAAGCGAACTTGGTATCAGCACGACGGTGCACCAGCTCACAGCAGTAGACTTACCCGAGCCTTCCTTGACGAATCTTTCAAACACCAGTGGGTCGGGCGACATAGACCAGTGGCATGGCCACGAAGGTCACTGGACTTGACGGATGTTGACTTCTTATTGTGGGGAAATGTGAAAGACCGAGTGTGCTGCAAACCTACACCCACACCAGAAGCTCTAAAGACAGAGATTGCTGAGGCCTGCAGCGAGATAGCGCCTTGCGTCATAAAAAAAGCTACATCGGACGTGCTGGAAAGGTGTCAACACTGTATTATAGCAGACAGCGATTTCTTTGAACACATTCTTTAGGCAGACGTCACAGAGAAAATAAATCTCTACAACCGTTGTCCATGAAAAGAGCCATCTGTGTGAAACTTTTGTACGACGTAGAAAAGGTGCATAAGTAATATAGAATTACAAATTCTCTTCTGACAAATATGCACAGGAAGCTAAAAAGACACCTTCAGTTTTAGTTTACAGTTGTTCCTTTTGTGACAACTAGTGTGAATCAGACGACGTTATTAAACACGCTATATTGCATGCTTGCTTGTTGGGGTCTGTCGCAAAGCTCTGTCCTGAGCAGCACGAAAGGCGCAAAGCGAGCGATGTATTTCACAAAGCACGGTTGAGAGCTCTGTAGCCGTGGTGCATTCAGGAGCGCGGAGTGCGCTGTCACTTGGTATATTTAGAGCTCCGCGGGCATTCGTTTTTCCCGAATAAAAACGACCACGCTAAGTCTATCTCGTTGGAAGTGACTCGGCTGGGCAATATTTGGGAAGCTCCACAACTTTCTTTTTGACGCCTGAACGTTTGAAGCTATATTTAAAGATTGAAATATTGTATCTCGACTAATTACTCAAGAAAGACGAGCAGAAATGGTACCGTAAGTATACATTAAGGCTAAAAACATCAACGCGATTTCTGTTCTGGAGAACGCATAGTTCTGGTAAATCTTGGTACGTGTTAGCTGGGACACCCTGTATATATATTATGACATTTATTTCTCTGCTTTCACTTAATTCATTCTCATGGATGAAGTGTGAATGATGTTCTTAAAGGTGAAAACGTTATAGTTCGACTAGTTGTTCTGGCAGATATTTATATCAGTAACCTCTGGTTTCTCTATAAACGCATATGGCGGCAGGGGCACGAAACGATCTCGAGGAGTTCTTTGACTGACATTTCCCACCCATTTTAATGCGAAAGTGTGGCCCTAGCATTAGAGCAAAGCTACGATTTTTAATACAATGACGTTAGTCAGACGTTTAACGCAACATCCTAGTGCAAAAAGGACGTCCTAGTAGCGCTCTTAGTTAATTATGTCACCAATGTTGAAGACGGTATTCTTGCACTGTATAACAACGCAAGTAACATATGTGCGAATATACAACAGAACCGAAAAAAAACTGAGTGTCCTTCCGCTTTGTGAAGAAAGATGACCAGCGACGCTTTGTAATATGGGCCTCTAAAGGGCCCCTCACAAGGCCCCATAGCAAATTATGGTTATACGGCGGAAGTTTTTATGACTCCTCGAGGAATAGTTCTGTGGGAAACATGTTTGAAATTGGCTCATCAATAGCTGAGAAAAGTAAACCTTGTATAAGATACCATTTCGCCCCATTGGACTTCTGTGTGATCCGCGAAACGCTATGTGGGTCTTTCTTGTTACGCAAATGCGCGTGACATGTAGGCTTGCGATGGACAAGCGTGGACGAAGAAAGTCGAAATAATGCATATTGTGCCGCTAAAATGATTTGTTCAATTCAAGTAAAACTATAACCTGCGTAGAGACGCAAAAAATGTGTTGAAGCATGACGCGTAACAAAATCACACCTCACGTACCGTGGCACACCGTGGTTAACTCCTATGTTCATCCTTGAGAACATCGTTTTTTTCTGCCCTACCCGTGCTTCCTTACGTACTTCTTAATAATGTCTAAAATCAAGAAAGGGGCGTACAGATGGAATAGCACACTGTGGCATAAAGTTTGTAAACAGTGATAAGGTGCCTCAGAAAGGCTGGCGAACGTATCGATAGGACCCATCTTCGTCAAAGGCAGCATCGTCATCCTCGGCATATTGGTTTTAAAGGGTTAGTGCAGTAACGTCACGTGCGGGTGTTTGTTATAAAGCGAGATACTTCAGAGAAAACTTACCAAAAAACATGCGAGCTACACCTCCGATCTGAAAACCTAGACACTCTACACAGGGAAAAATATATTCCCTAAAGGACTAACACTGAAGGCTGTACCACCTCTAGGAACACTCCCACCACACAATCGTGCAAACTGGCAAATAACAATGCACAATGCCTCACTTTGACTTTTGAATGTCCTCAAGGAAGACTGCGAAGAACAAAACAAAAGTTTTAGCCACAGACTTTGGAACGTAGCTCTGATACCGGATGAGAAGAGAGATTGAAAGCATTACGACGAAAAACAGTCTAGAAAATTGGCTCAATAACAAAGGAAAAAAAGCCAGCTTTAATCAAAAAATAACTTTCCAGCCAAACAGCCACCACATGCCGGCAAGGGGAACCTCGAGTTTAGTAGTACCAAACGTGAAGGAAGCTTCCACAAAATTAACCACTCAAATGTTGCAGAGATTTCAAAAACATTAGGTAGAAAAGAAATAGGCGTACTCAGCATGGGCCTGAATTTTTTTCCGGCAAGAAACACAACAAATGAATTTGAGCTTCAGAAGGACCTCTCAGAATTCTACCAACGAATGCCTATAAGACACTTTTTCGCAGACACACCAGACACCGGGACGGCACCACTTTGAGCCGAATACACTTGAACTACCGAGCCAAAGCGAGCCACAGAACTTGACATATACCTCAAAACTGTCACTAAAGAAATTATAAGCAAATCCAAGACATCTAAGCGACCTAAAAAATAACTGCATTGGAGAGTCATATCATTTTAAATCTGAGTTGCCGGAATAACATTGTTATTAAGGAAGCAGATAAGGGTGGAAGTATACTTATTTATATTATACTTATTATTATACCGCTATTATTCCAGGTCGTCGGATAGTATCAAACGGGAACACCCCGACAGAGAGCATCTCCACATTCCTTAACCACTTCCTTGGTGACTTGCCAAAAGCACTTCTGTCATTTGTCTGTCATCTGTTGAGAATTATAGAGAACATTAATACTAAAGGCACACTACCAAACAAAACAATTCTCGCAACACTAGACGTCACGGCCCTGTACAACAACATTCCAATCCCTGATGGTTTATCTTTTGTAAAGGAAACGCTGTCTAAACTCATTGCACAACACATTACTGAAGTTTACTTGTCTCTCCTTGAATTAGTTCTAGCACATAACTACTTCGAATTTGAGGAGAGTTACTCCCTACATAGACATGGTACAAGCATGGGTACGCCTTTTGCACCAACCTGCGCGAACTTATTTATGGGGAATCTAGAAACAGATTTCCTATCGCGCTGCACTGACAAGCTCCACACGTACCTACGACACATATACGACACACTCATGATATGGGAACATGGTCCAGACAGTCTAGATAAATATGTAGCATTTGTAAACTATTTTCACCCAACAATAAAATTCACATCAGAATTCTCAAATGAGCGCATAAACTTTCTGGAGACAACAATATACATTGACAATGGGGGGCTAAAGACAACGCTGAATGGGAAACCTTTCAACTGACAACAGTACCTAGAATATACAAGACACCATCCCAGACATTGCAAACAAGGCACCTTTAATGGCCAAACCACACGGCTACGTCGCATTTGCGTTGAAAACCAAGACTACATAGATACACTCGATCACCTTAAAGAAACCCTATTAAACAGGACCCACCCCAACAGTTACCTTCGAATAGCCTACACCTCTGCAACCAAGCTTGATCGAGCCGTGGTCCTTAAGCTCCGCCCGAGGATCACAAGAATATCAACGCCTCTTCTTACTACTAAATTCTAAAACGCTCTTCCTAACGTGAATTACATCCTCAGTAAATGCTACCCAATTCTCACCAGCAACCAGAAACTTAATAAGATTTTTCCCGACCCGCCCAGAGTAGCTTACAGAGGCAACACTAGGTTTAAATATATTCTTGTGCATGCCAGACTGAAGAAAAAGATGATGTTGGGAACCGGTCCCTTTGGCCGCCCCAGGTGCTCTACATAAAAACATATTCAATCTGCCACTACAGTAAAAAGTACAGCGTCGAATTACGCACACAAGGTAACTTCGGCTTTCACCTGTAGATCAAGCAACGTAGTCTACTGTCTAGAATGGGCCACTTGTAGCAAACAATACCTAGGTGAGACTGAACAACGAATTCATGCAAGACTGAACGGTCACCGCGCGGACACAAAACACAATTTACCTAAAAGAGTAGCCAGCCAGTTTAATGAATATGGTCATATATTGGAGAAAGCAAGGCTCTATATACTACAAATTTTCGTTCACCTCGCGAAAGGAAATATACGGAATCATACCTAATAAGCAAGTTTATTTGCCTACACCCGAAGGAAATAATTTTGGCACGCGTCAACTTAGAATCTTTATTTGCGGTAATATAAATCTGAAATTCTCATATCCACCAAGACACAAAGCACATTATGCCACCACCTAACCCTCATTCTTAACTTCACCTACTCTTCCATTTCGAAAATTTTTTGTGCCTGGTACTAAATTTAATATACTCTTTGAGGTTTTTGTCTTTATATGAACTGTACGACCACCCTTTTCCCATGTAATAGGCACAGAGTTAATCTATACTACAAGATAACATTTAGTTTTCAACTTCAACTAAATCTTCGCCCTAGCGGCCGTGTCGAGAACCAATCGATCTAGGCTGAGCTGCAGGTTCTCATGTTAAAGCGTGCGCTGCAAGATTTACTCGCAATCACAAATCTACGTGATGTCGTCACGCTGAAAGCTCCGAAGAAATGGATGTAGAAATAATTTTGCTGTCTGTCATTATGTCGGGTCATCGCAGTGAAGAGATATCGATTCATTATTTCATAGTGTCTTGAAAGTAGCTGATAACGCACAACGGAGAGTCACATGGCTAAGAAGCTTGTGCATTGGAAAAGAGATGAGTGAGATTCCGTTGGTCTGCTCAAATCATCTCACTTAGGACGACTTTGTTAGTCCCGTCGAGAAGATGAGTGCTTTCTATTTAGATATCTTAAGTGTGTTTAAGCCTCAAGTGGCCTCAATCGCTGACATTGTGAAAGATAAGATTCAGCGATCGCTTGGAATTCCTGAGGTCCAACCTTAATTACCGCGGCCCCAGCCGAAAGCGATGACCTATGCTGCTTTCGCACGCCGTGAAGGTCCCCCTCCTCGACTGCTCCACGGCCATCTAACGCCCCAATTCTGTTGTCCAGCGCCGCCGCCGCCAGCGCGCCCACCCATCGCCCAGCGCACCTACGCGAGAAAGACAGAAATTTGGCGCGCCCCCGGCCACCGCCCGCTCTGCTACCACTGCGGTGAAGCCGGCCATGTATACCACCGATGCCCATACCGCGACCTGGGATTTCGAGGCATCGCCGTCAACGCAGCGCGCCTGAAGGAAGGTAAACGCCCTCGTGACATCGCTGACATCGACAAGCGTCCGGTTCGCCGTCACCAGGCCGCTACTAGTCACCTCAGCGCCGTTCATACACTGGCCCAGCCCGGGGCCGGTTCGTGAGCCCATATCCGGAAAACTAAAGGGAGCAACCGATGGAGGTGCGGTTGCTGTTCGTCGAACTGACGAAGACCCTCCGCCGCCTACGAAGACTACGAAGAGACTACCTCGACGACATAAGGACACGCCACCGTCCCGATGGAAGCAAAGAATACGCAGTCGTAAGACAACCTGACGACGCCACGTACCAGCGACAAGCAACGCGACGCAGCGGGGATCCGACATCAAGGCCTAACTGTAAGCGAACACAAAGAACCACCGACGTCGACTGCTTCTCGGCGGCCACGCAGTCACCGTCTTCCTAAACACAGGAGCCGATCACTCCGTCATGAATGGACCCACCGCCGCCCAGTTGAAGAAAGTTAAGGTTACATGAGAAGGGCCGTATATTCGGACTGCTGGAGGACACCTCATAGCGCCGACTGGAATCTGCGCGGCAAGAATTACCATGCATGACCAGACTTACACTGCCACCTTCGTTATCCTCCAACACTGTTCACGAGACGTCATTCACGGCATGGACTTCCTGAACCAACACGGCACAATCATCGACCTGAAGTCGAAGTCAATAACGCTGTCGGAAGTTCAAGCTATACCTTCGGAGCGCACTCGTAGTCACCACGCCTTGGGTGCGCTCGAAGGTCAATCAGCATTGTTATTTCCTTCGTCAGCGAAGCACCCGCTGACGTAGAAGGCGTCATCGAAGGCGACCAACGTCTACTGCTCGACCGTGAAATTTGCGTCGCAAGAGGGATCGCTCAACTGCGTGGAGGAAACACGAAAGTGTTGCTGACAAACTACAGCGAAGAGTTCAAGCCCATCAACAAAGGCACGACGATCGCATACACCGAGGAAATTCTGGAGACCAGCAATGCGTTTGTCCTCTCGGATTCTGCCGTATCTACCACGATGACCGTAGTTCCTGAGCCAGACTTCGACATAAATCCAAGTGTCCCCTTGATTAAACAGCAACAGCTCAGAAGTCTGCTTCGACGATCCAAAGACTGCTTTTCGACTTCATCAAGAATTCGACAAACACCAGTCGCAAAGCATCGCACAATAACCGAAGAGTGCGCTCGACCACTCCGCATGAGCCCTTACAGAGTTTCGATGAGAGAACGCGAAGTTATAAGACAACAAGTCGACGAAACGCTACGCGACGACATCATCCAGCTATCAAAAAGACCGTGGGCGTCTCCTGTTGTCTTATTTAAGAAAAAGGAAGGAACCGTACGTTTATGTGTCGATTATCGTCGACTGAACAAAATCACGAAGAAGGAAGTCTACCCCCTCACACGGATAGACGACGCATTGTATCGTCTCCTCAACGCTAAGTACTTCTCTTTCATGTTCCTCTAGTCTGGCTATTGGCTAATAGAAGTCAAGAACAGGGTTCGCGAAAGACCGTCTTCATCACGCCAGACCGCCTCTATGAATTGAAGGTTATGCCATTTAGACATTTCTCGACACCTGCAACGTTCGAGCGCGTGATGGACACGGTTTTAGCGGGATTGAACTGGCATACCTGACTTGTTTAGTTGGATGACGTCGTCATCTTCGCCGGAAATTTCGATGAGCACCTTAAGCGGCTTGTGACAGTATTAGAGGTCATCAAGTCATCTGAGCTCACTCTGAAGCCGGAAAAGTGTCACTTCGCTTACGATGAGCTTCTATTCCTAGGCCACGCCATCAGTAAATCTGGAGTCTGCCCCGACCCGCTAAAGACAGCTGCCATCGCAAAGTTCCCGCAGCGCATCGACAAGAAGGCAGTGCGTAGATTCCTTTTCATGTGTGCCTATTATAGGCGCTTCGTCAATACCTTTTGACACACCGCAGAGGCGCTAAGACATCTAACCAAATGTGATGTCGAGTTCAAGTGGGAAACGCCGCAGGCTGACGCATTTCAAGAATTCAAACGACGCATGCAGTCGCCGCCGGTACTGCGCACTTCGACGTGGACGCCGATACCAAAATCCACACTGACGCCAGTAGCTTAGGCCTCGGTGCCGTCTTAGTCCAGATGAAAGATGGACTTGAACGGGTGATATCTTATGCTAGCCAGTCGTTTTGAAAAGCGGAAGGCATTTATTCTATGACCAAAAAGAATGTCTCGCCATAATTTGGGCTGCAGCAGAATTCCGCCCTTATCTATATGGTAGGCCATTCAAAGTCGGTGTGTTGGCTATCTAAATTAAAGGACCCTTCCGGACGGCTGGCGTGGTAGAGCCTCAGACAGCAAGACTATGACTTCACAGAAATCTACAAGTCCGGAAGAAAACATTCTGACGGCGACAGCCTATCACGCGCTCCCATCGATAACCCACCGCAAGACGATGAGGACAACGACACCTTCCTTGGAATAATAAGCGGAGAAGATTTCACTCAACAGCAATGAGCAGACCTGGAGCTTAAAGGCCTCGTCGAGTATTTGCAAGGGAACATCGATGCTGGCCATAGGGCATTTAAGTGTAGATTGCCTTCGTTCACGCTACAAAAGCACCTGCCCGTGAAGTAGAACTTCTTACCAGTCCGCGCCAACTACTTCAGTGTTGTTCCGTTAGTGCTACGCCCAGAATTCCTGCGCGCTATCTATGAGGATCGAACCGCTGGGCACTTCGGATTCTCCCGGACGCTGTCGAGGATACAGGAAAAGTGTTACTGGCCGCGTCTGACCGCCCACGTCGCCCGTTACGTCATGACATGCCGAGACGCATGACACCACCGACAAGGCCAGCAGGATTACTGCATCCGATCGAACCACCTTGCGGACCATTTTAGCGGATCGGGATGGATTTGTTGGACAATTTCCGGCGTCAACATCAGGAAATAAGTGGATCATTGTGGCGACTGACTATCTCACCCGCTTCGCTGAAAGTAAAGCTCTACCGAAAGGAAGCGCAGCCGAAGTGGCAAACGTTTTCGTTGAGAACGTCGTACTGCGACATGGTGTCCCAGAAGGTCTCATCACCGATGACGAACGGCCTTTACAGCAGAGCTAAGCCAAGCCATTCTGCAATACTGCCAGACAAGCCACAGGAGAACAACTGCCTGCCACCCGCAGACGAATATTCTCACGGAGCACCAGAACAAAACCCTCGCTGACATGGTAGTAATGTAAGTCGACGTCGAACACAAGACGTGGGATGTCGTTCTGCGGTACGTAACCTTCGCTTACAACACGGCGGTTCAAGATACAACACAGATCACGCCGTTTAAGCTGGTTTACGGAAGAAACCCGACGACGACGCTCGACGCCATGCTGCCGCACTTCCCTGGCGAAGAAATTATTGACGTCGGTGCCTATCTCCGGCGCACCGAAGAAGCCCGACAGCTCGCCCGCCTATAGATCAAGAACCACTAGCGTACCGACAGCCGACACTACAACCACCGACGACGCTCCGCCGAGTGCCAGCCCGGCGACCGTGTTTGGGTTTCGACCCCGATATGCCGACGAGGACTCAGTGAGAAACTATTGCGACGCTAGTTCGGACCCTACAAGGTGACCCGACGTATTTGTGCACTGGACTATGAGGTCGTGCCAGACGGCATTTCGCAGTCACAGCGACGCCGCGCACAATGTGGTCCCCGTAGTGCGTGTTGAACTGTTTTACGCAGGCTGACGAACTTCCTTATTTAGTTCTTTCTTTGCTGCGGGTGTTTTTTATTACTTTCGTTTGTTTGCAGCATTGAGTCGATGCTTTTTAGGAGGGGGTTATTGGCACGTGTACTTGCCTATCTTTATGAAGCGACCACGGTTCACCACCTAACAAAAGTTATCGCACAGCGGAGGACGTGTCCGCATGTATGGGAAGTTTCTGGAATGCTATCGATGGTTCCATCCGCTTTCTGTGTCGGAACATTGTGTTATCTGATTGCATGTGCGCCTGATGCGAATAATGTAGAACTTTGTGGAAGGCACGCTGGTCCTAGCGATTACTCTGAAATATTCGACGACTGATGCATAAAACAGACTCGCTTGTGCCGCTGATCAGATTTTGACCATCGCTGACTGTGTTGGTCGTTGTCGCCGTACTTTAAGTGTAGGTTGTTTTTGTGGGCACAGATTCGCCCAATAAAAGTTACTTTGAGCACTCGTTCCGCTCGTACATGTTTTTCCGCAGCTCCGGATTTTCGCCCTGTTTGCTGGTTTTTCTCCCCGCTACTGGAACTCTGTTGTTTATGGACCTCTTTGCCGGTTCGTAATTACTACTGGTGCCTATCTAAAAACGTCTGTCATCTACACCCTCCTGCTGCGTCGTCCAACTCGAGTTCTTACGCGGCTTCACGAGTCCGAGTACCCCCGCGTCACTCGCCGCGTTGGTGCGGAGTATCGAAGCTGCTGTCCGCTGCGTCGAAAGAGCGGAACATTACCGATGGAACTGATATTGAAGTCAGGAGCGTCTCCTTCATGGGGATAAGTGCGACGTGCGAAGGCGGTACCCTTAGGATGGATACCACCAACATGGAGCAGAACAGCCCTGCTGTCGTGGCGCACACCTCGGCCAAGAGAACGACGGAAGCTACTCGCCTTCCATCGGATGAAAATATAGCTCCAGCAGCCCTGAAAAGACCTCGCTCATCAGAAGGCCTGCCTGCACGACCGACACGCACGTCTCAGGAGTCGCCAACGACATCATGGTACACAGTGGTTATCAAGCCTCGTGCTAGATATGACATGTCCACTCTGCACAACCGTATCATTCAAGCGGCCCTGGACGCCTGCCTCGAGACTTTGGGTTACCACATTGGGTTACATTGGGTTACCAAAGTTGATCGGGTAGGTGAGCTAGTTCGAGCCCTCTTACCTCAGCAAAACAGTCCGATGCGCGAACCATTTGACCATAGTCTACCCATTGACCCAGGTAGGTGGGAAATAGTTAGAAGGAAACACAGACACTTACATAGATACAAGCCTAGGTTGTTAGATAGCACCAGGAAGGTATGTGAAGTACAACAAGAATGAGAATGGAATAAAATGAAACTGGCATATGCCTACCACAACATTTACATGGCGGGAGATATTGCTGAAAGCACCTTTACAACCCGGTTTGGATTTTTTTTTAATTTCTCTAAATGTTCTTGTGCCTAAAGAGTGCCTAAAGAGGACATTTCAACGGTTTACTGACGCTGTAAATTATCGGCTTTCATTCGTGTTCGCTAATATAAATGAATTACTGGTTGCCAACGCATCACAAGAAACTCATCTTGAACACATTTGGCTGCTCTACAACGGACTTGAATAGAATGACCTAGTAATCAATTTGGCCAAGTACCAGTTCGGCTTAACATTTCTGGATATTCTAGGCCACAATAAGAAGAGTTACGGCATCAAAGTTTGCTTGTCAATCTGGAAACCTTTGGAAGTCTTCCTTACTTCATAGAATATTATTATGTTTCATTGGCTCAAGAAATATCGACAGACTTTTACCGGTACCTGTGCCACAAGGCTTAAACACAAGAAGACCTACAAAGAATTTGTGGTATCAACTCCAGCCTGGACCGATGTGGCAGAAATGGTTTTGGTGGCCATAAAGGCTCTACTCACTGAAGGAATACTTCTCACGCACCTGAAGTAAGGTGCCCCACAAGTCTTGGGGTGGCCGTTCCTGGTATAGCTAATGGAGCAGTTCTTCAGCAGTTCAGTGATCGCGCCTGAAAACCGTTGAGATGCTTCTCAAATAAACTCATGGGCTCGGAGATGCACTGCGGTGTTTCTTTTTTATTAAAAGCCTCTTGCATCTTACCTCTTCATTCACGTTTGAAATTAGGTTGAAGCACGCATATGACGTGGACACAGAAAGGAAGTAGACAGGACCGCGCTTGTTTCAACTCGCCATGTTATTACCTCTTCATGAGCACTTCCACTATTTTCTCACAGGATGTTGCTTCACCCTATTCAGCGAACATACGGCACTCATCAGTGCGCTAGGCTCTGGTTTAATGAACTATTTCACCACCGGAGATCAGGCAGTTGGCTTGTTTTGGTGAGCCTTCATTGCAAATTGAGCACGCTAAAAGGACAATGAAAAACGTGAGAGATTAAATCAAGTCGAAATATTGAAAACTGTACCAGTGCTAAAAGAACCGGCATACGCAAACATCGGTGATGAAGAATTGCAGCGCTTACGCTCGAGAACGACGAGTTTGCACTATCAAGATCTTTCCTTGCCCCGTGAAACCATGTTGAGAAGGCGGCATAAATAATTTGGATGGTCCTCGTCACCATGTTGACTGCACTAGTCAAACTTTTGGTCGGTCGCCACTCACGTTCCTAAAATGTCGACTGCGTTCACTCCAGGAGTACACGTGCCCTTCCGCATTTATCTCGTTACCTGCTGAATCGTACGTACAAACAGAAAAACGCTGTGATGTTGAACACGTTCGTAACATGTGCATTTCCAACAACCATTTCGTTTTTTTTTCTTTGCCGCCTTCATAGGAAGCGGTCCTAACACAATAGTAAAAGGTGCACTCACAGAATTAATTGCAGCATTGTTGGTCGTTTGGACATACAATCGAGAGACGGCAGATGGTACGTGAAGCCATTTCAAGTAGACATCACGAGCACTCTACCTGTGCCAGAGATCCCCGACAATTGACACAAAATCGAAAGTTGCCGAACGACTGGCGACCGGGAAGCATTCCCCAGAGACATCGTATCGCACGTAATAAAGCACTGCGCTTGTCCACCTGAAAGCACAGGTGTTAGCAAACCGTATAAGCGGAGTCGAAGGGATTCTCTGTAAATAGATTGATGAAGTCGCTGTCCGCTGCTGAGAACCACAGAGTATTTGGGGGTCGGCGGCTTTCTTGTGGCTTCTCTTTGTACGCGGCTTCGGGTGGGCTAGCAGCTTCGCCGAAAATAAGAGCCTTTTGCTGCTGCTCGGAAGTGTGTTATGCAGCGCGGTAACTGGCGACGTCCTCACCTCCACAAATGCGCGAGGCACAGTTACCAGTGTGCATTGTGCACCCGGATGACATGCTTCTCGTCGGATCTATGCAGTCAGCTTCAGACACTCCCCCGTCAACGTCGTTGCATTTCTGCGGCAGTCTACGCAGACGCATAATTTGGTGCTAATACAAGTGAAACAATAAGTGGCGCGCAACTACTGCTGCTGTGTTTTTTTATTAAGATCCCGAGGCAGCCAGGCTTCGCAGGCTAAAACGACGTGGAGGAGGAACCACGTGGTGCAACATGCGTCATTACCACAAGCCGCCAAACAACGAAGCCCAGAGAACGGCAGAATGGCGCCGTCTCGTGGTAGATGCTCTATAAATAGCGTTCCCTATCGTGACGCCATTTCCGTGACGTTTGAGACGCGAGAATCTACATGCGACGCCTGGTTTACAGCGCTTTCGTGCAAGTGGTGCCATCTCGTGCGTAAGGGAGAAAACTAGTGTGGACCTTAAGGGACGTGAATTTCGCGTGATACGTACGCGACGTAATTCGTGGTGGGACCGATCATCAAGCACTTTTATGTTGCAAATCGGAAATGACCAGCGTGACCAACGTACCTTTATTGTATAGAATTCGTGCGAACGATGCCCCCGAAGGTTAACAGAGGCAGGGAATGTGCAGTCCTAAACAGAAGAGCGTAGCAGGCAAGCCTTGCACTGTACCTAGAGAAATTATATATATTTATAGGCATACAAGGCGACACGGCGAAAAGTACGTCGGAATCACGAGGAAGTCTTGTGCTTCTACCACACGCCAGCAGACTAGCCATGGCCTGCGGTATCGGACGCTGTGCGCTAGTGTGAACAAAAAAATATAGCCATTTCGCCCAAATCTTGAATCACCGACAGCGACAAATCGTTTAGCAGGGCGCTTGAACACCCGAAACTGTTTTCTAACCATACTCGGGATCTGCTAACTGCCACATACGTGGCTACGCAAACATGCTTGGCATCCATAAAGATCCAGTGGTGATTTACTGATAAATACGAGAAAAATGAATTGTGATTCCGTCGGAACTAACGCAAGTACCTGACCCATACTTTAAACCGTGTTCATCACATTGCAAACTGTTGCTCATGTGCTCATTACCTTCTTTTCAACAAAAGTTGCGAAAACGAGCTTGCGATACTTTTTACGCCCCCCTATAATATATCACTTATTCGCCTTTGAGAAAGCATTTCTGCGTTGCAGAAAAAAGCTACCTCGTTGAATACTAGAAAGAAAGGGTTCAGACCTCTGTTCTCGAAATGTGGCGTAACTGCCTAATATTTCTGTACACAGTTGTGACAACAACTATGGAAACCAGTTTGAAAATTTGCCCGTTGCTAGGCATGATGGAATCCATCATCCATCACTGTGGTGGATTATGGTAATAGCATGCTTGGTTAAGGGCAGCATGCTAAGTGACTGGCATCTTGCTGGGTGGTGGGCAGCATGCTCGGTGTCATGCTGGATATGACAGGCTGGAACATCAGTGGTAATGCTCCACTAAGTGGCCTATATTATTGTATGTGCTATGTGCAGTGCTTGTGCAATACAGCATCTCGTCTGCTCAAAGCTCCATAGAGGTGGGCTGTATGGGACGGTGGAATATCGTGAGCATTTATTGAGAGAACAAGAAGCAAGAGAACAACGACAACTGTCCCGTAGCATGCTGAGAAAAAAATTGCATAGAAGTAATTCTATACCGCTTAAAAGTGTTGTACTGAGAGAATAATTCATAACCTGGAATGCACATACAGGAACTAGAGATTGCCAGTTAGGCTCTGTGAAAACTACGCATTGTAATTTAAAGATATCTCTACCCACCTACACTTACAATCTTGTGACAGACTTTTCACATATTATTAAAGTATCTATGCTTTAGACTCACTCTACAAGGCCTATTTATCGTTACAGTTTCATATTTAGTGTACTGCACAAAACAATGTGCTGGATTTGCTTTAATGTGTACCTTCATAAAAATAAATATATTTTCCCAGTGAGATATATTTTTTTCCTTATTTACAGAAATCTTCCACGCCTGAATTGCAATGAAGTGTTTAGTGAAATTGCTGTACATATAATCACTCAAAACAATGCCTTTATAGAAATGGAACATAATGATTTGTTTTTTCTCTAATCTATATACTGCAACTTGTCTACGGACAGTTACATTCCAACTACATAAGAATGCTACTGAGATATCTGGGTCATCCTCCATCGCAGCCAATAGACCAAAAATAATTCAAAATGTAGCATACTCGTATAGTTGTGATCAATGACCTACAATACAAAACAATAAAATCTTCTATACTCTACATTATGTCCGAATATTCATTGATAATACTTTGTAGTTTTGGCACCTATGTGCAATAACCGAGTTGAAAAATACATCAGATAATTTACACTAGAGTGCGTTTTCGGATATGGGTGCGATTTTTCTGGAGTACCGATCCTGTTGTTTACAGTGAGCCCACCCTGGTGTGTTCAACGTAATGTGTTTTTGTGCTAGCCTGGTGCTTTCTGTATCCTGGTGTGACGTCTTCTTTTTCGTGCCTCCTGATGTGTTTGTAATGTTCTAGCAGTCATCAAATATCCATATAGGCAAAAGCCTGGATCATATTACTTCAGTTTCATGCTGCTCTATGCCTATTTACTATGGCGGCCAATTAGTTTATGCTTTTCTGGAGATTACAACTCACTGTATTATATGAGAAAAAGGAGCAGCGGAAATATTCATTTATTTAGTATAATAAATGAAAATTGATTTTTCTAGCGAAACATGAGCACTAAAATCGAAGTGCACCAAAATTCGTCGCACGCGCTTTGTTGCCTTGTAACCAATTAATTTGTCAAGCCAAAATGCTACGGCTGAGTTGCTTAGCTTCTTTATTGTTGACTAAATGGAACCTCAGCCTGATGACTAGTAGAAGCTTGTAATGAAACTTGGAGTTCTTGTGAAAGCTCTCAGTCCACACCCAGTTGCGCCCTGTGATCCTCGCGGGAGATGCGGCACTGCCGGTAAAGTTAATTTTTGACATCACTGGAAATTCTTTTGTAGCAAGGCTGTCATCTATAGCTCGAATCCTGCCTATTTTGCATCCGTCGACAGAGAAACCATTCCATGAATTTTGAGGCGAAAAGTGTCTACCTTCTTTGGAATCTCACGTACAACCCACAGCACGGCATTTTTTCAATAAAGAAAAAGCACACAACAAACATGCAGACTGCATGATTCATGATTAGGCACGTAACAAGTAGTGCGTAGCACCCCTTGCATGTGTTCCCAGCAAAGCTGCTACATATGCGGCCGCGGCAACACCAGTGCACGAAGTGGTGAGTGACGCCACTAGCCCGTTAGCAATGGCAAACGCGTAGCGCTCCTGGCATACGCTTTTCGATTGAGGGTGCCTAGGCTGCCGCGGTGCTGGCAGCCAACACTATCTTTCCTAGATAAAATATAAAAAGCAGTTTGGAGGTTGCTCCTCATTGCTTCGCTGATCAACCATCTTCATAGAGCGCATTGGCTTAAGTTTTTCTCGAAATCAGTAAAAACTTTTTCATCTAGTAAGTATACCGCATTGCCAGTTTTTGCCAATAAGTACTGTTAATAAAAGAAGCATGTCTAACTCTGCAAGAAATGTAACCGGAGAGAGCAGGTGCGCGTAGTGGCATTAGCGTAAGGGCTGAAAATATATTGCACGTAGTGGCATTAGCGTAAGGGCTGAAAATATATTACTATGGCACTCCTCTGCTTGAAAGTAATCTTTAAAGACGATGTACAAGCAACACGTAGGCAATTTCTGCGAGACCAAGCAGAGTATTTAGGAATGTGCAGAAAGAGCTACAGGTTGTTCCAGCCAACAAAGAAAGCTCTCCCACTTTGTGCATCTGATCACAGTGTGAGCAGTTTTGATAGCGAAAATACAGCTTGTACCTCTATAACACTTAACTGAAGCTATGAGGCAATCATTACATAAATCATAAACACAGAGGTACGTGAACTTGGACATGATAAGATGCACAAAGAAACGCGAACACAAAGAAGAGACACATAGACAAGACGTTTGCTAGACATCAACTGAAGGGTTTAATGACGAAGAAAGAGCAATGCACATACTTGCGCATTAAAATACTAGAAGAAGCGGAAGGTGCAGGGGTAACTGCAAAGAATACAAGCACCGCTTGAAATACCCTTTTTCCTTGGCATGTAAGGCTAGGGAAAGCCGCTGCGGTTGCTCAGTGGCTACGGTGTTGGTCAGCTAAGCAGAAGTTTGCGGTATAGAATGCCGGCCACAGCGGCCGCATTTCGATGGGAGCGAAATGCGAAAACACCCGTGTACTTAGATTTAGGGGCACGTTAGAGAACCCCAGGTGGTCAAAATTTCCGGAGTCCTCCACTTCGGCGTGCCTCATATTCATAGAGTGGTTTTGGCTCGTAAAAGTCTGTAATTTAATTTTTAAATGATGCTAGGGAAGGAATGCTCACACATCTATCAGTTTTGTTGCTAATGCACAAGGCGTCGAAGATATTTCTAGCTCGCTCGTTGGAGCATTCACCAGAACCAGGTGCCTTAAATTAGTACATGCATGAGTACTGCCGGAAGTGATCTACCGAATGCTCACCCTCCTTCAATGCTTTCATTGGCGCATTAGCCGGCCAGGCTAAGTGACACTTCCCATTTAAAACTGGGATCAAGCACACCACACCCACTCAGCGCTCCTCGAAACGTGTAGTGTGCTTTGTTGTGCAGCCAGCCTTGGCAGCACAATTCACAATATTGCACATGTGTGCAAGCTTACCGGGCACATAAAAAACGACTGGGATACCTCATTTCCCAGCCAGCTTCTTGATACTGTAGGACAGGTCGTAAATATATGACAAAAATACAAGCCACGTCCTTTTGGTTTCAGTATTATTGTGGTATGCCTGGCTCCTCAAATTCACTTCTTTCGTCAGGCTTCTCGATATCGAAGCGAACAATTCTGCGGGAACGCCTGCACTGCTCAGGCGATCAACTTGGAAGCTTAAGGCTGCATGCAACGTGATGTTCACTAGAGTTATTGATAGTTTTTCGCGGTGCCCCTTTTGAAGATCTTGTGATGGCCGAAATTCTCGCTAATGACTAATTTCCTGGACCGTGGATGATATCTTCCGCACACCATACCACCTTGAAAAATGTTACTGATATCGAGAAAATGGAGGTGTCCCTCTTCAGACAACTGAAATGTGACTTTGAGCCCTTTGCCGGAAGAATGAAAAACACGAAGCAGTTGGTTCACAGGCTCTTCCAAATGCTCTGCCGACACATCCTTTAGTATAACTGAGTAATCATCAACAAATCTGAAAATGTTAACGCCTTAGCTGCGTATGCTGTGTCAAGGGATGTGGAAATGCGTTTGTCACAAGAGAATAAGACATAACCTGAAAAAGGAGCAGTACATGATCCTGTAAAAATCCCTTCCGTTTGAAGGACAGTGGTGCGATTAAAAGCGACTGCCGTAGAGCAAGGTTAAATTTATAAAAACTCTTTAAAGTTCTCGATGTTCTAACTAGCAGAGTTTTCAAACCCAACAGAAACAAAATCATCTATGCATTACAGACAACACAAAATGTTGGCTTTGCGGAATGGAATATAAACAGAAAGCTTTACTACATCAGTAGAAAAAAGTAAATAGCAGCTGCACTAGATACTCATGCTTGGAAAGATAGCTCAGGACACTCTCCAAATTGGGCATGACTTAACAGTCATACACTTGAAGCAATCTCAGATACCCTTGCAATAATTTAGAGAAAGTGCATTGCCGTAAATCTTTCTGAATCACAAAGAGCCCTGAATGACATCCCATTTTTCTGCATTTCTCTGAGGAGAGACATCGAGGCGCTTCCTTCTTTTGCAACGCCTAGTGCCTTGCCGGTGCTTTGCAAGTTCACCTTAATTCTTTCCCTGACCACTTGACCATTATGAAATTTTATGATACTCCTTGATGAATTTTTTTCAGAAGACTACCTTAGGAAGGGCCGTGACTCTAGCCTCTTCGTGACACACGGGTAGCGCTAATTTACTTTCCTTCAAAAATTTACTGGTGTGCCAAACATGAAAACTGGCATTACTATGCACTTTTCTAGACATAAGACAGTCAACGCCTTTGAAGCCATTCTTCATTCGTCAACGCTCTGTTTTGAGAAAAACAAACTTAGCACTACTTTTGTCTGACGAAGTGGGGAGATTCGTAGTACTTCCCAAAGTGGTCTTCTGAGAAACAGCTCAACAAGCAATATCAAAGTATTTCCTGCCCGTCAAGTGCTCACCGAAAGAATTAAGGAAGAAAACTTTGGCTCTGTATGATGACATGAACTTTCAAAACCTCAACAATACCACAGGTGGTGCAAAAAGGGATCTCCTGAATATATTTCTCTCTGTAAAAGCACACAAAGAGGAGATGCCCATAAGGGGAATTGTGACTGAAAAAGAGACATGGCAAGGCACCTCCTATATGTTTTTACAAAACTCTTCAAAAAGCTTTCTTTGTGCTATCTGCATAATGTGCCTAGCATGAGCGTTCTAGTCTTTTCACATTTAGACATATGTAGAACCAGCTACCTGATAAAATGCTTACTACGCCTGATCATGCTTATTTGTGCAGTGCTGTGGAACAATACATTATTGATACAATAAATATTGCCGCACTCGAAGTACCAGGAAAGATGCTTGTTCTACAATTGTGCCCTTTCTTTCGGCTGATTTTGGAATTGCTTGTTATATTTTGTGGGTGCATGCTCCCGTATTCAATAGTCTTGCAAAGTTTAAGGGATCAATAAATGTGATAAACTAAATCTAAGTGCAAGAGCTTTCTTTACCTATGGCTCCTATAGAAATGCGACTGCCATGACTGGCAATTTCAAGTCCTCAGTTTATGTTAGCAGCAGAATGCTATAGCCGCCATGGTGGTGAACTATTTGAACAATTTTGTTGGCTACAAATTACTTTTCTTTACTTGCCTGCATATAGGTAAAACTTGGAATAACTGTGTCATTGCAAAAGAGCAGTTTGTGGCCCTTTATGGAATCAACGGCATATTATGCATAGTTGAAATGCAGAAATTTCTTTTAAAATCCTAAGGCGATATGTTCTTGGAAGTATTATGGTACTCCATTACTTATAAACGTAGTAATCACAGAGCATATAGTTATATGGGTTTTGACATTAAAAAATGTGATCAAAAACTTATTAGAAACATGTAAGCCGCCGATTTCTCTGCATACATGATTTCCTGTGGACGTGGAAGAATCATTTGTACTTAAAAGATCCGAACATTTAAACAGTTTTGCGAAATAATTTTTTATCGTTACGTCGGTTGACTGGCAGCGAGGCTGCTGGTATACCTAGTTCAGAAGTAGAGTCAACAGCATTGGGAGTATGATGTCTGCTTTCCACATAGCCTACTTAGAATGTGTTATTTATGCGTAATTTTTACCAGATATTTTTATCATTAGAAATAGCTGGGTAGATGGATTTTCAAACGCATTTAGTCATGGTCATACGTGAAACACATCATGCGTACAACCTAATTATTCATCTTCTCACTTTCATCCTACGCGGTTTTTGAACGCAAGATTTCTATAAACAGATAAAAAGCAACTACCTCTTCAAATATTGATCGCAAAAGCCGCCTTCTTGCATTATATCTCGTAAAGATGGTCCATTATCTTGTTATAGGTTGGCGCACTGACGCTGAATTGAGTTTTTCATGGCGTCCTGCGCTACTCAACTGGAACTCATAGATACTTTTCTTTGTTCGTCAAGACACAACAATATTTATTAAATTGGTGACGATATCAACTGAAGCTTGCTTTTGGAAAGGAGTGGCTTAAGGTAAACTTTTATAAAATTCTACCGTGGTCTGAAAGTGCATTCAGGAATGCAGTTTTAGCCACTTTTTTCGCTTTATGCTGAAATGCATTGAAAACAGTGGGTATTTCTTGTGAATGAGGTATCGCAAAGAAAAAAAATGTATGTTTAGAAGAAAATGTCTTGACGATGCGTTAGTAAAGCGATGATTACTCTGGTTTTAGAGAATAGCATCTGTCAATACTTTTCCGTTCAAGGCCTAACTTCTCCCACCCCATAAAATTTAAGAACCGACAAACATCATTGGCAAACTTTTCAAAATCCATGGGCACTGGCCCCTTACCATACACGATACAAGCCAGTGTGGCGCTGGTTGCTGGGACTCTTCCTTCTGAGGCGCTGGATAGTGCCCGAGCAAACGCTTACTATTTGAGTAGGAGTTGAATTATGAGCAGATTACAGATATAACACCACCCATAATCACTGCGACCGAAAGAAGAAGTAAACGAGCACCGCCGGGACAGAAAACGTGCCTGATATTGACCTCGGACCCCGACAATTGAAATTCGACACTCTAGCAGTGCGATGCTGAAAAAAAATTTTCACTCACTAAAAAAATTACAGATTTCTCAGAACACGAAACAGATATAACGTGGGGCGGCTCACCTCACGCCGGGCAGTCGAAAGCGTCTTTCGGCGGGAGCCGGCCGGACTCGAGCCTGCTCATTACAGGGCCCAAGTCCGGCCTTCGAGCACACGCCAAAGTTATGCATTGCATGGCCCAAGGCATTCTGTGCTAAGCTGAAATGACACGTGGTCGTTTCGCATTATTGGTCATGATACAGTCGTCGCTGCTATCGCACTCGTGCTAGTCATGATACAGTGCTCGATTTTCCAATGTCTTTTTCACAGGCTCGTTTTGTAATTGTAGTCATGACGCCAAAATCACACCCTCGTCGTCGTACAGATGGGGTCACGTTATTGTCGTTTCGTAGCTTAGAAATACCAACCTTATCAACCTCTATTCGTCATACTACTATCATTACAGCAGTGCCGTCATACTCGTCGTCATCACATTGTCGACACGCCGGCATAATTTTATCAATGTCACTCCATCACTTAATTCTAATCAAGCTGTGGCTATTCAATCTTGATTATGACGCCATTGTGCTGCCACTTCTTCATAGAGTGGTCGTGATGCATTTTTTTTCGTGTCATTATTGACCAACTGTCGGAGTCGCAGCGTGGCCTTCTCGGTTTCCTTGTCCCGTTCTTGTCATACCGTCATCGCCAAGCCATCCTCGTAACGCGGTCGTCATCCCGCTATCGTGTTGACACAGCCGTCTTCGTACAATCAAGATCAAGCCATCATCGCCATACGCTCGCAGTCACGCCTTTATTGTCAACCTAACCACGCTACGCTGTCGTCGTGCTACCACAGTGAATTCATAAGTGTCATTTCATTGCATTCATGTTCTCGTTGGCTTACTGCCCTGAGCTGCAAAAGAGTACTTCATACCATCAGGTTACGTTCATCAGGTTACCATCAGGTTACGTCCCATAACTTATGCGTACGTATTTGTACTTCCAGAGTGGGACATACTATTCTTTTGGGCGTTAGTGCTGGTAGTGCGCTGTAGCGGCTGGTTGCAGGAATGAGTCAGTTAGCTTGTTTTGTGGTAAATAGCTTGAGACATTTGCCACCTTCCATGAAAGCATTGCATGCATATTATCAACATGAAAGTTCGAGCCTAGAAAAGCATTTATAAAACATTTGCAACACACTACTCATAACCGTATCATTCTTTCATCAATGACGGAGTATTTCTTGTCGATAATACAAGCAATGAGAGAAGCCTACGTAGCCTTAACTACGTAGGCTTCTCTTAACTTACAACTTACAACTTTGCTTACAACTTACAACTTTGCAAACCCTAACACTGGAACTTACAAAGATGTTGAATATGACTCCGCTTGTTATATTATGAAATATTTTTATAAGACGCTTTCTTCAAAGAATAGCAAATTCACTAAGCTTAGTAGATGTAACCTTCAGTTCTTTCTCACTTTTGTTTAGCGCTGTCATTCATTCATGTCTTTTTACGCGGCTTGTGTTCCCAGCCAATTTCGTCTACAATTGAACAGTCCTACGCGTTCCGCGTTCTTTGTGCAAGCTATTTCTTGAAATAGCAGAAGTTACGTGATGCCAGGACAATCTGCATCATATATGTAGCAGGGAGAGTGGCATTGCGATCATGCTATAGAAATGCTGTGGGCACATAGACAAGGTTTTTTTATTTTCTACAATTTGGTTGACGTGGTGCTAATGTCTCTTTTCATATTGTTGTGCTTTCCTTTCACATGTCTTCATTAAGATCGTATTGCTGGCACGGACTGGCAGTTTCCGTCATATCGTATATGTCTGGAGCACAAAACGAATTGAGGGCCTTATAGCATTGAGTTTTTTTGCTAACATGGCTTCCAGATAATCCCCATAGCAGACACCTTTGCGTTCCTGAAAGCAGCAGTAAACGATATTCAAAAACATAAGAAACCTTGAGTGGCTACTCAAAATGGGAACAGGCTCAGGAAATAATCTGCCGGCAAGTTTTTATGGACTATCTATACAAAAATCAATTTAGGTTTCTGATCTAGTGAGACCTGCGTGGTCTTCGATATTAGCAGTTGATTTAAACTACTTACAATAAACAATAAATCCGGGACATATAAACAGTTAATCAATGCAGCTAAGCCAAGCATCAATACCTCGTACTAAAGTATCTAACGAAGATTGGTATGAAGCTTAAAAGCAAAATACCTTAAAATAGCTATTTCTTTTTCAACATATTTTGCCGTATCGCACTGACAAAGGGACACGAGGAAGAAATAATACAGTGCTTGTAGCCATACTACGAAAAAGCATTCTTGTTTCCGATACGTTGCTACACGGACATTCTGATCATATGAAAACTGGCTGCCGGTGATGAATTATTCATGTTGTTGCACGGAGTGTTTTGGAAATCGACAGCAGTGTTCTACATGGAAAATCACGGGCCGAAACAACTTCACTGTTGTGATATCGAGCCAAACTCTCGTATTCTGTAGTGCATCGTAAGTTGAAGTTCATGCTCCACTAGATCTAAATGGCGCCTACCGTCAACCTGTCCAAGGCCCTCATTGCGTTTCTTTCGGCGTGTTCGCGACAATCCCCATTTAAATCAAGTCAAGCGTGGACTTCAACTTAAGATGCATTACTGAATGCGGGGCTAAGACTCCATAAACAAGTCATTACTAGTTTGTGACAAGCAAAGAAAGCATAAAAATGAAGCTGTTATTCTATAACAGCATGTGGTAACACTGCTGCATAATACAGTTTTACTGAAACCATTATGCGCGAGCAAGGGGTGGTTTTCGAGTGCCATACCTAATTTCAAGGCTAACGATGCTCTTATTGACGTGTAGTTCAATCTGTAACGTACTCCGGCAGCCGCAAGTTTCTTCAGTGATTGTTCTTTCCCCAGTAGACGCAAGTTAACCAAGTCCCTAATGATGTGTACACAGTGATCGCAAGGACGATAGGCGCTCCGGTAACTTTATTTTCGTGGGAACGACGCCAATCACACTATTACGCTGCGTCTTCATACTTGGGTGCTACTGGTGGTGCTGACTCAGACGATAATGAGGCGTTGATGGGATTTCAATTTAGGGCAGTGCACATCTTAAATCCAACCCGGATAGCCATCAACTGTTATTCTTTTCTTTTATTCAACTTTAGTTTTTTTGCAATTCCTGAATACCGTACTTCTCACACCCACTAAGAAATTAACCAAATGTTGGACTATTATGCTTCTTGTCTTCGGTGCCTAAGTTATGACAGGCGTTCTTATTTGGGAAGTAGAAATGAGTGGAAAATTATGCATAAAATTTGGCACTCGTGCCATAAATGGACAGTTTCCATTTGACAAGAAGCATCATTAGTCGCTGCTAACTTTACATGTTTCAACATTGAAAAATTTATATAATATAGGCAATGGCAGGTTAGGCGGAGTACAGAATAAGATTTTGTTTATATCTTTGTCTTATCACTGCAACATTGTATATATTATGTTGTTATCAGCATGATTCGTTGCAAAATATGGATCAAGACTGCGAGTCGGCCTAGTTGGAACAGATTCATCTTAAAGCTTATTGTGCGCAAGCAAACAGGGACGGAGAATAGAAGAAACACAAGGACGAGCGTTTTTTAATAACTGCTTTTATCTTTGAAGAACCACCTGCTTGTCCAGTCTGAAAGGTCACCCTAGCACGCATTTGGCAATGCATTGCCAAGAACGTGATTTCTCCCCCTGTCTTAGTAGCACCAACATTTTGCATAGGAATAGGAATCAAACTGCGAGGGAAATTCTGGAAGCACACTGGATTGAAAAACAAAAACAAAAATGCATCAGCCTTCCATCGGTTTCATTGTTAGGCAAAGAAAATTCACTTCTATCTTCACATCTTTAACGCATTCTATCGTAAGTGGTTGTTTCATACACCTTGCGATTTTATGTTGACTGGGTGGCTTTGGTCCACGTCTTTGTTTCTTATCACAAGTGTTGTATGTACTACAAACGTGCTCTCTTGACTTGATCGCGCAGATCTGTGTGTATTATATGCGCTATAGGCGTGCTCTGTTGACTAGATCGCGCAGATCTGTGGTTATTTCAGCAGGTGGTTCTTCAAAAATAAAACCAGTTGTTAGAAAGCGCTCGTCCTTGTGTTTCTTCTATTCTTCGTCCCTGTTTGTTTGAGCACAATAAGTTTTAAGATGAAAATATGAATAACACATCTCACAATGCTACCCGTTGATTCTACATTTAAAATACATTTAGAAATTACATTATATGAGACTTTCCAACGGTATAATGGAACTTATTGTAGCCAGAAAAATACATCAAAATGATCAATATTAGTGGGACTTTATAATAGAGTCATTTTTATGAGTGTTGTTAATCATAAAAAACTTCTGCAGAGTTTTCTACAAAAAAGGTTATTTCAGTCTTGTCAAATTGTGTCAATTGTTCTTGCAGATGTAGTTTAATTTCTTAAAATAATATTCACTCCCATGGGATGAGATTTTGCTGATTGACTCTCTTGACACTAGCGCTGTGCCCTAATAGGATTTAGTTGACGGCTTCTCAGCTAAGAGTGGTATGTGTTTGTGTTTCATAAAACTCAACGAAACCCTCTGCAATGTGTGAATGATTTTTCTGACAATTCGAAATGTTTGAAATCGGTGTTGCGACTTGCATCATCCGACTATAAGCGCTTAGACGGGGAGACGCCGTCAACAAAGTTCTGTTGCGGCTGAAATTTTTAATGCACAACAAGCACACAACAGAAATAGGTATAAGTCTCCTTGAAGAATACTTCTGTTTGCCGTAGAAAATTGCTGATCCCGTAAGAAATATTGTTTTATTTCTTGAACTATCGCGCATCGATTATTCTGCCTCTCAAAATGTGCATTTTCTTAAGTATATCTTTGCATCGCTATACGAAATATCATAAGAGCTATCTACACAGCCAGAGACAGAATTGGTAAATCGCGTGAGCCATATCGTGAAAGCAGTGAGCTTTAAGACAACAGAAGCTTCCTAAATGTTGGATAGTGATGCCGCCTGGTGTCGCAATTAGGGTGCGGTATTATGATACATAATTGACTGCACTGCAGTCAGAGACAGGCTGTTACACGTACGTATGTTGCTTGTGTAAACTTTTGTTTTTTTGGTGAGAAATCTTGTGCAGAACGAGGTCAGTCTATACATAAAGTAATTCCTAGAAGCAAAAAAGGGCCAAGAATTGATCATTTCACCTTTGGAGCTCGTATACAACGCACGACGTAGATTCATTATCCGTTGCACTCAGTAGGCGCATAACAACTTCCATGACACCCTATCTTTAAGGCATGAAAGTCAGGTTTAATTTATTGCAACGCTATACCCCTCGCAATCATTGAATAAACGTGGTGCAGAACTTTCCCAACCTGCGCCCGCAAGATGGCATATGTGCGTGCGATGTGAACCGTAAAACTTTGGGGTCGTGTTCAGAAACCTTTTCCTTCGTCAATCTTTTTGGGTATTTTTGCCACTTTTCATTACATTAAATTCAGCATAAGGATTGGCTGGATGTTGCCGTTACGAACAATCCTAGCGCTAGCCCTTTTTCTGAATGATGCCCCTGACGCCCTGAGAATTGACTCTGGCGCCAGAACGACTATAATAGTCGTCATTGCTATTAACGAGCTCGTATGCTGATGCTATCCGAGTGCAAAACGAGTATTTGGACGGTGTATCATTAAAAAAATTGTGCGGAATAAAGCTGAGCGCAGTACTCCGTTCACGAAAGGAAAGAAAATTATCCGTATTCACAAGAAGGTCTTAAATTAGAATTTTCGTAAGAAGAAATTTCAGGCCACTGTGATGCCGCGCATATTATTGGAAAAGACATCGGGCCAATAGCGACGAGCACTTGAAGAAGAATACCATGGTGAGTTCGACCCTTTTTGTTCAGTGGTTTCGTACGCAGCCATCCACAAAAGTGCGGCGCAGTTTCTTACCGACACCTTCACTACTGCACATATTCTTGAGTATGGGTCAATTGGATGTGATCGTGAGGGAGCAAATACTTAGAAACTTCTAGAGCTTTCAAAAAACACGAAAACATATATCCACACCTAGTGTTATCGAAAGTCCCGAACAATTAATTGCAGAAGCTGCTAGGCATATCATAGCCTACTATCAGCCCATTTTCAGAGCTGTCGGGGACGATGCACAAGTGATATGAGAACATTATCCCAGGACGTAAGGACAATCGTTCGCAGGTGAGCTACAGTTAATGAATTATTGTGTGCTCTGCGTAGTTGCACACCTGCGTCAGAACCACTCGTCTCAGTTCTAGCAGTGGAAAAGGTAATCTATGCGAGTCCACATTTTGGCCACCTGCCTCGCCGGTGTAGAGCTCACTGCTCCACAACACACCGCAAAAATGACAATGGGGACTGGAAGTTCCTGCCTTGCTAAATGAGTGTCTCAAAATATTAACCACTCTATTCGCATTCCTTTTAAATAAAAATGATGTGCTGACCAAGAGCATAATTATGTTCCACGCGGAAAAGACGTTACCGTAAAGGAAGTAGCGAAATATGGGTCACGTCGTCCAATACACTATAAGACCGCACTTGTCCCACTAGGTAACACATTTTTTTGGATGATTTGTTGTATATCAAAGAATCACTACGACTGTGCTTACAGGATGCGCAAAACTCTTACCATTACTTGACTGACCATATGAGACAAGCAGACAATTTTTTTGAGCCTTCAACACAAGGTACGTATGAGGAAACTCTTCTGGTGCATCTTCGGTAGGCTCAACTGGAAATAAAATGCAATAAATTATTTGTTAGAGTCCACAAGTGCCTTCAATTTATACGGAACAAAACCAGCTGTATAAATTGTGCAGTTGTGGCGCGTATAAATATTTGCTACGTAATAATGTGAAAGGTCTCTTGTAAGCTCAAATTGTTTTTTTTTTCTGATAACCGATACACAATTCTAAATTAATGAAACCAAACGTGCAAGGTTCACTCACTCTCCTACGGGAAATATTCACCACACGTTTCGGTGCCTTAAACGAAGGTTGTGCGCCGAAGATTGTTCTGCTTTGAGCATTTGTCATCGTGGCTGCTCATGCTACATAAAAGAGCTTTCGCCAAAACACAATGCTCAAATTATAGAACGCAGAATTTTAGTGTAATTCAAATGCCTGTCTGAGTTCACCATAGGGAGATTCAGGTTTGTGGCGTCTCTCTGAAAAGCGGCTTTTCCTCTTATATATCAATGCTGTTTATTTCGGCAAGTACGAAATATATACAACGATGACAAAAACTATATTTCTGCACCCAACAGACTCACATTAATAACATAGCGGGTGTCCTAATATAATTATGGTGACTTGGGTAAGTTTGTATGCATTCGCGGTAACTAATGTCTGCTATTTTCCAGCTTGGCTGGTCGTGCTACTTCCCGAATTAGTTACACTATCCTAACGGAGTCTCTCGCCAAATGCGCAAGAACGACTAATTAATGTCGAAACTCTTTACATAAAGGTCATTTGTTGCTGAGGGCTGGTCAGGAAGTGGTATATTTAGGAATCAGCACGTGGTTTGCCAAACTAAGATAAATAGCCGCGAGCACTCTTAATGCCCGTTCTAACAACGACAAGACTTAAACGGGGCGAACTTTCCCAATTTCCCAGGTGACATGCCTTTGCTAAATATAATGCTATTTTGGCTAAACTTACACTTTCAAATAATGTAATATATGGAACTCATGCGCACCATTGAAAAATTTGATGAAAAAATGTGAAATGTTGGTTACACATGTCATCTCAAAAATTTTGTACGTCGATACTGAATTCAGCGCAGTACTCATTGAAAATTCTGTAACAAACTTTCTCACACCAATGTCGTCGCCTTATATATATTCTCTCTTAGAAACAATACACATGTTCGCTTTCATCTTCCATTGCTGAAAACTACCTTGGAAGTTATATTTCCTGAAGCGCTTCAGCAGTAATGTTTCCTTTTCAATAGTAGGCTCATCACCAATGTCATTACCACAGGGAACCAGTTTAGAGTTGGGAAAGAAAGAAAAAGGTTTTGTGTCTAAATCAAGCTAGCAGTGAACATAGCGCTTTACTGAACTGTTATGAAATTTTGTGCAAGAAACTCTCGCACAATCTAATAGAATGCTCAACGTCATTATATTGGTATAGAATCCGGCAGCCCTCATTCAATAAATTGGGTCGCACACGGCGCAGAAAATTTTTCACACGCTTCCGGGCCTCAATGTGGAAAGCCTGATTAAAAACTCGACTTTAAGTTTGATCTTGTGGCGCACAATTCGAAAAAACCGTAAACATCAGTTGTAGTATTTCTTTGTACTCCCGCAAAATTTTTCACATTTGCTCTACTTTATTTTGTAGCGACCATCTGTGACTGTGATTTGTTCACCATTTGTGGGAAACTCAATTACCTCGCCTGCCCTCCGAGTGGGGGTCCTTTATTGCCCCTGCTCTTTCTCGGAAGCTGAGATGGCTGTCCGACAGGAGTACCACCACTGAAGCCACTTCGTTCTCAACTCTTCGTTGAGAACGGTTGAGAACTCTTCGTTCTCAACTCTTCGTTGAGAACGGTTGAGAACTCTTCGTTCTCAACCTGTCCAAACGAATATTACTTTGCTACGCTAAACCAAGCTCCCAACAATTTTTACGCTCCTTGCGCTGTGACTTCAGCTGGATAGCGTATTTTGAAGTCTAAGCGTCGTCGCTGCTTACGACCGTATGAAAAAATTAATAGTTGTAACCTGAAGTTTTACTCTTAGTGCAACATTCTCTTAGTAAAAATTCTTGCCATTAAGGCAAGAGTTCCTGCACCATCATAGCACAGGCGTTTAGCATTTCGAATATTTCTGCCGGAACACGGGGCGAGCAGACGCAATTTTTGAACCATGTTCTTTTCAAACACCATTGCGGGCCCTACCACTGGGTATGGTCGATTGTCATCCAGCTAAGTGCAACATCTTCAAGCGCAGCATTGTCAATTTAAATCCTGTTATATTTGGTGCAGGTTCAGCTAAAGAAAATTCTATTCAATGAACAGATTATTACAAGAATATAACTGCATTCAGGAGTACTGATAACATCTAGGACGTTCTCGAATATAGATTTTAGGGTTAGATCATTATATAAAACATCGCTTTTTAAACTGAACTGAAGATGTCAAGCTATTCGTTTCAGTGACCACGAAAGCGTGAATTTCAAAAAAAAAATTGAAAGGGAGCGGAAGATCAAAGTTTCTTATTGCTACAATGTGCGAAAGATTTAAAACCATATACAAGTGGCAAATGTATTCTTTTTTGCTTTCATAAAGCAAGCAAATTTATAAAAATTATGATTCTTACTCCCTACTATGGTCTTCAGATCGACGCTCGTCAACCCACGTATGCTAGTAGCATGGAAGTCAACCCAACCTTCCCTGGAACGAAATTCAAGCGATTAAATTACAAAGGATAGCTGCATGTATTTTGTTAGGCACTGTTCAAGTTACGCTCCGTTCAGAGCAACGCGTTACATGCAGATTGGCGAACAACAAAATCTACCCTTTCATTGTTCGCCAATCCTACTGCAGTCTAGAAACGCACGACAATACTCACATGATTGAGCCCACAGTCCCTGAAACCAAGCGGCTACTGTCCAGTGTAGGCCTGATATGCGTTCCCTCTATTCTACGTATGGAAATACTGCGACGACATTGTTAACACTTGCCTCAGGCTCAAACTTCACTATGCTTGTTTCTTTTGGGGACAATTGCCAGTCGCATACAATTGTGCGCTGCCGTGGGTATCGGTGGCTCCAATGACATACTTAGCTTTTGCAATACCAAGTCTTGAAGCAAAGAATTGCTTTCCGGGATCGGATTTTAGTTCAACAGTAACCGACTGCTGCTTAAGCCTATTTGAATTTTGGGCTAAATGAAAAAAAAATTTTAAGAAACTCGTCCGTAAGAATGCCTTGAGTCCGGCTTTGCGCACTCAAGGCATTCAGAACTCTCCTCAAATTTTTGAAGGCTTGTGAATCGTGCAACCGATTTCGAAAGTTTTGGCATGTAATACCCGTCATTGTGTGAGCGTTCTTTACTTCAATTCTTTTTTTTTGACCTTTCATTCCCCTTACCCATTTCCCTAACACAGGGTAGGCACCGGGTACTTACACTGGCTAAGCTCCCTGTCTTTCCCTCCCTCTTGTCTCTCGGGCCCTGACTCTACAGACTGTTCTGTTACGGGTCCCTTTACTCGACGCGAGTTTTACAGCCCCCACCATGCATCCGCCGAAATCAGACTGACTGTGTGAGTGACTATATTTGTCAGAGTGCAGACTATTAGCGTGGCGTGTTCTGCAGAGCATGCAGGCAACAGCAGAACAACCAGGTTTGCCGTCACAGCTGCCCAGCTCTGCGCCTAGCTCTACCATGCTCTAAGGCACAGCTTGCTCAGTTAGCACCGCATTCTCCCAGATAATAATGGCACCCGCTCCCGTACTGTTCATCATGCCAACCACAGGATTGATGTGACCGCACGCTGACCTTTAGCTTTGCAGATTTGGGCTCGCGGAAGTTATGCTTTCTATGGAGCCGCGTGTAATCAGACAATCTGGGGATTCTTATTTTTGAACGGTCTGCGCTTTGTCTCCGTGCTCGTGGGGGCATCAAGAAGTGAGGTGCACGCAAAACAGTGGAAGGACAGGGCATGCCGCCAGCCCTGGTTTGACGGCCAACCATTTCCCGCCTTCACCGTGCTTCAGGCCCTTAAAAGCTCTCCCCATAGGCGTGTCTTCAGTTGGTCCACGACTTAGCCCGTATTTACAAAGCTCCTCCAGTCAGCACTGCACACAAACTAGCTAACCTTGGTGCCAGTGCCGCCCCCATATAGAAATGGGCAATGTACTTTAATCACATCCCCCAAATATTCTCAAGAGGCGTAGTGTCTTTTTCGGTCGGGCCACGGCGCTATGCTCCATTAGGTCAAGTGAAGCTAGAGCTACGAGTTGAGGAGTGTTTGTGAATACGGTGGTAGCATTTGCAGAACCTACTTAAAGGACAACTCACATGCTTAGAACATACTATTTGAGATAGCTGTGCAGATGCGTGGCAAATGCCTTCGCAATTTTAACTTTCCATATCCTGGTTAACAAGAAATAGAGGAGCCATTCCTCTCAGGGAAGGTTGATGAGCTGCGGAGCCGTAGTGCATCACACAGGGTTAGACAAGGGTACATATACCTAATTTTTCATTCAATAACGGTAGTAACAATCTCTTTGGGATTACTATACTATAGATTGATTGGTTGGGTCAGAACATTAGGAAAATGTTCGCCAATGTTAAGCTTATACAAGACTGTTTTGGACTATAGTCGTATACAACTTTAGAAAAAAGGGGAGGCCCCACCCAGATGACCGAAGCGCGACAGCCGATTGCCTCCGCGACTAAAATAGTCCCGCTCGAAAAATCATGCTCCTGAAACGCGTAATTCTCGGTATAAATAAAGACTTTTGTATTTTGATGACTGGTTCAGTAGAGCTCTCATGTGCTACAGCACATGCCGGATAGCTACAGAAAAATAGTAGCGGATAGCTACAGCTACAACGCTGCCCGTCGTCTGCTCTTTAGCTTCATTGCTAGTGACAAAAGTAGAAAGAGCAGCGCTGCATGGCTTTTGCGCTTGTTTACATGTACACGGCGTATCTACTACTCGTTTTCCAAGCTTAATATGAATCAGTTGCTATTGAAAAAAGTACTTATATAAAACAATGCATTTATCGCAACCATTATACAATACTGGGGCGAGAATACGGTCGAGGCGGGAAGGTACAAAAATGCTTCATTCGTCGTTTTAAATAAACACTCTTGGTTTTAAATAGCATAATATTTTTGTGCTTTCGAAATTTCACAGCACGCATTCTACAGCTTGTGCGTACAGTGAGCACTTGTAGACAGCAATCAATCGACGGTGCTACACAACGCTCGAACACCGTCGCTAGACGCTCGGCTGTCTCACTGCTGACAATAATCGTTCACGCTAAGTTGACGGCGACAAATCTTTGCATTGAAGGCTGCTTCTGTAAATATTTTCTGTTGAGAGACTCGTAGGTTTGTTTCATGCGCGCACACTTTTCTGATTTCTCCTGAGAATGGTTTTGCTCCATCACTTCGTCCGACGAAAAACGCAGCGACACAGTACACGAACACGCCCGCCCCTAACAGCAGGCACCAGTCTTTGGAAAACTTTCCTCATCGTAACGTCACTCGCGAGCGAAATAAAACAACATGGAACAAACACGCAGGGTTCGTAGCGGTCGCCGCGGAATCCTGTTTTCAGGCAAAGCGTAGCGCAGCGCCAGCGACGCTCGCTGCAATGTTCCTTCGCCGGATCACGGATCAGAATAAACGCACATGGCACAAACGCGGCATCGTAAGATCGTAGTAATATTTCCGGCATGATAGACCATCATAAACAGTTCTGGAATTCACTCTGACGAGGTGCTGAAGCACACAGT